>NC_072016.1:0-600000 GCF_027791375.1 Indicator indicator
GGACATCAAGGCAGAGATGCAACCTACCGATGGGCTCGTGACAGATCCATTGACATTTCAATGGATGCTATCACACAAGTTATCCATGACTGTGACATTTGTGCTGCTATTAAGCAGGCAAAGCGGATCAAGCCCTTGTGGTACGGTGACCGATGGTCCAAGTACAAGTATGATGAAGCCTGGCAGATTGACTACATCACTCTACCTCGTTCTCGATCTGGTAAGCAATATGTGCTGACTATGGTAAAGGCGAGCACTGGATGGCTGGAAACTTATCCAGTTCCTCATGCAACTGCACGTAACGCCATTCTTGGTCTGGAAAGACAAATCCGGTGGAGACACGGAACTCCAGAGAGGATTGAGTCAGACAATGGAACTCATTTCAAGAACAATCTTGTAAAAAACTGGGCCAAAGAGCACGGCATCGAGTGGATATTCTACATTCCCTATTATGCACCAGCTGCAGGGAAGATCGAACGCTACAACGGTTTGCTGAAAATCACTCTCAAAGCCATGGGGGATGGATCTTTGAAAAACTGGGAGAAACATTTAGCACAAGCAACCCAGTTAGTGAATAGCAGAGGTTCAGTGAATCGAGCTGGACCTGACCAATCAGATTTGTTGCGAAAGGAGGAAGGTGATAGAGTTCCTGTTATCAGAGAAAAGAATCTGTTAGGCAAAACTGTTTGGGTATTTTCTCCTTCAGGAGAGGCCAAACCTGTCCGAAGGGTGGTTTCTGCTGAAGGTCCTGGTCACACCTATTGGGTGATGCAAGAAAATGGTGAAATTCAGTGTATTCCACAAAGAAATCTAACTTTGGCTGAGAGAGGTTAAATTCAGAGTGTTGCACAGATACAGCATCGCACCCAAGAGGAGAGACCATGAGATCTACGGTGCATGAACCCTGAGAGCACTGAGTCACCTGAGAGTCCCTGTTCCTTTCTTTGCTCCATCTGCAAGGAAACAAGCTGTTTGCTGTTTTTCCTGTGAATCATCTACATCTGAGATAGCCGGAATGGACTATGATCTTTATTCACCTATTGTTGTAGATATTATTTTAGATTAGATAAATGGTAGTAGCAGCCAATGGAATTGTTTAGAAGGGGTGGACTGTGATGGTTTGAAACTGTCTTTTTAATTTTTCCTTGCAAAGTTCAGAACAGAGAAAGTGAAAGAGTGCAAATAAGTCACTATTGGGTGTAAGAAAGCAAAATACTGATTGTTCTAAACACTTCTATCTGATCCAATGGAAATGTTTAAGAACTATTACCCAAAACAAAGTAGGCACTCTGCACATTCTGCATTCTGCAGTCGGGGCAGTTGCTGGGCTGTCTGGCTGCTGTTTCTTCTTCTCTTCTGGCTGAAGATAACACGTACTGACCTTGGCAGCTAAGTTAACAACTTTCTGTTTAATTAACTGCTTCTCTGTCCAGGGGGGTCTGGGGCAAAGCTCCTGGGAGAGGGAGGCCCCTTTGGGAGGGTCCCCTTGCGGGGAAGCAAAGGGAGATCGGTTGTGCTTTTCTGTTGATTGTATATATTTGTAAATGTTGTGAATTTTGTATATTTTTACATATTCATTGCATTTCATCATAGATTTTAGACTCTGCTTGTAAATACAGTCTTCATTTGCTTCCAGACTGTGCTAGCCTGGTTACTTGTTGGTGGGGGGGGAATTTCAGCTCACACTGACACACTGGGGAAGTCCCCAGTGACTGGAAAAGGGGAAACATTACTCCCATTTTCAAAAAGGGGAAGAAGGAAGAACCAGGGAACTACAGGCCAGGTAGTCTCACCTCTGTGCCAGGTAAGATCATGGAGCAGATTCTCCTGGAGGCACTACTGAGACAGAAGAATAGTGAAGAGGTGATTGGGTACAGTCAGCATGGGTTTACCAAGGGCAAATCCTTCCTGACAAACCTGGTGGCCTTCTATGACCAGGTGACAATATTAATAGATGAGGGGAGAGCAACTGATGGCATTGACCTGGACCTGAGCAAAGCCTTCCACACTGTCCCACACCACATCCTGGTCTCCAAACTGGTGACACATGGGTTTGATGAGTAGACCACAAGATGAATAAAGAACTGGCTTGATGGCTGCACCCAAAGAGTGGCTGTCAATGGCTCCATGTCCCAGTGGAGGCCAGGGACAAACAGAGTCCCTCAGGGCTCAGTCCTGGGACCAGTCTTGTTCAATATCTTTGTCGGTGACATGGACAGAGGCATTGAGTGCACCCTCAGCAATTTGCTGATGACACCAAGCTGTGTGGTGCAGCAGACACACTGGAGGGAAGGGATCCATCCAGAGGGACCTTGACAGGTTGGAGAGGTGGGCACAAGCCAACCTCATGAGGTTCAACAAGACCAAGAGCAAGGTCCTGCATCTGGGTCGAGGCAATCCCAAGCACAAATGCAGGCTGGGCAGTGACTGGCTGGGGAGCAGTCATGAGGAGAGGGACTTGGGGGTGCTGGTGGACGAGAAGCTCAACATGAGCTGTCAATGTGCCCTTGCAGCCCAGAAAGCCAACCAGAGCCTGGGCTGCATCAAGAGAAGTGTGGCCAGCAGGTCAAGGGAGGTGATTCTTTCCGTCTGCTCAGCTCTGGTGAGACCCCACCTGGAGTACTGTGTCCAGCTCTGGAGCACGTATTACAAGAGGGATGTGGGCATGCTGGAACATGTCCAGAGAAGGGCCACCAGGATGATCAGAGGGCTGCAGCACCTCTCCTATGAGGAGAGACTGAAAGAGTTGGGGCTGTTCAGTTTGGAGAAGAGAAGGCTCTTGTGGCCTTCCAGGATCTGAAGAGAGCTACAAGAAAGCCGGGGAGGGACTTTGTAGGATATCAGGTAGTGATAGGACTAGGGGGAATGGAATGAAGCTGGAAGTGGGGAGATTCAGACTGGACGTGAGGAAGAAGTTCTTCCCCATGAGAGCGGTGAGAGCCTGGAATGGGTTGTCCAGGGAGGTGGTTGGGGCCCCATCCCTGGAGGTGTTTAAGGCCAGGCTGGATGAGGCTCTGGCCAGCCTCATCTAGTGTGAGGTGTCCCTGCCCATGGCAGGGGGGTTGGAACTGGATGATCCTTGTGGTCCCTTCCAACCCTGACTGATTCTATGATTCTATGAAATGATCAATCATAACTGAGAGAGCTGCACTAACATGTCACACATATAAAAGTAGAAAATGGGATTTGGAAAAAGTTTCATCTGTCCCTCATTTTCATGAAGGAATACTTGAGAACATATATAAGGCCTACAATACATACGAAAGGGTAAGTGAAGGAGTCAAATTTAACTGCTCTTTTCAGCCTTATACATTAGTATATGGATATAGGTATTTGCTTATCCCACACAGTACAACTACAAAGGAGTAAAAGCAATTTCCAGTTCTCTTGTCTACAGCTTCAGGGTTTAGGAGTTTCCAAGAAGGCAGCTGTTGAAGGATAACCAGTATCTGAAATCACTTATTTTTTCAGAAAAACAAGGAAAAAGACAACGATTCTAGAACAGAGAACTTGATTCATCTCCACTGAAGTCCTAACTGCTAACTTTCCTCTGTGACTGTCAAAAGCTATCTATTTTAGGTATTTTAGACTGGACTGAGATGTGAATTTGGCTCCCACATTACATACACAACACATTTCAGGTGAGGAAAGTCCATTAGCTGGCTTCACACATGACTAGGGAGATACTGATCTAGCAACACACAAAAGCTGAACAGGATCCCAAGAGAAGCAATGAAGGGCAAACAAAAACTGCAATAAATGCTCAATTCAGCTTTAGAGCACAACTGGTGAAATAACCAGACTTGCTTCAGTACTGGATAGTGATTGCTCTCAACAGGAAGAAGTAACTTTCACAGTGTTAACTAGTTTACTGACTTTGGAAAATGTGGAATATGTAGCACTACAAATGCAGAAGTGAATAGAGCTATAGTAAGAAAAAAAAAGGTTAGCATTAATTCATATAAATACCAATAGAAGAACTGCTAACGCACAGATCAATGCGAAACTAATCTTGCATGCAGCAGTAAAGACTCAATCTTTTGATCTAATAGAGGCTATCTATACACACCTGCTATATTGCAGACCACTAATCAAAGAGCCTAGGAGTGCTCCTCTCAAGTCAGGATTTCAGGGAACAACGATTTACCGGGCACATATGTATTTACAGTCGTGCTTCCTGCAAGCTTCTAATCCAAGTAATTTTGAGTCTTGGGCTTTGCTTTACTCAAGACATATGTGGGCTGAAAATGCAGATAGGGGAGCAGGCATAATCAGATCCTGTTGTCCAGGAATGTATGAGGTCAACATAAAGAACTTCTACAACAGCAGTACTTTCCCAGCTGATCTTTCTGCTTGGAATGCATGTCAGAATGAAAAATACATCTCCTCACACATCCAGCTGAATCACTGAAGGAGAAAGTAACACTAAGAGAGCAGAGCTTCAACCACAGCTCACTTCAGAGGCTGTAAGTTTTGAATGATGTTAATGAGATGATTCTCCTTTCAACAAACTAAAGAGCACAGCATACCTAGACACTGCCCAAGGTTATTAGAGATGCGTGCTTTCTCTCATACATACGTAGACAGGAGATGGCCGCGATGGCATGGGGCGAAAACACAAAGCACCACCCAGGGGAACGGACAAGAGGACTCAGAGCAGCTTGACACAACATTTTGAGATGCCTTCTGCAAACCAAGGATATCTGTAAGTTAAAAGGAAGGGAGAGAGGGAGAAAAAACATGGTACGGTTAAATACCAGTGAACATCCATCTACATTTCTTTCCTCACTGCCTCCCCAACTCCTTTTTTCAGTGCATTCTTAACCCAGTTTCCTTGTGCAAGCGACAGACCGCCCACTCTCTCCACTTTGCAGAATTGTCACTGTGATTTAAAACTGAAGAATCCTGCTCCCTTCCTGCTGGCAGAAGATCATTATTAAAGATCAAACAAAATGTGGTTCCCCAAGAAGGGAAATGACTATTAGTGAGTCTACCTGCAATGGAAACAAGTCACAACTTTGTTCACAGAGAAGAAAAAAAAAAAAAATGTAGAGTGGTTGTATCATCCAGAATCCCTTCTATCCCTGTTACGCTGAGTGGAACTGACAGTTGCCTCTTCACAGACCATCTCCCATAGCAAACACAACCAGGCGCTCTGCCTGAAGTTTTACCCCCAGATATTTGCTGTTACAACCTCTCATGTCAGGCCTTCAGCTCCCACTACAGCAATAACCCTGTCACTAGAATGCAGACCCATACTAGCCAGATCAAGCTGCGTTACCTTCTTGGTTGCTCCTCCTGATTTATCAGAGAACCACTTTACATTCTCACTACAGGGCTGCTTACAACCAAAACCAACCTTGTCCTGGAAGACTGCCTCTTGTTTCCCTTTGCCAGATACAACTTTGCTAAGAGGAAGCAGCCAAGGAGGAGTGAGAAGTGGCAGATGGTGTGAAGCTTTTGAAGGCAAAAGTATTACAAAGAAATAGCATGATTTTGAAACTAGTTTCAGAGAAAAAACAAGGAGACTAAGTTAACAAGAAGACAGAAATGGAAATTTTAAAGCAGTATCATAAAAGGAGATACATGAAATGGGAATAACGGTGCCAGGAAGCACAGACAGAGTATGAGGCTCTAAATGACAAGCTAGTCTGAGGCTGCAGAACAACTCCTTTCTCTCCTTATTCTAACAAGGATTTAAAATTAATTTCAATCCTCATTTCCTATTCCCAGCACTTCCATAACTGGTATAGTCAGGTTCTTCAGCAACAAGCCAAAAAGGGTGCATAATTTTAAAAAATAAAATAAAAAATTGAAAGTGTCTGCCTTACTTGGAAGAAGAGGTAAAAATAAATGCAAAATGCATTACTCAGGTGTCTCTCCAAGATTCTAGTATCAGCTTAATTTTTAATTTTTTCCTTACCAGGTAAATGTACTCTTTCCAAACTAACCTCCAAAATCAACTTTAAAAAATATCATTCTGTCATCATCTCTTTAAATATTAAAAGCTATGCTTAAATTATTGCTCACAGAAAGCAATACTATTGGCTAGTTTTCATGGTTTTATTATATTCGTAACAGCTGTCAGCAGTACTGTACATTTAGATTCTGGTCCGGATCAGTGCAAAAAGCTTTAGTTACCTTCCCAGGCAACCAGTGGTCTCAAACCCCAAACTGGTGCCTTCTAACAACAATCCTCAACACTGCTTTTTCAGTAGGTTGGCTGCAGGCCCATAGGATCTCTGCAATGACCTGCAGCGAGCTGATAAAATAGAACTAAATAAACTGGTTTTACAGTTTCACATATAAAGGTCAATATCTCAACTAAGTGTTAGGAGATTCCACCAGTAAAAAAAGCCTAGACACCAAACTCCTACAGAAAGATCTATAATGTACTACAGCCAAGCAACTAAGCAGAGATAAACTGCGTTCCAAGGAAATACACACAATTTTAATGATGTCTTTTACTGTGACACGAGTAAATAAATCCTCTGTAACGCTCAGGGGGGATTATTACCTAAACAGCTTTGCTACCTTAACAACTAAAATTTTGTAAGAAAAAGGTAAAAACCGTGCAGTTCTCAGTGCAAACTCGAAAGCAGCAAACTTTCCCTGAGGCAAGCCAGCTCATCAGAACTTACTAAAATAAAGAAAAGCTTCAAATAAATTGTCTTTAGAGCAGTTTGCAAATATCATTACCCAGGCCCTGTACAAGTTATACAAGAGATAACTGGCAATTCAAAGCGACAGGTGCGATGCAATTCTCTTCTCCCAAGAACCCATTCCAGTAGGACAGTGCGGTCGCAGCAGCCTGCATGGATTGGCACTGCCCTTTGCAGCGGCTTAAGAAGTCGTCACTGGCCTGTCAGAGCCATTCTTGCCACTCGAGAACCTCAAGAGACAGCGGCCGCGGAAGCTCCGTGTTGCTCCCCCGCCTCACACCTTGCCAGCAAGGCAGCTCGGCAGCGCACGCAGGGTATGCTGCACACGGCAGCAGCTCTAGAGACGGGACTGGGACCTGCGGCTGCCTGCCCTGCAAAGGCCAAGCTGAGGGGCAAGCAGCAGAACCCACGCTCAGCTTAACGGCAGACAAGTCACCTGTAGAACGTTTATCACGGACACCCTCCGCGTCACTCCTCGCTCCAGCGCTTGGACCACACCGCCTGACCGCGACGCCGACCGTGGCACAAACCCAACAGCAGCAGCGCCGGCGGGGAAACCCGGAGACGGCCCCCTGGCCCGCCGCAGCCAATCCCCGGCCTCCCGCGGCAGACCAGCTGACCCGCCGCAGCCAATTCCCGGCCTCCCGCGGCAGGCCAGCTGACCCGCCGCAGCCAATTCCCGGCCTCCCGCGGCAGGCCAGCTGACCCGCCGCAGCCAATTCCCGGCCTTCCGCGGCAGGCCAGCTGACCCGCCTCAGCCAATTCCCGGGATCCCGCGGCGGAGGCCACATCAGCAGTGTAACCGCGCGCGCTGAGCGCCAGCTACCGCTGCTCTAATGCGCGGCGCTGTCCCAGCAGATGATGTAATTCTTCTCCACGTTGCAGCACAAAATCCAGGGCTTTGCGAGTCACGGCATCAACAACTGTTTTCTGTCTAGCCCCAGACTAGTCCAGACAGCCCTCCCCACAGCACAGGCTGCCCTGCCAGCTCCCAGATCAGCTTCCCTTGACCTTGATTCTCCTCAGAAGTTTTCAGTCTGATCGGACAATAGATGAAAGGCATCTGTAGCCAAATTTCTGTTTTCTCCACTGTAGCCCGAGCCCAGCTGGAGAATTTCTTTCTGATGTCCTATCGTTTCTCCAGGAAGAGCTACACTCAATATCCATCAGTATCTCAGCCTCTGGGAATTGTGTATGCTCAGCTCCACCTTCCCTACTATTCCATATTTATAAGCCATTTGCCTTTACCTACCTTTCCTTTTTTATTTTCTGCCTTCACAACGTGTTCCCTTCTTTTGGGGTTGGGGAGAAACAAGATGGCATTCAGCTTCTATAAAGGCTAAGCTAGCACCCAAATCTTAACAGGGAAAACAAAACACACATCAGTAGAACAACAGCCTGTCAGATGCCTAGATAAAGTACATGGGCAGGACAAAAAAGAAATTACCTCATCTCCAGCTTCATGTGGCTCTGGGGCTATTTTCCTTCTCTATACCACTCACTATTTTACAGGCTTGGAGTGCACCCACCTCATTCCTCTCTCTGCTGCGATGCTCACATTTGCCCTAAACAATTCTCGCATCAGAAGTGCGCCGCCTGCTCAAAGCTGCGGCACCCACCCCCCACTTTGTAGAATAGCATGATCGTAGTCAGAGAGCAATCATGTAGTAGCACAAGCCAGAGAGCAGCATTCTTAACAGTACACTGCCACTAATAAATCAGTATAGGATGCTTTTGCTCTCCTTTATACCAAGGCTCTTTCATATATACAGCCATCTCCACTGCTCTTCCTCCACCTTCTTGATTATCCTACACACAGTACAGCAATTATCCAAGGGAGAATTCAGAACTGCACGGAGGACTCGAGTTTGCATGAAGCAAGGTTTATACAGTGGCACGATTAGCCTTTTACCCTGCACCCCACTCCTTACCTGGTAATTTCTACCACTCTCTTTGCTCTTTGACTTTCTGAACTGACTTTCCAGAGTATCCAGCTGTTCTCTTCCTTGGATGCTGCAGGTGAACAAACAAAAATACATTCTGAATACCTTTCATTTTCCTTCCAATGCAACAAAAGCAACCAAAAAATTACTGAAGCTAAACCTGAAAGATGCTCACTCTGCTATGGAATACACTTCTTACGACAGCCCCTGGCTATGAGTATCTCAGAAGAGATGGGTAGCAATAGGTAACAACAGAAGTTCTTCACTGACACAAATACAAATACAGGAAGAGAAGGTACTCTAAAGTGACTAAATGTAACCAAATTGTTACAAAATACAGAATAAAACTTTATTTTTTTACCATTTATAAACTGCTTCTCAGTGTTATCAAGAGCAAATCTGAGAAGGCAAGCTCTTAGCAAGCATCCATCATCTTTTAGGGCATAGAGGCAGTGCATGTATAAGGCATTTATGGCAGCATTTAAGCAAATAAAACTGTTCTTAACTTCATAGTACAGAGACACTCGCCAAAGGTTTTTGGAAAAGTGTAAGCTTTGCTCATTAAGTCTCTCTCTACAGCTTTATTACTTCTCTCAGAGAGTTATCAGGTTTCCTTAAAAAAAAAAACTCTTATCTAAACCTGTTCTATCTCCTGTGAAGAAACACCAAGTGAACAACATAGTCTTATCATCATAAGTAAGGTGAAACCCAGGGTAATAACTTTTAAGGGGTACCAAGCAAATGTCAGGGGAGTTTAAATATTTTCTTTTGGCATGAAGAAATCTCTTAAGTAGACACAAGAGGCAAGCAAGAAAGAATTATCAAGAGAGGCGATAGCTTTGCTGCCACACAGCTCCTGAAGAATGAGACCGAGTAGCTCTAATCAAGTAGTCTGGTGCTTGTAGGGGTCCACACCACCATTCCACTCTGCCAGTAACTCCACGCAGTAGCAATGCTCTGGAGCCTCCACGAAATTTTGAATCAAAGTCCACAAGGCCCTGGAATGCTTTGCGAGGAGCAGAAAAGGGAGCACCCAGGCAGCAATGCAGCGACTCTACGTGCCGTGCCTCCATACGTCTACAGGTTTAAGGCTGAGCTCTTTTTTTCTCCCTGGAGAGGTCGTTCCTTTGCTGGCAGCAATGAAGGGCGGGCCCCGGCTCCGCAACCGCTACGGCTTACTGCGGGGGAGAAGCCGAGCAGCTCCCCACAATGGGTCCCGCAGCACTCGGTGCCGGGCGGCAGCGACCGGCAGCGACGCCCCGCCCGCCTCTGCGCCCTCCCCAGGCGGTGGGACCGGCCTTTGCCCCGGCGTCTCTGCCGCGGGCCGCTCCCCCGAGCTCAGACACAACTGGCGACCCACGGCAGGGAGGGGGACGCCCGGCACTGCCGGTGCCCCGGGCCAGCAGAGCGCGGCCGAACGCGTCGCCGGCAGCCCGGCAGGGCGAGCCAACGCTCTGCGCGCCAGGCCTGCAGTAGAAGCGGCATTCCGGTGAGCCCGCGTGCGGTGCTAGCCGCCAGCTTCGACCCAGGTCCGCCTCCGGGCCGCGCCCCTGCCCGGGGCGGAGCGGCAGAGCGTCGCTCCTTTTTTTTTTTTTCACTCTCGACGATTGTAATGAGGAAGATACCAAAGTTGTTCATACATTGTGTGCGACAAAAGAACACACACTTTGCTTTTTGCTTGCCCCTGCAGTTACTTGACCTTAGATGGAAGGGATTTTTTTCATTATCTGATGAATTTTAGACAAATAATACTTTGCTAAATAAATAATGCATGTTGCCCAGCAGCCTCATGGAGGGAGCATATTTCTTTAGCCTGTGTGATGGAGTAGGGTAAATGAGATAATCAGAGAATCACCTTCAGCTTCAAAACCAGTAAACTTACTTGTTTTACTTCATGACTGTTCACAACGCTCTCTTGCTGTGCCACTCAGGATGTCAATTGCATATCTCTATTTGAACAGGCACAGAAAAATAAGTCAAAGACTCTCAAGAGAGGCATGACGGTCAGGTAACAAGGTTAAAGATTAAAGGTGACTGGCAAACATGTCTACTCGTAATTCAAGCTGTCTTTGAAGGCTCCTGTATTTTAACTGCTCAATTATTTCCATGTAGAAAAATCAGGTGCTTCAACAGGAAGACTGAATGCAGCTCCAAAATGCTTGGACTGAACTTTGCTCATGTCTTCATATTCCTTGGTTTAGAAAGCACTCTTGGTTTCTAGAAACACGATGAAATGTTCATTTTAATGTCTTCCTCCTTGTTACTCAATGCAACATTCCTTGATCCTTCCCTCTCTCAAGTGTTTCACTGCAGTGAGGTTTGCAGATGCTACATACACAATAGGGGCATGAGAGGATGCAGGACAGAAGCTCGTCCAAGAACAGAAGGTGCATACATACCAGGCACAGCATAAGAACCCAAGGAGAAAAGTCTATAATAACATTCTCAATGTATCAATTCACTTACCAAACTTCAAGTCTTGTCTATGTGACTTTTCAAAAGCAGAGAATACCAGATATTATTAGAATCAAAAAAAAACAGACAGCCAGATAATCTCTGTAACTTCGTTCCAAATTTGATGCCACCTTGAATGGGAAAAAGATGTCAAATGGGAGCTTCCAGTGCATTTGGGGCTGGCCTCCTGGCGCTTCTGGCCATCCTGTCATGTCGGTGAAGGTCACAACAGTTGTCAGAGGTACCATGCTTGTGCTCAGCAACTGTAACGAGAAGGAAAGCACAGAGTTTAGCAAGCTTCATGCAGAAGATACATCCCTCCTCAATCTGCTAATGAATACTCACTGTAGATGACTGCCAAGCCCGATGTCTTTTGGGTAGTAGGCCTTAAGTGTTCCAGATATTTTTCATATTTAGCAACTCCTTTTTCCCCAAAATGGATATTTAGCAGGTAAGTTGAGGGCACAGGCCTCAGGAAAGATCACTAGCTGCTGTGCATCATATAAAATTACCTATTTTTCATAAGATAAGATCACCTGGGTCTTTGAACAGGTGATTGCTGCCAGAAACAGACACAGCTGCCACAGTATTTTACCCTTTTAGTAAGAGAGGCCCAATACAAGGATTAATTTCTTCCTCACATTTAGGATATTGTTTCAGAAGAGAGACAGATTGGTAGGTCAGCTGGTAAGGATGGAACAGGGAACTGAGCTGCTCAGGCCTCACTTCTTTTCCGTTTCAACTGAATGCTGTAAGACAAAAAATGCACTTGGTCCTTGAGCTATGTAGAGTTTCATGACTAGCCAGGATTGATTTAAGATGATGCTGCTGCCAGAAGAGCAGTCTCACTCCCTGCCTTGGCTCTGCATGCTAACCTCAAGAGAGGGAATCTGACAGCATCCCTGCTCTGCTTGCACTGGTTTAAGCCAGTCTGTCAAATCAGCCATTCATGTCCTCAGGAACAATTGGGAAGACTGCCTTTAGAGTAAAGTTGTGCAAGAAGCAGGTGAAAAAGCTCAGACATAACTCATGACTCTTAAGGGAAAAATATTGCAAATCCTGGTGAGGAATTTCTGCGGTACCTCGAGGCAAATTTAAACCATTTTTCAGCTTCAATGGAAAAGAAAAATGTATTTGGCAATGCATTGGACAGGGTCCTACTGTAATACATGCCTCTATATGGACTCTGCAAAGATGCTTTACAAGCTGACTACTTCTACACACTTGCACCAGCACCAATCCTGAGAGCATGGGGCATCTCATCCCAGCTATGAGTCCATCCCCCAGCCCAGCTCTACTGTCCAAAGTGGCCCCTAAGCTTGGGCACCTGATAGTTCCCATTCCAGGATGATCTACAAGACAATGCCAAGGCTGTTTCTTATTGCCAAGGGAAACTGCACTCCCAAGCAAGGAGCCTGTCTCTGACATTCCTGCTTCCAGCCAGCTGAACTCCTTGCAGTTGTGCCTTGTGTTTCTCTCTGCCAGATCATTCCTCAGCCACAAATTACCAGTGCTGAGCAGGTACAATTAGAATTTCCCCTTCACTCCTGATGAACCTAAGTTCTCCTATCAATGAGTAAATGCACAGTAAGCATAATCACTTTAGCCAACAAGAAGCTAAAGTTTGTGCCAAAGCAAAGTTTGGCTTTGTGTCTGGACCTTCAAAATTTGACTTAAAATCAGAGAGATGAGTGGAGAAAAACCCTCCATACATAACTCCTCCTCAAGAGCTGGGAGAAGGCACAGGAGCAACTTCAGCATGCTCCTGTATAGCTCTACATCATCTATCTTGCATTTTCAGGAAGTCCAAATACAACAGTGACCAGATATTGTGGATGGCTGTAGAAAACGGATTCTGTGTTTTCTAGTCAGTCAGTGAGGCAACTCTCCAGTGACACAGTGTGGACTAAAGGAGAATGTTTTCTCTCAAGAATGGATACTTCTTGGATAGAGAATCTGTGGATAAACCTATCTAGTGACAGAATTTAAAGGCAAGGCAATCTACAGCAAACATTGGTGATCTCACTGGTATGCTTACAAATTCTTAACTGCTGGGTTTAGTACCAAGTGGCACCTTTGCTAAAATTAACAACTCTCATTTGTAGATTGGCACTAATGAAGTTGGTACTGGCTTTAATTGTATGGCATTTTTCTTGCTGCCAGGAATTTGCTTTCTTAGAACTGCCTAATCCTTCCTGAGTGATATGCACCCTGCACTTTTTACTAGGAATGCAAGTCTGCTTCCTCAGACAGGGGATTTGTCAGTGGGACTATGTGACAGCTCAGATTTAGAAAGTATCTTCAGGGAGAGGGTGGGGCATCAGCTTGCCTCAAGGCAGTTTGTTTTACAGGATGAACATTTTCCTACCATGTTTTTTTTATATGTGTTGCAAGAAGGGAGGATGAAGAGATACCATGAGACATATCCAAACAAGCGATGCGAAATATCACGTAGAGCATGAAGTTCAGAGTAGTAGCATCAGACAGACCCTTGCCATGAGAACATCATAGGCAGGTGTCAGCTGCTCCCTGTGGATGATCTTGCACAGAAGTAAAAGCCTTGAAATGTATGTGCTGGCCAAAAGTTCATGATGTCAAGAATTCAGTCCCACCAAAATGGGATCCACTGACACATGCTTGAAAAAGCCAATTCATTCTCCTTTGTGGATCTGTTTAGGTCCATCTTCCTGCTGACATCATAAAACAGTTTGGGTTGTGAGGGACCTTTAAATGTAATCTAGTCCAACCTGCCTGCAATGAGCAAGGCCATCTGCCACAAGATCTGGTTGCTCAGAGGCCCTAACAACCTTACCTGGAATGGTTCCATCAAATAATCTTCTCTTATAAAACTGCTTTCTGACTTACAACCTCTACTCCTATGACTTCAAAACTGCTGCCAACAGCATTAGGCTCTTCCTCAGGTACCCTTCAAAACCCCTAGAAGAGTTGAAGTATCTTCTTGCACAGATTATCAGCATGCTGTGGAGTCTGTGAAATACAAATCGACTCAAATTCCCTTTCAAGGTTTTGAAAGACAACTAGATAAATGTAGTTATTGAATGTTTGTAACTACAAGTTTATACTGAGCATAAATAAAAGTTTCAAGTTTGAGTGGCAGAAGGTGGTTTGGGGTTGGAAACAAAGTACCTTTTCCAGCTGTACAACTGACTGAGGACAGCATTGACAAGACCATAAACCTCTAAGGAACTGGTAAATACAAACTCTTATGACTGCAGCCAGACCACTGCTAAAGTTCTGTCAATCTCCACTTAGTAATATCAAAACCATTCGATTCCTTGGTTCTTAAATAACCTGTGACTCCCACCAAATTACTTCTCTGCATGAGGGGTTGTAAATTCCATACCTTCAGGGGGTAACACTGATAGAAATATCGTGCACCCAGTATTTGAGCTTGTGGATTGGACAGGAAGCCCACCTTAGCCCACAGTATCTGTATCTCCAGGGTGACAGGAACCATGCAGCAGGAAGTGCAATTCGCAGCCTGAAAATAAAATATAACCCAAATCTTAGTACAGTACTTCAAACGTGAAAAAGGACTGTTATGGTCAACATGTAATATTCTGGATAGCACAGGTCACTGAACTTGCATCAGTCACTTCAGTGCTTACCCCATAACTTCTGGTCAGGTCAACTACCAATTTCAGACCTATATCCACCTCACTGTCATCTCATTTCTAAACAGAATGTCTCAGCTCTACCACTTTGCATTCTGGAAATCTCCTGACAGATTATTGATTATTCAAATAGAATTTCCCTGTACTTGGATTGCAAATGTTGAGCCTTATTTGGTAAGATAGAAATATCCCTAGAAAATGGAAAATCGGGAAGGATGATAATAATAAAAAATAATAGGAAGTAACCAGGTACTATTAGTTCTAGAATGCTGGTAGAATCAAGTTATGCAACACAAACTCTTTTTGCCCATTTAAATAGCAGGAACAAGATTCAAGAGATATTGTCAGGATCTTTCTGTTGTTTAGTAAGTCTCCTGATACTATGAACCATAATAAGAATGACTGCTTACAGACACTAAGACCCCTGAGAGTCTTAGAAGAAAGTAAGCACTACAGAAAACGCAAGCCCAGATGAACAAGCTGGTTCTTTTTTGTCCCCATGCCCATGCTTCTCCAAGGCAATAAGATGATGTGAAAGGAAAAATATTCACAGCTGGTATTTTTGCATTTCTCCTACCTGCACACTGCAGTTCTGAATCAGAATGATTGTCCACCCTTCTGCCTGGGCTGAATGAGCACTGCCAGTTATGGCAAGGTCCTCTGCTCTAGTCATCCCCTGGAGAGCCTTGTACAACTCCTGCTGGATGGAACTACAGTTACCTTCTTGCAGTGCTGGGGATAGGCTGGAAAGGAGACAGTAACAGCATTGACAAAATTATTTCCAGGACAGAAAAAATCCCAATCTGCCAACATCCTTCCTTTTGTAATGAGCATTTCTTCCACTCTTGCAATGAGTCAGCACAATCATTATGGAAGTATTGCTATTGAATAGATGTAGTTTCAATGCTCTCTGCAATGAGAAGTGAGAAGAACAACCTGGCAGGGTAACACATGGTAAGGAAAATTGGCAGCTCTTGGCCATCTTACCACAGCAGTGGTCATACCTGTCCTGTCAGCAAGAGAAGAATGATCCAAATCAATTTGATTGTTTGATTTAAACAATTACTTTTGAAGATATATTATATTTCACTCCTTAAATACAGACTCCACTCTTGCCCAAAACATGTTGTCAGACTACAGCCTCAAAATGGCCCACAAGACCTTCACAATGTTCTGGTTATTCTAGAGGTCCACTATCTCTCTGACATTCAAGTCATTTCAGGAGTATATGAAAGATCTGTAGAGACTCATTGGTGACCCTGGGGAAGAACCTAGACTCCACAGCAGTGTGTGACAGATTATGGAAAAATGTGCTAAGTGAGCCCACAACTTCCAAATATGTCAGGAAGGGTGAATGCAGAGTGTGTTCCTACCTGAGCTTGCAGCCTGTCCTCATATTTCTTCCAAACTGGACTGTGTGTCTGAGGGACTGTGAGCAACTTCCATCACCTTCACTCTGTAAAATACTCATCTGACAGGCTGTATGTAAAGAAGTCAAACAAAAGCAGACCTAGAGAGAGACCCAGCTTGTATTTAGCAATCCTTTCACCCCGCTTTCTTCCTTATTCCTGTCACAGGATTTCAATTTGGTTGTGACCAAAAGTTCTGCTGATGGCTGCAACTTAATACTGAGGTCTGCCCCACAGGCAGAATCTCAAAAGTCCACGGGAGAATACCAGAAGTTAATAAACCCAGTGATAAATAAAACCTGATAGCAGAAAAAGGATACATGCTGCATGGCACCACTGCTGGCAATCCACAGTGGGGCTCCGGTGATATAGCCAGGGTTTCCACTTCTAGGCAACATGTGAGGAAGAGTCCTGGTCTACGAAGAGGCAAAGGGAAGAAAGATGAAAACATGAGGGCCAGTGAGATCCATTCATCTCAGAAGATCAAGTTCATATTCTAAAATACATCGATCTGAGGTTATTTTTTTAAGGACAGAATATTATGCACTACTAAAACCTCCATTTTATTGGTTTCCAAGCCCTCTTTCTAACCTGTCAAGTTTGTTCTGCAGTCCAGGAGGTAAAAACTAAAGGTCAGTACCCTGCAACACAGATACTATGAGGACGGTTCCTGAGGCAATTAATTCCACTTGGTCAGAGCTTATATCTAAGGAAGTGAACATATCAGTCTGGGCAATTCTACAGACCATCTGCAGAACAAACCCTGCTCTGACCCCTATGCTGAGCAGCAGATTTTACTGCTAAATCATTTTATGGGAAGAGCCTCTGGGGATAACTTCAGCAAGGTTGCACTACACACTTATCAACCCTTGAGGGACACCACAGCCCACTTTATATTGCCTCTAGGGGACAAGGTTTACACAAACTTCAACAGACATTAGTATTTATCACCCCCTCCAAAGTGCCTCTTTTTCCTGCTGCATGGGCAAAGTTAAATAAGTACCTGGAATAAATTTAGCAACTTTGCTTATAGGTACTGAATACCTCAGATACAGCACCAGCTCCAATCTTTCCTTTCCAAGAGCATGCTCGTGACTCCGATCTCATCCTCTCCCCTTCTGCCTTTACCAAATCTCCAACTAAAAACCCAGATAAAAATAATCAGCCCCTTAAAAACTTCTGCAGTGCAAGACTACACACTTGCACCAAGCCTGGATTTTTCTGATAAGATGGTTTACTTGAGACCAGACCAGGGTCCCCTCTTTCATTCAAATTACCAGGTGGGTCCTAGGGTGTTGGTACTGCCATACCACTGTAGCACTGCTCTAATCTTCTCACATCATCTGTACAAATTGAGTCACAAATTATAGACTACACACTTGGCAAGCGCCCAGGGAGGATTGGAGCACTGACCCAGAAGTACAAAGTGAACTGCTGCTGCAGAGAGGATCCCGAGTTCCCAGAGATGTTGCTCACTTTGAACTGGACAGAGACGCTCTGAATTCCATGTGTGCCACTGAATTCTATCCCATAGATCACCTGAAAATCCCATTCAGAGAAGAATTAGAGGCAGAGCCAGGTAAGAAGACAATGTCATGAAACTAGTGTTGAGCTGTCCAAAGGAAAGAAGTACCTCAGAAACAACATTGTTACATGTGTTGCCTTCCAGGTAGGGAGATCCAGGTGGTATAGCTGTGGCGACCTTCACCTGGGGACAGGAAGCAACATGAACAACTATCAACCCTTTCAAAGGAGCATGCCTTTCTTCTTTTTTTTTGACACTGTTTTCCCATCCAAGTCAGATTTACCTTCCTGTGGTAGCTGTGATATGTGATATCACTTTGCTCCAGATGCTCATCACTTTCTAGGAAACAAGCTACCTCTCTGACTCCAGCCTTATTTATGCCCATTCATTTAAAAGTACATCTTTCCTTATATCCTTTTTTTCAATAATGCCACACTATAATGTCCAAAAAATTTTGTCTCAAACACAGAACCTTCCCATTCATCCAACTTCCCAGCCCTTGGGCATTACTATGAATGGGTAGGATTCCAGACGTTTTATTTCAGAAACAGAAAATATTTTCTTTGGCAATAGACTGACCTTCATGGACTGCACAGTGGTGTCAGCAACTGGGACCTGGGGAAAACAAATAAATCAACAAGCAAAACCAACAACAAAAATTGATTTTCTGGGTTTGCAAGTGCCTAAAGTCATGAAACCATCACTAAAGAGAGCCTACACATTATACTGACAAAAACTATTTTGTTTACTCATCCATTTGTGATCTAGAAATCACATATATAATTCACAGAAAGCACATTTAGAACATCAGAAGACAATTTACTCATTGCTCTGCTAGTGACCTGCAGAATGCAGATACTTTAAAATATCAGCATCTTTGATTCGTTCCTGGAGATCCCACTTCTACAATCCACTAATTACTTTAGCTTCCATTTAAGGAAAAATGAATTTTTGGCCACAGTGGCAAAGAAAGGCCTGAAAATAAGAGTTGAATTTGAGCAACAGAAGATCCTCTCTACTGCAGGTATGTAGACTCAGGTTTCCCATATAAAGGCAAACTGAATCATTAGCCCTAATAAGCTATTAACATTTCACTGTCATTTTACCTTGGAACACCAGAGAAAGTCTAAAAGGTGAAAAGAGATATTTTCTTGTTCATTTCAGTAAGATCAGCATGATGAACCCAGAACAACAAATCAATTATTTTAAAATTATTGTCAGGATAAATAATGGATAAATCGACGTGGAAGTAATCTGTGAATGTAAATAAAGCTAATAAGTGGCCTCCAGTCTGATTTCAGAGATAACATTGTGTAAAACTAATCCTTACTCTTCACTAAGAGTATGCATTCCTTGATGGATCGAGCTGATGGAAGAGAAACACTTTGATAAACAGGCTGCTAAAAAGTGAGAAAGTGCTAGTTTAAGCCATTAACACTATGATGTATCAGTGAAGTACCTGTTGAATGCAGTAGGAATTTGCTAATAACTGAAATTTATTGGAAAGTAGTTTGAAATGAGGGATTATCACCACTCATTACATTGTAGACAGGATTTCCAGCAAGAAGGTCTCAACAACGGTGATATCAGGGATGCCATACTGGAAAACCTTTAGTTTTCCAATTAGCTGAAGTTGCAAGGAAAGTCAGGCAAATCAGATATTGAGCAAAGGGAAGAGCTAGGACATGTGCATACCTTTAGCACCACAAAGTCACGATAGTATGAGGCAGCATCTAAGGCAGGGTCAGTAACGCAGCTCTTGCTCAACTTGGTGAAAATCCGAGTACAGCTTGTACTTTTACTGTCCAGGAAGCCTGAGTAAAGACATGGTAACAGATCAAACAGAACCAAACCACCCTAAGAAATTCTTTCCCCTTCACTGACCAGCAGGATTTCCATCAACACAGAGTCCGCTGGCTCCCATTGCTCCTGGCTGTCTAAGTGTGCTCAGTACAGATGATGAGTCAAAGTAGATTAAGATTGGATCACCAGCCTGAAAAGACAATTTAGAGAAATCACAGACAAAGTAACTGTGGAATACTGAAGCCAAGTGCACTTGGCTTCAGTATTCCACAGTTACGTCATCAGGGCACAGATACATTTAGACTTCTCCTTAGCGTGCATTCATTTTTGTCTAAAGGGTTGCCCAACCTTCTAAATACACAAAAACTAATCAGAAACTGTTTACACAATAAGAAATTTAGAGAAGAGAGAGATAATAAGGAATATAGGTAGAAAAATAAGAATCTTTCAATATTCTCATTAGATCTCATTACAGACAACTTTAGTAAAAGTGCATCTGCAAACCAATCGCTATTTCCTTTCAGCTCACCCGGTAAAAGGCAGGGAACGATGGCTGGGCTTGGGATGGTGCTAAGAAAGAGTATCTTCCATACTTCTGTAAGAACTTCAGAAAATCAGATTCTTTTATATCTTGTGGCTGCTGAAAGTAGTTGAGCGTTGCTGAAGGTTAAAAAGAGAAAAAAAACAATCTGCCAATATCAAATTATTACAAGAAAGAGACTTCAGAAAAAGTAAATGCTGTGCCAATATAGGTAAGCTAAAGAGTGTCTTCTGTTAATCAATCCATAGTAACACTGCTAAAAGTCTACTATGAGCTATGAACAGAAGGATATAGCGAGCGCTAATTTGTACTGTTTCACGGGAAACAGGTGTAACTTTCCAAAAAGTATGAAAGCTGCTCAGGACAACAACTATCTTCATATGAGTTCTAATTTCTGTAAGGGGCCCTGATTAGACAGCCACTGCATTTTAATGACAAAACACTACTATTATGTGAGTTCACTAAAAAGCAACACTAACAGAAAGTATGAAAATAAGCATATGAAACAAAGAATACAAGATATGATGAGAAATCACTTTCTGGAAAGGATAATAAGGCTGTATTCCAAACATCAACCCTTATTTGTCGCTCTAGGTGTAGCAAACAAATTTGTTATCTCAGATAATGGAACGACTGACAGAGGCTGATTTCTGTTTAACTAGAGACCCTGCGCTTAAACTAAGGGTCTTTGGTGACTGGCCCCGATTCATTCTGTACTCCCTGGAATTCCAACAGCCCAAATAATTAGTAACAATTATAACGTGTATGTTTTTAAAAAAAGATTCCCTAAGCAGAGGCAATCTATGAGTTAAGTGTGCAGGATGACAGTTTACTCACAGTCATTCAGCTGAACACAGAACAGCAGCTTATGTCCACCAGGAACAGCAACAGTGTCAGTAGGATAAGGGGTGTTGCTTCTGAACACGAGTGAGTTTTCCACACACACCTGATTCAGAGACCTGTGAAGACAAGCCCGCCAGTCCCCAGCACACTGTTAAATAGGCTGTTCTTGCATCATTGCATGGTTTATATTCCTAAATGCCACTGGCAGAACACACTATTACTTTTTGTAAGCTTGAATTATTGTACACTTCACATTTATAGCCATTTTTATATTGTAGTAAATTTGTGGACACTCTATTTGTACATTTAGAAACCACTTTGATACTTCTCCGTAACAACCAGTGAAGAAAGTCAGTGTCCCTGTATTACAGATACAGCTACCACCTTCAAGGTGATGGCCCACACACAGATTTTACTCTCCAAGTAGCTGATGCTGCCTTCCTCACGGGGAGCACCACGCAGCCTGCAGCTGCTTCTTCACTGCGTTCCAGTAGTATTTGGAGGTCTTTTTTACGAAGACTTCTGCCTCCCAGTGCCAACAGCCCCGTCATAGCAACCCAACTCTGCTTTACCGGTCCACTCAACGCTGGCCTTCCCAAGCCCCCTACCCATAATGAAGGTGATCCGGTGCCCAAGGCCTGGCGGTCCAGGTGGCTGAAGGGCGGCTCCCGCTGGCTGCCCGGTCCCTGCCTCTCGGCCCACTGTGTCTCACGCGCGGCGGTGTAGCCTGTCCCCTGCACACCTGCTGCTGCTCCAGCGGGACGAGGCGGCGGCCCCGTGGCCGCGCAGGGCGCAGGCGGCGGGCGGCAGGCGGCGGACGTGGAAGCTGCTGGCGGCGGAGAGCTGTGCGCGGGTCACTTCCTCGCCTCGGGGAGCAGTCCGACGCGCGGCCTCTGCGACGAGCTCGGCGACGGAGCTACAGGCGACCAGGCACGCCAGCAACGGAGCCAGCAACAAGGCCCAGGACCCGCGCATGGCGTCCCCTCGTCGCTAAGGAACCCGGGCCACCGCCCCTCCGGACGAGCAGCGGGTGAGACGCATGCGCGCCCGGTGTCTCCGCCCGTCTCCGGGTCGGGGGCGTGCGGCCGAACTCCGCGGTACCCCTCGCGGAAGGACTTGCGGTCGCCCGAGCTGCTTGCGGGAAAGCTGTGGAGATCTCTGGACCAGCTGAATTGAACGCGGTTTATCACAACTCTTGGACCCATCCAAACAATTTTTAATCCAGCTAAGATTCCACCTAGCTATGCCATGGGCCGCAGGGTTCTGGAGGAGAATGCTGTGCAAGATGGTGTCACAAGCTTTACTGAAGTGTAGGTAGACACCTTCCAAGCCTTTCCCTCATCCACTCTGTAGTCAGCTGGACACAGAAGGAGAAGAGGTTGGTCAAGCAGGAGCTGCCTTTCATGAACCCATGCTGGCTAGGTCTGATGTCACTGTTATCCTGCACCTGTTGTGTGAGTGCACCCAAGGATGAACTGCTCCATAACTTTCCCTGGTAACAAGGTCGGGCATACAGGCCTGGAGTTCCCAGGATCCTCATTTCGGTCCTTTTTGTAGATGGGTGTCACTTTGGCAACCTTCCAGTTATCTGGCACCTCCCATTAGCCAGGACTGCTGTTAGATGATGGAGAGCAGCTTGGCAAGCTGCTCCCTCAGCACTTTTGGGTGAATCCCATCTGGCCCCATAGGCTTGTGAGTGACCAGGTGGCAGAATAGGTCTTTAACTGCTTCCTCCTGGTTTACAGGGAATTGATGCTGTTCTTCATCTATATCAGGAGGCTGACAACTTGGAGGATAATGGATCTGACTATTAAAGACTGAGGCAAAGAAGGCATTAAGTACCTCAGCCTGTTCCACGTCTTTGATAGCAATGTTCTCCCCTTCACCCAACAAAGGGTGGATATTTTCTGTGGCTTTCTTTTTGTTGTTAATATATTTGTAAAAACCTTTTTTGTTATCCCTCATGGCAGCAGCCAGGTTGAGTTCTATCTGGGCTTTTGCCTTTCTGATGTTCTCTCTGCATGACGTAACTAGGTCCTTGTACTCTTCTTGAGTTGCCTGCCCCTCCTTCCAAAGGTAGTAAACTCTCTTTTTTATTATTTTTTGGGGGGCCCTGTAAGAGCTCCCTGTTCAGCCAGACCGGTTGTCACCATCATCAGGAAGGCCCGGAGACTCCGTTACTGTTTCTCTTTTTGTTTCGTTATAGCAAGGTTGGCAATGAAATAAGATGACGATCGGATTGTACCACTCGGTATCAGTGCTGCCGTCGGTTCTGTTGGGTCTCAGGTGTCCAAGGCGAAGCGGAGGGGAGCGCTGGGCGCGGGTCCCGTCGGGGTCTTTCGTCCCCTCGAGTCAGACGGGGCCGGGGCGGGCAGCGCGAGTGTTGTGGGAGCGCTGCTAGGAGACGCGTGCCGGCTGCACTGTCCCGCGGGGTATGGTAACGGCAGCGCCCGCGGGTAACGGATCCGTCCCGCCGGGGCCGGTAACGGCAGCGCCGCGGGTAACGGCAGCCTCCGGGCCGGGGGACCGACGGTGGCCACCCTGTCTGCGCGTCTCCGGGTGGACGCCTCGGCAGCTCGGTTATTGGCAGGTTTTCGGAAGGTCCGCGGCAAACGGCTCCTTCCTCAGAGCTGGGCCAGGGCTGTCGGGGCGGAGGGGCATGGACCTGTCCATCAGGGAGCGGCTGCTGGCGGCAGAGAGCCGCCGAGGTAAGGGGTGGGGCAGGGGGAGCGGACGGCGGCGGAATTCTGTCCGTATTCGGCTATAAGTAAAACAAAGATCGTGCTTTAAATGCGAAAACTGCTGTTTCTAATGTAGAAAATGTAGAAAACATTCACCTTCTGAACGCTTTAAACGTGCTTCATAGCTGTGACATGAAGTAAGTGCTGTAGTGTGCTTAATTTGAGCTGATTTTCTTGACGTCAAGTTTGCTTTCTGTGGCAGCTTTAAGGATGTCATCTCGAATTTCTGTGGCAACAGAAAGAATACTGCTGAGTTCAGGGAACTGTGAATCGGGCCTTCAAAGTAGTTCACTTGTGTCCTAGCAGTAGTGATTTTTAAATTGCAAGAGAGTTGTTAATGCTTCATCTTGTCTGACTTTCAACAACATTTGACTTTTTTTACTTAAATATTCATAATTTGTTTCTGTAAAGGAAAAACAGAATGTTATACAGTTCATTTGAAATACTGCAGCCATGCCTGCCAGTCCATCTTGCAGCATCCATTATCTGTTACATTCTTTATTCCTTTTTTATTTCAGATGCAGAGGCTTTGGAGAATGCTTATGAGTTGATCAAATCAGCCAGCCAAGAAAAATCATCAGATAACTTGAGCACTGACTTATATGTTTTATGTGCTGAACAAGGACTTCAGGTTTGTAATTTAGGCAGCATTGAACAAAACCATTTATATGACATTGTACTTACGGTTATTAAACTTACTACTTAAACATTTTCCCAGAAGTACCCATGAAAAATACAGTCCTCTGTTTTTGGAGAGCAATTGTTTAAAACATGCATTTTCAGTTAAAACCCAGCCACTGAATTATCACTTCAGCAAACTGTGGTTTGTGAGGGAGGTAATATAAATGCATAGTACAAAGTCTGTACCGGGCAGGAACTGCAGCTACCACCAGGGTCTTCATTCAACGTTGTATGCAAGGTTCCTATTGGATGTAAGTCTGAAAATCTTCAGCAACGAGTTCTCTCATCTTTCTAGCCCAGTCCCAGACATGGATTTGAAGCAGTGTATGAGCTCACCAACATGAGCACCATTCTGAGTCTGCCATGCCTGTTCTCTCTTTTTACAGAGAGTTATAAAAGCTTTGCTCTAACTGAAGAAAATGTGTTTGTGGACACTCCACACTGGTCAAAAGAAGGAAAGATGACATTCTAATTCTGAAAGATTGTTGCCAATTGATGTGACTTCTATAAAGTCTGGTAGAGGTTATCAATTCTGAAGTATTTTTAAATGTTCATGGGTGCAAGTACTAGAATTTCGGGCAGACAGAATTTATATAAACCAGGTTTTTTTTCAAGCTGCAAGACACTCATTCTATCTGTTGTCTGAAAATTAAGATGCAGCACTGACATCTGTATAAAATCCTGCAGGCTAGTATCATATAAAAAATGCTTTAAAAAAAAATCCAGGTAAGAATTTTGCCTTCAAGTTAACAATTCTGTTAATGACTACTAAAAACATACACTTATTTTGTGTACTGTAAGAGGCTCTACGAGTGACTTGGGAGCTTTGTTGTGTAAAGAGCTATTTGACTGTACATTTGGATTGAAAAAGTCTAGCTTGAGAGTGCCGGAGAGCATGCACAGACTCCAAGTAGGTGTAGCAGCAATCCGTTTATTGGCATTGAACAAGCAGTTTATATAAGAAAAATCAAGCAGGCTAAACAATAACCCAACATGTTTTTACCCCTGTTGCTAATTGAGTTTCTTCTTTGATGTGTAGCTGTCCATCGTTGTCTTCTTCCCATATCAGGTTGAGCCGATTTTGCATGTAGGTAAATGTTGTCCTGTCTCACACTTCAAGTTGTTTACTGCAGTCAGCTCCTCTTATCATGAGGTCATTCTTCTATTATCAGTGGCCTGCTGTTCTTTCTTGTTCTGAAGCCTTTCATAGATACTTTCTGTTCTCCCACAGAGAGTTCAATAAATCTGAAGGGTTTTTTACCAGTTCTAATATGCAGCTTTATGGAATATAATTTGCATACCGGTAAT
The DNA here is from genome assembly GCF_027791375.1 of Indicator indicator. Lineage (NCBI taxonomy): Eukaryota > Metazoa > Chordata > Aves > Piciformes > Indicatoridae > Indicator > Indicator indicator. The sequence goes on from NC_072016.1 coordinate 25,546, forward strand.
GCAGTTAGATGTTACACTTGGAGTGGGCATGTATTTCAAAAACTAACAATTCTTAATATTTGTTGCGTTTTAAAATTATTGACATGCTTTTTATTTTTGGTCTTAGCTGGGATATCTGGAAATCAGCAGTGACTGTCTGCAGATGTATTTTAAAGGAAAATTTCCTGTGAACCAGTTTCTTGGCAGAGCTTATTTGTGCCAAGGCCAGTTGCACACTCCACTCTCTACGGACAATTTGGTGAGAAATTATGAAGGATACATTATATTATGCCAGTTTTTAAGAGTATTTCTTCTTAGGTTTTTATGTATTACTTTATGTAATTTAAAATACACAAGGGTAATCAAGACTGGAAAAAATCAAAGAAAAATACATTAGCGGGTGGTTGGAGAGTAAACAAAACTTACCAGCCTAGTTTGGCTGTGTTGCAGATACTCTGGGGAGGAAAACAGAGAATGCTTGCAAAATTTTTCAGTTAATTGTTTTAAAGTCAACCTTTTCCCTTTTTACATCAGTATGATACTTTCAGACCAGATTTAGCTATACTTGATAAAACAATTACCATTTTATTCTTAAGGGCCAAGTGCAAATTTTCTACGTTAGTATGTAGTACCTCTCAGATTCTTAATCCCAATTTTCTCTTTATCTGGGCAGTTGCCACTCAGTGCTGGGCAGCCTTTGTATGCCAGTCCCAGAACCCAGTAAACCAGTTCCAGCTCTCTTTCTTACTTACTCTGTTCTATCTCACCAAAGAGAGCCCTTTGGTGTCATCCCCTTCCTGCTCCTCCAGTTCCATCTCTGCTTTGCCATTTCTAATTCCAGGCTTTCAAAGTCCTTCTTTGTCATCCCATCTATCATGTTTACATCCTCACATGCTATTTGTGTACACACTAATGAGACCCTCCCTGAGCTACCTTCTCCAGGCTAAACAGTTCCAGTTCCTGAGCTTTCTTTTCCAGAGTAAACAGTCTGAAGTCTTTCATCATTTCCTCATACAAGAGATGGTGTAGTCCACTCATCATCTTTGTGCCCTTTCGTTGGACTCTCTCCACATTGTCCATGTCTCTCTTGTACTGGGGAGCTCAGAACTGGGCACAGTACTCTGGTGCTGAGTAGAGGAGATGGATCACCTTTCTTGACCTGCTGGCAGCATCCCTCCTAAGGCAGCCCAGGGCACTATTAGTTGCATTTGTGGCAAGGGCATGCTGCTGGCTTGTTTTCAAGCTTGATGTCCACCTCTGAAAAGCTGTTTGCCATCTGCCTTAATGATAAAAGAGCATGACTGACAGGCCATTCAACTGACATTTTCCTTGGAGCTTTTCTGAAGAAAATCATCTCTCAAGTTTTAGAATGGGGCAACCCTTTTGTAAGTTTCTGAGCTTTCTCTGTTGAAAGTTTAAAAATAAGCAGCTTGTCAGTTCTGGAAAATTTCAGTCCTGATAATTAAAGTTTGGCAGAAATTAAACTGAAAATACAGCCTTACAATTTGAAATCAGGCAAACAGTCATAGGCAATGCTAGTAACTTTTAGTTACTCTGTTTCTAGGGCTGCATCTTACTATGGCAGCACATTGTATTTGACATTGGTCTGAAATTTTATGAGATGTGAACATACTGAAATAGGAAAATAACCTGGTTTATAAAAGCCATATTCAAATTGCTTTAACAATATTCATAACAACAGCTATTGCTCTGTTCTAGGAAGACTTTGAGAAGTTTGTGATGTTTTTTAGGAAGGCAATAGATTTTGCCATCCACAATCAAAGGTAGGCTCTACTGATAAGATTAACTCTTTACATCTCAGGAAATGTTACTGAATTAGATTCTCATAGTCATCTCAGATTTCACTAGGTAGTCTGGAGTTGTGTTCTTTGGCTTTTTTTGCTGCTGTAGGATTTCCTTGCATTTTGCATTTTGTTACTGCCTTTCTGTAATTGCTATGCCTGCTGCAGCACTATGTAAATACTGAACAGTCTGAAATAGATGGGATGAATCAACCTGTTTAAGGCCTGTTTATTTCCCTTTTATATTTAAGCTCTGTATAAAGAAAACACCACATTAGCTTATTTTAAGTTGTTAAGTTACTGGGTAGGGTAGAGTGGCAAGATTTCCCATGTTCTTGTGCTATGCTTTTGCTCTCAGTTCTTAGAAGTCAGGATCAGCTCTTATCTAAACGCACAGGAAGTGTTCCTATTTTTGCTTTTTAGAAATGTCTTTAAATGCTCTTAATTTTATAAGTCTGTGAAATACTACATTCCTGATTCTTGTTTTTCAGATACTATTTTTTGATATATAATGCCTCAGTTCTTTACTGGCAGCTTGTGAGGCCGTATCTTAAGCCTGGGTTCCGCTATTGTCTTATTCCCAGCCTTTCTCAGATTGTTAAGGCATTAAACCAAATTGAAGAACAAGACAGTGAATGGAGAGCAGAGCTCATGATGTAAGTTTAATTGTATTTGTTCACATGGGTGAACAACTACATGTTCTGTAGTCTGTGGTACATGTGGCTTCCACCTAAGGTAGTCCTCAGTACTGTATTTCATTGGTAACATTGTAGGTGCATTTATTGTGGAAAGCTAATTTATAACTTTTTAAAGATACATAAATTACACTTAACATAAAAGGTGCTTCGTTTTAATATTTTCTTCAAGGTTAAAATTTTAGGTGCAGAAGCAGCTAGGCCCTCAGTCTGAGCTGAAGTATCACAGTCATGTTGGATGTAGTGTTTGAATCATTGCTTATGTGCAACACTTACAATAAGGAGAAAGCCAAACTTCTGTTTTCTTTAAGAACTGTTTTCTTCAGGTAAAGAAATATAACCTTTAAACACATAAACAAAGATCTCTCTGTCCTCTGATCCTTGAAGAAACAGCCTGGTAAGGTTATGAGAACATGGTCAAGATACCATCTAATTTCTTCCTTTGTTATGAAGACTTTATATATTGAGCAAAGTTATTTTTCTTACTCTTTTTCCCCTCTTGTTAATCTGTAAGTGTATGTTGAAATAAAACTGTATGAAAAATCAATGAGCAAATAAGTATTTGTGTTGCAAATACAACAATGAAGAATATAGAGATAAGTTGTCATCAGTAGTGAAGTGATTTTTATGTGTCACTCATTCTTGAATGTACAATTTGGTACTATATGGTCATCAATACAATTAATATAGGTCAGCTTTTTTCCTTTCTCATTAGTATTCAGTTTTCTTCAGTATGAAATAAAAAAAATAGAAACAATCAACCCAGTGCACTGCTGGTACTGTTACGCACATCTGCATTCTTACCAATTATTTTGTAATACTTTGATAATAATTGTTAATAAAAAGTGTATTAATATGTCCTACATGTCCTGAGTAAAACTGGAGCATAAACTTTGAGCTGTCTCCACTGAGAGAAACAGTTTTATGTTGTCCTGGTTTTACTTCAGCTGGCAGGTGAGTCCTGGCAGTCCAGTTAGGACAGAGGAGTTTTCTCTTTCCCCTGGCACCCCCTGGGTGGGCAAGGAGGAAAGGAGCCAGGAAAAGCCAAAATGTCAGCCAAGGACATTTTACTATACTATTGCAGGGATATCAGGTTACACAAAGGGAAAACATAAGAATAAAAACCAGGAGAAAAGGTACCTGTGTACACAAAACTGTGAGAAACCGCTGCCACCATGCGCAGACTGAAACCAGGGCATAAAGGAGTGAACCCCAGCCCAGAAACTGGGGCAGAAACACAAAAATCCTGGAAAAGGAAGCTTGACAAGCTACAGAATATATCACAAGTCCCATAAACCCTGGGCAACCCCGTTGCTGTCATACACTGAGCAGGATGTGTACAATATATGATCCAGCCTACTCTGTTGCTCTGTGCTGCTTTGGGGCAGGGGCAGTCCCATTCCAGCATCCCCTGTCCCTTGTCCCTTCTGGTGGGGCCAGTCAGCTTAAACCAATACATGTGTGAAAAATGAAGTGGGGCCATGTAATTTTTCAAGGTCAGGAAGCTCTTTTCAGAGGTGTTTTGAGCTATTCTTTCTTTAGTGTGCAAATGATGTTTTTATTGCTCTGCAGTATTTTCTTTATAAGCTGAAACTGGAGGGAAATAAAAAATTCACTATTAGAATATTCCAGAAGGTATGCTAAAGGTTATTTACAATATGATGCATGCAGGTTTTTTGTTGCAAACATACTTCTTCTGAGGTACAATGAGAACAAGCAAGTGCACACAGTGCAGTTCTATTATAAAAGTAATGGCAGCATTTGGTTTTGCTTACATAGAATCCTAGAATCCTAGAGTGGTTTGGGTTGGAAGGGACCTCCAAAGGTCATCTGTATTCAAATAACAATACCAATAATCTTAATAATACTAATAATATTAATACAATGTTAATAGTTATTATTAGTGTTTTGTAGCACTAATTGCTTGTACTGTATTTATGAGTGGTATCTTGAATATAAAGAGTCTCTTGAAAAAAATATAGATAACAGTTATTTCAGAATGCATTAAAAAATATTGAATACAAATGTTTCTTTGATCTGCAGAAATTTACTGGAGTGTTTCCTCGATGCTTCAAAACTGAAAGACGCAAAAGAGTTTTCGTCTACCGCAGCGACCTTTATTAAAGAAAATGTTCCAGATAAATATTCTCAATTATTTTCTCTAATGGTAAACCATTTTAAACTCCCAGTAATACAGAAGCATTCTCTGCATTTCAGAAGAGCATGGTTATAATTGTTAAGTACTGTTTCCTTCATTTAAGTTTGGTGAGCTACCAAATGATCCAGCAGATGTGCAGAGATTTTTGCAGTCTCTGTGTTTTTTATACCATAAGCTAAAGAGCTCTCTACTTTAATTTAAAATGATGTGCTCTACTCTATTTTAATACAACATGCTATCCTCAGGGTAACTTTTTAAGCCTAATAGTTCTGTTTGGGAATAATGATTGTTAAAACAGGAGGTATAGTGGGCGCAGCTTAACCTGCTGTTATGCTCTTGAGGACATGTTTAGCACCTGTTGGCTTCTTGTGCCGATAAATGCTTAAATGACCCTATTTGAACCCTATAAATAGTTCTGGGAATCAGTGTAGGACAGTAGTTCACATTCCTTGAATGTCCTTAGTTTAGGAAATCAGAGGGTGAAGATGAATCTTGCAAAAGCAGAATAGGCAAATAAAACATGGACGCCATGAGCAGTCATACTTTCTTCCATTTTGCTACAATGCCTATGTCTTTTGTTTGTCCACTCCCAATCACTGCATTTCAAGAGCATATATTTATAATATAAAGTAGTTCAACATTTGAATTAAGACAACCAATATACAACCTTCCAGAGTTGCAATATTAATGCATCAATAATGTTTAGGCAAACTCAGAGGAATGTCTGTATTTTTTAGAGGCAGTGTTGAGCAAAGCTATGTGGCTGGTCTTAAACAGAAGAATAGAGTAGTTCTAAAATTGTACTTGGGGCCCATGTCTCAGAAGGGCTACACAAAGTGTGATCCAGACTGTTGAATGCTTCAGAAACAGCATGATGCCATCCTGCAAAACTGTTCCACTGCAGCTTAAGTAATTGGTACTGATTGCTGTGGGCAATCAGTGCAAGAGAGAAGAAAGGCTGTGCACACATTTGATGTGTAACTCTATCGTTAACTTGAAGTAACTACAGTTTATTGTAATTTCTTAATAATATTTTTTGCTACGTATAATTTATAGTCGCAGATTGATTTGAACAGGGCTCACTTTTCGTAACTGGCTGAGACGATTTCAGAATAAGCACCATCAAAAGGTGTTGTTAAAAATGCATTCATTAGAATTCCAACTCGGATGTTAGTTTCACAGTTAGATTTCTGCTAATATTTCTGGTCCTCACTAGGTGAGGTCCTCACTATATCTTTACTAGGTAATCTTTATGGTACCTATGCTGACCAACACAGATTATTGTAGTAGCCTCATGGCCCTCAGTCCCTGAAAAAGCCTACAGTCAACTTACCTTTACAGGATTTATTGTAGCCCTGTAAATTGTCTGTCCTTTGTTTGCTAATTTCATCAATTAATAATTAAATTTTTATTTTAAAGGTATATCACAAACTAATGGATATTTCCCAGGTAGAGAAGGAAATACAACATTCCATCCATTTATCAGTTATTTATAAAATGCAGACCTTAAAATTGTAAGTATTAAAATGTCCCCTTAAGCCTCTACTTAGTTGCTTGATATTACAGAGGTAGGGTCAGACTCTGGTATCCTGCATGCCAGTAGGAAAATCTCCTGAAAAGTCTGGTTTCTCAAAAGGAAAAGAATAATAACAGCTTGGGTAGTTACTGCCAGATCTGCGTAGAGAACAACCTCAGCTACAAAGTGAGACAGTTCTTAGGGAACGTTGTACAGATGTTACTGGGTGAAAGAGGTTAAGAGATTGAAAGACATTTTTGTATCCCACACATTGCAGTTTGGTACACAATCCATGTATGAGAGAGGAAAGAAGAAGTGGGGAAATCACAAGGACAGGAAGCTTATTACTTTTTTCTCTTTTTAAATTTTAAAGGCAGAAAATAATTTTAAAAATCAGACTTCATAAAAAAAAGTCATATAGTATTTTTTCAATGTCTCAACATTTCCCCATTTTAAAAGTGTAAGTTATTATCTTAGTAATAGTGGATTAGTTTATGTTGACATTATAGGAAAGGAGGTCTACACACCATTATTCTTTGCTTCTGGAATAAAACTTGCTGTCTGAAATACTAATTACTATGTGGAATGTTCTATTCTTAACATCTGTCTGTCTCTGAGTAACTTGGCATACTGAAGTAGGTCTTGTTGACTTGATTTGTAATTTATTTTTAATCTTTGCCAATTCAAAATCCAGATGTCCCGCTGATACATTGGACTTCGAGCCACCCATTCTAAAGTTAGGAGAGTTATTTCACATTTTCAACATTAATTGTGACAAACTCTGATCAATTTCTGATACATTGCAGGCAGTGGGACACAAATGAGTTTCCAAGTGATGCCACTGAAAATCTGAATTCTTTGTATGTACTGTTGAAACAATACGAGGTACCTCCAGCATCTGTTCTCAGATTGAAGTGAGTTTTACTTGTCATAAGCCTATGAAAGTTGTTCCTGAAGCTGATGCTGCTTCCACTGAAATCTGTGAAAATTCCCACTGACCTTGAGGACAGTGAGTTTGTACTTAGTTGTGATAGTTTGTGTTCAAGTAACACTTAGGTCATCTTATTAAAAAAAAAAAAAGAAAAAGAAAATTAAGACACCAAGGTCCTATTAAAGAATCTTTCGTAAGCCCACAATTGAATATCTTCTTGTTTGTATAACATGGATAAATCTTTCCATAGCCCTTTCTTGGTGATGAGATTTTTTTAAAGGTATTGGAATTGCCAAGGGCTTTTCAGACTTTAGTTAATTTTTAGTTTTTCCTGGAGCCCTTCTCAATTCTTCAGCATAATTTTGAAATGCAGATTAAACTGAGCTCTATTCCAGCAGTTACATCACAGCTGATACACATGGGAAGTAGTACTACATTTTCACTTGGCAAGGTCAGTCATCTTTGATGATACTCAGATGTTTCAGGCAGACTCTAGGCTCATACTGTCATTTGTAGGGATCTAAACATTTACAAGTCTCCAACTGTGTGTGTTCTGTTCTTTGTTCCTAAATAACCAACCAATGGATTTGCTTGGTTTGTGTGCCAGCTGACTGTGCTGTATTTACACATTACCCACAATCTTTGTTTGTTATTTCACCCTCTTTGTGCTGTCTACCTTTCATTCAGTACTCTTAAATTCTTCAGAAAAGGTTGGTGCATGACTACAGTAGAACTATAGCAGTTATTCTCCATAGACAGAGGAGCTCCTGTATTTTTTCATGTGGCCAGATGTTCCTGTAAGCATTAAGAGCATAATATTTTTTTCAACATTCAAAAAAACTTCAAGGTTTTCAGATACATTGCACAAAGTTACTTTCATATGGTGTTTTGCTAATTCCATAAAAGACCAATAGCAGATTCTCTGAAGTGGTGTTTTTCTGTTTTTAAAGGATTCCTTTGATTCTGGAGCTAGCTCGTTTTTGTATGAAAGTAAATTGCTTGAAGCTTGCCTATGATTGTATTCTTGATTTGAAGAGAGCTGAGATTACTGTAAGTATTCATTCGTATTAATTATGGTTGGTTTTATTTATTTTGTTAAAAATATTTCCCCTTCCCCCATTGTGATTATACTTCAGAAATAGTACTGATGGTTCTGGGATCTTCTGTCCATGTCTGTATTGTTTATATAACCATTAATATAACCAATTACTTGAATAAGTGATGTATTCCTGAACTAGAGAGAAGATGCAAGGTTAGAAGGTAGGCTATAGATAGAAAAGGGTAATTAGCAGTGCAGGTAGTTTTGACAGGTAGATGTTAACTGTAGATTTTTGCCTATGATTTTTTAATCTTGCCTGTGGAACAATTTGATTGGAAGTAAAGGCTTGCAGGTTTCGTAAATGTAACCAGATTACCCATTTAGACTGTAGCTGGTCACCAAGATGTCATCTCTAAAGGCACATTCACTTCAGTTGTTATAGATACAATAATCAAGCTTGCAGAACAGCACAGGAATTCTGATTTTGATGAGGATAAAATAGAGCATTTGAATGGAACATGATTAGGGGGCTGACAGAAGGAGGAGTTCAAAAAAGTCTGAAAGAAAAAAAGTCCTTTACAAAAAAGTAAGACTTAAACAATATAGCTCTGTCATTGGAGCTGTAAGTCCAGAGATGTTGTGCCACAAACTGCACTCCCCAATGCTTTCCTTTGTATGTATCTTTTCTAACAGTGTTTGTTCCTATGCATTTCCCAGTTTCCCTTAATAGGAATGATTAATTTTCCAGCAAACTGATATTTGATTTGTGATTTACTAGCTTTTAATAGTTTTTATTCCTCAGTAGTGTTTTTATTATAATGTTACTGTAGGGATATTCATGGGTAAAAGTTTTGTGTGGTCTCCCTAATAGCTGGGCCTTTCAGTAATTTCATCCTTATTGTAATTTAAATGTTGCATATCCACACTGAAATTCCTTTATTCCTGGTGGCTGCTTCAGGCCCATTTTTTTCTGAGAACTTCCTTCAAGTCTAAAATCATGCACGGTTCCATAGCATTGTGCTGGAAGATGTATTTAAATCCCCTAGGTCAAAGACTTACAAGGATTTAATTTGAGTGTTGGTATAGACATGAATGGCAAGTGCCCCTTCTGTGGCAGCAATAGAGAAGCCTTGCTATCTCAACCTTCCCTTCTCCTTTGGAGTCAGTGACCATCGTCAGATTGCCCAGCGTTGTTTTGGTGGTGACCTCTTCCTGGCAGAGTGAGAAAAATCTCAATCAAGTTCCAGATCCTTGGCTTTTGCCAAGTACTGACAGATTTCTCAGCCATAAATTCCGCCTCTCTTTGTATTTGTCCCTACGTGCCAGTGGCAGTTCTGCATTTTTATGATCTCATCTGTTTTCCAGTCACAGGGATGTTAAATTAACAAAGGTCATGCTGAGTGATCTGCTAATAATTCACAGTGCAGGTGCTGGCTGGCTTTCCCTGCTGCACCACATGAAACCAAATACAAAGTATTTTAGATAATCTGTACATTTAATTTCTATGATTTAATAGCCAAATCTTTCCTGAGGTAATCTTCCCTCTTCCTTCACTTAAAAGATGAATCCTTTAATAAAATTGATGAACAAGAATCCACTAGAACTGGAATTAAATTACAGTATGGGAAAACCCAAACGTGCACTGGTTTCCTTGCAGTTTGTCTGACAACAAATTACTTCAAAAATCCTGGTGAAGTTATTTTGCAGCTTCAGCTCGGTAAAAAGTGACTTCTGTTCAAATGAGAAATGTTGCCCCCTTTCTATTGTTTCCATAACTAGTATTGTGGGGTTTTCAGGAAGAAGGTACTGTGCTGTATTACTGAAATTGCATAGGTTTAATATTAATATTATTTTAATTATTAACATTAGAATTTTGTATATTAATACCTCATAGGACCAAGGGAAACTTATTGAAATACAATGCCTGGAAAGTGAATATGAAATTAAAAAAATGGACACGAGAATTATGACTTACGCCAAAGGAGTTGTTGAGGTAAGTTGTTTGAGAGAAAAATTTCGATTTGTTAAACATGGAAAATTGCATTGGACTTATGTGTCTTCATTACGTTATGCTGATCAGGAACTCTTGTAAACTTCTATATATTCTTTCTACTTGGCCTACCAAGAAGAAAACGCCGAAAGTAGAGAGGACTTGGGTATTCCTCCCTTAGGACTCCTGTTTGGCTACAAAGGTTCACAATGTGCTACTTTCTAGAGTAAAGATAGTAACATTGAGGCACGTGAGGTCAATGCTTTCTTGTTTTCCTGTTTGACCTTGATGGGAAGTGTTTTTGTAGAGTATCTCAAGTTGGAAGGAACCCGTAAGGGTCACTGAGTCCAACTCAAGTGTTATTGCAGGGGTGATCTCATACAAATCCAGGGAAATGCAGAATATTCCTGTTAGACTGTCACACTGGGCAGGATTTTCTGTAGTCAGTTGATTCAGTGATCATTCAGACCATGAAAAGCAGAAGCCTGAGTTGTTAATACTATTAGTAGGATTAGTAGATGCTTAAAATGAGCAATTCAGCACAACTAGCACAGGCACCTAATATTCCTACACTTGTATGAATATGCATCATGGAAGGGCATAGTATCTGTGCACCTGACTCTTCTTATTCTGGAGTTCAGCAATTCCATTCACCTTCAGAAAAAAAATAATTATTTACTCATAATATGAAATTACTAATAGAAAATAATGAAAAAAAAAGGATATTGAGACATTTAGGTATTTGTAAGTATCCCAGCCACAGTACATGCAGTTGGAGAGATTTTTGATTTTTTTCTTTTCTTTATTTTATTGCAACACTAAATAATTAGTGTGTGCCTGTTACTGTAGATAAGGATTTGCTTTTAGATTAAATAGGAACCAAACTCAACTGACAGTATGGCAAATCCCAAAATTGCATTCATAATACTGTTTTTTTTCTTCTATACTTCATTTGTAGCTTAGTGTACAAAAAAATCCAACCAAAACCCCCCCTCTCTCACAGGAGACAGACTTCTTTCTGAAATACGTAGTGGCAGCATGGAGTATTTAAATATTTCTTAGTTATCATTGCCTATTTTTTAAAAAAGAGGTTTTATTAAGAAATTATTTTTTTTAAATAAATTATTTGAAAATGAAAAAAATTGCCAAGTCTGCTGGCCGAGGGACTGCAATCTGTTGGAAACACCCTAAAGGTTAAAAACTGGAGGAACATGTAAGAAGTTTTAGCACTGTGTGCTAACTAGTTTTTCATTTGTGTAGGCTCAGCTGGAAGTGATAAAAACCCTTGGGTTAGCCTTAAAATGTGCGGTTCGGTTGGGGGATCCTGGTGTGATTCAGGTGGTTTGTGCAGCCCAGTGGAATCTGTGCCTGCCACTGCTACAGCACAATTTGCTTCAGTGTGTGCGGACGCCGTTGGCAGCAGTGGCTGATGTGCTCGAAGGCATTGACAGGTAACTGTTTATTGCTTCCTTGGAGATGGCTGAGCATCAAACTCGTGTAAGAGTCAAGCTTTATGACCTTGTGCCTTTCAGAGTTTGCCACTAGCTTTTAATAAATTGGTGTCTGTGTATTGCGTGCATTTCCTCGTTAGCTATTTCCATACAGGCTCCTTTCAGGCAGAAGCTCGCACTGTTTAATGGCCTGTTTGTTAGGAAATGAAAAATACTATGGCTAAGCAAAGTGAGGTGAGGAAATTCCAAAGCTGCAGTATGAGTAAATGTGTTGCAGTGTGATTTAGATTCTAATATTCCTTTCAATTTTGTTGGTTAAAAACATACAATTAGAAAATTACTTCTAAGCCCATTATGGCTTCTCTATTATACATGGAATAAGACACTTCTTGCAGGGTGCTGTTACTGCATCTTCGGGGAGACTTTTGAACTGAAAAGTCTAATGTGTTAAGAAAATGTGTAGTGGTTTTTAGATGTATTCTTCTGTTTGCTGTTAGGCTGCATGGAAGCACCTAAATAGCTTTGCCTTTTCATTAGAGCGGAACAAGTAAATCTGAGCATGTGCTACTTAGTTAAATGTGTACTTGCAGGTAGGCCAAATGCTATGAATAGAGATGGTAACTTCAGCAGCAGAGCTGGCTGTAATGGGCGCGGTCTGTCCTTTGAGCAGAACAGGGAGTGGTTTCTGGTAAAAGTGTTACAGAGACAGGAGGGGAATATATTTTCTGTGTTTCTTAAAGTGCCAGCTTTTTGCCTGCATAAAGAGGAAAGGGAAGCCTGAAGAAGCAGGCATACACGTGTACAGAAACTCTTGTGTTTTCAAGCAGTTGAGAGCATGCTATCAGTATGTGTGGCTGATGTGTAAGCTAAAGGCCAGTCATGGTACTTTTTCTCTGAGCTAGTCTGCAAGGTGTGTTGCTTCCTCATGGGTGTGTTTTCTTGTTCAGGGTTAATGAAAGTAAGTCCAGTTAAATTTTTGAAGCCATTTAGTATGAGAGGCATAACAGTGAAAATGAGAGACAAGTAAGTTAAGAAGGGAGTATCTGTTTCCGTACTGGAGTCACTCTTGATTACTGAGTTTCAGCTGTGGGTAGTTTTTAGGTCTAAGAATTTTAGTTTGCTTGATTGGAACATTTTACATCTAAACTCATATTCCTTAGCATGCTGATTTTGTTGCGGTGCCAAGTTCATATGGAAATAGCTCGTATTGAAGAAGATGGGGACAGAATAGAGGCTGCTGTGGAGCATGTGCAAAAGGCTATACATCTGGACAAGAAGGGGCAGCACCAAGAGTATCTGAGACTGACTTTAAATCGCCTCCATTTGTGCACTGTGCTGCATAAGTCACCTCAGCGTCCAGAGGATCGGGCAGCAGTGCTGATTGAACGGGTAATCACTGAGAATAAGATCAGTAGCTGAAGCAGATTTGCTTACTAAACTCTGTCAGAGGAAAGCCAGTGGTTTAGTAGAACTGTTTAATACAAAGCCATCATCAGCTTGCTTTCAACAAATTGGCTTTGGTTGATTGCCTTGAAAAACTCTGTGAATTCTGTGTGGTGATCGTGCTCTGAAGATTGTGATTATGGATGCTTTCCCAGTTATGTTCACATCTTATTTCTTGGGGGAGAGAGGAAGTGATTCAGTAGTGAAAACATTAGCAAAAAAGAAACCTTAATTATCAATAGTTAAGATTTCATTGCATGGAATAGTTTTTTAATTAATCAGCAGTGGCCAAAAGGCTGGAGAAGTAGGCCGGTGTGAGGTTCAGGAAGGCCAGTGTCAGGGTCCCACACTTGGGTCAGGTCAATCCCTGGTATCAATACAGCCTGGAATATGAAGGGATTTAGAGCAGCCCTGTAGAGAATGACCTGGAGGTGCTGGTGGGTGCAAAGCTGGACATGAGCCAGTACCATGTGCTCCCAGCCCAGAACAACTGTGACCTGGGCTGATCCCCAGCAGCGCGGGCAACAGGTGGAGGGAATCCTTCCCCTCTGCTCCACTCTGCTGAGACCCCACCTGCAGTGCTGGGTCTGATCTGCATTCTGTTATGTTTAGCAAATAAGATATATAAATGGGAATGCATTTAAAAATGAACCCTAGACCAATTAGTTCTTTTCTTTAAGTAGGCTAAAAGGCGGGGAGAGCAGAAGGATAGTGTGCAAAAAAGGAGGTCCCTTCTGGTGAATGCTGGTCATGCATTAGCTCCTGAATCATTTCATATAGTCCTTGACAGTGAGAATGAAGCTAAAGGTAGGGTACATATGTGGAACTAAAAGTAAGTGCACTTGACTTTAATTGCTTTTCAGTCTTAGAGGTTGGAGATAACGTCTGTGGCATCATGTAGACAGTATTGCAATACTAATGCTGAATTCTTTGACAGAGCTCCTGTTGACTTCATTAGGGATCTATGTTGTAATACTAGGAGAGGAAATGTTAGTGTTTTTCCCTCTGACTTCATCTGAATCTTATTGTTGTGCTGTAGTGTGCTGTATGCTGGCCTGGTGGGGGAGGTATTCATGTTGGTTGGCTTGGTTTGGGAAAGCTTGAAGTACTGACTAAAGTGCTGGATTTCAAGTGTCTCAGAAAGTAGTGGTGAATTTCATGGTGTACCTTTCATGTGGATTTTTACATCTCTAATGCTTTCAAATTAACTTAAATTCTTTTTCCTTTGCTAAGTTTCCTTAGGTAAAAGTGGGAGCCGGATAAGCTACCTCTGTGCAAAAGCACAACATCATATTAAAAGTGTGGAGAAAGCTGATGAACATTTGAAACACTTCAGAGGTGAAAATGAGGGAGAGAGGTAATTACTATGGACAAGAAAATTCCCTTTCCTCTTGTGTGTAAGTTTAATGGGAAAGTTTCTTACTGCAGCTGTTAAGTTACACCTTGTAAGAAGCTGAATACTTCAGCTAGACCTGGCACAGCAATTAAGCATGAATTTCACTTTGAAAAGTTCCACTGGTTCACATGCTGTGCTTAATGAGTGGTATCCTCTGTTTCTAATCCCCTCTCTCACACACACACAACCTCACCTATTTGGTTGATAAGAGCTGAACACACAGAAGAACGAATGGATGAAGATTGGAAGAGTGAGTAACTCGATGTACAGCTGAAACTTTGCCAAAGTGTCATTTTAGGGTCTTGTGTAGCATCGTGTCCTACAGATGTTTGTGACAAAGAAAGAAAATCACAGGCCTTGTTTTGACTGTTTGCATATAATTTTATCATTCTTCATTTAAAAGGAGGTGTTTCTCTTTTTTTTGCTGCACTGAAATTTAAGCTGTGTTCTAAAAAAGTCTAAGTCTAAACTTGTTTTCAAGACCTATTCTGAAATTCTCCACACCAGTTGGGAAATGCTCATTTAGTTTATTTTGTGAGAAGGATTGGCTCACCCATTCTGCAATGTCAGTATCCTTACTGTCCAAAACAAGACTTTTTGCTATGCTGAATGGATTTGTTTCGTGACTTGTAAGGAATGAAGTACTAGTGTCATCTTTGCTACTGATTAAGAAGTCTCACACTTTCTGCGTGTTTTTCCTTTGGCAGAGTTACACTTTGGGCAGATCTGGCAAAAGCTGCACGTAAAGGGGAAGTGTGGGACGTCTGCCGCGCAGCCTGCAGATTTTGTCTCTTGTATGAGGAGGCTTTGTTTAGGAAGGTAACAAAGACTAAAAAAAGTAAGAGAACTAATTATTTTGGATGTTGTAAAAGTGACTTTTTCCTAAGTTGTTATAGCAACTTGAAGGGGCCAGCCAATATTCTCATTGTTTTCTTCTGTCCCATTCCCAAGTTCTCTGAGACTCTGTTCTGTCACTGCATGACAGATACAGAAATCAGGCAGAAGGATTTCCTCTTGAAACCATGCTCTGCCTTCAGGAGTGTTTCTGCAAAAGTACTTACATGAAATGTATCTAGGTTTTTTTGTGTAACATTTCATAACACTCACCTTTTATATATGAAATTCTAGTAGACACCTTTTTTTCTCTAGCTAGTGTTAATTAAATCTAGATACTGGAATATGTAAGTATGGTTTAAAGTATTAGACAAAGACTGCTAAAGGTAGATCGAAGAGTACTGAAGTGGATAGGTTGAACACAGCCTCTGGTTCAGGTGACTGCTTGGATGAAGAGTCTGAAAACTGTGAAGATAGGCCAGGGGAAAAATGTATCTTTGTGACTCCTACTTTTTATGCCTTTCCTCAAGCACCCACTATTGGCCAACAATGCAGAGGGAATCCACTGCGACAAGTTTCATGGTCTTACTTTTGTGTTTATATTAAAATAATTTTGACCCTGTCTCTTCATTACTAAACCAAATAAAAATACTGCTATTTTTTTCTTTATTGATGAGTATGTTGCCAGAAAGTCAGCCCCATCCATGATTTAAACATACTGAGATTCTAGCCACTATATAATGTTCAGCACTCCACTTTCATTGAAGCAATAAAGTTGAACTAGAGGCCACTTGTTATATTAGTATTAATGTAATTTCTGGACTTGAGCAAGTTATTTGCTGTAAATATTGAAGTTCATGCACAAAAATAGCAGTATCACAGGCAACCAGTACCTCAGCAGTGCTTGAGAAGAGGTTTTTCATTGCAATAAATTGCAGAGATGACCCCTAAAAATTGAGTGAAATAATTTCAAAATGGAAGTGATTTTTTTTTCTTCTGATGTGCATGGTAATAACTATTGTTTTGTTTGTTTGTTTGTTTATTTTTAGCACCGAACAAGAAACTTATTATGACTACAATGGATGATGATCAAGGTGACAGCTTACCAAGAGAATCAGTACTGCCTGATAAATACTTCTCTTTTGAAAGAGATTTACTAAGAATATTAGCAGAAATAAGATTCATTAATGCAGAGGTAAATAAATGACACAGCTGCCATTCATATCTTTTTCATTTAGCTTTGTTTTATATATAATGCTATATATAAACCATAAAACACTGGAACTTTTAGTTTAGTTATTGTCTATCTCCACAGGAACTAAAGGAAGAAGTAGTTTCATGAGGCACCTTTGTCAAAATCCTATGTGATACTAACTGTACCAACAGTAACTATAGCAATAGTGTCACTGCACTTTTTTTACAAGGGTTTTATTGTGTTTGACAAGTGCCATTCTATTTCTGGATCCTTAAAGTTCCAGCATGATTAAAGAAAAATAGAATCAATACATACATTTAAAAAATACCTTTTTCTTTTCTCAATTAGCTGTCGACAATTGGAAGATTATGAAGTATTTTACATTTTATTTCATGAAGTTTTACCTGCTTGTAGAACATCTGGAAAAGCATTTTGTGCTCTTCAATTTTTAAAGAGGCATCACTAATACTATGTCACAGTCTTTTCACAGTGATAACCTGGGTAGAAAATATATTTCTCTGTATCTTTCCAGGCAACTATTAATTTGTTAAGATTGCAGGGTGTTGAACTGAATGATCATGCTGTACCTCCAGAACGTGCAAGTCCAGGACGTGTTTCATATCCTCCTGAATATGATCCAGAATGGAAAACATACAGGTGCAAAAGTTACATCTTCTTAGTAAAATTCATTGTCACCAGGTACTTCATGTTTGTAGGTAGTCATGGTAATGGGAAAAGGAAAATAATCTAATCAACAGCTTGAAATAATTTTCCTTTAGTTTGCTTTCATTCTGGAGTGTACATTTTAGTTTTCATTTAACATTTATTTTTCTTAAAGTAGAAGCTACTATCCCATCCTTAAAAACTCTTAAATCTGTATTACATTGACATTTAGACCATGAAATTCTATGTTTAAAAGTATCTTTACCCAAATCAAAAGCTCTTTGTCTTGCTTTATTGCTCCCATGACTGTAATGATGTCTGAGTACATGAATGCATACAATGACTCACTTCAGATTGCAAAACTAGTCTACTCCATCCAATCAGCTGAAATGAATAATGGAGAGTAGAGCACAGCAAGTAGCATTCTTCTCTCTGGTCTCACACAATTATTGCATGTGAAAGAGTGGAGGGTGGAGAATTCTGCAGCTGAAGACTTAATAAATGTTGTTGTTATTGATAGAGATGTGTGACTGCTTATTTATCTTTAGAATATAATTGCTTTGAAGTTTTGGACTAACAGCATCTTTATGCTAATTTTACAGTTCATGGATAGAGTACTTATCTCAGTATGCTATGGGAAACTTCCAACGTGCAGCTGAAATAGGAGAAGAACTGAATGAAGCCTGGATTGTTCACAGTGCTGTGGTATATACCTTAAACTACAACAGACATATTATCTCTTCAGGAAGACAGAGGCAAATTATTGAGTATCTGCAGACTCTTCTCGGAGCCACCCAGACTGTTGGGCATGAGGGGTAAGTTTAGATGTCTGGTTGTAAACATGCTCCTCTGTCTGAAAAAGAGAGCATATTTTTACAAACATTGTATATCACTTTGTGCTGTGGAAGACTTATTGCTACCTTTCATTACTAGTAGAAGGACTTTGGTGCATATGGAGTATTCAGAAAGGAAATTTAATTTTCTGGTGTAAATATGACTTTTTAATCCTTTTTATTTGTTCTTTGAATAGTAGTTCACTATAAGACATATTAACTTTAGACTAAGAAATATTCATTTCTCTTCTTTGTGGAATAGCAAGATATGCACATGAAACAATTTTGTTGAGCTGGTCAGAAAGAATTAGTAGTATTTTCTTAACCTGAATTTGCAGGACAGTTCTAAATGGGTTTGCTTGCTGTCAGCTGCTATGAAGTTGAATACTAAGGTAAATATATGTCATTGTAAATATTTGTAATCAAAGTTAAGGAGGTTACTACTGGTTCTGAAATATGAAAGAAAAAAAAAAACCAAGAGAATGTACAC
The DNA here is from genome assembly GCF_027791375.1 of Indicator indicator. Classification (NCBI taxonomy): domain Eukaryota; kingdom Metazoa; phylum Chordata; class Aves; order Piciformes; family Indicatoridae; genus Indicator; species Indicator indicator. The sequence continues at coordinate 43,961 of NC_072016.1, forward strand.
ATTAAAAGACCATGAAGAGAGGAATATAGACCCCAAAGTGATTTAGGGAAATCCTGTTATGTAGTAAATGCAATGGAAGAAATATTGTCTATGACAGAGGCCAACACTGAAGTCAAAGTCTGACTGTAGGACAGAACCCTAGAAATGGGAGCACATTACTGACAGTGACCTCCGCACTGGGACAGCTGTAACTGGAGAATGAAGCCCAGAGCGCAGTTTGTGTGTGGAAGACTGGTAATACCTGCCTGATTCTGGTATTTGTATTAGCTTGTATCAACAATGATCTCTTCCCCATAATTCAGTTTGTGTTCTCTCTCAAAAAACACAAAACAGGAAAAAAAATGCAAACTATGGGAGCTGGTTATGTTTTTTTTGTAAGTTAACTGCTCTAGTAAGGGGTTTTCTTTTTATGTTTAGATTTTTGCTTTCTAAGAAAAATCTAAGTTTTGAAGTGATGTTTACGACTTGAAAGCAGCAAACTGTATTACTTGCTCTTACTTTGATCTGGTGGCAGCATGCCCTTCTGGTTTTTGTTTTCTTCCACAGAAGTGCTATGACTCTGTTGATGTTATGTGATGCTTTGGCTCGGGGCTTAATGCTTCGTTGGATTCCAAAGCCAGAATTTGCTGAAAAGGAAAAAAAAGGTGCAGCAACAGGCAGAAGTGAAAAAGCTTCAGCAAAGAAAACTGACAAAGCAAATGTCAGCCTGCCTTCTTCAGTAGATCCCACTGGGCTTCCTGATGTCAAGGCTGCCTTAGAGGTACTAAGCCCTCATTTTTTATAGTCTGTTTTGATGTGCTATCATATATTGTAATGCATTTAAATTAAATTGCAGACTTTTTGCAAAACAAATACCTACCATCTATTACAATTGCTGCTGCTATGGGTCCTCCCCAAACGCAGACTGAAGCTCCTTGCCAGCTGGGATGGAGCACCAAGGCTGCCATTTGCTGGGTAGGTCGACTTAATGGAGATGGTGTTGGGCTTAGAGAGCCATGGGTGACTGTTTGCAAATCACTAATGGATGGCATGATTCACACAAAGAGCTTTTCAAATTTATCTTGTGTTTCAGTCTTCTATTTTTCCTTCTCTGTGTTTAGATTTGTGAATTTGCTCTGAGTGTGGCAGATGGAGCCATGCCTGATGAAGCAGTACCTGTGGCTGCACAGCAACAGATCATTGCTACGTGGGTAAAAGCAAAGCAGTTAAATCAGCAGCAGATCAGATACAAGCTTGGGACAGAGGAGGAGGTATTCCTGAAATCCTGGATAATGTTGAAACTTTTATTTGAAAAAATAAATTATGTTTACTTGCAAAAAAACAATCTATTAATGTGTATTTTTAATTTCTGCTTAGAATAAGGATGAAGCACAAAATCTCATGGCAAGAATTCTTGTTGGCCTAGAAATGTATTCATGTAATGGCTTGGGCCTCATGGATTTCACTGTTCCTAGCTTATCTCAGGTATTCAGTTTTGTTTTACCAGCTGTCAAATGCTAAAAATTACATGGCATAAATGTCATTTCCATTTCAGTTTTGGATGGAGGCAAAATTAATTTCCTCTGAAACTTTCCAAGAGATTAAATAGTTATGACAGGCAGAAGATCTTTTTTGACTATTTTCATTTTCCAAAAGGTAGATAGCATTAGAATAGCAGTAATAGAATTGTTCCATGCTGCTGTAACAGATTGTTTCCCTAACCATCAGGTGAACATAATGGGTTCATGTGAATTTGGTAGAGAGCAACACTTCTGACCTTTCATTCTGTGTGAAGAAAACTTTATAGTAACATCTCCTTCCCCTGTTTTGCCTTCAATTTTAACCCATACACTCTCAACCAGCTCATCATCCTTCCCCAGGTGGAGCTCCACTGATTCCAGCTGGTCACTGACATAGAGGGCAACACCTCCTCCTTTCCTTCCCTGCCTATCCTTCCTAAAGAGCTTGTACCCATCTATCCCTACATTCCAGTCATGGGAATCATCCCACCAAGTTTCAGTAATAGCCACTATGTCATGGCATCCCAGCAGCACAGTGGCCCTTAATTCATCCAGTTTGTTGCCCAAGCTGTGTGCATTTGCATAGAGGCACTTCAGCTGGGCTGGTCCTGTCCTCCTCTTGTGCCAATTCCAACAAATGTGTAACGTAAAACTTCCGTGATGCAGCTTTAGGCTGTTTCCTCTTGTTCTTGTTCCTTGGGAGAAGAGACTCACACCCACGTGGCTGCAGCCTCCTTTCAGGCTGTTGTGGAGAGGTGTATCTTGAGGTTTGTATTGGAAGGATTCAGATTTTCAATAGAAAACTTCATGTTAGAGTGAATTTACTTTTAGCAATTGCTAGGTAAAACTCAACTACAATTTCAATCATTAGTCTTCTTGATGAGTCTCATATAAGGCATAGTTTCCTAGAGTGCTTGCTTTTGGTCAGTCTTCCATGATCACTCATGCTGAGTACAGCCATGCCTTTCCTGTGACACTGCTGGCTACCAGGCTGTGCTAGAGGAGTAGGGGCAGTGCACAAAAGGGTGTGTCCTGTATGCTCAGAACAGTTAGCTGTAGGTTATGGATTCAGTTACCACATTTATAATTTTTGCCTCCTGTCAAGAGCTTTCTTGAAAGACTACGATGAGTTTCCCGTTTAGCTAGGAATCTGGTGACACGTCTAGCACTTCTGTGGCACTGCTTATATAGGCATCTAATGCAAGCTGGTCCACAGCTTTTGGCCAGAAATCAGGAGTTGGCTTTAGGTGTCCATTTTTTTAGGAGAGCAGTGTTGTAGTTTCCTCGTTTTAACCAATTCAAGATCCCGTAATGAAACAATACATGGGACGTTGTTGTAAGGCCAGTTCCACCTCCCATTCTTACCTTTGGCTTGACTAAAATTGGCTCTGCACTTCAGAAGTCCTGTGACACTCATTTTCAGAAGAGTCCTGGCAGGTGCTTCTGGTCAGAAGGCATTTGCACTTAGAGCTGGATTTACACACACTGTTAGAATGAGACAGGCTGAATGATACTTCTCTGTGTATTCTACTTGTTCTTTCAATTCTTTGTTTTTATGAATTATTTTATCTTGTACTTGTTCCATGTCCAGGTGGCTTGTGTGGAAGGTACAGCTGTGAGCATGTAAATGCTGTAGAAAAGAGCATGAGTAAAACTTAAGATTTAAACTCTCTTTGTTTTTCTCTTGTTTGTTTCCCAGTTAGTGAAATTGGCTTTGGAATGCAGTTGGTCAGATTCCTTAGTGGAATTGCAGACACTGACACGACTGATATATTTTGCATATGAATCCTATGACTATGAGATAGTGATGATTTGTTCCAAAAGGATCTTGCAAACAGATGAGAAGTTTTTGCACAGTAGAGATGCTAGGAAAGATGAAATGTAAGTACATGGAATTTTGCATGATACTGTGGTGTATTTCAGCTAGGTTTTGAAGAGAGTATGTAGGGGAAATGCATCTGATCACATAATCAAAAGTGAAAAAATCTTTTTATTACAAAGAAACCATACAGTTAGAGGTGAAAGTGAAGTTTTCCTACTTGTGCTGTTACTACCAGTTACATAAGTGCTGGAGGTATGTTTTAACCCTGCCACACAGCCTCAGTAAAAGGTAGGATCAGATCCAGATTGTGGCTCTGGACCCCATTCGGGAAGACCTGTGAGTTCTGTTAGCCAAGTGAGTCAACGGATCTGGAATGTCTTCTGGGGAGCACTGCTTCTCTGAAGTGGTCTTTCTGCAGGTTTCTCATTTCCAGGCAAAAGGTAGCTTATTCCAGGTCTTATGCTGATGCAAAATGCTTCCAGTGCTAAACTGGCTCTGATGCATGAAAGGTCTATACAGTTCATGGAGTGAGATGGAGCTGTGAATGATAGCAGCCACTGTATCAAAGCTCTGGTGTCAGGTGGTCTTTATGGTCTTTATTACCACCTAGGCATGTGGCTTCAACAGGAATGTAATTAATTTAAAAGCCCAGTGTGTTACCTAACCAATAATTTAAACCTTTGGTCTTGAAGAATGAAAGAAAAAAAATGGGGGTGGGGTTTGTATGTAAATGGATAAGTCAGTGGAGTCCTTTGTTATAAAAAAGTTGTATCTTTCAGTCCTTCTATGTTTTTGTTTTCCTCCAAAAACAGAATGTAATTTTATCAAAAGAGGAAGGAATCAACTTCATTTAGTAACAGTTTGTTGGAATGTAGGAAACAGTTAAAGTTTAATTATTGTTAGTTTTTCTTTCTGAAAAATTATTTATTTAAAAAAAAAAAACAACCAAAACTCTACTATTTGGAATTCTTTGTTTTTTGCTGCTTGGGGAAACACATATAAACCCAAGTAAGGTATCCTAATGTGAAATGTGCAGTTTCAGAACATGACAAATTCAGAAAATACTTTCTGCATATCTGGAGAGTTGGGCAAGGAGAAATGTAATGAAGTTCAACAAGGGCAAGTGTAGAGTCTTGCACCTGGGAAAGAACAACCTCATGGAGCAGTATAGGTTGGTGACTGACGTGCTCGAGAGCAGTGAAGGAGAAAAGGACCTGGGGGTGCTGGTGGATGGAAGGATGACCATGAGCCAGCAATGTGCTCTTGTGGCCAAGAAGGCCAATGGCATCCTGGGGTGTAATTAGAAGGGCTGTGGTTAGTAGGTCAAGAGAGATTCTTCTCCCCCTCTACTCTGCCCTGCTGAGGCTGCATCTGGAATATTGTGTCCAGTTCCGGAAGGACCTCAGGGAACTGCTTGAGAGAGTACAGCACAGAGCTGCAGAAATGATGAAGGGAGTGGAATATCTTCCTTATGAGGAGAGCCTGAAGGAGCTGAGGCTCTTTAACTTGGAGAGGAGGAGACTGAGAGGTGACCTCATTCATGTTGACAAAGATGTGCAGAGTGAGTGCCCAGAGGATGGAGCCAGGCTCTGCTCACTGATGCCCAATGACAGCACAAGGGGCAAGGGTGGAAGCTGAGGCATAGGAAGTTCCATGGAAATAGGAGGGAAAAGTTTTTCACTGTGAGGGTGACAGAACACTGGAACAGGCTGCCCAGGGGGGCTGTGGAGTCTCCCTTTCTGGAGATATTCAAGACCCACCTGGATGTGTTCCAGTGTGACCTGCTCTAGGTGATCCTGCTCTGACAGGGGCTTGGACTGGATGAGTTTTCAAGGTCCCTTCCAACCCCTAACGTTATTCTTTGGTTCTGTGATTCTGTAGCAGTCTGCAAGCTAATCAATGATAGTCTTTGATTCTCTGGCAGAGAAATGCAGTCGATTACCAGTGCTGTTTCCAGAGAAATGGAATATAAACTTAGCTCCCTATGGCGAAGCACAGCTAGGGGACCAAAAAGGGAGAGACCCTTGTTTTTAACTCTGCTCTTGTTTTTGCGCTGTGGCGCACTGGTGTCCTCTGGTGGACACAAGACGTAACTGCAGCAGAGTGTTCACAAGGTAGGAACGAGGCCGACTGGAATGTTTACAGTCCTGTTTGTAGCTGCACGTTGTAACTAGGAAACTAAACAAACACCTTGCAAAGTGTATTACTTCTTTTCTTACAACATCGCTGTTAACAAAAGATATCAAATTCATTTATTTATTTTTAACTGATTAACTGCTGGGACTGAAATATACATTCTTTTCTTTTAAAAATAGTAGAACATGAACCAAATCAATTTCTCCACAGCCCTGTGCATACCTTACCAATCATAAATGAGACCAATTCCAAAAGAAAGTTTCAAAAAACTCCAAATGTGTTTTCTCCCCTTGCTAAATGTAGATGATTTTAAAAAAAATCCAATTCATTGTTGTTTTCATTAGAGCTGTTGAAAAGATACTGCATTTCTGATATATTTTCACAATACTCCATTTTTTTTATATTTTCTGATGTAAAAAGTCAGAAGAAGCATTTGTACCTTCTGAAGCTATTAAATAACAACTTGAAAGTGTCATTGCTAGGAACTGTCATGATCTTGGACTGCAAGTCTAGCACTTCTTGAACTATTTGCCTTTATTCAGGCCTGGAAACACGGCAAGACAAGAAATGTTAAGCATCGCTGCCTGTATACAAGGAAAGAGTATAATGGAAAATTCCTCTGGAAGAAAACATGTGTGTGTGGAAGCATCAGAAGCCTTTGTCCAGAGTGCCAGGTATGTTTTATTTTAGGAGAGGACTAACATAAAACAGACCTAAAATTTGATTTACAGATTTGGAGGATCAATTTATTCTCTCCCAAGACTGATACTAACTAAGGATTTGACAGATTTTTACACCTGAGTAGATTTATCAAGTATTTTCGACATAGCTGATCTTGTAATGTTGTAGGATCATAAGAAAATCTGGTTGGAAGGAACTTCAAAAGGACTCTAGTCCGAACTTCAAAAGGACTCTACTCCAAACTTCTTCTCAGACTAGGGCCAGCTGAGGGCTTTATCCAGTCTGGTCTTGAAAACCTCCATGAATGGAGGCTGCACAACTCTGTGAGTAACCTGCTTCACTGCTTGACTGTACTCATGGGGAAAATGCTTCTGCTTATACCCACTCTGAACCTTTCTTATTTCAACTTACACGTGTTGTTACATGTGCTTCCGTTCACTGTGAAAATCCTGGCGACTGCTTCTCAGTAACTTTGCTAGGTTATTAAGAAACTTCCCACCCTCAACCCTCCCAAAGCAAGCTCTTCTCCAACTGAACTAACTCTGTACTCTCAGACTCTCTTCTTAAGGCAAGTGCTCCAGTGCCTGGATCATCTTGGTGGTCTTCCACCGAGCTTGTTGCAGTTCATCCATGTGCAGCAGGTGTTGGGTGGCCTGGATGCCACAGTGTTGGGTGGTGAAACTGAATGGTGTTGTCTCAGTGTGGAGTGCTGACTAGATATCAATTCTAGGCAATCATTTGATAATCAATGATATCAAATGATATCAATTCCCTTGATCTATTGTCAGTTCCTGTTTACAGAGCCCAGGATGTGCTTGGCTGTTCTTGCCACTGATTGCTTGCTATCCACCAAGATCTCCAGGTCCTTTTCTCTGGACCTGCTCATCAGGCACCCAGTCCTCAGCCTCTGCTGTTGTAGAGCATTGTATTAGTATTGTGAACTGTGTGTCAGGAACCCAAAGTGGAAAGATTGCTTTAAAAAATAAATAGGCAGGAGAAGGTGCTGAAGGCATGAATTCAGTAGGAATGCTTTGCTCTTTGGAGGAACAAGTGAACGAGCGGCAGCAGGCAACTAGAGCTCTAAGCAGATGGAGATGTGGTGGCTCCATCTGTAACTGTAAAATGTTGGATAGTGGTGAGTGGGGTTAGACTAGTGTGGCAGTTTAGGCTGGGTGCCCCCTGCCACGGCCGCATGAGATACACCTCTGGTGTCCTGGGTGCCCACCCACAGGGGTGGACACAGGAAATGACGTATTTCTACCCATAAGTCCTGCGCCCTATAAAGCCATCTGCAGAGTCATTCTCTTCCTCTTTCTTCCCTCTCTGCTCCCCTGGGAGATGTCCTCTCTTATCGGGTAATGCCGGGGGAGTATCCTCAAGGCCTCTTAGGCCTGTCTAGGCCTAATGCCAGGAGGAGAATGGAGCGGGGGGCAGTCTCAGACCTGGCCAGCCTGAGACTTGCCTAGCAGCGGGAGGGGGAAGAAAGAGCCCTGGGGGTTTGGGTTTACCCTCAGGTGGGAAGAAGGGAAGGATTGGGAAGCCTCTGGGAATTCTGTGAGGGGTTCTGTACACTTTGGGATACTCTTTGTCACTATGCTTTGTAGTTTGTAGTTCTCTGTAGCTTCACCAATTGCTTTTCCGTTTAAACTTTCCATCACTCTCCAATCCGTTTGTGTGAGTCTCATTCTTTTGTCCCTTTCGGGTCAAGAGACAATCTGTCTGGCCCCAAACCAGCACAACTATCTGTGTAACAGAGCTGTAAGAGGATGTTGTGTTGGGGATGAAGCTGTCTGTCTTTTGTGACAAGCACTGTTTCAGGGAGGACTGAGCATGTATCTATAAATATAGCTCCAGATACTCTGAAAGGGAGACAAGTGGTGAGCAAAAATCTAGGATGCAATAAGGCCAGTTAAGACATAAGCATATAGACTCTAAAAATCATTAAACTGGAGGAAAGTGACAAAGATCACCATACAAAACCTGCTTTTCTGAAAACAGTGAAACTGTTCTTTGGGATAACACCAATCCCTAATTCTGAACTGAACACTAAGGCTTTTGCTCACTCACATGAAGACTGTGTGGTGTCACAACCCAGATCATGGTCAGAGGTAACATCTGCATGGAATATGCCTGAACCAGTCTTAGTGCAGAGGCATGTGTTAAACCAGGACTGTGCTTTGCAAAATCTGTAGCATTTTAATAATTATGTTCTGTTGGTATTCTCAGAATGAGATATTAGTATAACAGGAAGCCAAAATGTTGATTATTCCAATGAGTAGACCTCAGGTAGATATCTACTATTTTTTTAATGAAGGCTCTTGAGCTCTATTTCCACAGCAATAGCGTAAAACCACCAATATGGTTCTTGTTTGTTGCTGCTTCTGCTGAATACGTGAAGGTATTTTATATATGAAGATGGACAATAAATTTGGTATGATGCTCATGCTGAGATTGTGTGTGAAGGTGGTGATCAGGTGAACCTACATGTTTGGGGAAGTAAAATCCCTCATTTTGGCTAAAGTACGATTGTTCTCCTTCATTAAGTTGTACTTCACTTTCTGCAGGTTTGCAGGAAAAGCTGGAAGTTATCCCCTTGTAATGTTTGCAGCCAGACACTTTTGGAATACATGTTTGCCCTTATTAGGATCTCCTCAAGACAGAGGGCAGTTTAAAGAACCCACTGAAATATTTCTTAAGAATATAATCAAAGCAGAATCTAAAAATAAACAGGTAAGAATACCTAGTAGGTATTGTTAATTGTGCTTGGCTGAGGGATTGGTATTGTTGATAAAGTTTGGTTTGTTCTGAAGCTCTGGGTGCATACTTCAAGGTGCCTTTGCTATGAGGATAAAGTGACTTTTTTGTCATAAGCACATACAGAGTTTCTTGCCTGCATTCTTCTGGTGGTTCTTCTGGTCTTAGGTGATCGCACAACTTGCAAGAGTTCTCTTCAAAATACCTTGCTGTCTGAAAGGCTGTAGCGTTTCATTTTGTGAAGCTTGCAAAAGGGAGTGTTCAGAAAATAAAGGAAAAGACCCGTCACTTAGGAAAGCATGACAGTAGATCTTAAAACACAAACTCAGAAGGAAAGTGTAACTGAATTCAGATTCCCCACATCTGCAGATTCAAATTCCTCTTCTACTTGCAAAAAGGAATTTTCATCTTGCAGACAAGAATTTTTGCTTTGCGTATCTTCAGTTTGGTAACAAATGATTTAGTGCTTTGGCAGTAGGAAGGAATTAGAATCCAACCAGGGATGAAATGAGATGCTCGTGGTTTGTGAACAGCATGTGCAACCTGGAAAGGTCATCCCTTTGCAATCATGTAGGTGATGAATATTGAATGTTGCTGAGTCAGGTTATTGCTGTGCTGGGTTTGTATCACAGCACTGGAGGTGGCTGTGGTTCTCATCTCCTGCAGAAGTGGTTATTTAAGCAGCAGGTTAACAGTTGGTACTGCTTTACAAGTGACACAGAAGTGCAGTAACACTTAAAGACAGGTATTAACTGAAAAATAAAAGGCTTTTTATTCTCTTTTTTGTCTTTTTAGGAGAAGAAAGAGTTGTTGCCTTTGCATCAGTGGATTACAAAGGATTTTCAAAGTATTGGATTATCAGTTGGATGCTTTCTCCCAGGCATGTTCTTCCTTCTTTTATCTGATCATGACAAAACCCCAACCATTATTTTGTAATAATATGGTTCTAAATTTGCAGTATACCAATAAATCATTTGAATACACTTCACAGGTGCTGAGGAAGATCTGACATTAAGAACCTCCTTATATGGGTTATTATTCCACATCTATGCTGATCAAGCTGACTGGGAGACTGCACTGAAAGTCCTGGATGAAGCTATTCAAGTTTTGCCTCAGACAAGACACAGGCTGTAGGTTCTTTGGTTTGTAGCAGAAAACCACATTGTGTCTGTTTCATGAGAAAGATGTAGGTCGGCAGTGCCTCTTACCATCAATTTGTTCAGTTCTTAGAAAACTTGTGTAGGATCTTACTTTTCCAAGAAAATAGGTGCATGAAACGTTCACCATCTTCATCAATGACATTGATGAGGGGACAGCGTCTGCTCAGCAAGTTTGCTGATGACACCAAACTGGGAGGCTTGGCTGATAATAGCTGCAGGCTATGTGGCCATCCAGCGAGACTTGGACAGACTGAGAGCTGGTCACAGAGGGACCAAATGAGGTTCAACAAGGACAAGTGCAGAGTCCTGCATCTGGGGAGGAATAATAAACTGCACCAGTACAGGTTGGGAGGTGATCTGCTGGAGAGGGACCTGGGAGTCCTGGTGGATTACAAGTGCTGCATGGGACAGCAATGTGCCCTTGTAGCCAAGAAGGGCTGAGGTGTATGAAGAAGAGTGTGTCCAGCAGATCCAGGGAGGTTCTCCTCCCCCTCTACTCTGCCCTGGTGAGACCTCATCTTCAGTGGTGCGTTCAGTTTTGGGCTCCCCAGTTTAGGAGGCGCAGGGACCTGCTGGAGAAGGTCCAGCGGAGGGCTATGCGGATGATTAGGGGACTGGAGCACTGCCTGGTGAGGAGAGGCTGGGGGACCTGAGGCTTTTTATTCTGGAAAAGAGAAGACTTAGAGGGGATTTAATACATGTTTATAAATATCTGAGGGCTGGGGGTCAGGAGGGAGGGGACAGGCTCTGCTCACTTGTTCGCTGTGATAGGACAAGGAGCAATGGATGTAAGCTGCAGCACAGGAGGCTCCACCTCAACACAAGGAGGAACTTCTTTACTGTAAGGGTCACAGACCACTGGAACAGGCTGCCCAGAGAGGTTGTGAAGTCTCCTTCTCTGGAGACTTTTGAGGCCTGTCTGAATGCATTCCTCTGCAACCTGAGCTAGATTGTATGGTCCTGCTCTGGCAGGGGGGGTGGACTTGATGATCTTTTTGGGTCCCTTCCAACCCCTGACATGCTGTGATCCTGTGATGCTGTGACTGTAGAGCAGAAGCTTTACTTTTCCTAGCTGTAAACCCATTTTTGTTAAATGAAAACAAATTCTCTAGGTTATTGTTTACATAGTCTTATCCAAGTTCAAAGATATGTGCCCTGTTACATCCCTTTGTAAATTTTACTATAGTGATGCAAACTTGAGTATCTATTCTAATCACGAAAGTTGTCTTTACAGGTACAGATACAAGTAACTTGCAATTTGTATGGTCTTTTCTAGCCTGATTTTTAAGCATAGAGTTACAGTGAAGGCAAGACTGGGATGCACTCTTACAATGGACATTGAGAAACTGAGAGATGAAAGTGAAGATTATTTGTCACAAATGTGGCGTCACCTGGTGACAGTCTCCAGCAGTACTGTTGGACAGTTAAGCTGTTTCCAAAATGCCATCACTGCTGTACAGGTTTGTCAGGTTTCACCACACATTCCAATGCTGATAGAATTAAAGCTTCTCAGGTGACTCAAGGGCTTGCAAATTCTGCAGAGTTTAGAATGGAACTGGCAGGAAGGCACTGTACACTGGCCCTTATTTTTTATAACTTTGAAATTGCTCTTCAGCAGCAAAATTTGGTGTGGCTGGATTTAGTATCCGGTAAAAGTTCAGCTGTGTCCTGCCAAAGAAAAATGTTTAAAAGTAGCCAGCTGCAAGAAGTTTTGCTAAAGCAAAGAATTAACTGGTAGAGTCTTCTGTTTAGCATAACTGATTGTGTGATGCCTATAAAACTGCTTACTGTCAAATTATTCTTTCTTACTTCTGTTAAGACTATATTGGACTTCTGAATATAATCTTGATGGTTTATCTCACCAAATATAGATTCACTCTTCCTTTATTATGTTTATAGAAACAAGAAAACGAATGGCAGAAAGTTGATTACCTGATGGAATTCGCTCAGTGGTTATATTGCAACCAGTTTCCCCTCAGTGATGTCATTAAACCTCTGGACTGGGTGGTAGATCTCTTGCTACATATGAAATTTTCTGTGCCATCCTCACAAGGAGAAGGTATGTAAAAGGTGCATACCCTTCAGAGGAATTTCTCAGCAGCATCTTTCAGGGACATTCTTAATTTACTGCTTGGTTACCACAAGTAACCAAGGACTGGCTCCAGCTTGGCTGTGTTATCTCCAACGCTCTCTGTCATTTGTTCTGTGTGAGCTTGAGTACATCTGTGAATGCTGTGTCCCACCATGGGGACCAGCTCTCAGGCTTTTGTTACAGTAAAGTACAGCTCCTGTCCTACCTAGGGATTCCTGAGTTGTGAGATGCTGCCTCACCCTTTAGACATTGGTAAGCACTGATGAGATCCCATTAACCACACTGGTAAGTGCCCATTTCTGTTTCCAAAGTGAGTGCTGACCAGCTGGGCTACTCTTGGTTTGGAAATGGTCTTTGGTCACTGTGGAAACCACTGCATTAGGATCAAGAGGACTTTTCTAGTTTGATTACAACACTACTTAAGTGAGTGAGATTAGACTATCTTTCCTGCAGATTGATTTCAATAAGATATAGTTAAAGTGTGCATAAATATTTTCATTTTCAAATAATGAAGTTAAAATTTTGAATGCATGTTTAAAATATTCTCACTGCAAGCATATTGCTGTGGTTTTTTTAACAGAAAAAAGTAATGTACTGAATTTTTTAACTACAGAACACTTGAGGGTAGACCCTGGATCAAACGATGCCATGCCCCAAATGAATTTGGAAGATTTGAGCAATATTAAACAATTGGAAGCTTTGTTTCGAGCACAGACATTAATGGCTTTAATTTCTGGCTGTAGTTCCCTTTCTCATCAGCAGCACTGTTTGATGGCCTATGCCTGTATCCTCCAGATCTGGCAGGTGAGGTGGTGTGAGACAGGCTGTGTTGTGGTGTTGTGTCATGGTATCTTGCATTGTCTTGCATCATGTTGGATTACATTGCATTAGGGCAATGGAATTCATGGTGTCTTGGAATTAGGGGGGCAGGTTTCTGGTATAGCTGGTGTGTAAGGATTAAACAAGAAAATTTTCAGGAAAAGGGAGAAGAGATGTTATGGGTAGAAGCAGTGGCATGTTGTTTCTCTGGATTGTGTTCATATGTTTTGTGCAAAAGGTTCTAAAATGTTTGGTCTTAATTTGTTAAAGAGTCTTAGAAGTAGCAGAACTCATACTGAAAACTTGTGGCAGTTCTGAGGTTCAGTTAGAGGGGCTGGAAGGAATTGTGTGACATTTAAATGCAATTGATCAGTTTGTGAAGTTTAGCGAAACAGGGTAGACAGGCAGTGCTCAGTGATTATTATTCTCCAACCACACTTTCATTGTTACAGCATTTTGAATCAAACAAATCTTTGATTTCTCAAGTAAGAGTTATGCAGCTGTCAGTGCCATCTGTAGGACAATGATAGTCAATCTAAGAACTCATATTTACAGCTGAACAAGAATAACAACCATGTGGCATTAAAGGACTGAAAGCACTACAGGGCAGCGTAACCTTTTTCTAGAGTACAAAGTGAAGCAGACCTGAGTGCAGATGTCAGTTCCTAAAACAGGCTCTCAAGTGCTAGGACTTCAATAATTCAGCAGACGATGCCAAAATGTTCTCTGAACACCTGAATAATCCAAGCCAAGGCAGCTGCCTCTGACTTTTTAAATCCAAAATTCTCACTAATTGTGCAGCATCCAGGATTATATTTATTCATATTTTTTATTCTACTCTTGATTCCCCTGAGAAAAATAGTTCATCTTCTCATTTCTTTTATGTAACATTCACTAGTAGCAGTATAGAAGACTAATCCAGAGGAAGAACAGTGGCTCTGCAGTCTTGTGGATGACTCTGCCATGGAAACCATCCCTTACAGAAGACTGAGTGATCCAGAGTAGTGGTTAAGAAAAGGAATTGAATTTTCAACCATACAGGTTAAAAAAGTAGCAGTAGTATTTATCACAGGGAAGATGTCATCATTTGACAGTTCAGCTGATGAATTGCATTGTCATGATCCTCCTCAATGCTTGCCAAATAATGTGAGCATCTAGGAGTCTCTGAAATATTGGTTTTCTGAAGAAATCTCTCACGTCACAATATGTAACACTTGTTACTAGCTGTAGATGGTGGCTTGCTGTAATTAACATTGCTATTGAGTACTAACAGTAATTGACTAATTATTTGATTGTCTAGGTATCACTGTCAGCATCAGGACCTATTGCAAAGTCTTCACGACTTACAGCTCCTCAGAAGGCACAATCAATAAATGCTCCTAAAAAAAAGGACAAAAAGAAAGAGCAGCAAGTAAGAGCCCTTTCTTGTGGTGCTCAGTCACCTCTGAGAGATGGTTCCCTGGGATCCTCTGTGAAATAGTTCAGATGCTTTCCTGTAAAGACTGCCATAACCTGAAAGAGTTTCTCTGAGTCTGCCACTCTTGATGGCATGGGCCTGACAGGTCATCAATGCACAGATACTTTTCCTTTGTCAAAATACTGCTGTTTTGTGAAACAAATAGCCTGCAGGTTGTGACAGCCAACAGCCCCACAGACACAGCCTGCAGGTCACAACAGCCCCACCAAACCTCAGAGGTGCTGAGCAGGTGCTTTTTGTGGAAGATCTTAGCTCAGTGTTCTGTTATCCTAGGTTGAAGTGTCAGTTGTGACAGAGAAGCTGAAAGGGAAAGGATCAGTGGATACCTTGCCAGCTAACGTGGAGGAATGGGCTCATTATGACTGTCCCAAGGAAATCAGAGACACTTTTAAAGAGAAAACAAACAGCTGTGGAATTAACTGGGACAATTTCCCAAAGCCTGTAAGTACAATCCTCAAAATTCTGGAGCATTTATTATCTAGGAAAATAATTAGTAGCAGAGAACTATATTGCAGTTTTGGTTTTCTGTCTGTGCAATAAAAAGCTGTCAGAAGTATTTCCTTGTCATAGTCTTCATTAATACCTCAAGAAGTGCTGGTCTGTCTTTGTATTCTGAAGTGAGTTTAACATACAGGATTAATTTACTGGCTTGCTCTGTGTACCCAGCTGCTTTTTCAGCTGGAAAGTTTGTTGGGTTTTGTTTGGTTGGTTGGTTTTGTGTTGTTTTTTGTTTGTTTGATTTTGTTTTAGTGATGTTTGGAACTGAAGATATTAATTTAAAATTTATTCTCTGCAAAATTATGTTTATACTGACTGTATTGAAAATAAAATTCTTTTCAGATTTGCACTTTGTATTTTATGGACCTTTTATCTAAAGAGCTACAGAAGATTTTTTGCCCCCACTTGATTCTTCCCATCTTTCAGCTAGCTGAAGTTATTGCTAATGAAGTTGTGGGATGCAGAAGTTTGTCTGATCTCTATCACCTTCGGTTTGTATCCTTTATTTTCAATAGAAGAGAAGTTGGAGCGGACTATCTGTTCACTAAAATGTAACAAGACTTTCTGTGACTTACTGTTTCCTATTGGCAATGATTATTTTTTCTTTCCTATTTTATGCATTTTAATAGCATTTTCATTAATTGGTTTGCTGTGGAATTAAAGCCACCAAGTTTCTCTGTTAACTGAACATGATCTCCACAAGGAAAGGCATACAAGACTGAACTCAAGCCTTGTTCATGTGAATAATTTTTGAAATGCTTTTTGTCACTTAACTGAAAAAGCAAATCTCTATAAAGGTATTAGCTCTTTGGTGTTCAAGAGGCAGAGTTCCATCTTGCATCAGAAATAGTCTTTAGCTTAAGAACCTGATGAAGTACTCCAAGTCGGCACATTCTCTTCTGTAGAGCTGTGACTTTCTCTCATGCATTTTTGAAGTGTGTTGCATAATGTTTGCATAACAATGAGCAGTTATAAACAATAATTGTTGGCTTGATTTGCAGTAGTTTTTGAAATGCCACACATCTATTTTTATACTGCGTGAAACTGATCCCAGGTTGCAGAATAGATAATTACTGATGTATGCAAATGAATGTGTGCTCACCTGGATGGCCACTTGATTAGTGAGTTCCTGCATTACAAGACAGGTGTTGCTGTTGTTGACTCTGCAAGATTTGGGGTTATTTCATGTATTTTATTTGTATCAGTGACCTGATTTTTGTGTGTGATCAGACAGGTGTGCATGGGTACATTACCCTTTATGCAGTACCAAGGAGTAGCTCAGCACATACACACGGGTGGGATTTTTTGCACACCGCAGTGGGACCATGTTCTGAATAATTTGGTACTTTCACTGCATCATTTTTGCCACTGTGTTGTAGAGATGTGGCTTTGACGGAAGGGACTTCAAGGTCAGTTGGATAGGGCTTTGAGCAGCCTGCCTTAGTGAAGGGTGCCTGTGCCTGTGCAGGTGGTTTGGACTAGATGATCTTCAAAATAAAGCATCCAACTCAAATTGTTCTTGTTATCTCATAACCTCTATCAATGGGTAATTTCAACTAGCTTATTTCCCCTATTTCATTAAAAATTTTCCTTATTGAGAATATTAATCATGACACAGGAAGGGAGGATTGACTAACGTGGAGTGCAGGCTCTTTATGTGTAATGTGTTTGTTGGAAGCAGCATATGAATGATTCTGATTGTTTCTTAAACATTGATTCTTTTTATTCTTAGAATTGCCCTGATATGTTCAGACCTAAAACTGAGTCAGGCATCTTTGTATCATGAGAAAGCTGCTGGAGAAGCACACATTAGTGAATTGGAACAAGCAATGTAGGTATTTTCACTACAGAAGCTCTGTTTAGTTGAGAGCTTTACCCTACAGTTGATAAGTGGTTTTGGGGGGAATGACCAAAACAACAACAACAAAGCAACCAGCCAACAAAAAACACACACAGAAAAAAACCCCAAACCAACAAACAAACAAACAAACAAACAACCCCCAAACAAACCAGAAAAACAATCCCCATGATCTCTTAACACAGATTTGGTGTATCAGTTGTTACCTAAAATTCTGTGCCTCATTGTTTTATAACTTCCCACAGAGGGAGAAGGTTCCTTACACACTAACATTTCATGATGAAAAAATTGTAAAATATCCCTGAATGTGCTCTTTCTTTCCTATCATTTAGGTGTAGGCATGAGATTGCAATGAAAAAAGAAAAGAAAGCTCATACTAAGATGGAAGATGGAAAAACAGTTTCTGAAAATGCTCAGCTGAGTGATAGTAGGGATGAGAATATCCTTACTTCAAGTGAAAAGGTTTTTGTTTCTACTACAGTTTCTTTAATAACTCACTCATCACTTTTTATATACTTGTTTGGGTTTAAATATTTTTATACTTGAAAAATAAATGGACACAAAAGTCACTAAAACGCATCCTACTTAAATTCTGCTGACAGGCATCAGCTGGCAGTGAGCTGAGTTTGCCTGGCATATAATTTTTGTTGTGGGACAGCAAGAATAGAATCTGCATTCGTACACAGTAGAACTACTTTTTCTACAAATGGAGCTTGTGTCTAACGCAAAGCAACAGAAAAGATGGAGAAGCAAAAAAACCCCCAACCACTGTGTTTGTTCTTGGTCTTGGTTTTATCTTCTTCCTCTCTCCATTACATCACTGCATACTGTTTTGCTCCCTCTTACACATTGTTTTAAAGAGATGCCAATATTCAGCTGTGCTGTTCTGTCTCTTCTTTAGGGTGATAATTGCCTTACTGATATTCTCGAAGCTTACTTCCACTTTCCTCTTTATTGTGGGAGTTCTGTCCCTGTTTCCATCATATCATTCTGCTCTTTCTATATTTTTCCATTCTTGTGCATGTAAAAGATCTGCTTTCCTAATTACTAATCCCTCTTGAGTCACCTCTTTTAGCTCTTGCAAGTAGTTTCTTTGTTTAATTCTTTTAGTTACTACCAAGAATCAACTTCTTCACAAGAGTTACTGATCTTACAATACATACTTACTAATTCAATGCCTTTTGAAGATTGTGAAATCCAAATCTCACAGTAAATGTGTATGGCCTGTAATACAACGCTGAATTTCAAAGTTAAGGAAATAGTGCTGGACCGTGAAATGTATCAGGAATAGAATGTCATAGTTAATATTAATTTATATTCCTCTAGTTTAGTTTTTAAATTGATGAAGGTGTTTGTTTCTCAGGTTTTTGAGTTCAATATGATAGCAGGAAAAGGACTGAGTGCACTTTCTTTCCCTTACCTGTGGATAGAAAAGGCTGAAGTGCTGATCCAGCTGGGCTTGTATCAACAGGCAAGACTTCTGCTTTCAGAGGCCCATGGTGCAGCCCAGGTATGTCGAAAACATTAATAAAACCTGTCAGAAAATGTTCATTTTGATGCAGTCATTCCTAATCATCATCATCAAACTGCAAACCCAAACTTTCCCCTCTTTCCACCCCAAACCTGTGTTGAGTTTCAACACACATAAGGCATATATTTAAATATGTGGTACTTGAGTCCAACTATGGGAACTGTCTGGAGATTATTTCAGCTGTAGAGTAGTCTCAGCATCTTTGTCTGCTTTGCAGTGACCTTGGAAGACATGTGAATGTGAATTTTGTTATGGTTCTACTGCTAACTGTGTTTTGATAAGCAGCCATTGACACAGAAATTATGAGGTAGTTCTAGTAGAGCTGGAATAAGTGTATGTTCCACCAAACAAATCCACATCACCTCATTGTTACAAAGAACTTAATTTGTTCTTCCTACATCTGCTGTTCTTCGTTATTGGTCTCATCTTTGCTATATGAAACAGAATTACTGCAATAAATCCTTTACTTAAAAAAGTGTAATTATGCTGCTATTTATTCCACATCATAATTTTTCTTATGTAGGTAAAAACTACCTATGTGTTTTTGTCATGAGTCATGAACAGCTTGACTAATAGTACATGAACAATTTCAACTAATAATAAGTTTAAAGACATCAGTAATATGTGTCTTGTGATGTAGTATTGTACATTGAGAAAAGTTCAAAGGACATTGGGGAGGACAGTGGTTTTAATGATAAGATTTCTTACTAATACCCTGTATGTATGCTCTAGTATACTGTGTATGTGTCTCTTGGATACCTGAAGTACGTAGTTTGTAACTAGCATAAAGTAGCACTGTAGGTTTACTGGAGTGTCAGTATATCTAGATCTCAGATCACAAAAAACTGCCCTCACTGCATTTCTTCATCAGATACAAGTGACAGCAGATACTGACTGACTGATAGTAGAAAAAGGGCTTAGCAGACAAGGTTTGGCAGCACAAAGAAATACAGAGTATAGGGGAAGATTTCAAGTCCTTAATAGGAAGTTGTTTATGTTTTTGGAACAAAACAAAGTAATAAAAGGAGTAACTAAGGAATTGTACAGACAATTGAGGAAATATCCCCTTATTCCTGTGCCTGTGCAGAAGTTCAGTCTGAAACGTGAATAAAGTTAAATAGAAACAGCAGTAGTACATCTTTTGTATATAGGTCACACCTTTCTTCCTAGGAACTGGGGGCCCTTCATGATTTGTCAAGGTGCTTGTACTTACTTGCTGTATTGGCCAACCTGGAGAGAAACCACAGGCAAGCTAAAGTGTTCCTTGATAAAGCACAGCTTCTAGGAGGAAATGAGCAGTTTTGGTACAACAGTACTCTCAGTCTAATTGAAGCAGTTCTAGAGGGAGAGGAAGAAGGAAGACAGAGCATGGTAAGGAAGTTTGTTTGGTTTGGTGCTTCTTTTTTTTGCAGCAGTGGTGCCTCTCTGTTCACATTAATGTGTTCATTTTCCATATTTAATAAAGATTAGAACTTCCAGTATTAGCATGCATTTCCCTTACAAATATTTTAAATAGCTGTACAGATACTGTTTCTAGATCCTGAAAGGCATTACAGTATGTATGTATTTATTAAATGCCTTTCTGATGTCACCTGCAGGCTTGTGAGATACTGGAACACACTATAAGTGTGCTCAGATCTGCTTTAGTGAAGAGACCCAACAGGCAGTCGGAGTTGGGTTTTGTAATCGCATGCCTTGAAGCCAGGTAAGTGCTCAGCCTCTATTATGCAGCTGCAATGCAGATGCATGGTGGTTTTTACCATTGTGATGGTTTGAAACTGTCTTTTAAATTTTTCCTTGCAAAGTTCAGAACAGAGAAAGTGAAAGAGTGCAAATAAGTCACTATTGGGTGTAAGAAAGCAAAATACTGATTGTTCTAAACACTTCCATTGGATAGATAGAAATGTTTAAGAACTATTACCCAAAACAAAGTGGGGCACTCTGCACATTCTGTGTTCTGCAGTCGGGGCAGTTGCTGGGCTGTCTGGCTGCAGTTTCTTCTTCTCTTCTGGCTGAAGATAACACGTACTGACCTTGGCAGCTAAGTTAACAACTTTCTGCTTAACTAACTCTGCTTCTCTGTCCAGGGGGGTCTGGGGAGAAGCTCCTGGGAGAGAGAGGCCCCTTTGGGAGGGTCCCCTTGGGGGGAAGCAAAGGGAGATCGGTTGTGCTTTTCTGTTGATTGTATATATTTGTAAATGTTGTGAATTTTGTATATTTGTACATATTCATTGCATTTCATCATAGACTGTAGACTCTGCTTGTAAATACAGCCTTCATTTGCTTCCAGACTGGGCTAGCCCGGTTACTTGTTGGTGGTGGGGGAATTTCAGCTCACACCGACACACTTTTTATTTTTGGCACTCCAACTCGGGGCTTGATTGCTTGTATGATTTATTTCTGCTCAGATTAGGAAGAAAAATGAAGCTGTTTTGGATTCTGAGTCATTCTATTTCATCTATTATCGGTGCAATTGTCTACAGATGGGCCGTTTCCTGCATGATAGACAAGATTGTGAGATATGTGGCATATAAGTCATTACTTTGGGTTAAGAACAAGTTACTGAATGTTGGTGAATTCTGTTGTGGTCTTATTGGGCTAAGAAGATATGGTAACTCAACTATGAATCTGCTAGCAGACACATTTGAGTTTGTTACTCCTCTTACAACTACAGAGGTTCTTTGGTACCTTAGACATCTTGTGCTAATCTTAATTTTTTTGCTTCTTGGAATAATCATATGGTTACTGATAGCACTGTGTCAAGAAAGATATAAGGCTACTTGCTCTTCCAACTCTGCTGTGAATGTGAAAACCAAGCCAGTAAATTTTGTGGCCACTGTAAGCAGAAAGCATAAAGGAGCTGCAGGAGGAGATGCAGATGCTGCAGGAGATGGTGCAGATGGAGATGAGGGTCCTTCTACTCAGGGTCCCTCTGTTAAGAAAGATCCTTCTGGTGAGGAAGAGAGGGTTAGCCTTAAAACTCTGGCAGACCTCTTGAGACCCCATATGGATGATGGAGATGTAGGTCAGGATGTAGACCCTGGTAGATTAGCAACTGCTGGCAGAGCCTCTGAACTCAAGGAAATTCAACGGAGGATTACAATAGGATTATGGGGACAGCGACCTCAGGATGATGATGATGAGGATGATGAGGATGACATACAATCAGCTAATGCACCCAGACAGGAAATTAGACATGTGAGGAAGGATTACATCAGAGGAGATTATGAGCCAGTCCTGTCTTGGCTAGCCAGGTGTTTTGATATGGGAGCCCCAGCACTGGTGGTAGGCGACAAGTCGGCCTCTCAGTTGGGGATGCTCTCAAAGGATACAGGCATAGACAGGCATCTAGGCAAGTGCATTGGTAAAGTTTCTCTGTGGGCACACCTCCTACTGGCAGTCTCGCTGAGGTACCCCAGCAGAGATGATTTACCATGGAACCCTAAGCCTTGGACCACAATAGATGAGGGAATCAAGCATCTGAGAGAATTTGCTGTGAGAGAAATAATGTATGGAGATCATAAGACTCTGAATCCTGATGAAATTCCTGTTGGAACAGGCCTTGCCAAAAAGCTCATTAAGCTTGCTCCTCCTAATTATGCTACTATTCTGGCAAGCAGAATTGTGGCAAGAAATTATGGTGGAGTGCCTCCTACTGTTGGCCATTTCACTGACCAAATGAGGCAATTGGAGGATAGTCTTGCACGTACTTCTTTGGTTTCAGCCATTGAAACTTTGTCTGGAGAAATAAAGAATTGCATGAAAGAGATGAAGGAG
Organism: Indicator indicator; assembly: GCF_027791375.1. NCBI lineage: Eukaryota > Metazoa > Chordata > Aves > Piciformes > Indicatoridae > Indicator > Indicator indicator. Next base: position 66,065 of record NC_072016.1, read on the forward strand.
GAATTTAAAACCTCCATATCCAACTTGATGAAGGGGGATGATTCTGATTCCTCTTCCTCCAGATGGATACAAGTTTCAGCTGTTAGGAACAGACGTGCTCCAAGAAGGCCATTCCAGAATAGGTCAAGCCAAAACAGACAGCAGAAGCAATCACGTGGCAGTATCTGGATAACTCTGCGTGATCAGTTTGGTGAGAACATGAACAGATGGGATGGTCAACCAACTTCTGATCTTTTCAAGAGGTTACGGGAGATGCAGAGTGGCAAATCCCGAGGTAGCAATACCAGGAGGGTAGCTGTCGCTTCCTCAGTTTCCCAGAACAACTCTTATAGCTCCAACAGTGATCCTAATTCTGATGCTGGACGTTGTGCCAGCTGTACATATGGAGGTAATCCCCATAATTAGGGGTGCCCTGCCTTCCGCCAGGGGAAGATAAGGGATAATGGAGATAACAGAATCTATTGGGATGTGTACATCCAGTGGCCTGGCACTTCAAAATTTCAGAAGTACAGGGCCTTGGTTGACACAGGAGCTCAGTGCACCATAATACCATCAAATTATCAAGGGGGTGTGGCAGTTTGGGCTGGGTGCCCCCTGCCACTGCTGCATGAGATACACCTCTGGTGTCCCAGGTACCCACCCACTAGGGGTGGACACAGGAAATGGCGTATTTCTACACATAAATCCTGCGCCCTATAAAGCCATCTGCAGAGTCATCCTCTTCCTCTTTCTTCCCTCTCTGCTCCCCTGGGAGATGTCCTCTCTTATCGGGTAATGCCGGGGGGGGGGGTATCTCAGGCCTCTTAGGCCTGTCTAGGCCTAATGCCAGGAGGAGAATGGAGGGGGGGGGCAGTCTCAGACCTGGCCAGCCGGAGACTTGCCTAGCAGTGGGGGGGGGGGGGGAAGGAAGAGCCCTGAGGGATTGGTTAGACCCTCAGGTGGGAGGAAGGGAGGATTGGGAAGCTTTTGGGAATTCTGTGAGGGGGTTCTGTATGCTTTAGGATGTTCTTTTCCACTATGCTTTGTAGTTTGTAGTTTTCTGTAGCTTCACCAATTTGCTTTTCCATTTAAACTTTTCCATCATTCTCCAATCCATTTGCGTGTGTCATTCTTTTGTCCCTTTCGGGGCAAGAGATGTTCTGGCTGGCCTCAAACCAGCACAGGGGGAGAATCTATAACTATTCAGGGAGTCACTGGTGGATCTCAAGAGTTGTTTAAGATAGAGGTTGATATAAGTTTAACTGGGAAGCAGTGGAAGAAACATACTATTGTAACAGGACCTAATGCACCTTGTATTTTGGGAATTGATTTTCTGAGAGAAGGGCATTTTAAAGACCCTAAGGGTTACAAATGGGCTTTTGGAATAGCAACTGTAGAAATTGATGGAGGAAAATTGAAGTTGTCCATTAGACCTGAGCTTTCAGATGAATCTGCAGTTGTGGGACAACATGTGATAGAGGATGTAAAGCTGCCGGTTGCTTCTCAAACTGTGCATCACAGACAATACAGAACCAACCGTGACTCTTTGGTGCCCATTCAAAACTTGATTCGTCAGCTGGAGAGTCAGAGAGTCATCAGCAAAACTCATTCACCTTTCAACAGTCCAATCTGGCCTGTGAGAAAGCAGAATGGAGAGTGGCATCTGACAGTTGATTTCCGTGCCTTGAATGAAGTAACTCCACCTATGAGTGCAGCTGTACCAGACATGATGGAACTCCAGTATGAGCTGGAATCCAAACAGGCCAAATGGTATGCTACCATAGACATTGCTAATGCTTTCTTCTCTATTCCCATAGCAGAGGAATGCAGGCCTCAGTTTGCTTTCACCTGGAGAGGCATTCAATACACATTCAATCATTTGCCCAAGGGGTGGATTCACAGTTCAACCATGTGCCATGCAGTGATCCATGATGCTTTGGAGAAAGGTGGAGCTCCAGAACACATTCAGTTTATCGATGACATCATCGTCTGGGGTGAGACTGCTGAAGAAGTCTTCGAGAAAGGTAACAAAATCATTGACATTCTCTTGCAAGCCTGTTTCGCTATCAAGCAAGACAAGGTGAAAGGACCTGCCAGAGAAATCCAGTTTCTGGGAGTGCGGTGGCAAGATGGTTGCCGTCACATCCCAATGGATGTGATAAACAGAGTCTCCACCATGGCAAATCCCATCAACAAGAAAGAAACTCTGCGTTTCTTAGGCATAGTGGGATTTTGGAGACTGCACATTCCTGGATACAGTCAGATTGTGAAACCTCTATATGATGTGACTCGAAAGAGAAACAGTTTCCAATGGGGTCCTGAGCAACAAGCAGCCTTTGACCAGATCAAGCGAGAGGTAGTCCAAGCGATGGGTCTGGGACCTGTCCGAACTGGTCCAGACATGAAGAACATTCTGTACACGGCCACGAGTGACAATGGCCCAACCTGGTGCTTATGGCAAAGAGCTCCAGGTGAGACACGAGGACGTCCTCTGGGTTTCTGGGGTCATGGCTACAGAGGCTCAGAGGCAAACTACACTCCAACAGAGAAAGAGATTTTAGCTGCTTATGAAGGAGTGAAAGCTGCTTCTGAAGTGATCGGAACTGAGTCACAACTTCTTCTAGCTCCTAGATTGCCAGTTCTGAATTGGATGTTCAAATGCAAAGGTTCTTTACCACATCATGCAACAGATGCTACCTGGTCTAAGTGGATGGCTCTGATAACACAGAGAGCTCGAATGGGAAATCTCGAAAGGCGTGGTTTGGTGGAGGTGATCACAAACTGGCCAGAAGGCACAAGCTGTGCAAAACCTCCAGAGGAGAGAGCAACTCGTGCTGAGGAAGCTCCTCCTTACAGTGATCTGTCTGATGATGAAAAGATATATGCTTTGTTCACAGACGGTTCCTGTCGTCTGGTTGGGAACAAGTGGAGATGGAAATCTGCAGTGTGGAGCCCAATGCGCAGAGTTGCAGAAGCGAGAGATAGAGAAGGAGAATCCAGTCAATTTGCAGAGGTAAAAGCTGTCCAGCTAGCTCTTAATGTAGCTGAACGTGAGAGATGGCCAAAGCTTTATCTCTACACCGACTCATGGATGGTAGCCAATGCCTTGTGGGGTTGGCTGAAAGACTGGAAGAAGAATGGCTGGCAGAGGAAAGGAAAGCTTATCTGGGCTGCAGATCTGTGGCAAGACATTGCTGCTCGCATTGAGAGAATCCCAGTGAAAGTGAGACACATCGATGCTCACATTCCTAAGAGCAAAGCTACTGAAGAACAACAACACAACCATCAGGCAGATCTAGCTGCAAGAGTTTCCCAGTGGACACAAACTCTGATCCTGATCCTGATCTTGCCTGGAAACACCGAGGTGAGCTGTTCTTAGCTCGGTGGGCCCATGACTCGTCAGGACATCAAGGCAGAGATGCAACCTACCGATGGGCTCGTGACAGATCCATTGACATTTCCATGGATGCTATCACACAAGTCATCCATGACTGTGACATTTGTGCTGCTATTAAGCAGGCAAAGCGGATCAAGCCCTTGTGGTACGGTGACCGATGGTCCAAGTACAAGTATGGTGAAGCCTGGCAGATTGACTACATCACTCTACCTTGTTCTCGATCTGGTAAGCAATATGTGCTGACTATGGTAGAGGCAAGCACTGGATGGCTGGAAACTTATCCAGTTCCTCGTGCAACTGCACATAACACCATTCTTGGTCTGGAAAGACAAATCCTGTGGATTGAGAGGATTGAGTCAGACAATGGAACTCATTTCAAGAACAATCTTGTAAAAAACTGGGCCAAAGAGCACGGCATCGAGTGGATATTCTACATTCCCTACTATGCACCAGCTGCAGGGAAGATCGAACGCTACAACAGTTTGCTGAAAACCACTCTCAAAGCCATGGGGGATAGATCTTTGAAAAACTGGGAGAAACATTTAGCACAAGCAACCCGGTTAGTGAATAGCAGAGGTTCAGTGAATCGAGCTGGACCTGACCAATCAGATTTGTTGCGAAAGGAGGAAGGTGATAGAGTCCCTGTTATCAGAGAAAAGAATCTGTTAGGCAAAACTGTTTGGGTATTTTCTCCTTCAGGAGAGGCCAAACCTGTCCGAGGGGTGGTTTCTGCTGAAGGTCCTGGTCACACCTATTGGGTGATGCAAGAAAATGGTGAAATTCAGTGTATTCCACAAAGAAATCTAACTTTGGCTGAGAGAGGTTAAATTCAGAGTGTTGCACAGATACAGCATCGCGCCCAAGAGGAGAGACCATGAGATCTACGGTGCATGAACCCTGAGAGCCCTGAGTCACCTGAGAGTCCCTGTTCCTTTCTTTACTCCATCTGCAAGGAAACAAGCTGTTTGCTGTTTTTCCTGTGAATCATCTACATCTGAGATAGCCGGAATGGACTATGATGTTTATTCACCTATTGTTGTAGATATTATTTTAGATTAGATAAATGGTAGTAGCAGCCAATGGAATTGTTTAGAAGGGGTGGACTGTGATGGTTTGAAACTGTCTTTTTAATTTTTCCTTGCAAAGTTCAGAACAGAGAAAGTGAAAGAGTGCAAATAAGTCACTATTGGGTGTAAGAAAGCAAAATACTGATTGTTCTAAACATTTCTATCTATCCAATGGAAGTGTTTAAGAACTATTACCCAAAACAAAGTAGGCACTCTGCACATTCTGCGTTCTGCAGTCGGGGCAGTTGCTGGGCTGTCTGGCTGCTGTTTCTTCTTCTCTTCTGGCTGAAGATAACACGTACTGACCTTGGCAGCTAAGTTAACAACTTTCTGCTTAACTAACTCTGCTTCTCTGTCCAGGGGGGTCTGGGGAGAAGCTCCTGGGAGAGAGAGGCCCCTTTGGGAGGGTCCCCTTGGGGGGAAGCAAAGGGAGATCGGTTGTGCTTTTCTGTTGATTGTATATATTTGTAAATGTTGTGAATTTTGTATATTTGTACATATTCATTGCATTTCATCATAGACTGTAGACTCTGCTTGTAAATACAGCCTTCATTTGCTTCCAGACTGGGCTAGCCCGGTTACTTGGTGGTGGTGGGGGAATTTCAGCTCACACCGACACAACCATTCATCTTTATTTCTGTAGGGCACATTCTGTGGATAAGCCAGTTCAGATACCACAACCTCTTGTGCATAGTTTGTGGTGCAGTTTGCCCTACAGAGCAAGATTCCCCTGCCTGTGCAGGGGTGCCTGTTTGCACAGATCCTCCCACAACACCACTGTAGTCTGCAGCATGGACCTGCTTCTCACCATAACCCAAGAAGTCTTCTTATGGTAAAACTAAACAAGAAAATCCAAGCACAGAGAGGTTAAACTGTGTTGGTAAAAGGATATAAGTATGTAACACCTACACCTCCTTGATTTACAGAAATGTGAACTTTGGGGTTAGAAGGGGGAGCCTCTTAGTCTTCTCAGTTCAACAGATTAGGCCTAGGCAGTTTGAATAATGAGATGCATGGTATAAGTGACACCTCTATTCTACTCTGAAAATACAGAATTATGATTTTTTTTCCAAGACCTTCTGTAATTTTAGGCCACAGACTCGTAGAAGAAAGAGACTTTTCCTAGATTTCTTACAATTTCAAGGAGAACAGAGAGAAATATGTCTGTTCTCAAACACAGCCTGTGCTTTCTGACTGCTGTCTTGTCCTGAATTTCTATTTCTAGGAAAACAATTATTCAGATACATTCTATGACAGTTAATGCTGAGCCTTGGCAGTTGCCACATATGTTACAGGAGTCTTACAAAAAACTAGTTCAAAGTGAGAAGCACTTCTTTCATTATGGGCATAAAAATTGCAGCGCTGAGATCCTGCTGGAATTTGCAAATGTGCACAGGTAAGCTCTCGTGGCTGAGGTTTGACCAGTGCACAAAATGGATGGTTTGCATTTTCACAGTCTAGTTAAAAATGGAGAAGAGAAGAGAATATTGTCAGGGTTTATATCTTGGTGTTACATGGCTATTTGCATTTTTTATGTGTTCTGTGTTCAGAAAAATCTTGTAGAGTCAAAAATCCTTTTCACTGAAAGTAGAGTGACTCTTACCTGGTACTAGTGATATTTCTATCACAACAAATATCAAGGTCTCTAAATCAGCTTTTTGTCTTCTCATTTGTAAAGGCATTTTGGCAGCCATTCTCATGTATGGCTTCTGCAGTTCTTGCTGTCGAAAGGTTGTTGAGAAATTGCTGTAAGAGCAGTTCAAAACATGGTATGCCGTGACTCCCAGCTCTTTCCAAGCTGTTTCCTTGTGAAGTCTATTCTGCCAGTTTGTGCCTGGTAAATGCATGCTCCAGAACAGGAGCTGCCTCTCTTCTCTTTGTGTCTTGGCATCTGCTTGCACTGTAGCAGTACAGTTCCAAAGAATGAGACCTTGGAAAAATAATTATGTCTGCATGCTCACTTGTCCTACTGGAACATTCAGAAAAGACGTACAAAATCAATCAGGTTTATCTATTAATTAGCTAATAATCTATTACTCTAATAATTTTATTACATGTGTGTATTAGCATTGAGATCATTACACCCCCCATCCCCCTTTTTTACATTAGTTCCTTTGATGTTGTGATTATTTTTTTTCAGGATGGTTGCCAAGCAGGAAAGAAGCAAAGCAGCGAAACATAGTCACTATCTGGATGCTTATAACTTAGCTCAGAGGGCTGTATGTCAAACAGAGGAAGTGTTCCGTGATGTTTGGAGCTTGTTTGCAGTTAATGAGGTATGGGTTTTTTTTTTCCTGATCAAGGAAAGAAATGTAATTTAGCTGCACTGTTCACTTATTCTTGAGTAATTCCTGAGGGCTCCACATGGTACTGTCTTTGTATAATTACTAACATTGCATGGCCAAACAATTTCCAGTGTTCAAAGGGAAGGAGAGAAGCAGAAATCAGGGGATTTGTTTGGTCTTTGTCAGTCTACATGTGGAGAAGTTTTTGATTCTCTAAATGCCTCACAATTTTAAGATTCTTCACCATAAAGTGGAAGATGAAGGCCTGCAGCCTGCTTTGCTATTATAGGCTAGCATCCAGGGCTTTTTCTGCTTTGCCTTGTTTAAAAAGCAAGCATTTTTGTGCAGGTACCAGAAACATTACGTGCACATTTGGAACTCCTTTGGAGTCAGGTAGTGACAGGACTGGGGGGAATGGAACAAAGCTGGAAGTGGGGAGATTCAGGCTGGATGTGTGGAAGAAGTTTTGCACCATGAGGGTGGTGAGACCCTGGAATGGGTTGCTCAGGGAGGTGGTGGAAGTCTCGTCCAGGGAGGTGGTGGAAGTCTCATCCCTGGAGGTGTTTAAGGCCAGGCTGGATGAGGCTCTAGCCAGCCTGATCTAGTGTGCGGTGTCCCTGCCATGGCAGGGGGGTTGGAGCTGAATGATCCTTGTGGTCCCTTCCAACCCTGACTGATGCTATGAAAGCAAAACCCTAGCTGCTCCTTTTCTGTGCAGCTGATTGGATTGCTTTGTCATTCATTGGAATTGAAGTTTGAGTTACTCACACACCTTCATCACAACATCCATGATTTGTTGAGGTGATACTGTTAAAGTATTTGCTTCCTCAGTTAAAAGAAATACAGTATTCTAGCTTCTTATCAAATAAATTTATGAAGGTATCTGAAAGGAGAATTTGGCTCTCTTCTGAATTTCAGACTACAGATATCAGTATCCCATTAATGAGGCAACTAGCTAACAGGAAACTAAATCTTGTAGAAATTGTTTTGGATATTTTTCATCTTGTTATTACTGAGAAAAAGCTTAAAAAATTGGGAGAAGCATCGTCTCGCGAACTCGTGGAGGCATTCCTCAGGGGAACTGCTGAAGGTGATGCAGCAGAACAGGTAATCCAAAATATTTAGTCCTGAGATTTGTCTGTCTTCTTTTTGAAGCAGTTTTAATCAGAACTGCAAAACTGAACTGATGAATAAGAACATAAGAGTTGCCCCACTGGAGCAAGCAGTAATCCCTGCCCATTGTTCTGTCTCTGACAACCACAATAGGCAAGGCAGTTGCAGGAAAGCACAGTATCCCCACTGCTCTCAGCAGTACCCTCCCCTCAGTACTGGTTGCTGTTTGCACATGGGTGTTGCAGCATACTTTGTGAATGAATTTGTGCATCTGTTAATGACACCTGGGTTGCAGTTGAAGGCACAATCACATCTAACAAACCTATCTGTATATAAATACACGTTACCAGTTTTAAGTATCTTTCTGTAGATGTGGACATAGATGACCAAATGAACACAGCCCTGTGTTTTCTGTAGGCCTGGGAGCATATGGAGCGCACTGTGGGTCATATTGCACTGGCTCAGTTAGCGAACATACAGCTTCTTTGTAGAGGCTGCCCTGACATCAAATCCAAATGCCTGTACCTCGCTGGAAAAACTCTCCATTTGCTTGCCATTGATGTAGATCCTGTACATTCAGAGCTTTACTGGGAGCCAGATGTTACGGTTTGTGTTCTTTTCTGCATTTAAATTCCTTCTTCTGTGTAAAGTTGATACACCACAATGTTCCTTTCTGTAGAGAGCTGTGTAATTGTAATCTTTATTTAAAAGGTTTTACATACTGTGCATGAGCCGTAATAAAAACATAATGAACCAAGCAATTTCAGACAAACACTTCCACCTACATGCCATCCTCAGGTAGGTAATTTTTTCATTCCTGAGATATGCTAGTTACAATATGTTGTAGTGTGGTGGGCTGAAATTCTCCTCCCACATTAACAACACCAGACTAGCTCAATTTGGTAGCAAATGAAGCTGTATTTTACAAGCAAAAACTACAGTCTACAATGGAATGCAATGAATATATAGAAATATACAGTATTTACAAATATGTACAATTAACATAAACAGCACAAAACCCTCCTGGCCACAGCCAGGAAAGCTTCCCCCTTCCCTGCTTTCCCCAGACACCCCCTGGCAGAAGGAAGAAAGACAAGAAGCAGAGAGGTTGTTAAACTTAGCTTTTCAAGGTCAGTATGCCGGTATGTTGTCTTCGAAAACAAAAGCCAGAAGAGAAACGCAGAGTGCCCAGCAAAGAAACACCAGACAGACAGACAGACAGACTGTACTTTGTTTTGAGTACTGACTCTCAAACAGAAGTATTTAGAATACTCAATGGAAGTATTTAGAATAATCAGTATTTTGCTTTCTTACACCCAATTGTGATTTATTTACAATACTTTTACTTTTCTGCTCGAATTCTGTGAAAAGAAATTAAAGGCAGAGCCTTAAAACCACCACACAGTGTTTTCAAAAGAGAAAAACATAGCTCCTTGAATGCCTTAAGGGGTAGGTTGGTCCTTGAATCCATGCAAACAAGAAGTAATGATCTGTAGATTAAAACCCCAGATCCCTAAGTTCCCTTTGTCTTGTGGGAAGAACACCATGTAAGAAAAGGAAAGCTGACTGACTCATTATAAATTCAGTGATAAATTAAATGTCAAAAGAAATTAGCTGAAGACAAATATCAGGAAAAAAATCCGAGAGTCATGTTGTTGTCATAACATACTGAGAAATATTGATGCCTGATAATATTGTTAAACCTCTCACCATCAAGACATCCATAGAGTGAGGTGATTTCTTTTAAGATGAGTTCCATGTTCACCTGGGCTTCCATGAAGGAAATTAATCCAGCCCTACTCAATGGAATGACTAACTATTCTTTTTTGTACTGTGCTGAGTAGGAAGAAGCTAAATTAGACATTTCCAAATCTTCCCTGACGGCAGCAGAATGCAGTGAACAGGGAGTGACAGACAGCAATTTGCCAACTGACCAGCATCAGCATGATAAGTGTAAGAGGAAAGTACTGGAGTTAAAGGTATGTTGGCACATGTGCTTGCATTAGAATGTGAATGCTTCCTTTTTATGGAGTAGTAACATGCACCCTACCTTATAAGTTCTGTTTGAACTGATAACAGAAATGTTTTTAACATAAATTCGATCTTACAAAAGAAAATTTCCAAACCACCCAAAACCCCCAGCTGTCCAGCACTGTTCTGCTGTGTATCTCCATCCTGCCTCAAGACATGCTGTGGTAGCTCCTGAGTGAGCTTTCCCACTTGCTCCCAGAAAGAAATAATTTCTCCTTTAGTGGTTTCCCACTGATCCAGCATGTAGCAGCCAGGAGGAGATGAGCAGGCAGCTTTCTCTCTGCTTCACAGATGCACCTTTCTGAAGGAGCATCTTGCAGACTGGGAACAGAGAAAGAAATAACTTCTGTCAGATTTGTACAATGCTTACCAGATTTAAGTTGTATTGTATGGTGAGCTGATCTTTGTTGACTACTACAGTTAAAAGCACACCAGGAACTGGGACTGTAGAGCTTGTGTTACTAGTATAATTAATAAATGCTTCAGATAAGAGATCTGTGGGTTAATTTGTATTAAATATAGTTAACTGTCAATGGAAACAACTGTTCTGAGAACTGACAGGAAATGCCCTCATTCTGAATGGCTCATGTTGCCTGGAATTTAAATACTCTTCTGCTAAGTACATGCTTTATGTTAAAGGAAGTGTCTTATTAAAACTTTGCTTTTAATTTGTTGTTGTGTAAAGGATGGTGGTGCCTGCTAAATAATTAATCTGAATTTGCATATTTTCATCATACATTAAGTGTATCATTCTCCACTAAAAGGAGAAAAATCATTAAAACTGGTAATGTAAAAGGAACACTTAACCTTTCATAACACACTAGTGACCGACATATGTAGATGACTATTTAATATTAATATGTGTTTTAATATAAACCCCTTAATCTTTGTCATCTAGAAGGAACATGGTCTGTCTCAGAAATACCTTTCTCAGTCCAGTGAAGCTTTGCTGCAGTCTATGGGTGTTGCATTCAGTCATAATGTTACTGATGTTCTGGCTCGTGCTAGCTTAGAAATGGTTGAATGCTTTCAACAATTCGATCCAATTGCAACTAGCCAGTTTTTGGCCCTTCACCAGGTAATGCAGCTAATGTGTTGTTCTTCTTTGCAGTGTAAGGAGGGTGGTTGAAGTTACTGAAGCAAAAATGGACCCTGACCATACAGAGCACAGGGCATGGTTACATGTAAGAGCTGGCAAGTGGTGAAGGTGATCAGATCTGTGGCAGTTCATAATGCTTGGTCAGTCCTTTACTGCTGCACTCCTGTACAGAGCAAATTGTTTATGGTTTGCTGTTCTACTTGTTAGTGAACAAGCTGAGTAGAATGCAGCACCAGGCACCAGAACCATGAGTCATGACTTTTACTGGGCAAAAAGTTAGACTAATTCAGTTACTATCCTGGCCAGAAAGGTTTGTATTTAAAAAAACAAACCCAAAAGGTTTAACATGTCACTACATGTCAATGTTCAGCCTCCCTTTGGCTTTTTGAGTTGGTCAATCCTAACTGCATTTGTTTAATGCCACAGCTGCACTGCAATCAAAACCCAGCAAACTTTAGCTCTTAGTTCATCAGCTCTTAGCAAGCATCAGTTCCAAGGACAGGATTGGTCTGTTTGCTGAAAGGAAAGGGTATAGTCTTACCCTTTATATTGCTCTTTGTAAGAAGTCCATTAAAATGTGGGATGTGATAACCGTAGAGGCACAGAAATGGAGAAGATGCTTCCTTAAGTGCCGAACACAGGCATTACCTCCCCATGCAGACCTATGGTGACTAAATGCCAGAGCACAGATGATAAATGCAAACACAAAACTCAGTTGTAGCTGTTTGTGCTTACCAGGCTGTTTACATTGGATTGGGAACAGAAATAGAAGCCAGGCTTTTGCTAATCCGTCTCCCCTGTTGAGAAAGAGATGTTTTTCTTGACCACATGTATGTTACAACAAACAGAGTATGCGTGCACTTTTATTGTTACGGGGATGGAAAATAAACAGATGCAAAAATTTTACAGAGCTGTTCAGCATCTCTGACGATGAAGAGTATTCTTCTAGCAGCTACATCTAACACCAGCAGCTCTCAGGTGGCAGCATTACTGCATCTTCAGAATCATTTACAACAACACAGAAACACAGGTGATCTTCTAAAAAAGGTGGAACAGCAACTGGCTGCTACTTCAATGGTAACTTCTTGAGATGTGCTACTTGCTGGGGGCTCCTATGTCTGTACATAAACACAGGCATACATCCATATGTGTACATCCATGCACATGCATACACAAATGCATATCTCATGTCTTGTCTTTAAAAGCCATCAAACATTCTGTTTTCTGAGTGTGAGTCACAGGCTGGCTTGGGGATGAACAGAAGTTAGCTTTTACTGCTGCCGTGTGTACTGTCCCCCGGTACCTGTATGGCATGAGCTGTGTGATTCAAGTCAAAAGTGAGGTTTTTAAGGATACAGCTCCAGTCTGTCTTATGATTCCAGTTCAGTATAGCTGGATGTCAGAGTTGTCCTGTCTGCAGGCTTAAATCTTGAATGCCATGTGAGCCTCACCCACTCCAGCTGAAGGTGCCAATGTAACAGAGACTGTCACCACCTGGGCAGCATCCAGTCATCCTGTTTGAGGTGCTCTGGTCCCTGTGCAAGTGTTACCCTGTTGAAAGAGCCTGATAATTTTATTTTTTCTTGAACAAACACTCTGCCTAGGAGTCTAGGCATCAATTAAAGTGGGATATTGCAAACTGGAAATTTAAATAAACCAACCAGTAAAATGTAATTCATGTAATTTGTAGTTCTGGAGCAAATCATGGGTTGACTTTTCTGGGAGACAAATAAAGCAAATACCATTTTGTATAGTTCCTTTTGGTGGGGGGTCTGTTCCTAAAATTGTGAAGATCATGTTAAAATGAATTTTTCTGTTCCTTTCCTTTGCTAATATTTTCCTAGGATTGGATAGCATTTTAACTTCACAGATAGTGTGTTGGCTAAAAATGTCATGTTGACAGGGGAATATGTTACAGTTCTTACAGAATGGGTGAGGTTAGAAGAGAGCACTGAAGGGCATCTTGTCCAACCCTCCTGCTCAAGCAGGGCCACCTAGACCAAGTTTAGACAGAGCCTCCTGTCCCCAGGACATCTGCCGAGTCTTTGTTTTGACTTATTTTATATGTTAGCACCTTCTTTCCCACAATTGTTATCAATTTTCTGATGACAGAACTTAGATGAGTGTTTATAAAATCTATTAAAATAATGCTAATTTTGAATTGCTGCACAGGCATGGAAAAATCTCTGTATTCCTGTTGAACATTTTAACATTATGGATGAATTGCCCTCTAATTTCTGTGTAATGGTTCTCCAGCATTCAGAAGACAGGTATATCCTCATTTTGGTTTAGCATTGCTTGTTGCAAATGTAATCTTTTTTTACCTGATAATAATCACTCTTTTAGTTGTTGGTGTTTATTGCCTTTTACTCCTAATTTTGCTGGATGTAAATTTCAGGGTAGTGCTCAAGCGTGTATAAAATTATATTTATCTTTATGGTTTTATATGAATAAAACTGCCTGCAGCTCAAAGCTGTATGTTTTTCAGTACTTGTGATTTCCTGAATTATTTCTTAAATCTCCAGATGTCACTGCAAAGGTTTCAGGTATGCTAAATTCTCTTAGTAGCTCCCAGCTCTGATGGCTTATGCTCTTGAAGATGTTGAAGGGGTGTGTGACAGATTCAGCTTTCTAAAGCCACAAATGATGCCATTACTGCAGCCTAATTGGCAACTATTCATAAACTGAGCTACAACTGACTGTGTACCCTACTTTCCTTACACTTCTCAATTGCTCCAGTTAGCTTTTGCAGGTTTTTGCACCCTAAGGTGGGGGTAAATATTGCATCTTGACAGTCTTTGAAAGCACATTAGAGGGTCTAGTTACTCATCTAGTAACTTTGCTTTGTATAAGCAGGACTGAACCGTCCAATCATCTACTCAGTGTTTTTCTGCTTTCCATAGATCAAATCTGTACAGCTCATTGATTGAGAAGCCAAAAGTGAATACTGCAGAGCAAAAGGGAAGGGCCATGCAGCCGATGGGTAAGAGAGAAAAGTCATTACACTGATGCTGTGAGAGGGCTCCTGACATTCACTGTGGGAGTCAGTAATGTCTCAAAATCATTTAAAAATAATTGTCACTCTTACTAGTAGCAGAGGAAAGTCAGTGCCTAAATACCTCTGTTTCATGCTGAGAGACAGTGTCTGCAATCACAGTTCAGAGAATTATTGTGTCTATTTGGAGGCCAAAGTTGTTAGAGGTCATTGTAGAGAGCTGTTTGTCGTACATTTCTGTGTATGTGTTGTGCTAAATGTATTCATGAACAGTTCTTCTCAAAGAATGCCATTGCTTCAGATAGTGATGGTCTCTGCGTAGTACAAACACGATGTCTCCAAAAGGCCATTAGATGCTGTTCCTCTCCTTTTCATAGTGCAAGCAAAAGTTTCCAGGTGTCCTGTGAGTCCTGGTGCATTCTATGTTTTGTTGGAAAAGCTGCATCTCTACAAGCAGCAGAAGGTGGAAAGCCATCTTAGACAGACTTCCATTCAAAACGTGGAAGAGTGTGTCTCCAAAACAGAAGAGGTAATATCTTTGATGCCTTATGTTTAAAATTGAGTGAAAAACATGGTACAGAACTACCACAAAACACTCCAGGTGCCGAATTTCCCCTTTATTCCAAGTGTATCATCCCTAGTCTCCACAGCTGCTGAGTGCTGTGTGCTCTGCTTCACAATGTAATGTTACAGTGCTATCCTGTTACCTCTGTGATCATGTCTGCATGTCACTCAGTAGTTTTGCAAGGTTCAGTGGTTCATCAGAATTGAGATGAGATCAACTGACTTGAAAATGTGCTGTCCCTCCAGGAAGTGCATTTGCTAAGGTGCATTGCCTCCCACATCCCATGGAAGCCTCAGTTGCTCCAAGGGAAAGAACAAGATCGTTGATCTCAGCTCTCTAATCAAAATAAAACTACCTCAGCTGGAGATTTATAATGCAGAAAAGTTTCTTTCTAGGGCACACAAAACCTGTGGCACTATAGCTGTTTATTTATTTGGACCCAGGTGATACAAGACTGTTAGTAAAAACATTTTGCTTCAAGGACAGATCTATTTGGAAATCCAAGCCTGTGGGTATGAAAACTCTAAAACTGTAGATGATGATGGCTCAGTTCTGTAAGGATGTTGGTTTTCACGATGAACTTGAGTCGTGTAGCACAAAGGCAGTCTGGGAAAAGCCTGCAACTTCCACATCAGCTTTTAAGCTGCAAGGTGACAGAAAATTTTCTGCATGTGAAATGTGCAATTCTATGTCATAGCATTCTGATTTTCTCTTACTTTTGGCTCCACTAGGGAAAAATTTAGACTTTTCAGTATCAAATATAGTATATTAACAAAAATGGGTGTTGACCTTTTTCCATCAGTAAAACAAAGATGAAAAATAACAGATCATACTGAATTTTCTGTCCTAGTTTTCATTGTTTTGGTGACACAACTGTGACACATCTAGTTCTGCGATGACAATTCTGATTTATTCAGTGCGAGCTTCTTTCAGTTACAGTGCTCATTACTGCAGGTTGCTGAAGTGTTGCTCACTTCTGGTGTCTCAAATGATTTGGTTTAGCCTGATTTGACTTCGTACACAACTCATCCTTGTTAAATGGCATTGTGTGAGCATTCTGGTTTTTGCTGCGCTCTGTGTGACAGATTCCTCCAGTCAAAACAGATGATAATGGGCATGATGTGACATCAGATTTCTCTGAAATACTAGAAATGATGGAAGACTACCTGAAACCTGTCCTCTCCCAGTGTGATCTGTCTGGTGTCAGGTAAGACATTTAGACTTGTTTTGTCGTCCTTTGTGAAAACAGAGCAGTGACTCAAGTCCTATAAATACAGGAATGGGTTTAGCAAGAACAGACCCTGCTGAACAAACTTTTACATCTTGAAAGACAGTGTATGCAGACTATGCAAGAGTGAGAGGATTGAACCATACAAGAGGCTAATGACCATTTCTAACAAGTGCTGTTCTGCTCACATTGCACAGGTGGAGATAAGGGTGTAACATTAGAATACAACTACTTAAGGATGGGATTTCCAAAGGACAGCAGCTCCAAAGGGAGTGCATGCTTTGTGCAGAAGTTCATTGAGAGTGAAGCCTCTTTGTGTTTCCCGTGCAAACATTTGCTTACATACCAAGTATTAGTGCTGATAATACTTTCACTGTCACTCCTCTTCCCAGAGCACAGAGCACTTCAGTTTCAGCAGCTGACTCAGGAACAACAAAAGTGAAAGATAAGGACATCAAACACACTAGAAAGCAGGGTATGTGCTCTCCTGAGAACTCTGTGTGTGTGTAGCTATAGCAAAATCCTGTCACTTTAGTTTCCTTTTTTTTTTTTTTTCCCAAAGCCAGGGAGAAGAAAAAGGCTTTAGTAATAGTTTTATCTGTTTATTTTCTATATCAAAGCAAGTATTTTAGTGTACTTCAGAAGACAGCTAAAGACAGATTACAGACAGCTAAAAAAGGCTTTATTACAAGCCAGTCTTTTCAAGAGAAGGGCCAAAATAAAGAACTTTCTTAAGTATGTTGATCTCTTTTTGTTTTGTCTTTCCCTGCTTTTTGCTTTGTGGACTCCCACGGATTGGTTGCCTTTAATGCAAGCTTAATTCTGAAATATGTCTCTTTACACATTCCAAGAGAAAAGGCATTCAAGTCTCTGGCTTGCTTTGGGGATGAGTTTTTTGCATTGTGATGGGGAACAGTGAAGTTTCTTAATTAAAAAATGCTAAAAATAGATCCACTTTTGCTGTTACCTTCATCCTGCAATCTGGCAGCTGGCTGCTTCTGTTGTTCTGCAGAGTGACTAACTTGTCTTCCATGGATTTGTTGTTTCTCTGTAGAAGGGGAAAATGCTGTCAGAATGACATTCAGTCCTTCTTTTTCTAAAGAACAGAAACAAAAGTTCCCTACAGAAAGGTGGAGTTAGTATTGGATAAGAGCTCCTTGACAGCTCTATACTCTAGCCAGATAATGCTAAGGCAATTCTGCATTTCCAAACATCATTTTCTTGCATACAGTGCATCTGCTTGAGCTTCAGCTCAGGTTGCTAATGTGGGGATATTTTTCCTTCTGAAGAATCAGTGCTCACAAGTGCATGTGCATAGAAGTTTGACAACATCTTAGGAGTAATGGTATCAAAGGAAATATTTTAGCATAATGCACTTAATTTGCAGTAAATGGAGTTCAGGTATCATACAGTAGAGGAAATTGAGGTTTTTACAGCTAACTGTGATTATACATACATGTCCTGTCACATTTCTTCAGGTACACCTCTGGACTTGGAACTGTGTGTGGTGTTACTAGGAGATCAGTTATTTATGGAATTGCCTTTGGAAGCCCTAAGCATCTTTAAAGGGAAAGGAATATGTTCTGTATCCAGAGACTTTTCTCTCCAGATTCTCTACAATCGAATACACCTGGCTGAGCCAGGTACTGTCAGACAAACATTCTCTGCATTAGCACAGCGGGGCAGCCAACAAGATGCTTTCTATTAAAATAATAGCCGTGGCCACACACAAGAGGTTTCCAGTGTGGAATGAATAGTGCAGTAGACTTACTTCAGTAAAGCACAGGCTGATTATAGCTGCAGTGCTAAGCTAATTTAAAATAACCTCCACATAGTAAAGAATTATGTGAAACAGTGCAGTCTAAGTGGTTTGCAGAGTCTCAGTTTTACAAATATGGACTTAAATTCTTTAAAGCTGCCTCCAGCTGCACTGTTAATTTTTTTAACATAAGTGTAAAGACTTTGCTCCCAATATCAAATGTAAAAAAATTTGACTCATTGAGGTAATTTCTCTCCATATAGCTAAGATAGCATTAAAGTCTCAGGTCGGTCCAGCAATTCTTGTGCAATGCATGAGCAAAACCAGATCCCACAGGCTTCATGGCCCTACCTCATTACTGCAGACACTTACACCCCGTACAAACTATTCAGTGAAGTGAGCGTTAGGTGAGGCAGTTGAATGCTTGGTAAGCTAGAGTATTAGAACTCCCACCAGCTTGCAGCACACCCCAGAAATAACTGGCTGAGACATCTTCTTGGGGTGATGGTCACATTGACAGAAAGAGAAGACAATTTCCTGTGCTCTTTTAAAATCCCTTCAATGAATAAAAACTCAATTCACCTATGACACTGTCTTGATCTCTGTGTGTCACACCAGAGCTTTAGTAATCAGTGTTCAACTCTGTCCTAAATCTGTAACACAATGCAGCATTTGCATGTCTTAAGGGACCACATCTCTTGCTTGTTTTCCACTTTCAAGTCATTGCTTTTAGCAAGAGGGTTTAGGGAATGTCTTTGCCTTGCTGTGATGTGAAATTAGTTTTTATTTTTTTAGTCACTTTATTGTTGTTATTACATCCTAACAACTATGAGAAGTCCTTCAAGAAAGTTGTACTTTTTAAGACTGCCTCTAACTTTTAAAAAAACCCTCCTCTTCTCAATTCCACAGAGACTGAAGTTAAAACAGATGCTGAAATATCTAAAAAAAAAAACCCAAAAGCTCATCAGAAAAAGAATGTCAAAAAGGTGAACTTTCCACTTTTTAAAAATAAACTCAGTAGTCTTTCTGTGTAAAAAATGTTAAAAAATTCCAAGTGGGCTGCAGAGAAGCTCAATGTGCATGCTCGAGTTGGGGAGTAAAATGAATATCACCAAAGCGCATAAGCATTTTGCCATGATGACGGAATTTTTGTTTCTTGGAAAACTCGTGGTGTCTGATTATATGTGCCATGTTTAACAGCCCTCCAGGGCTCCAGCACTCCCCTCAGAGTGCAGTTCTATTTTCTATAGAGTGTGCACAGTTTTGTAGATGCTGGGGGGTGTGTGGATGTATTTGTGCACATGTGTGTATGTTTATGCATTTCAGGTAATACTTATGCTTTCTATTTCCATTGGTAATTACCATGCTGCTTTTAATGCCTTCAGAACATCTTTGTGTTAGCTGTTTCACACAGGATGCAATGCTGGTAATGTCTGATTGAGAATTCTGCACATGTATTCTTCTTCATTCCAGGCAGCAGTTAATCGTGATTTGCCCTCCAATTTCTTGTATGTAGATACTCATAATTTTAAATGTATCCTTTCACAGACTATTACCTCATGGTTTCAGTTCTGTTTTCTTTTTGTCATTGTTCACACTTAACTGTTTGTCAGATATTGTGGACCCCTATAATGAAGGACGAGATGCAGGTAACGTGTTAAATATTTTCTCTAAAAACAACCCATGGAATAGAAATGAAGTGTTGACAAAATGCTTAGCCTTTCATCAGCACAGTGCCACTTACCACCTATCCAATGGTACATCAGTGATCCAGTATATCCTGGCTCAGGAAAGGAATTAGATTGTCCTGGGATTTCTTTCATATCACTAAATACAGACCTGACATCCCCAAGAAAATATTGTAATCCAGTTGAAAACCATTTACTGTATTAGGAGAGCAGAGCATAGCATAGAGCATTTTCAGGTAGAAGGGACCTACAGCCATCACCTAGCCCAAGTGCCTGACCACATCAAGGCTGACCAAAAGCTAAAGCATGTTGTTAACACTTGAACACTGACAGGCCTGGGCATCCAGCACCTCTCCAGGAAGCATGCTCCAGGATTTGACCACCTTCTCAGTAAAGACATGCTTCCAGATGTCCGCTTGGAGCCTGCCCTGATGCAGCTTTGAGGCATTCCCAGGCATCCTGTCCCGGTCTCCCAGGGCGAAGAGTTCACCACCTCCCTCTCCATGGTCCCTCCTCGGGAAGCTGCAGAGAGCCATGGGGTCACCCCTCAGCCTCCTTCTCTCTAAACAAGGCAAACCCATAGACCTCAGCTGTGCCTCACAGGCCTTCCAGTTCTGTTGCCAACTTCGTTGCCCTTCTCTGGACATACTAATTCAGTTTGATGCAAACAGAAAATATTTCGATTGCTACAGTGTTCAAAGGCAGATTTAGGTTTAAAAAAAATGATATATAACAATGACTTAAAAGCACCTAAATATTACATTGCCATTTAAAAATTATTGGAATAAAGGTTGCCCAGCATCCTCTGTAGCGTACTAAGATCATAATGATGAAATTCTGTTGTTGCAGAAGCTTTAAGCCCTTCCCAAAAAATGAAGGAAATCCTAGAGAAATACCAAGCCCTATTTACACTGCAGTGGGAAGGAGTTACTGGCAGTGCCCGTGTGCCAAGGTTTGTGATACTCTGCCTGCTTCCAGGTTTTATCCATGGTTCTTTTTCAAAACTGAGCCTATCACAGAGGCTTCTGTCATAAACCAGAGTCATGTTTGTCTGAGCTGAGAAGCACACAGCTAACCATAGTGTTCCAAATGCATGTTAGGTCTGGAATTTATCTAAAAATGCACTGTGCCTCTTGTTTCCTATCAGATGCTGCTAAACATCTATATATGTATATCTACACCTCTCTCTATATGTATATACACACACCTCTCTATGTGTGTATCTATACACCTCTCTACTAAAATAATGGTTATTAATAGTGCCTAGGAGCTCTCATACTTCCCATAGAACTCTACAGTCTTCTTTCTCTCTTTGCTTTGCGTGCTGAATTTCTTTACAAATACTTGAGGAGCAGATAACAGTGGAGTGTTTGCTGTGGATAACTGCTGAGAAATACCACTGTAAAATCCTAACACAAATGTAACTTTCCACCTTTCCTCTTCCTTTCAGCCAAGCTGAATGGGAGCAGCTGCTGACAAACTGCAGTGGATTTCTCTTCTACGGAATGGAGAGATTCCTGTCTCATGTTTTACTCAACAGACTAGTTGCTATGAACATCCCAAGTGAGATAAGCAATCTGAAAAATACCTTTTCTAATTATACTCACTTTAGTTCCCAGTTGTGCGTATTTCCTACTGTGACGTGATCACAGCATTGATGTTGGCTGTTAAAGGGCTATTATTTTGTTAAACACCTTTCCTCACAAATAAGTTTAATCCCTCCCAACTTCCAAATGTTGGACTTTGTTAAGTTTCAAAAGTGGAGTGATCATCCAGTAGTCTTCCCAGTAACTCCTCTCATTTACTGTGGTATTTAGTGTTTGGTAACAAAGCGCTGCCATACCTCCACCTTACAAGAGTTTGTCCCTGCAGAATTGAGCCACAGAGGTGGCAACCTGTAATGAGATGGTGTGTGAGTGATAATCACTCAGGCTGATTATCCTGAGTTGGCACAGGAAACAAACCCTATAAAACACCATGGAAAAGTGTAGCAGAGTTACATCCAATAATGCTGGCATAACTTCTTCAGGGTCTTGCACTTGACAGTTTTGGCTGAAATAGATAAATCTCCTATTAGCTATTTAGATTGTGGTCAGGAAAGCCCTTCACCTAAGAAGGACCTAAGGTGTTGGTACTTATTTTGCTGGGCATTATTATTGGTGCAAATACCACTACTGTAGCAAACTCTTTTCCAGAGTGCCGTCTGATGATACTTCTGGATCTGGTGCGCTCCAAGAAGAGTTACCAGAGAGTTGCAAACTCTGGGATCCACAAAAGGTAGGAGAAAGTTTATTTCAGTAAAATATGCAATAAGCAAGATTTTAATTTCAAAGCAAAGTTAAAATATTAAGCTATAAATATTCTCATTTGTTTGTGCAAGTAGATGGTCTCCTGTCTAAACCTGAGGAAGAAGGTAGCCTCTTAGGCACACCTGTCTGTTGTAAGATACACAGAGTGCTGAGTGCTTAGAGAATCATAGAATGATTGCAGCCTTTCATTTTTAATATCATTTGGCACTTACCCCAAGCAGCCATTTCCTAAACCAAAACAAACCACAATGCCTTCAGCTAGTTTTTCACACTCTGAACTTTTTAAATCTCACTTTAACAGACGGGTGAATTCGTCCACAGGAATGACATGTTTAAGCCTAAGAGCTTTCAGAAACTTTAGAGTAACATTCAGTTACAATAAGTCACATAACCACGTAGACAATCAGACAACATCTCCCCAAAAGATTAGAGAAATCTAATTATCATCTTCTGGTAAAGTTGCCATGAAACCAGAGACTAATAAAAACAAAATTCAGCCTTCAGTTTACTGCAGCTCCAGCCCTAGAGAGTGTCACTCACTCCCCTCCCATCACTAACACAACAATAGTATCGGTACTTGCTTAAATATCCAGCAGTAAAAAGTCTAATCCCACTTTGCGAGTGATTTGAGTCTCCACATGAATCCCAACCTCCTGACAAGGAGCAGGCTTTCAGTTGCTGCAGCATTTGGTGTTTTCCTTTAGCAGCTTAAGCATAACTAAGCAATTCTTTTCATTCAATTTCCGACATTTTGGCTCTTACAAAAGGTATCCTGCAATGTTTTGTACAAGTTGGTGTGTTACTCCTCCTCTTGCTTTTCCTGAGATACCCAGAGCAGTAATGTGTCAGGGAGCAATCCACATGGCAAAAGGGTGTCATGAAAAGACAGAGCTACCTCATTTCTTGGTGTTAAGTGTAAGGTGTTGTATGAAGATTAGGAAACACTTCATGCTCAGCACACAGGAAAATGCAGTCTGGACTCCCTTTCTCTTTCTGTTAAAAGTATTGTGTATTTGGTTACATTTGTTGAAATATGATGTACATTTTTTATTTATTGATCTTACACTCGATTTTCTTTAGTTGCCAATATGTTGCTATAGAGGGACCAACGGAGACAGCAATGCTTCTAAGCCTGAGTGGTGTGGGGTCCATTATAGCCAACCAGTGGTTCACTACCTTGCAGGAGAATGCCCAGAGGCTGGACATTCTGTCAGAGAGTGAGTATTTGCCTTGGTCTTCCTTGCTGTGTTTTTCAGACCTTGCTGTCTGTGTACTTAGACAGTGTCCAGCTGCTTGTCTCCCATCTCTCTTATTTTTTGCTTCTCACCAGTTTTTGCCCAGTTTTTGCACAGCAGGTAGACTGCAAGAGCCACTGCGTTGTTGACAGTTTGACCTTTCAGACAGACCAGGAACTCACTTAACTGGTTTTGGTGGGGCGGTTCTGGTCAAATGGTAAGAATAGGATTTCCCTGGTGAGGAGCCGTGCCCTAGGACTAGACAATCTGCAGTTGCATAAACACTGGGGGAAAGAACAGCTGGAAATAACTCACAGCTTCAGAGATACAGAACTGTAAAGGTGTCCTTTTCACTAGGTTCTACATGTGAAGGCACCAGGCTCTATTGTTGATATTTTTTTTAGAGCTTTCATTCAGACCTCTCAGAAACTGACATTTCTTTCCAGGTTTGCTGAGCATGGGTAGAACTACTGGGCAGACAGTCTATGTTCTCCAGGAGACTCTGACGCCCAAGGGAAGGGATGCTATTACAAGTAAGAATTTAAAGGCTTAGTACAAAAGGCTGAAGTTTGCATGTTACACATAAGGGTGGTTCACAGGTGTAAAGGAAATCTTCCACATTTCTGTGACACTTCTTACTAAGAGTGGGAAGACCACTGATAGATGGAGGGCCTGTATTCTGCATACATAAAGCTTTGGGGTAGATGACCAAAAGCTAAAATTCATGCTCCACTGAAGTGCTATGAAATGAAGTAGTGTGACTGAAGAGTTACCTCAGGAGCATGATGTAATCCATATAAATGGTTAGAGACTGCAGAAATGGGTTAGAGACTGCAGAAAGCTAAGTGAAACCTGCAGTGATGAGTCTGCACTGCCAAGGGCAGCCATATATGTGAAATCCTACCTGGCACCTTGTTGGAGAGAGGAGGACTTTTGAGTAAAACAACTGTTTACAAATTCATATAACTATTTTTTGTTGTATGAAATGTCCCTCTTCAGGGTTCTGTTACAACTTACACTGACCTAGAACTAAGGAGAGAGTTCAGATCAAAACTTTGCCTAGTTTGGGGGGGCTGTTGTTTTTGGTTTTGTTTTTGTTTTTTTTTTCAGAAAATGCTTCTTGGTTATAGAGGCAGTTATCAATGGTACACAAATAATGTAAAACCCCACAAATATGAATCAAAGAGAAGATATGATCAATTACTGCACTTAAAGCATTCCTACGTTCAGAAATAACAATGCTCTTAAAATACTTCTGCAGTGGAAGTGGATTCTGATGGCCCTCCTGGACGCAAAGCAGAAGATCAGCCCATTCACCTTTCCTCAGCTCTCCCTGCAAATTGCCCAGCCTCTCTGAACTGTGTGCTCTATGGTTTACCCAACACAGTGGTGATGTGATTTGTTTTTCACACTGGTGCTGTGCACAGGGCACACGCTCTGGCAGGGCTGTGTTCCTGCGTGGCCTGAGCAGAGCTGAGCTGCAGAAACTGCAGGTTTTGCTGAAGCTGCAGAAACTGCAGGTTTTGCTGATAGACTGAGCTGTGCTCCAGATGTCAGGAGTTTGATAGCAGAGTAGGTGTTAGGAAATGATCAAAGAATATTTCTTGTAGGGATTTCAGTTAGCACTCTAAGGTTTTCTGCACACAGTGAATCCTTTAGGAGAATGTGGTGAGTACCAGCATATGATAGCTGGTATTTTTAGCCACTGATGGCATAAGAACAATTAGAAAAAACTTTCCTTTATGTATTTTATTTCTACATGGAATAGCTGTCAGGAGAGTAGCTGAAAAAATTACCCAGTCACTATTCTGTGTGAATTGATTTTAATCTTTTTACATATTGGTAGTTGTGGTTTAATTAGAAAACAAGTTAGTACTAAATAAAATGTTCAGTACATTTTGTTTTATTTCCCCATAGTTTACCTGAATAACATTTGAAGATACATTAAATTATTCCAGAATATATAATAAGATAAATAAGATTATTACACAGATTTTGCAACATGCTCTAATAATCATCAATGCCTTTTAAAAATGGATACTTTAAAACTTCATTTGTGGTGATAGCAGTAGAAATAAATGTATAGTAATTTAGCACTTAGTGATAATACAGTGCTTTGATTGTTATTGCAGCTAAAACCAGTCTGGGTCGTTGCTTATTTTCAGCCTTAAAATTTGAGGTATATTTCACAAAAAAATCAGGCCTTTAACTAGAAATAAATAGGCTTCAGTAGCTTCTAGATGATAACTGCTTCTGGACTAAAGAAACTTGGCATAGTATAGCCACATATTCATTCCACAGACATGACTGTGAAATGTGTTTTGCAATTTAGCACCTAAGGCGCAACTTTTTGGTGCTTTATGCATTCAGCTGTGGCTTGGCAGGGCTTGGTACAATTCCTTGGCAGAATTAGGCTAGGAAGAGCCATAAATACATTAGCAAATTGAACCTAACTGCATGAGTATTTACAAAGAGCACGGTGTCATCTGTTCTGCTCTCAGGAGTCAAGCTACCTGCACACTGGGAGAATTTTCTGTGAGGCATTGTTATCCAAGCACATAAGCAATGCTGCCTCCTGACATCCAGGGGCTGAGCAGTTTAGTTAGGTGGCTTTAGTGTGGGAAGATAGGCAAATTGGCTGTACTGCCCACCTTGGGATACCACGTTTTCTTTGAGAAAAAACCCCAACAAACTCTTTTCCAGGACACTTGTCAGGACAATTTATGAACAAAAAGTAAGAGGCATCCAGAAGTCATCACTGCTAAGACTGAGGTTTTTGCCCCTCTCGTTGGTGAGGTGCGTAAGATAGGAAAGTCAAATATTCTCAGTGTTTTTTCTTTTGCATTAAAACCAGTACGTGTTTTTCAAGCATCTCACAGCTTTCTCAAAGTTAGATTTTCTGGTTACAAAATGCTCAAGTGTAATCTAGTCTGGGAAAAGGTCAGGGTTGTGCTGGCTAGTTACAGCCTGCCCTTGCTTACCTGCTGGCTCCCAGATGAAAGCTCTAAGAGCATGTTGGCCACCAGCCATCCTCTAGTGGACCTCACACCCTGGAGATGGACCTCACACCCTGGAGACTGACCTCCTTCCAAAGGTGGCAGGGAGTGAAGACCAGGAAAAGGCCTGGCTTCTACTATCCTTACAGCAGCACTTCTCATAAAATACTGGGGAGTAAGAACCTACAGATGCAGGCAGGCCACAGGACAGCGAGTAGCAGCCAGGAGTCACCATGATCATAGAATGGTTTGGGTTGGAAGAGACATTAAAGATCATCCACTTCCAAACCCCTGCCATGGGCAGGGACACCTCCCACCAGCCCAGGTTGTTCAAGGCCTCATCCAGCCTGGCCTTGAACACCTCCTGGGAGGGGGCATCCACAGCCTCCCTGGGCAACCTGTGCTGGTGTCTCACCACCCTCAGAGTGAAGATTGTCTTCCTTATATCTAACCTAAATCTACCCACTCTTCAGTTTGAAATTGTTACCCTTTGCCTTATCTCTACGCTCCCTGATAAAGTCCCCAGTAAGTACTGGAAAATATGCTGTAACCTCTCCTACAACCATCCTAAACCCTTAAATTTACCATTAATTTCTTACCGGTCCCTCTCAAACTTTACTCATGTTTGCCCTTTTCAACAGCAGCTTCCTAGACTGGGGCAAGTGTGGCCAGGATCCGACTACAGTGAAGCCGGCTGGGCAGTGACGCCCGGCAGGGGGACTCGGCTTGGCTCGCAGAGCCAGGAGGGCCGCGTACTTCAGCCCACCGAGGGGAGCGGGTGTAATTTCTACAGCTGTAAATTTTGGCCGCGGTTCGGCAGAAGGGAGCGAGCCCTCCCGAACGGGGACCCTCCAGCCTGAGGAAAGCGGCAGAGCGGAGGGCGCGGCTCCGAGGACGGCGAGCCAGGGGCTGCCTGGGCGCTACCTCGGCGCGGGAGGTGTGCCAGCCTCGCATTCTGATTGGCTAGTCGGAAGTTGTCTGACCAATTAGACGTGTCCGGGGGTGGGCGGGCCGATGATGTGGCTCTGGGAGTGGATGCTGCGTGAGGGTGGAGCTGCCAATCATTATCTCTAGCCAATCAGAGGCGGTAGCGGCGGGACGTCAGGCAGGCAGGGGCGGGGCGGGGCGGACCGAGGGGAGGAGCGGTGACAGCTGCGGAGAGCCGCCTCCTTTTCGCCGCGGGCTCCGGGCCGGAAAGCAGCAGCGGCAGGCGGCAGGTACGACGCGGCCGGGACGACCCGGCGCAGCCCACGGGAGAGATCCCTGCTTCCTGCGGTGCTATCTTGCCCCAGGCTCCGGCCCGCCGCGGCGGCGGGACAGTGGTTTTGCGGGCAAGGCCGCAACAGGCCCCGTCGCCAAGGGAAACAGGAGGAATCGGGCTGCCCCATGGCGGCTGCTCTCTGCGGTGGGACCGAGAGCGCCGGGCCGAGGAGAGGGCCAGACCGGCTGTGGAGCCGGACCTGGGCTGCTGCCTGCCCGCCCTCCCCCTTCAAGCGGTCTTGCTGTGCGGGGAGTGGGGATGTGGCAGCGGGGGCGTCCCCGAGGGGTGGGCAGTCTACCTGTCTGTGCCTGTTGTCAGCACTGCTCTCGTCCAGAAGACCATCTTGGCCTTTGCAGTGGCCTTGGCCGGGGGACGGGGAGAGGGTTCAGGTATTTCACTGCTGGGTTTCTGGTTCTTTCTTGTCTGCCAGTCTAGGTCCTGACCTGTGTCGGCAGGTGTGCTACTCTGAAAAGGTCCTTTGGCGTGCCTAGAGTGATGCCCCTCCTGTTGTAGCTTGTTTTTTTTGAACTTTCACCCCCTCCGAATTCAATTGGTAAAGGCTGCAGCGTGGCTTGGGCTCTTCATGGCAGGGATGATCCGTGCTGTTTCCCTTGGGATGTACTGCAGTGTATGTGAGGGATCAGGTACCACAACTGCTCAACTGAGCTATCAGGTCTGCACGCACAGTGCTCTTGTCTGGATATTCTTGCTCAACAGCTGAGCAAAGTTGTTAAGTATGTTTTGAGTAGCTTTTAGATTCTGATGCAAGACATTTTCCACTTGCTGAAATACTCAGGCTTCTGATTCTGGTACTGCAGGGTGGAGGGCATGATTGTATTTCTCACTTCCTCACAGCAATTATAAGATTGGGTTTTTTTCAAACATGTTTTTCCCCCTTACTGTGCCCCTCTTTTTTGTTGAAATTTCCCTTCATCTTGTTTTGCTGATCATCAAACCCAAATTTTTCTTCACCTTTTAACTCCAGATGCATCCATAATTCTTAGCTTTACTCAGCTCCCCTTCATCTAAGCTCCCACACCTCAGCTGAAATGATGAGGCCCCCACTAGTAGTTTCAAGACATTTTTCCTCACCAAAGGGAAAGCTCTTGTAGAAGTTTCTGATTAATATTTTCTAACTTGAGAGATGTAAAAGAACCTCAGATTTGTGGTCTGTTATTCTTCATGCAGGAGGGTAGGTTATTGATACAGGGCAGATGAGAGTTTCATTTCTATACAGCTTTCATTTCTGGGAAATCTCCAAACTAGTTACAGTATTAGCTGCTCTGCTGTGGAGGGGGCAGCGTGTCACAGACCAGTTCAATGTTAGCAGTGAAGCCAGTGTCCCAGCTGAGCTGACCCTCTGCCAATTTTTTTTTTTTTTTGTCAGAGAGCTATTTGTCTTTT
This sequence comes from Indicator indicator, assembly GCF_027791375.1. Classification (NCBI taxonomy): domain Eukaryota; kingdom Metazoa; phylum Chordata; class Aves; order Piciformes; family Indicatoridae; genus Indicator; species Indicator indicator. Next base: position 94,476 of record NC_072016.1, read on the forward strand.
TTATTTGCATAATCATTGAATAACAGTCTTGAAAGGTATGCACACAAATGGCTAATATTTAATGGCATTCATGGTAGCTGGTAAAATGCCCAGAGCTGTGAAGCTGCAGTTCATCTCTTGGTGGAATGGAGACTATGGACTCTTCCTGAAGACTTGGATTTTGATAGCTGGTTTTGTTAGATGCAGAAAATTATCTTCTGGTTCTGCTTAGAAATGAGAAACCGTCATGTGATCACAGAATCCCAGCATGGTGAGGGTTGGAAGGGATCTCTGGAGATCACCCAGTCCAAGCCCCCTGCTAAAGCGAGGTCACTCACAGCAGCCTGCCCAGGATCACAATGTCCAGGTGGGTTCAGAATTTGTCCAGAGGAGGAGACTCCACAACCTCTCTGGGCAGCCTGTTCCAGGGCTCTGGCCCTCCAGAGCTCTGGCACCCTCACAGGAAAGAAGTTTTTCCTTAATATCTGAGGAATTTGCTGAAAGAAATTCCTGTCTGAGGGCCACATCCAGTGTGCAGACGTTTTCCAAAAGAAATTTAGAATAAATACATGACTTAATATTTCTGTCTCTGCAAGCAGCATGAAATAACTTCTTTGTGTAGGCCATCCCTGTGTACTCACACTTAGTAAATGTATTTTGGTTAAGTTTTGCAGTGTGCTTTTGTCATTAGGTAGTGCAGTAGTGTCAAGGTTACTTTGCTCTTCAGTTTGCTATTGAGGATGTTGCAAAGGAGGTTGCATTTGATAATCAGAGTCACTGTAATCTGTAGTCTGCTGGGTCAGCTGATTTCAACTATGCTATTACCTGGAAAGGTTGGACCAGATGATCCTTGGGGTCCATTCCAACCTGGCATTCTGTGATCTTCCTTTAGGGCTTGTACCCTTTGCCAGTTTGTAAGGGTGATGTTCTGCAATACCAGTAACTTGAGCTTTGGGAGCTCGTAGAGTCATGGAATTGTGTTGGTTGGAAAAGCCCTTTAGGATCATCGAGTCCACCTGTCAACCCAGAGCCACCATGCCCACCAAACCATATCCCCAAGTGCCATGCCTACACATTTCTTGAACACCTTCAGGCACGGTGGTTCCACCACCTCCCTGGGCAGCCTGTTCCAATGCATGACTTTCTTACAGTCAAGAAATGTTTCCTCATCTCCAACCTAACCCTCCCCTGGCGCAATTTTAGGCCATTTGCTCTTATCCTATCTCCTGAGACTAGGGAGAAGAGCAACCAAATGTGTCAGCAGAACTCATCTTGCCCTTAACTCCTGGCCTTGCTGAAGAGGTCCCTTTTTCCTTGGTGGCTCTCTGCTGTTTCCAGTGCTTGGAGCTGTGAGAAGAGCTTGCTTGAACAGCTTTTAAAACACCAACTCAGTTTCCCTTCTCTGGGAAATGCTTGATGTGAATGCTTGATGTGTAGATGACATTTCAATATCAAGAATGCAGTTTTATGCTAAACCAGCAGCAGCCTGGATTGCCTTAAAGGCCTCTTCCAACACCAACATTCTATGATTCTGTGATAAAAAAATCACAAGTTGTGCTTCGTAAAGCAGGCTTCAGTAAAAACAAATAAATCAGCTATCAAATTCGATTATATCATCAGCTAACCATTCTTTGGGTCAGATGCTTCTTCCCAGTATTGTGTTATTTGTTTGTGTATAAATATTACTGAGACTTGGGCAACCACGTCCTGAGGCTTTGACCAGCTAGGTCTGGTTGAGAGGCATCCCTGCCCATGGCTGGGAGGTTGGAGTAGATGATCTCCAAGGTCCCTTCCAACCTGGGCCATTCTGTAATAAGGATATACTGTTATAATAGAGTATAAATAAATGATAGTATATCATTTATATTACTATAACATCAATATTTTATTTACTTTATGATTTTGTGACAGGATTTGTCCTACAGAAATCTTTGCTAGACAAAAGACATTTCCATGGCATAAGAAGTTTGATGAAGTTGACCTTCTCATTGCAGTTTAGATTAATAAATCTAGTGCGGATTTAAGACACAATGCAAAAGGAACACTTCTAGGAAAAATGATGGGACTAGTTCTTACATTTAGTGAGTCTCATAGTTTGGTTTTCTTTCTGGTGCTGTGTGTGAACATTAAAATGGAAGAAAAAAATACCATTAGTTAATACCACTTTCAGGTATATTTCATATAGACCTTCTTGATTGAGTTGTGAAACAAGTTGAGAAACCTGCAATCCTGGCAGTAAACCCACATTTCTTCTGAAGTATTCTCAATGCTAATTATTAACTAACTTTGTTTTTCTCTCCCCAGACCTGTAACAACATACCTAAAGTCCATAATGTTTTCCAAGCTGACCCGCTCTCAAAGCGTCGCTGCTCTCTGTCGAGCTGTTCATGCTTCCTTGAGTTCTGCTGCCTCAGTTGCTCCTAAAAAAAACACCCAGGGATCTCCAACCTCTGAGTTCATATTTGAACGTGAGGCTAAATATGGTGCCCACAATTACCACCCACTACCTGTTGCACTGGAAAAAGGAAAAGGTATTTTGTTCAGATTTCTCTGGGTGGGGTAGATGTGTGTGTGTGCAGGTGGGATCACAGCATAATGGTTTTGACAACCAATTTCTAAACCTTTGGGATTTAGGGGGGGATGGGTTGGGTGGGACTGAGATAACTAATTAAATGAAGACAACTAATTGCTTGTGAGAGAGCTGGATCATTAAGCATATTTCTCTTGAACTGGGGAGCTCAGAACTGGACACAATATGCCAGATGTGACCTTACTAGGGCATGGCAAAGCAGAGCGGGAGGAGAAGCTCCCTCAATCTTCTGGTCACACTGTTCTTAATGCTGTGCCCTATGGAAGAGCAAGAACTGTATTCATATTTGACCAGGCTGTGCTGGAGCTCTTAGCCTGTACCATTTAGTACTGTCTCATGCTGCCTTTTATTTTGTGCATTGACCACCCCCTTGTTTTCCCAGGTGTTTATGTCTGGGATGTTGAAGGCAGAAAGTATTTTGACTTCCTGAGTGCTTACAGTGCTGTTAATCAAGGCCACTGCCACCCAAAGATCGTGAATGCTCTGAAGGCTCAGTCTGAGAAACTGACTCTGACATCCAGAGCATTCTACAACGATGCTCTTGGAGAGTATGAGGAATATATCACCAAAATGTTCAATTACAACAAAGTTCTTCCAATGAACACAGGTACTAAAGTAATTTTGTTTCCCTTCATTTCTTGTTGCTGCGATTCACGGGGTTTGTGACATTAGGTGCTGCATCACTGGCCTGTCTCATGCCCTGCTGTGTGTTTTAGGAGTGGAGGCTGGAGAAACTGCCTGCAAGTTGGCTCGGAAGTGGGCATACACTGTGAAAGGAATTCCAAAATACAAAGCAAAGATCATTTTTGCAGGTATGTAAAATGTGTGTCATGAGTTGAGGTGTTGAGGGGGATGAGAGCTCTGGATGCTGGCTGTAGCTGTCTCTTTTCTCCTGTAGCTGGAGCCACAACTTTGCAATATTCCTAACGTTTTAGATTTTTTTTCCTGAGGCAAGTCTGTGGATGGTCTCTGTAACCTTTGACACTTTAATAATGTGATCTCTCAGCCTGTTAGCAGATTCTGTTGTACTCACATATCTGCAGTTGGTGGTGCTGTTAAAAAACTACTGTTGTGGCTACAGCAGCCTTGCAGGGCCTTAAGGGTCACCAAGTGCCTCCTTCCATATCATAAAGTTTGGTATATCTTTTGGTTTGGGCTTACTGTCAGCCTTATTTTTAGGACTTAAATTCTGGGTGGTGGTAACTTTCTTTTCCCTGCATTTAATGAGTGGCATTTATATACAAGCTGTGTATCTTCCTTAAGAAGATTTTCTCTTCCTGGGTTATTTTCAATTTTTCGGTAAACAAAGCTTATGGAAATTATTTTGTATCCTTGCCAGGACTTACAGTATAATTTTGTTTTAATATGTGCTTTTTATTTAGCAGGACAAGGTAATTGTGGCATCGATGTAAAATGCCAACAGTTAGCAGAATGATGCTAACATGCTGGTGTTAGACAACTCTTAAAATGCTTTGTCAAATGTAAAGTGTAATGTCCTATGCACTGTTCTGGCTCTTAGTCAGCTTTGTAACATCCTCCTTCTTTATACTTTTTATTTATTTTAAGCTGGCAACTTCTGGGGCAGAACCATGTCTGCTATCTCTAGTTCTACTGACCCATCCAGCTATGATGGCTTTGGACCCTTTATGCCAGGTTTTGAAGTGATCCCATACAATGACCTACCAGCTCTTGAGGTATTTGATGACCTTTGTTCTCTTGCAAGAAATAATTCTATTGTAATTCTTTGCCAGCTAGCAAGCAGGAAAATGGAAAGCTTTTCTTTTGAAATGTGCTTCGATGTTATGTTTTCTGTATCTAAGCATGTAAGGAATATATCTGTTACAATTATGTGTAGGAAATGTGGGTAAATTTTTGGTTTTGATTTCCAGTTTTGCTTCAGGATGTAAAAGGAAAACCACAGTGCCTGAAAAGTTCAGGGTACAAATGAAGAACAGCAGATACACTCTAAGGGAGTTCCGATCAGTTGCATGCATTCCAAAGTCAGGATTCTGAAGCCAATATCTTTGCCTACTGCTCTCAGAAATGCTGTGCATCCTTCACTGACCAGGTGACTGGGATTAACAGCAGCCACAAACAACTCTTCCCAGTTTCACAGCACTGTTAAAGTAATGCTAGCCTGGTGTTTCACTTAGCTACTGAAACACTTGTGATTCTGCATGTCCCTGGGCTTCTCAGATGCATCTGACAAGATGCTGGGGAGAGTTCACTTTGATGGGCCTTAAAAGTTTCCCACCTTCGCAATGTGGTCTTAGGGTTAAAAGGGTACATGGCGCTTGGTGGCAGCCATAGGGTGCTGGACTTGGGACCTGGGAGGAAAGGGGGTTCCAACCAGACACAGATAGTCCTGAAGCACTGGGAACATTGCATTCCATCATCTGGGTACATCATCTTCATGAGTGACAGCCTGGTTACTCCTCTGTGCCTGTTGAGTCTGCTTAGGACATGAGTTGGCTGGGAAATTGAACAATATATAAGACAGAGATGTTTGCCTCCTAGGAGTTTGGTTAAAGGAAACAAAAGTCTCAGCATATTAGACATGCAGCACAGAAAAGCTTGCTCAGATTTGAACCTACGTAAGGCTGCCCATTGTGAAAGACCTCTAAGTATTTAGTGGCTCTCAGCCAACTTTATTGAGGCTTTGAGTGTGCTCTGGAGACCTGAAACTCAGACCCACATCCATCAGACTGATAACTGAATCTCCTGTTTATGGGGCAATGCTGAGAAAAGCAGGCAATCATTACATCTCTTGAGTCTTGTGGACTGCTAAACCTTTTAGAACTTGATGGCACAAGAATATAGCTGTGGACTTTGCTTTAACATGACAAAACTGTTCTGAAGAGGTTCCATTCCTTTTTGCCTGAGGTGTACTGGAGAAGTGTTGAGCAAGTGTTTGTCTTGTGTGGGGTAATGCAAAACTGAGTCTTATTTCTGAGGTAATTTAGGGACTAATCTGATAATCTGTCTGGGTTTGCTCTTTTTCAGTTTGTAATTTCCCAAACAAGCACAGCAGCTGATTTTTCAAGGCAAATAGTGACCTTGGCTCCTGTGCTAGAACCAAAATGGCACTTGGGGAGAGCTGTCTGACATGAACGCTCTTACCATCATTTGAGGTGGAACACCAGGGCTAGACCTAGGTTCTACTACACATTCATCTCTGTAGTTTGAGACCCCAGCTAAAGTACTATGTCCATCTCTGGAGCCCCCAACAGGAGGAGGACATGGAACTGTTACAGCAGGTCCAGAGGAGACCATGAAGATGATCAGAGGCTAGAGCACCTCTGCTGTGAAGACAGATTGACAGAGTCAGGGTTGTTCAGCCTGGAGAAGAGAAGGCTCTGGGGATACCTCAGAGCAGCCTTCCAGTACCCAAAGGGGCTACAGGAGAGCTTGGGGAGAGACTCTTGGCAAATGTTTGTAGTGACCGGATGAGGGACAATGGCTTCAAACCGGAAGAAGCTTGATTTAGGTTAGACATTAGAAAGAAACTCTACAGTGGTGAGGCACTGGAAAAGGTTGCCTGGAGAAGTTGTGGACACTGCAACCCTGGAGGTTTTCAAAGCCAGGTTGAATGGAGCCTTGAGCAACCTGGTCTAGTGGGAGGTATCCCTGGCCGTGGCCGGAGGGTTGGAACTAGATGAGCTCTAAGGGTCTGTTCCAAGCCAAAGCATTCTGTGAATCTGTGAGTTTCTGAAGTGGACCTGTTTTGTCTCTCCTGTTCCTGTTTCCACAGCGGGCCCTTCAAGATCCCAATGTAGCAGCTTTCATGGTTGAACCAATTCAAGGTGAAGCAGGGGTGATTGTTCCTGACCAAGGTTACCTGACAGGAGTGCGGGAGCTCTGCATAAAGCACAATGTAAGGAGCTGGCTGTGCCAAGGGAGTTTAAACATTGCACACTGTGCTGACTGGCATGTGAGATCATCCTGGTGTGCAGGGTACAGGACTTCATGCTCTATTGAATCATTTCCTTTTCAATAGGTTAGGGGTACTTCTTGTCTTTCCTGAATACACCTCTCCAGGAAGTACTGAGGGCACATTTTTCACTGTTTCTTACTGCTGTTACCATTTCCAGTTTCTAGTGCATGTTCTTGAAACTGCATTTAATTTTAATTTAAGTTTTAATTTCTTTTTCACATGCTAAGGTTCTTGGGTTGGAAGCCAATTACTGCAGTGGTTTTACCTGTCAAGGGACCTTGTTGCTGGAGTGTAGAAGTGCTGTCAGGAGTTAGTAACAGTAATGAGACTCAGGAAGTGTTCATATGCTTATGAATGTTCTTTGAAGACCTCTGAAGAGCAAAGGTTACAGCTTTTTTCTTTTGTTCAGCATTTTCTCAGAGTCTGTTTCATACCACATCTCTGACTCCTGTGCTCAATATTATATCCTGCCTGAGTTCTGCTAAGAAGTGTTTAGCTTTGAAAATGGAGTGCTTTAGCTTTGAAATTATGCCTGTTCAGTGCTAGTGAAGACACACTGAGTTAGATTGGCATTCTGTCTGTGGAGGGGTAAGAAGATGTTCATATATCTTATTCCAGAACCAGTGTGGCCAGCCTCTTCCACTCTTCACTACACTCTGTAAGTGTCATGAAAAACAACAAAAAGAAGTCTGCCAATTTGCAGCTTTTTATTCCCTTGGTGTTGTCTGTCTGATTTAAAAAGCAGTGGTCTCCGTTCCAACAGAATTCTTTATTCACAAGACCTGCCTGTGATTTCTTCTGTTCCTTCAGAGGAAGCTATTGACATCTGATTACTAAAGCTGCCTTCATTATTACTGTGATACCTCAGAAAAAATAGGAGCTGCCTTACAAATAGTAGTGTTTGATAATAGTGCAGCCTAGGAGAACAAGATCAAAGACTTAGATTTAGGTTATCAAAGTTATTTAGACATTTAGACATCATGCTACCAAACCTGCAGCGTTGCTAAAGTGGTATTTTTCAGAAGCTTCCGAAGATCAATGTACCAACAATGCCATGGGAGTAAAGGTGGACAAACCCTAACGTTTTGGAATTCCCACTCCTTGTTGCACTGCAGATAGATTGTGGCTGGCTGTACTGCGACTTCTGTGCAGCCTGCCTTAAACAGAAGAGAAGGTGCTGAAGGTATTGTGGAGGGGGGCAGCATGGTCATGTGTCAGTGCTTTGACATTTCACAGAATATATGCCTGCAGGAGGTGTAGAGGAGGTAAAGGAAGTACTTTGGTGTCCTCAGTGTAATGCAGCTGGAACGTCTTTCACTTCCTGTGTGCAGTTCTACTATGTGGTTTGAATGGAGCTGGCAATGAGAACAAAAGTTGTGCTGTTACATATGGATTTTTCTTCCTTTTTATCTCGATAAAGGTCCTGTTTATTGCTGATGAAGTGCAGACTGGTTTAGCCAGAACAGGGAAGATGCTAGCTGTTGACCATGAAAATGTGAGACCTGATCTAGTTCTTCTTGGAAAGGCCCTTTCTGGTGGCTTATATCCTGTGAGTAACAACAAAATATTTGTGTTGAATTGTGATTTTTAAGTAATTAACACTGAAAGCCTACCAAGGGAAGGAAAAATAAATTGAATGTTTGTTATGCTTGGAAATTGATATTTACAAAACTAACTAGGATTTATGACCCAGATAGTCCAACCTGTGGGAGATACATAAAAAAAAAAAAATAATGCAATATGTAATACTGCATTTAGAGCTGAAATGGCTCTGTTAGTGTCCTGAACTTTCTAAGCTGATACTTGACTTGTTAGGGTGTCAGGTTGCTACGTACCATCCTCTTAGGCTGGTGATTTTTAGGTGTTTTAGCCCTTGTCAGTTGAATAAAGTTTGATATTATCCTACCAGGAAAATAAGTGTCCAATGGTCAGCCTTTCATTCTGGATTTACTGGTTAGTCTTTTGTCCACTCTCTGGAGAGCAGTTTATTACAGTCTTGCTGTGATTAATTTCTAGATGAATTCTGTGAAGGGCAAGAGAACCCCTGATGTGCAACAAAATAAAGCAATTTCTGAGCAACTGGCAATATTTCACTTGTTTGGCTTGCCCACATGACTGATTTTATCCTCTTAGAGTGACTTAAATTCCTGATAATTAGTCTGGGAATTACAACGTGCCTTGGACTATCTTGGCTGATTAAAGGTGTTTCTGAGTTGTTAAAAAGAGTGCTGAAGCTTAAACTCTTGAAATAATGCTCAGTTTGGAGAAATGCCCCTCAGCTGAAGTTAGCTGCTGTGTTAGCAGCACAGCTCAGTGTGTTTAAGGGATTAAGCTGCTCTGTGACTGTCAGTAAGCTCTCCTCTAGGCAGAGCTGACAATGGAAATGTGATTTACCACTGTAGGCAGGAAGTGATCCTTTCCTCAGTCCTGGGCAAAACTTGCTTCACAGATACTTGAGTTTATTGCTCTCCCAGGCAACCAGTTACAGAAGGAGAGGACAGTCTCAAGCTGCACCAGGGGAGGTTTGGGCTGGATGTGAGGAAGAAATTCTTCCCAGACACAGAGGTTGGCCATTGGGATGTGCTGCCCAGGGAGGTGTTGGAGTCACCATCCCTGGAAGTGTTTAAAATAAGATTGGATGAGGCACCCAGTGCCATGGTTGAGTTGATTGGATGGTGTTGGGTGATCAGTTGGACTGGATGATCTTAGAGGTCTCTTCCAACCTGGTTGATTCTATGATTCTATGAATATGTATGTAAACATCCTGTCTGACCTTGCTGTTTCAGATCTCAGCAGTCCTGTGTGATGATGAAGTGATGCTGACCATCAAGCCTGGTGAACATGGCTCCACGTATGGAGGAAATCCCTTAGCCTGCCGCGTGGCGATAGCAGCACTGGAGGTTTGTGTCCGGGAGTGGAAATTGGATCCCAAAGGAAAAAGGTGTCACACTGGCATGGGCTCTGCTTGAAGGGATGATGTTTTTTATGCTATGAGTAGAAATCTGGCTCTAAGTAAGAGTGGAAAATTATTGGTGGTTAACTGTTTGCACAGATCACAAAACAAATTCTTAAGTCCTAATTTCTGTGTTCTTAGGGTCTTAGTGTCTTAAGTGACAAACCAAAACTAAGCCAGGAGAGGTTTAAAGGCACTGATGTTAGTTCAATAGAATAGTTTCACTGATTTCACAAAGACATTCTTAAATGGCTTATTTTCTATCTGATATTGCAGAGGTTGCCGTGAGCTTAATAGAGAGCTCAAACAGCAGCTTGAAAATTCTTGTCCAGATTCCCTCTTTCAATTATTCTGTGACTGCATAACTGACTACATGTCATGCAAGTCACTCAAAGCCTCAGCATTACCCAGTGTGTGCAGCTGCACACACTAAGAGTCTTCAGAGGTTTACCAGCTACTTGTAAATAATGGCAAATGAAAAGCAGTTAATTGAGGATAAAGATTCCAAGAGATTAATGTTTGCTGTAAACAGGAACGAGTGAAGGCTTGAACTAATCTGCTTGGGTATGCAGCCACCACAGGCTTTGTGTCATTGCTGTCATTGATCATCCCTTCCAGCATGGGACACAGAACCATGCAATTCCCTCCACCTGACTGTAGGTCTGGCTTCCCTTTAGGTGACTGAGGAAGAAGAGTTGGCTAAAAATGCAGAAGTAATGGGTACCATTCTAAGAAACGAGTTGATGAAGACACCGTCAGACATTGTGACATCTGTGAGAGGCAGAGGGCTGCTAAATGCCATTGTCATCCGGGAAACCAAAGGTGAGGACACACAGTCAGCTGCAGCATGGAAAGACACTACCAACTTGAGCTGAAAGGGTCTTGAGTAAGGAGATGGATTTTGGGCATCATGTTTGGGTGCAGATCTTGGCTATTGGGGGGGATACACCCACGGGTACTGAGAGAACTGGCAGAGGAGGTTGCTAAAGCCCTCTCTATTATATTCCAAAAGTCCCGGCAGTCTGGGGAAGTCCCCAGTGACTGGAAAAGGGGAAATATTACTCCCATTTTCAAAAAGGGGAAGAAGGAAGAACCAGGGAACTACAGGCCAGGCAGTCACACCTCTGTGCCCGGTAAGATCATGGAGCAGATCCTCCTGGAGGTACTGCTGAGACAGAAGAATAATGAAGAGGTGATTGGGTACAGTCAACATGGGTTTACCAAGGGCAAATCCTGCCTGACAAACCTGGTAGCCTTCTATGAACAGGTGACAACATTAATAGATGAGGGGCCAGCAACTGATGTCATTGACCTGGACCTGAGCAAAGCCTGCCACACCACATCCTGGTCTCCAAACTGGTGACACATGGGTTTGATGGGTGGACCACAAGATGGATAAAGAACTGGCTTGATGGCTGCACCCAAAGAGTGGCTGTCAATGGCTCCATGTCCCAGTGGAGGCCAGGGACAAGCGGAGTCCCTCAGGGCTCAGTCCTGGGACCAGTCTTGTTCAATATCTTTGTCGGTGACAATGGACAGAGGCATTGAGTGCACCCTCAGCAATTTGCTGATGACACCAAGCTGTATGGTGCAGCAGACAGGCTGGAGGGAAGAGGTCCATCCAGAGGGACCTGGACAGGCTGGAGAGGTGGGCACAAGCCAACCTCATGAGGTTCAACAAGACCAAGAGCAAGGTCCTGCATCTGGGTCGAGGCAATCCCAAGCGCAAATGCAGGCTGGGCAGTGACTGGCTGGGGAGCAGTCATGAGGAGAGGGACTTGGGGGTGCTGGTGGAGGAGAAGCTCAACATGAGCTGTCAATGTGCCCTTGCAGCCCAGAAAGCCAACCAGATCCTGGGCTGCATCAAGAGACGTGTGGCCAGCAGGTCAAGGAAGGTGATTCTTCCCCTCTGCTCAGCTCTGCTGAGACCCCACCTGGAGTACTGCGTCCAGTTATGGAGCCTCTATTACAAGAGGGCTCTGGACATGCTGGAAGGTGTCCAGAGAAGGGCCACCAGGATGATCTGATCATTTTTTCACTTACCCAGTGAGGCGGGGAGGCGAGCCCCTGAGGGGCTCTCACTTCTGGTGCCAATCGCCTGGTGATATAAATCCTGAACTGGCAGATGGAGTTGGGACCAGTATAGTCCCCCTGTAATCCAGGAGGAAGCAGTAAGGGACCTGCTGACCCACCTGGCTCCTCACAAGTCCATGGGACCTGTTGGGATCCATCCTAGGGTGCTGAGAGAGCTGGCAGGTGAGCTGGCCAAGGCCCTCTCCATCATTTATCAGCAGTCCTGGCTCACAGGTGAGGTCCCTGATGACTGGAGGCTGGCCAATGTGATGCCCATCTACAAAAAGGGCCTGAAAGAGGAACCAGGAAATTACAGACCTGGCAGCCTGACCTCGGTGCCAGGCAAGGTTATGGAACAGGTCATTCTGAGTACAATCACACAGAACCTACAAGATGGTCAAGGGATCAGGCCCAGCCAGCATGGATTCAGGAGGAGCAGGTCCTGCCTGACCAACCTGATCTGCTTTTATGATCAGGTTGCTGCCTGGTGAATACAGGGCAGGCTGTGGATGTAGTCTACCTGGACTTCAGCATAGCCTTTGACACTGTCTGCCATAAGAAGCTCCTGGCAAAGCTGGCAGCTCATGGTTTGGACAGATTCTCTTTGAAATGGGTCAAGAACTGGCTGGAGAGCCGGGCCCAGAGAGTGGTGGTGAATGGTGCTACATCCAGTTGGCAGCCAGTCACTAGTGGTGTCCCCCAGGGATCAGTGCTGGGCCCTATCCTATTCAATGTCTTTATTGATGATGTAGATGAAGGAATTGAGTCCATCATCAGTAAGTTTGCAGATGACACCAAGTTAGGAGCAGGTGTTGATCTGTTGGAGAGTAGAAGGGCCCTGCAGAGGGACCTGGACAGGCTGGATGGGTGGGCAGAGGCCAATGGGATGAGATTGAACAAGGCTAAGTGCAGGGTTCTACACTTTGGCCACAATAACCCCAATCAGTGCTACAGGCTGGGGTCAGAGTGGCTGGAGAGCAGCCAGACAGAGAGGGACCTGGGGGTGCTCGTTGACAGTAGGCTGAACATGAGCCAGCAGTGTGCCCAGGCATCCAGGAGAGCCAATGGCATCCTGGCCTGCATCAGGAATAGTGTGGCCAGCAGGACAAGGGAGGCTATTCTTCCCCTGTACTCAGCACTGGTCAGGCCACACCTTGAGTACTGTGTCCAGTTCTGGGCTCCTCAATTCAAGAGAGATACTGAGGTACTGGAATATGTCCAGAGAAGGGCAACAAAGCTGGGGAGGGGTCTGGAGCACAGCCCTGTGAGGAGAGGCTGAGGGAGCTGGGGGTGTTTAGTCTGGAGAAGAGGAGGCTCAGGGTGACCCCATTGCTGTCTACAACTACCTGAGGGGAGGTTGTAGGCAGGTGGGGCTTGGTCTCTTCTCCCAGGCAACCAGCACCAGAACAAGAGGACACAGTCTCAAGTTGTGCCAGGGGAGGTATAGGCTGGATGTTAGGAGGAAGTTCTTCCCAGAGAGGGTGATTGCCCATTGGAATGGGCTGCCCAGGGAGGTGGTGGAGTCACCATCCCTGGAGATGTTCAAGAGGAGTCTGGATGAGGCACTTAGTGCCATGGTCTGGTTGATTGCTTAGGGCTGGGTGATAGGTTGGACTAGATGATCTTGGAGGTCTCTTCCAACCTGGTTGATTCTATGATTCTATGATCAGAGGGCTGGAGCACCTCTCTTATGGGGAAAGACTTAGAGAGTTGGGGCTGTTCAGTCTGGAGAAGGGAAGGCTCTGAGGTGACCTTCTTGTGGCCTTCCAGTATCTGAGTGGGCTACAAGAAAGCTGGGGAGGGACTTCTTAGAATATCAGGTAGTGACAGGACTGGGGGGAATGGAGCAAAGATGGAAGTGGGGAGATTCAGACTGGATGTGAGAAGAAGTTCTTCCCCATGAGAGTGGTGAGAGCCTGGAATGGGTTGTCCAGGGAGGTGGTGGAAGCCTCATCCCTGGAGGTGTTTAAGGCCAGGCTGGATGAGGATCTAGACAGCTTGATCTGGTGTGAGGTGTCTCTGCCCATGGCAAGGGGGTTGGAACTGGATGATCCTTGTGGTCCCTTCCAACCCTGACTGATTCTATGATTCTATTGCCCTGTGGTACCTACTGAAAGCTCACTCAAGTTGACTGTGTGCTATTAAAAATAGGGTTTGGTTTTTTTTAAACTAAGTAAGTCTGGACAGTTTTGCCTTGAATTACTTGATTTATTTTATGATTTTATAATATTCAAAACTGATGGTGAATTTAACTCAGAGCCTTTTGTCTCCTCACCTGGGGAAAACTGGCCACAAAGCCAGATTCTGCCAGATGATGCAAGGATTGGCTGAGGATAGTTCCAGAATAGACAGAAGAGTACAGTGAATACAGGCAGGCACAAGGAAGGAAAAAGCTAATGACTGAGAACAAGGTTCTAGGGATTAACACCTTGAGTTACATCAGAAATTGGCTTAGTAGCCAGAGCAGCCGATTAGTTTTGTCATAGTATCACAGTCTCACAGTATATCAGAGGCTGGAAGGGACTTCAAGAGATCATCAGGTCCAACCCCCCTGCCAGAGCAGCATCACTTAGGGTAGTCTGCACAGGAATGCATCCAGGTGGGGTTTGAAAGTCTCCAGAGAAGGAGACGCCACAACCCCGCTGGGGAGCCTGTTCCAGTGCTCTGTCACCCTCACTGGAAAGAAGTTTCTCCTCGTGTTGAGGTGAAATCTTCTATGTTCAAGTTTGAACTCATTGTCATGCGTGTGCTAAGTGACAAGGTGCTGCAGGGAGGTGGTGTAGTTTCTTAAGACATGACATGATAAGCTTGAGTCCAGGCATAACTGTAACCTTGCTCAAAGTTCTCTGACCTCCTCCTTGCATGGGCCCTTGTTTTAAATTTATTACTAAATCATGAATCATAGAATCGTAGAATCAACCAGGTTGGAAGAGACCTCCAAGATCATCCAGTCCAATTGATCACCCAGCGATCAACTAGACCATGGCACCAAGTGCCTCATATCTATACAAGCACTCAGCTGTGAAGGAGCAAAATCTGGTGCGCTGGAGGCAAACTCCTGAGTCCCTTCAGACTGCAGCTTTGGAGCAATTTTGCATGTTCACTGCAAATTCTGGGGAGCTGCTCAGAAGTGACACCACCACACCCCCACACCCCCCCTTCATTTGCTTCAGCTTTTCACTGCCAGGTGGCAAACCATACAACCATAATGCTGCTTGGGTTGGAAAAGACCTTTGAGGTCTTCCAAGTCCAACCTTTAGGATCTAGTCCAAACAGTTCACAGCCTGGCTCCATGTGCTGCAACTATGACACTTCTTCTGCTGTGGAGTAAGTGTCATCTGAATTCTGGTTGTCCTGGGTCAAAGGGCTGAGCAGCATAGCCTTAGGGCATTTACAACAAAAATCAACCGTATGTCAGCTGCTGCTGTGGGTATGAGGAGTTTTGAAAATCATCTGCTGCTGCTGGGTAAAGCCCCAGTAACTAGTCAGACCTTGAAAAAGGTGTTGGTAAAGAGTGGACAATTCATGGCTTTATGCTGACTGGGTAACTGGAGTGCCCCAGGACAGCGAAGTTCTGCTCCTGTGCTAAGCTTCCCGAGTTAAGAGGACTCCTCAGCTACGTGTCCTGCCCACACCAGCCTGGTGATTTTTATTTTTTAATTTTTGTCCAAAATTTCAAAAGAGATTTTTATACTAGCAGTGTTGTGGGCCCCACCAGGTGGCTGTAGAGCAGGTATTTGGAGGTGGAAGGACCACAGTGGCTGAGGTGTCCAGTTTGTCTCTCAAACTGGAGATTAGGAAGAAATTCTTTCCAGTGAGGGTGGGGAGACACTGGAACAGGTTGCCCAGGAAGGCTGTGGATGCGTCTTCCCTGGAGGTGTTCAAGGTCAGGTTGGATGAGGTCTTGAGCAACCTGGGCTGGTGGGAGCCCATGGCAGTGGGGTTGGAACTGGATGATCTGAAAGGTCCCTTCTAACCCAACTCATTCCGAGATTCTGTGCTCTCTTCCTGTTCCCTTCACTTGCAGACTATGATGCCTGGAAGGTGTGCCTGCGGCTGCGTGACAATGGACTGCTGGCCAAACCCACACATGGGGACACCATTCGGCTGGCACCACCACTTGTGATTAAGGAGGATGAAATCAGAGAGTGCATCGAAATCATTCATAAGACCATTCTGTCTTTCTGAATGTGTGGCTTTAAAATATATCAGCTGACCAACCCAAGGTGGTGTGCTGAAATGTGTGTCCTGGAGGACTGCTCTTGGAGCAAGCATCTCTCGGTCCTTCTATCTAGGAAGATTTGACTCTTAAAACATAGCTATGTCTTTAAATTATAATGGCTCTGAAGAAAATAAAGAATCCCCAGTCTTGCAATACTTGGAAATGAAGTGATGAGGTTCTGTTCAAGTCTTGTACCTACAGAACAGTGAAGTCAGAATGTTTGAGGAGAGGTATGTGTAGGAATCTTTAATGATTGGAACTCTTGCCCAAAACGTAAAGTGCGCTATGTATATTTTAGTGAGGCTGGTCTGCACTCTTAGATCACTCCAAAACATCACATTTTGTTTTTTTTGCTCCTCAGGGTGGTGTCTGCAGAGTGAAGGACTTGTCATTGTGGGTCAAATGGGATTTCATTTCCCATTTTTAGCTAGACAGAGTTCAGGCTGCCACGGTGAGTGTCACGCTGGGTAATGTCCGCACCCAGCTGCCTTCCCTCTGTGCAGTGTTTTGGTGTCTGGGCAGGGGATGTGCTTTTCCAGACTGGTCTCAGTGCTTGGCTTTGCAATCCTGTAACACAGATCTGCCCATACAGAGATGGTTTTACTGCTATACAGCCTTTTATAATCTGGAGGTTCATATTAAAAGATGCCTTGCCTTAACAAAACACAAGCTGATGGGAACTGAGATATTCAGTGGGTTCCCAGCGAGCAAGCCCCACAGAAACCTGCTGCAGTTCTGGAGAGTGGACTGCCAGTGCTGCCTTTGTGTTTTCTATCAATCTCTGTGTGGAAAATTCTGCTGTGCTTTTGTACAGGGCAAGTTCTGCACTATCACACCTCAGGATGCTGCCACAGAGGGTTCTGTGTGCAGTTGGGCTGCTCCTCCTGCACTAGGTTGTTTTCTCATCTTTCTTGACTGAGCTGATTTTAGCCAAGCCTGAGCTCCAATTAATCACTCTTAATGCAAAGTGTTCCCTGTACCAGGCATAGGGGTGAAATGCAGTCACATGTTTGTAATTGGAAGTGGTAAATAATTCCCTGGTACTTTAGAGGCAACTTAGTTTGTGGAAATGAATCAATCTGGGGTCGCTGAACCATTTACTCTGCATTGTTTTGGGTGAGACAAAAGGAGCAATCATCTGCTTGTGGATGAGACTGATGTCAGTAGGGTGCAAAGGGTGATGTGTAACTGTGACTGTTAGGTCCAGGAAGAAGAGCAAACAGGGAAAGATGTTGCCTAGGAAGTCTGGTATTTCTGAAATCTGTGCTTACATAATCTGATGGGAAAGGAGGGAAATAACTGAGAAGAAGCTGCAGTGTGAACAGCGTTTGTGGAGTCCCTTCAGAGACTGAAAGGTAAACCTCCAAAAATCCTCAGCAACCCAAAACTTCACTTCTGTAGCATAATGGGCCTGCAAGGACAAAGGACATGCTCAGGTCTGTTCCCTGCAGCTATGTCATTGTGTGCCTCATTGCCTGGGAGGGCTGCAGGACAGAAGACTGTTTCAGTGCTTCTCTGTCATTGCTGCTAGGACCTCTCCTGCCGTGTTCTCCACCTCTCCTGCCGTGTTCTCCACCTCTCCTGCCGTGTTCTCCACCTCTCTCTTGCTGCCCATTTGTGGTGGCCACAGAGAGCAAGTATTACGGAGCTTCTATGCAACAGCCTCTGACATACATAAAGTTTACTGTGCCTCTTTCAGTCATTGCTCTTTCTCCAGCTGAAGTTCTGATTCTTGCCTAAGAGCTGGTATCTTCTGGAGCCCTTGTTCTGTGACTCACAGCTCTGCCTGTGCCCTTACTAATTCTGAGCAGAGCTGGACAAGTCCATGTGGCTTTGCACGCTGCTGCTCTGTTGTGGTTTGGTTTTCCTGCAGCAGCATGATAGCTTTATCTCCCAGCCTCTGCTCCCAGGCTCCCCTTGGTGCAAACACTCTTGAAGAGCAGCTTTGAAGCTGTTTCCCCATATTTTATCTGTGTAATAAGCATGAATTACATGCATGTAAAATCTTGTGGTCTGCTCTGCTGACTTTCATTCTCTGTTACTGAGACTATTTCTCTGACTTCTGGTTATCAATCTGAGCTCTAATCTGGTACAATCCACTTTCAGATTGTGGATTTTCGAGGCCAGACTGCTCAGAACATGAGAACTTTTCCTACAGCAGACCATTGCCAACTGATTTCTGGGCTTTTTATTCATCTTATGGTTGCTTCATTAATCCAATTTCTTTGCAAGCTCATGGAAATTAGGATATTTATAGCCCTTCTGTAGACAAGTCAAAAGCTGCCATCCTAAATTGCCCCTATTTAATGTCAGGATAATGGATGAGCTCTCTGTTTTAATGGGAAAGTTCTCCCAGCTGCTCTTGGCTCTGCCTTGTTCCCACAGTCACAACCATCTCTGTGGGGTGGGTGTTCAGAACCTACTTGAGCAGCTCAGGAATTTGGGAACAGGACTGAAGATGTTGAAGTCCCCAGAACTCATTGGCATGTTCAGAGCCTAGATACATGCTGCAGGTGGCCAGGGCCCTTGCCAAGGCAGAGTGGCAGGTGGTTATCTTCTGTTGCATTGATGTGATGCTGGACAGGCTGTGCCTTCAGGAGATGGCTCTGAATGAGTCCTGTGTCCTGCACAAGTGCATGTCAGTGCATTCAGCTGGCTGGGTATGAGCCAGGGTGTGCCAAGGTGGCCAACAGCAGTCTGGCTTGTGTCAGAAATAGTCTGGCCAGCAGGAGCAGGAGGAGAACAGGTGATGTTCCTCCTGTACTTTTCACTGGTGAAACTCCACCTCAAATACTGGGTTCAGTTTTGGGCCCCTCACTACAAGGACGTTTTGATGCTCGAGTGTGGCTGAGGAAGGGCAAGGAAGCTGGTGAGGGGTCTGGAGAACAGGGCTGGTGAGGAGCAGCTGAGGGTGTTCAGCCTGGAGAAAAGAAGGCTGGGAGGGAGACCTTCTGGCTCTCTACAACTCTCTGAAAGGAGACTGGCACCAGCTGCGGGTCAGTCTCTTCTCCTAGTAGCAAACAATAGAACAAGAGGAAATGGCCCCAGATTGCACCAGGGGAAATTCAAGTTGGACGTTAGGAAGAATTTCTTCCCTGAAAGGGTAGTCAAGGCCCGGCCCGGGTTGCCCAGGGCTGTGGTGGAGGCACCATCCCTGGAAGGGTTTAGAAGCTATTTAGATGTGGTCCTGAGGGACATGGCTCAGTGGTGACCTGGCAGCCATAAAGTTTACTGTATCATGGAAAGTGTTTTTCATCTGTCTTCTAGCAAGCACAAACTGGGATCTGGCCAGTTTTGAGTGACACTGCTTACACCTCTCAAACATAGCTGCTTGTATAACTAATGTGCTTCTAAAGTCAGTCTCAAGTTTTGTTGTCTTGGGGCTCAATTAGCCTTAGAAATTTTCCTCAGGGCTTTTATTACCAAAAAGCCCCACAGACAACTGAAGTGCCCTTACCTGCTCAGTGCCAGGATTCAGTGCCTCAGGTTTGTACTTGTTCCATGTGTTGCTCACATGTGTATAGCTCAGCCAAGCAGTCCTGAGAGAAGCTGAGCTTGGAGACCAGGCTGAAAATAATTTATAAATTAATGTAATGTAGACACAGAAATGTGGGAAGAAAATATGTGAGACCAAAGAAGGTAGATTTAGACTACCTTTAGATGCCAGGAAGACTTTTCTTTAAGCTGAGGGTGCTGAGACACTGGTCCAGGTTGCCCAGAGAGGTGGTAGATGCCTCATCCCTGGAAATATTCCAGGTGAGGTTGGTTGGGGCTCTGAGCAACCTGCTCTAGTTGCAGATGTCCCAGCTGAATGCAGGGTGCTTGGACTAGATGACCTTTAAAGGTCCCTTCCCAGCCAAACCACTGAATGGCTCTGTGATTTCATGAGTTGGTTTTATGAACCATGACTTGGTAGGAGGCTCTGAGAACACGCTGCCTGTGCATCCCAGTGTTTCCCAAGCACCTCCTTTGCTTTGTCTTAGCTAAAACTGAGTGTGTGGAAATGACATTTCTTTGGTGATGCTTTTTGCTGGTGTAATTGCAGTTTATTTTTGAAATGATAATTGAAAGAGATGTGTGCTGCCTGTCTAGAGGGTTTAGGTTTCAGCATGCAGCAATAAATGCTTCTAAAGGCATAGGTATGTAGCTACAAAATGTTGCTTTAAGCATTTGGCTGTAAGGGTTCACCTGCCTCCAGCCTATCCCCTGCATGTCTGTTAGTGCAGTGGTTCTGATGTTTCTCTGCTCCGGGCTTGTGAAACACTTTTCCAAATGAAGAGTGATTCTGCCCCCAATACTGTGCAAACACCAGGAGGTTAATCTAAGCCCTCAAGAGCCAAGCCGCCATTCCATGTGTAGCCAGGGCAGCTCTTGGTTTCATTGGAGGCTTTGTGTGCAGCAATAATGCCCAGTTGTGCTGGGCACCTCTGCACCTTGGCAGGACAAGCGTTGGTGGGTTTTGGCATGGTCTCATGGAACATACATACTGGCATAACAAAATTAAACACATGGCTCTGTTTATGGGTAAATGTGAACCAAGATTTAAAGGCACCATGGGAAGCACTGGGAGAGCAGCACAGTGAACAGCAGAGAGACAGGAGAACACACAGTGCAGGTTTTCCTTTCTTTCCTTTCTTGCTGGTGCTCTTGGAAACCATGCTTGTGACATTGTCCTTTGCCTGGTGAAATCCTGTCACCAAGCAGCATTCTCTACAGTTAAAAATTACCAAAATAGATTGTTTCATAGGATCCAAACGTCTGT
The DNA here is from genome assembly GCF_027791375.1 of Indicator indicator. NCBI lineage: Eukaryota > Metazoa > Chordata > Aves > Piciformes > Indicatoridae > Indicator > Indicator indicator. The sequence goes on from NC_072016.1 coordinate 114,989, forward strand.
TGGGCATGGCCTGGCAAAGAGTTGCACATTTTGAACCTGTTAGAAGTTTCCATGATGAAGCAATCTCTGTTTTGTTTGTCTTGAAAGGTTGTGCCTTTCATTCTGGAATGTTTGGCGGTTGGCTTCTTGTTACCTTCTCATCTCTTCCATCTCTGGCAGCAGATGGAGCCAGAAGCTCAGCTTTCAGCTAAGAGCTTACTACTGGATGTAGGCTTTTTTTGGAGTTTCTGACTCCTGGGGACTTGCTTTTGGTCCTTATTAACACAAAAACGTGACAGGAGCTTCAGGCTCCTCTCTGGGAGCTATCTCAGCCTGTGCTCTACACTCCTGTGGCTGATCTTGTGTGAAGGGGGCTGTGGACAGCATTTCTGTACCTCTTGTGTGGCAAACACCCAGTAATTCCTATCTGTCATCATATGACTGGTAAGGAGGCAGGGACAGCTGAGAAGAGGGGAAAAAAAAAAACAACAAAAGAGGTTTTCCTTCTCATAGCAGCACTGAAGTGGGAGCAAATCAGAAGGTGGAAATCTGAGACAAAACTTTGAATATTTCTTTACACTGGGGAACTGCTTTCCCTGGGCCTCCCTGTGGTGCTTTTATCCAAAGTGAGAGGCTTAACCAGTTGGAATTGTATTTGTGCAGTAAAAAGAGGCATTTTGCTAAATGTTCACTTGGCCTTCAGCAAGGAAAAGCAGACAAGGAAAAAAAAAGGTAAGGACCCAAACTGGAACACAAGAGGCTCCAACTGAACATGAGGAAAACCTTTACTGTGAGGGTGCTGGAGCCCTGGAGCAGGCTGCCTGGAGGGGTTCTGGAAGCTCACTCTCAAAAGACTTTCAAAGCTGGCCTGGATATGATCCTGTGTGCCCTGCCCTGGGTGATCCTGCTCTGGCAGGGGGACTGGATGAGATCACAGGATCACAGGGTGTTAGGGGTTGGAAGCGAGCTCTGAAGATCATTGAATCCAACCCCCCTGCCAGAGCAGGGCATAGAATCCAGCACAGGTCACACAGGAACACATCCAGACAGGGCTGGGAAGTCTCCAAAGAAGGAGACTCCACAACCTCTCTGGGGAGCCTGTTCCAGTGCTCTGTGACCCTCACAGTGAATCTTCACAGTGCTCTGTGACTCTCACAGAGGTGATCTTCAGAGGCCTCTTTCAACCCCTCCCATTCTCTGAATCTGTTAAGCAGTTAAACATCCCTGGTAGTGCTCTGGTAGAAAGCTCCTAAAACTACCCTGCTGCCTAGCAGCTAGAAGGGGTCTTGGGATCTGCACCACAGGCTTGAGTGGTGACTTCTTGCACTGCTTCTGTGAGAGGAGGGGGAGCTGCAGGAAGTTGCCCAAGCCCCACAGAGTCAGAGGTGAAGGAAGAGCTGCTGGCTCGGGCCCCTGGGGGAAGCTCTCCCGCGTTTGCCCTTCCCAATGAAGGTGATGGTGCTTTGCTTTCACTCTGGAGGCAGCCTGCAGCCCAGCGTGCTGAGTGCTGGCACAGCACAAGTAAAAGGTGACTGTAAGGAATCCTGCTCCCTTGTTTCCCTTAATGCTCTCTGTCCATTTGCTTGGGCTTGTCTGGAGAGATCTGAGCAGCAGCTGTGCTGTCTGGAAAATCCCTGGGCCGGTGTAGGCACTAGTCCAAACAAATCAGGGTAGAAAGCAGCTCCTACTCATTGCTGTATAAAATCCTATTAGTCTGCTGTGACTGAGGCTGCTAGAAAGCCCCTCAAAAGTATTGACCCTGTGCACGAGTAAGCCAAACAAGGGCCTGGACCTTGGATGAACTCCCAGCCTTTCCTTGGGGTCTGACACATGGGAGACCTAATCTTCAAGCTAACACAGTCACCTGGAATAGCTGTGAGATGAGAAAGGGGAGAAGCTGCCTTGGTTTTACACCTCAGCTTGAAGGACCTGTATATAGGAGGGGGCAACTTCAGAGGGCTGCAGCACCTCTACCACGGGGACAGGTTGGGAGAGTTGGGGCTGTTCAGCCTGGAGAGGAGGAGACTTCAGGGAAACCTTAGAGTTCTTGAAGGGGGCCACAAGAAAGCTCGGGAGGGACCTTCTACAAGGGCTGGGAGTGATAGGATGAGAGGGAATGAATTGAAGCTGAGTGAGGGAAGATTGAGACAGGAGATTAGGAAGAAATTCTTTGCAGTGTGGGTGGTAAGACACTGTAGAGATGCAGGACCCCTCACTGCATTTCAGCAGTTGAACACACAAGCCCTGGCCAGGGCCAGACATCCAGCAGAAGATTAGTTCTGTTGCATTACAGATGCTCAGCTGCAGGCAGACTGTCCCTGGGGTGAGTGAAGCTTGTTGGAGGACATGGTTGTGAGAAGCAGCCTTTATTGGAGACTACCTTGTTCACACGGACAGGAAGCCAGAACCCAGCTCTGTTCCCGTTTTCTCTTCAGAAAAACTGAATTTGAGCTGCTCACTCTGGTCTGACGAGTAGGGCAGTGTTAACCATTCAGAGGCCAGACCCCTTTGGGGAGTCCATACAGGTTAAGGCTTCAGTAGGTACCCTGATGAGGAAGGGCTGATGAACAGTCCCAGGTCACTGCTGGGGAACTGGGGCTTGATTGGCAGCAGTGACCTGCAGATGGTCATCCAGATTCATGCAGGTTAGGTGCCACAGCCCTGCTGCTGAGCACAGCACCTCCCCCCTCTACGGGACAGGGAATAATGGTTGTGCTTTCCTTCTGCCACCGTATTTCATTGTCTACAGGCTCTTGAGACATCAGTGAGCATCTCTGAAGGGGTCCTGTGCCTGGCATCACAGGATGGGGGTTTCTCCTCTGGCATCTAAGCAATCATGTGAGTAATCCCCATGTAAACAATGCTAGCAGACACACAGGGTTGCAAACTTGTGTTGTACAGAGCAGAATTTCATAAAGAGAACAAGGGAAAGGGACGTGGCAAATGGTTCTTGGTATGAAAAGCATCCCACAGCCTCGTGTCCCTGCCCTAGGCTGGCTGCCCCCCAGGGAGCAGTGTGTGTGCAGGGACCACAGCCACCTAATCAGGACATTTTGTGTTGTCTAGGCTGCAGCTGAAGTACACGAACAGAGCTGTGGCCTTGCTGATATGCTCCTGGATCTCTCCCATCTGCAGGATCAGCCTCTTCATGTCAAGGTTGCAGGCACCCTGAGAAGGGGACTGGTATTTGTGTGCAGTGCAGACACTGAGCAAGGGAGCTCAGGTTTGAGTTCCCAGCTCTGAATCTAACCTTCAGGAGAACAGGAATGAAAATCAGATTGAAGCCAAATTGGGCAGGCGTTCCTGTGCAGCCACCACATTTGGAGCATCATTAAAAACATTAGGTGGGTAGAGAGTCCCCTCTCCAAGTGGAGTTGGCTCTTGCTCATGAAGGAGCCAATGAAAGAAGATCATTTTGAAAGGCTCCGCTCCTTCTGTCACAGTGGAGGTGAACTGAGATCATGTCATGGGGCTTCTTAAGTCCTGACACCACCACTTACATCCGCAGGCACAAGCCATAGGGGTGTACAGCTCATCATTAGGTAACCTCCATGAACTTCATCCCTGGGTGTGGGGAGAGGGTCCCTTGTGCACTTGTGGTGCTTTTAGAATCAGATTTGTCAGGGTTGGAAAAGACTTTGAGATAACTGAGTCCACCCATAAACCCAGCACTGCCAGGTCGTCCTAAACCATTTCCCTCAGCACCACAGCTCCACACCTCCTACATCCCTCCAGGGATGGGGACTCCACCACTGCCCTGGACAGCCTGTTCTAAGGCTTGACAACCCTTTAATGAACATGGTTTTTCTAAAGTCCAATCTAAATCTCCCCTGACACAACCTGAGGCTGTTTCCTCTTGTCCTATTACATGTTACCTGGGAGAAGAGGCCTCCTCTTCTCCAGGCTGAACACCCAGTTCCCTCAGCTACTCCTCATAAGACCTGTGCTCTAGAACCTTCGCCAGCCTTGTTGCTCTCAGTTTTGTTGTTGTTTTTTTGTTTGGGGGTGAGGAATTCAGTTACCAGATTTTCCAGGAAAGTCACAAAGTGTTCCTGATGTTCTTCCAAACAGATGCTCACTGCAGCCCAGACCTCTCACAGTGAGTGAAAGCCACTGTGGTGGGGGGGTCAGGGAGCTCAGAGTGCTCAGAGATGGGTAGGGATGGCTCAGAGATGGGTAGGGATGGCTCTTGCCAAGCTGGAAGTCAACAGTTGGTAATTCACATGGCATGAGTTTGGGCAGGAACATTGTGGTTTAATCTATTCCTCTGCCCACAGTGTTCTTCTGCAGGCTAGTGGTGGTGACATGTTAAAGCAATTACAAGTAAATTAAAACAAAAAAGAAGGGCTGACAACCATGCTGGTGCCTGGGACCTCCTTCCCCGTGCAGCACAACTTCGCCTGTCTCCTTATGGTTGAGCCAGCGATGCCCATGCAACCACCGTGCTGCTGCTTTGTGACTAGAGCAGCTGAGATCTCCACCTAGGAATGGAGGTAAAATTAGTGACCAGGTGGGAAACCAGGTCTGGGGAGAGAAGCAGTGCTTGCAGAGGGCTACTGATGCCTGCCTTGCCTTGGGAGAGACTCCTGAGGGCCCCCCTTCTTCTGGCAGAGCTATTATTTGTCTTTTTGGAGAATGTGCTTTTGCAGTCTAGGAGAAGCCTGGAACGTGATCAATATTTATCTAAAGAACTAAAAAGTAATGAGGATATGAAAATGTGCAGTAGCTCAGTGGGAGGAAGCACAGGTAGCTGAGGCTGCACAAGAGTGATGAAGAAGCTTTGCAAAAAGAGAAATAAAGTGCTGGCAGTGGCAGCAAGGCACATAGCTCCTTTCAGACATTTCCCAGGCTGGTGCTCTGTCCCCAGATCTGGAAGCCTCTGAAAATTCTCTTCCCCTGCCCAGGAAGGATCTGGGCCATCATCTTCTGCCTTGATTCCTTGCTCTGGTCACCCAGGGCCCTGAGGAACACTTTATTCTCCTCTTAAAGATTTCATACGTGCTCCCTCAGTCTTCACTTGAGGCTAAACAATCCAAGTGTGGAACTGCTTCTGCCAATGTTGTGTCTTCAAACCTGCTCAGCCTCTGGTGCTCTCTGTGCTGCTCTCTCCCCTCACTGTGCTCCCAGAACTGGCAGCAGCACACACTCAGGAAGGCTTCTCTCCTGATTTAGACACACAGCTGGCAACCTGTGATCACAGAATCACAGACTCATGGAATGACTTGGAAAAGAACTTAAGATCATTGAGTCCAGCCATGTAGGTGATAACTGCCCATGGGTGGGTTTCCATTGTCTGTCCAAGTGTCACACTTGGCACTTGTTCCTCTTGTTGCCTCTTTCTTTAGTTTCCCAAGATCTTGCTGGATTTTATTCCTGACATTCTTCTACCCACTGCCTGTCCTGGCTCTGTCAAGCTTAGCCTGCTCTGGCGGGCTAAGCTCTTATAATCAGGATTGTTTTGGCTGGAAAAGACCTCTAAGATCATGGAGTGCAGCCCCTAACCCAGCATTGCCACGTCTACCATGAAGCCATGCTCCTCAGCATCACATCTTTTAAATACCGCCATGGATGGGGACTCCAGCACTTGCCTGGGCAGCCTGTTCCAGGGCTTGACAACCCTTTGGGGGAAGAAGTTTTTCCTAATGTCCAGCCTAAACCTCCCCTGGTGCAACCTGAGGCCATTTCCTCTGGTCTTGTCACTTGTACTTGGGAGCAGAGACCAATCTCACCCCACTCCAACCTCCTCTCAGGTTGGAGTTGTAGAGCTGTAGAGAGTAATGAGGCCTCCCTTCAGTCTCCTCCAGACTACATGACCCCAGTTTCCTCAGCTGCTCCTCCCCAGCCATGTTCTCCAGACCCTTCCCCAGCTTTGTTGCCCTTCTCTGGACCTGCTCCAGCAGCCCCTCAATGTCCTTGGAGTGAGAGGCCCAGAACTGAAGCCAGTATTCAAGGTGCAGCCTCCCTAGTGCTGAGAACAGGCTGGATTTACCTAGAAGATGCTTACCTATATGTCCTTTGAGGCTGAGCATGTGATGTCTCATGTCTTGGCACAATATCTTAACTCTTTGTTAGCCATCCTATCTCTCTGAACGAAATCCTTGTCCTCATGCCCCAGAGACCTGGCCCTGTGCATCACCTGACATGCCCAAGTCATCAGTGGCTCATGCTTGATAGCTGACTAGAGCTGCTGCTCACAGCCCTTCCCCCTGCCCAGCCCCCCCCTCCATAGCTTCTCAGCTATTCACACTATGGACATTGAATCTCTGCCTGGGAGTTGTAGCCCTGTTCATGGGAAGCTGTGGCCACCCATCTTCCTGCCAAAGCCTTCCAGAGCCTCCTCTGGATGGACATCACTTGAGGTCTGTTTGGATGTGTTATTAGCAAAATGCCTAATGCATGAAGTCACTTCTGTTCTGAGTAGTTTGAGGTCAGCCCTGTCCCCTGACTGCTGCTCCAAGCCCTGAGCCAAGAGGTCCTTACCACCACTTCCAGCATGATGAAGACTGCTCTTTAGCTGCTACTCAGATAAAAACATGCAGCTCCCCCTGCTCCCTCTGAGCAGAGTTCTGACTCACAGAATCACACACAATCACAGAATGTTTTATATTGGAAGGGATCTTAAAGGTCATCCAGTCCCCCCCCCCCCCCCACCTCCCCGGTATGAGCAGGGGCATCTTCCACTAGCCCAGGTTGCTCAAAGCCTCATCCAATCTGGCCTTGAACACTTCCAGAGATGGGACATCCACAGCTTCCTGGGCAGTCTGGTCCAGTGTCTCACCACCCTCACAGTGAAGAATTTCTTCCCTATATCTAATGTAAATCTACCCTCTTTTAGTTTGAAACCATCACTCCTTCTCTTGTCACCACACTCCCTAATGAACTGTCCCTCCTTTTCTTTCCTACCAGCCCTTCAAATACTGAATGGCTGCAATAAGGTCTCTCTGGAGCCTTCACTTCTCCAAGTTGAACAGCCCCAACTCTCTCAGCCTGTCCTCATAGGGAACGGGGTCCAGCCCCCAGATAGCTTTCTGGCCCTTATGTCCTCTGTGGCCCATGGGAGGATGCTCACATTCATTAGTCAAACCTTTCCTGCTCCACCTCTACTCACCCACAGCTTTCACAGAGGAACGCTGGACCCCAGCCCAGGCTACTGCACAGCCTGACCTCCCTGATGTCCACAGGGCTGAGCAAAGCCTGTCCCACAAACACTGCTGGGACATTCTGAGGAGTGGGAGCAGATATAAGAAGGAAAATGTGATTTGCCCCAAAGCACTGCTCTCATTGCTTGCAGTTCTGACGTCCAGATGAGCAGCAGGATTATTGCTGTATTCAGGAGATGAACAGAAACCACAGAAGCAGTTCCTGAGGTGCTGGAATGTGGCTTGTGTGTGACAGAAGACTCAGAGCAGTGTGGATGGTGGGCACTGAGGGGTGCCTGCTCTCTCTCCTGCTAATTATTTATATCAGGTAAGGATTTTCTTAAGGCAAGCTGAATTTGGACACTTCAGAAGAAGGAAGCCCCTGAAGAGCTCCCATACTCCAGAGGTCAACTCTAGCCTTAGAGAGCACTTTGGCTTTTGTCACAGCTCTGACTCAGTTTGGTGCTGGAGGAGTATAGGTGTGAGGCACACTGATACCTTTCCGGCAATCCCAGAAGATGTAAGGGTGATGAGGGCATTCCCTCTTCAGACAGCTAGAACTTGCCAAGCAAGCTGCCCCTATGGCCCCGGATGGCACCCATGCCCTGGCCAAAGCTCGTTTCAAGTAAGAAATGAGCTTTAGTCAGGTGAAGGAGCAATGCCACCACACACACCTCTGAAGCAAGGGAAACATGGCTGAAAGCCCCACAACAGCTGCTGCTTTCCCTTCACAGAATCACAGAACTATCAAGGTTGGAAGAGATCTTTGAGCTCTCAATGCCATCATTACTGCTAAGCCACCACCAATAAACCATGGTCCTAAGTACCAGCTCCAAACATATTTTAAGTACCTCCAGGGGTGATGACTCCACCACCTCCCTGGGCAGCCTCTTCCACTGCTTGAGAACCCTTTCTGTAAAGAAATTTTTCCTGATATCCAGCCTGAGCCTCCCCTGGCACAACTTCTTCATCCCATGGTTAAAGTGTCCTTCCAAGCAGAATAAGACTCAGTGCAGTCCCCAATGTTTTCCTTTAGGAAATACAGAACACAAAGCAAGGTGACGTCCCTTTTGCTGTGCAGGGAAGCAGCAATGGGCTGATTTTGTGTGGAGATATGGAAATGGAGATAGGGAGTAGTATGTCCAGTTCTGCACAGCTGAAGAGAGAACTGCTGGAGAGCACAGGGCCACTGAGATGCTGAGGGCACTGGAACAGGTCTCATGGGAGGACAGGCTGAGGGAGCTGGGGCTGGTTAGCCTGGGGAAGGGGAGGCTGAGAGGGGATCTCATTCATGCTTACAAATATCTAAGGGGTGGGTGTGAGGAAGATGGGGCCAGGCTCTGCTCAGTGACCCCCAGTGACAGGACAAGAGGTGATGGGCACAAACTTGAACATAGGCAGTTCCATCTGAATGTGAGCAGGAACTTCTTGTCTTTGCAGATTGCAGAGCACCGGAGCAGATGGTGGAGTCCCCATCTCTGGAGACTTTCAAGGCCCACCTGGATGTGTTCCTTTGTGATCTGCTTTAGGTGATCCTGCTCTGGCAGGGGGTGGGACTCGATGATCTTCAGAGGTCCCTTCCAACCCCTAATGCTCCGTGATTCTGTGAAATCTAGAGCAGACCTTCTGCTGTTCACTTCTATTTATTCTCTCTTCAGGACAGCTGGACTTTCCCAGGATGTTTTTTTGTTTTTTGCTTCCCACTCTTCCTGTGCCTTGTTCATTATATTCTTTAAGCCTCATTTAAATGAAAACTTCATTCATTATATTTTGTCACCTTTAATTTCTAAAAGACCTGCCTGATTATACCCCATTTACCTGAGGAGAGGAGCTGTGATCAAACATCACCCATTTAAGTGTCCACACGCACCAATAAGCCACTCTCCAAAGCCATGACTCATCTCATTCTGCACGCTAAAACACATGCCTTGCATTTTTGGTGCCTGAAGTATTCTCTTACTTATCAAATCTTGGCCTATGAAACCTTCATCAGATAATGTTCCTGTTTAACAACTGTATTTAGATCCCATAAATCACAGAATCACAGAATTAACCAGGTTGGAAAAGACCTTCAAGATTATCCAGTCCAACCTCTCACCCAACACCATCCAATCACCTAACCCATGGCACTGAGTGCCTCATCCACTCTCGTTTTAAACACTTCCAGGGACGGTGACTCCACCACCTCCCTGGGCAGCTCATTCCCATGGCCAATCTCTCTTTCTGTGAAGAATTTCTTCCTAACGTCCAGCCTAAACCTCCTCTGGTGCAGCTTGAGACCGTATCCTCTTGTTCTGCTGCTGGTTGCCTGGGAGAAGAGCGCAGCCCCCACCTGGCTACAACCTCCCTTCAGGTAGTTGTAGAGAGCAATGAGGTCACTCTGAGCCTCCTCTTCTCCAGTCTAAACACCCCCAGCTCCCTCAGCCTCTCCTCACAGGGCTGTACTCCAGACCCCTCCCCAGCTTTGTTGCCCTTCTCTGGACATTCAAGCATCTCAACATCTCTCTTGAACTGAGGAGCCCAGAACTGGACACAGCACTCAAGGTGTGGCCTAACCAGAGCTGAGCACAGGGCAGAATGACTTCACTGCTCCTGCTGACCACACTGTTGCTGATGCAGGCCAGGATGCCATTGGCCTTCTTGTCCACCTGGGCACACTGCTGGCTCATGTTCAGCTGCTGTCAACCAGTACCCCCAGGTCTCTTTCTGCCTGGCTGCTCTCCAGCACACAAATCAGCACACAAATTGCCTTGATTTGGGAGCAAGCATCCCCAAAGGCTTCCAGCTTCCCTTTGCTGTCTGGCTCATTGTTTCCAGTCCTGCAGCAGACATAAAAGCCATCCCCCACTGGGGGCCAACTCCATCATCCATGCTTATTGAGCTCTTTGCTCACTGTTCTACCTGCAGGGCATCTCAGGCATCTGAGGACATCTGGGAAGTTTCATCTGTGTTTCCCATGCCTGGATGGCTTCCATGGAATTAGTAATAGGACAAGAAGAAAACTGCATCAGGTTTTGCCAGCAGATGTTTAGGCTGGACATTAGGACAAATCTCTCCACTGAAAGGTTTTCCAAGCCCTGGAATAGGATGCCCAGGGCAGTGGGGGTGGGTCACCATTGCTGGGGGGCATTCAAAAGATGTGGAGATATGGTGCTGAGGAACATGGGTCTGTGGTGAACTTGGCAGTCTTGGGTTAACTGTTGGAATTCATACTCTTAAAGATCTCTTCCAACCAAAGCAGTTCTAAGGTTCTATGCTTTTAGAGATGAGGTGGTGGCAGGTTTGACTCTGGAGGCAGCAGGGACAGTGCAGTTCTGCCTTGCACATCCCAAAGGAGCAAGTGAGGGTGCCTGTTGGTGCAGTTCCTACCTTCAGACCCAGCAGTGTTGGGTGTTCTTGGCAGGCAAGGGGAACACATTTCTGTGTTTTCCATTCCACTTGGCATTTGTGTGGAATGCACAAAATGAAGGAATATTCCAGGATGGTTCATTAGCTTAGGAACTGAGACTGTTTGGTACTGCCTGATGACATTTCATTAAGCAATAAACTTCTGGACCTTGTTTGGCAGAGCCAAGCAGAAGGAATAAGAAGCAGTGCATCACACTGACTCTTCCCCTACTGCCTGATACTCTCCCTGCTTAAAGTTCTGTTCTTTTAAATCAAATTTCTTCCATGGCAGAGAGGGTGGAACTAGATGCTCTTTGAGGTCCCTTCCAACCCAACCCATTCTGTGATTCTGTGATTCAAATACCATAACAGTTATCTGCCCTATGCAAAGTTTAACCCAGCACAAGGCTAAGAATTTAGAAACAAGTTTTTTTTAAGCATAGGAACAAATGTGTCCTTGAACGTAGACTGATAAAATCTAACAGACCTTTGAGGGCTGTGCTAGGGGTATGTGTAAATCACAATGGTGGGGCAGGATGACAAGGAAGACTTCCTGGCTCCTTGGGGTTGTACAGAAAGCCTGCTTCTTGCCCAGATTCATCTGTCCCCAGCTGGTTTGCATCACCTCCAGTGATTTGCAAGGTTTTGTGGCAGTTTAGGCTGGGTGCCCCCTGCCACTGCCGCATGAGATACACCTCTGGTGTCCTGGGTGCCCACCCACAGGGGTGGACACAGGAAATTACGTATTTCTACCCATAAGTCCTGCGCCCTATAAGGCCATCTGCAAAGTCATTCTCTTCCTCTTCCCTCTCTGCTCCCCTGGGAGATGTCCTCTCTTATCGGGTAATGCCGGGGGAGTATCCTCAAGGCCTCTTAGGCCTGTCTAGGCCTAATGCCAGGAGGAGAATGGAGAGGGGGGCAGTCTCAGACCTGGCCAGCCTGAGACTTGCCTAGCAGCGGGAGGGGAAAGAAGGAGCCCTGGGGGTTTGGGTTTACCCTCAGGTGGGAAGAAGGGAAGGATTGGGATGCCTTTGGGAATTCTGTGAGGGGTTCTGTATGCTTTGGGATACTGTCACTATGCTTTGTAGTTTGTAGTTCTCTGTAGCTTCACCAATTGCTTTTCCATTTAAACTTTCCATCACTCTCCAATCCGTTTGTGTGAGTCTCATTCTTTTGTCCCTTTCGGGGCAAGAGACGATCTGTCTGGCCCCAAACCAGCACAGGTTTATTTATTCCTCCTACTTGTAAACCATTTCCCCCCCTGCACATCCTCCCTCAAAATGACCTTTCCCTGTGTGGGTGTACACAGATTACTCACCCAGCATCCTCTCAGGCTGAGGATGGGCTGTGACTGCACCCTCTACTATGGTTTCCCCAGTGTCCCAGCTTGCCTGTGCATTGGTCTCCTTCACTGTGGGGGCCCTTCTGCTACTAATTAATTATCTGGTGTTATAAAGTGTGTTAAAAGATGTCCAAATGAGGAGCAAACCTGACACTGAATCCTGCCCTTCCTAGACATCATGGCACATTTCTACACACATTTCCCTTCCCTTGAGTGCTTGGCAGTTTCCTGTTCCCCACTGAAAGCATTTTGGGGCCCAGCTAGTTTCCCCATCCCCAAGTTGCAGGGGGTCACCGAGCTGGGGTTTCACCAGGGTGGTCCATGCAGCCAAGGGACCACTGCCACTCTTAACCTTCAACTAGCCCAAGCCTCTGTGGTGACAGCAATGCTGAAGGGCCTCAGTGTTGGGTTGTTCATGGTGTAAAAAGAGACAATCTGGGGAGACACAGCTGAGATAAACTACTCGTTGCTGTCTCTGCCTGGTGTGCTTGTGCCACTGGTAGCTCCAGCACATGGTGGAGCACCGTTGGCACAGAAAGAGAAAGACTCAGAACTGGCTATTTGAACTTCAGTCTTCAAAAAAAGTCATCATCATACAATCACAGAATCATTTAGGTTGGAAAAGACCTATAAAATTGAGTCCAGCTGTTAATCCAGCACTGCTAGGTCACCACTTAACTATAACCCTCAGCACTACATCTACACCTTCAGCACATTCCTGAGTAGCCTGCTCCAGGGGTTGAAACCCCCTTCAGTGAAGAATTTTTTTCTTAATATCCAATCTAAACTTCCCCTGGTGCAACTTGAGACTCTTTCCTCTTGTCCTGTTGCTTGCCATTTGGGAGAAGGTACCAACACTCACCTCCCTGCAGCCTCCTTTCAGGGAGCTGTAGAGGGCAATGAGGTCTCCTCAGCCTCCTCTTCTCCAGGCTCCAGTTCCCTCAGCTCCTTTTCATAAGACTTGTGCTCTAGACCCTTCAGCAGCTTCTGCTTTCCCATTCTTTGAACCTGCTGCAGCACCTGAGGTGGGAGAGAGACATGGTTCAACAGATCCTAGAGGAAGCCTGGAGAACCACTGGCAACCCATTCAGCAAGCTGGCATGAGACATCTGGCAAATGGCTGTTGGTGTGTCAGGGTTTGGCACTCTTGTGTTCCCTGCTAGGTCTGTATGTTCTGGAATGATGCTTTTGGAAAAGGCCCTCTTATGGATACTTACCAACTGTGCCCCAAGGTCTGCTTGCCTTGAGAGACTACCACAGAATCACAGAATCCTTCTGTGGCAAAAAGCCTTTAAGATCACCAAGTCCAACCATTACCTAATGCTACCAAGCTGGTGCTAAGCCATGTGCCCCAGCACCACATCTCTGTCTTTTAAACACCTCCCAGGGTGGGGATTCAATCACCTCCCTGGGCAGCCTGTGCCAGTGTTTGAGAGCCCTTTCAGGGAAGAAATTTCTTTCCAGCCTAAAGCTTCCTAACCCAGGAGTTTCTCTGAAGACATTCCCTTTGCTGTAGCTGCCTCAGCCAAAGCCTTGCTCCATCCTCCTTCCTAGTGAGAGCAGCTGGACTATCCCTGCAGCCCCAGTGCCAGTGCGGCAGCCGTGTCCCTCCCTCCCTCCCATGACAACTGCCCAGGCTTGCAGGTTTTGACTCAACACAGCTTCACAGCTCTCTCTCAAGGGGCCTGGGAGCAGCTGGTATTTACAGAAGAGATTGATGTGCTCCTGTCAGCCTTGCCCCACTGCAGACAGGCAGCAAATAACAGTGAAGCAACCTGAAGGTAACGTGTCTAGTGATAAAGTAATTGCAATTTAAAGATGGTTGGTTCTCCTTCACAAATCCCAAAGATAGCAAGAGGTGGAGTACAAAGCAGGTGGTGTCTCCTCGGCCAAGGAAATGGAATGGGCAAAGCTTGCAGGGATTGAAACCTGAGTGAAGGAAAACCTCGACTATAGAGAGGAGGTGAGTGATGGATACTGAGACAACCATTAAAAACTGTTGATCTTTTTACTGCCTGTTATGTCTGTCTCCAGGGACCTTGTCTTTGTGGACATCACACTGTTTTGTGCCTCTGGGCCAGAGTTTTCAGTGGATAGCTGCAGGGTTGTGCTCACTGCCGAGGTATCACTCAGTCTGCACATCACCAGTGCTCAGACCCTGCAGTGCTGTGGAGCCACTCTGCTCTGCTTTGATCCAACACACCCAAAGTACACTCCCCACTTGTCGGTGTGCTGCCATGCACAGCCTGCTCCCCAGCTGTGGGGTTTCTCCCTGTCATGCTCATCTCTGGCTGAGAAAGCCTTGTCACAGCAGGCTCACCACCTGGCTCTCCATGCTGCACTGCCAGGAATCAACTTTTCTTCAGAGCTCAAAGCCATGAATGATGATGAGCCCTTGATCCAGCAGGAGCTGGGGCACACGTAATTAAGGCACTCTCAGTACCAGGGGGCAGGGTGTCCCTCTAGTATAACATCACAACACTGCTTGATGTTTCAGGGATAAAGCCCAGCCCCTTGCTTCTGCCCTCCCTTAGAAGAGCTGACATGGGGGCACCTCTTTGAGTGAAATCTTTCATTTCCCATTCGGTGGTTAGACCAGAACTTTATTACATTCAGGGACTCTTGGAAGGCCCTGTTTGGCTTTCTGCAGAACTTAAAAAGAGGGAGAAAAATCCCAACATCCCAGCATGGTGTGGTTTGGAAGGATCCTCTGAGGATCATCTAGTCCAATGCCTCTGCTGAAGCAGGGTCACCTGCAGCAGCTTGCCCAGGACCTCCAGAGAAGGAGCCTGCTCCAGGGCTCTGGCACTCTCATAACAAAAAAGTTTTTCCTCGTGTTCAGATGTGTCCCAGTAGGAATCCCTCCATATGGACAATGCTGCAAGGTCTGAGTTCCCATGGTGACACAGGACTGGACAACAAGATGCCAAAGTACAGGGTTCATTCTAATGTGCTGGAGATGTGGAACAGCATATGGACCAAACTGGTATCCCCATGGAAGAAGGAGAAAACAGGAGGCTGCATTAGGGACATAAATCCTTGGTCCTTGAGAGGCAGGGTGATGTAGGTGAGTCTCCACATATGCCAAAGGATTCAGCTTCAGATTAGCACTAGGGGCTGGATATTAATGACAGCTAAATGACTGTAACAAAGTTTGAGTGCAAGGAGGGAAGTTACAGACAACCAGCAAGAAAGAAGAAAACATCAAGATATTGGAGTAAAGTATTTCAAATTAAGCAACTTTCATTCCCCTACCACATACAAAGAAGAAATGGAAAATGAGCTAAAATCTTTGCTACTAGTCATAGAATCATGGAACTATAGAAATAGTAAGGCTGGAAAACTCCTTTAAGATTTTCCAGTCCAACACCAGCCTGCCCATTAAACCACATCCCTGAATGCCATCTCTACAAGTTTCTTGAACACCTCCAGGGATGGGGACTCCACCACCTCCCTGGGCAGCCTGTTCCAGTGCCTAACCATTCTTGCAGCAAAGAAATGTTTCCTAATGTCTAACTTAAATCTCCCCAGGTGCAACCTGAGGCCATTTCCTCTCCTTCTAGTGTATTTCACACTGGCTTGCCAGAGCATTGCTTGGTGCTGGTGAGCTGAGGTGCTGGTGACAAGCTGCCATGATTTAATCCATAGGTGCTGCCAGTCACCAGGGATCCTCTGCTGTCCTGCCAAAGAGAGCCCTGATCAGGCAGTGGTGGCTCAGGACACTGTGTTTTGATGAGCAAAGGAGCAATGAGGAATAAAAATGATGTTTTCTCCTGGTTTTCTGCC
This sequence comes from Indicator indicator, assembly GCF_027791375.1. Lineage (NCBI taxonomy): Eukaryota > Metazoa > Chordata > Aves > Piciformes > Indicatoridae > Indicator > Indicator indicator. The sequence goes on from NC_072016.1 coordinate 130,622, forward strand.
CTGAGTTTCCCTCTCAGTGACATCTCCCATTGCTCTGCTCCTTCAGTGAGGCTTTGCCCTCTGTGAATGAAGAGGACAAGCCCAGCACAGAGGATTTGTGGTGCGGCTGATAAAAAGCCTCATCTGCTCATCTTTTTTGTTACTGACTGCAGCAAGCAGTTGGATTATTGCATGTTACAGCCTTCCAGTAGCTGGAGATCAACAAGTTTTACAGCTGGCATTTTACCCTTGATGGTTGAGCTTATGCTGCAGAATTGGATTGGAAGCTCAGTCCTGGTTTTATGGGTGTGCTTTGGGTTAAATGCAGTCAGGTTGCACTGAGCACCTGACAGCGAGGCAGGAACAGGCCATTGTAAGTTGTGATGTTATCAGGAATGGCAAAGCTGGCTGAAGAAGCACATTTGGCCTGGCAAGGGCTGAGTGCTAGTACTGGAAACTCAAAAGTTAACTGCTTTGTCTAGCAGCACGACTGCACTGAGTGACCAGTCCAGCCAGTCCTGGGGGTGGGGCTTAGTGCTTACTGCTGGTAAGAAACCATGACTATCATAGAACCACTGAGGCTGGAGAAGACCTTTAAGGTCATCAAGTCCACATCAGCCCAACACCATCATGCCCACTAAACCATGTCCTGAAGTGCCACGTCTGCACCTTTTTTTTTTTTTTAACACCTCCAGGGATTGTGGCTCCTCCACCTCCCTGGGTAGCCTGTTCCAATGTCTGACCACTCTTGCAGCAAAGAAATTGTTCCTAGAATCCAGTCTAAACCTTAAGTAATTATAGGACTTGTAGGAGGACATTGAGGTACTGGAGTGTGTCCAAAGAAGAACAACTAAGCTGGTGAAAGACCTTGAACACAAGACTTGTGAGGAAGGGCTGAGGGAGCTGGGGTTGTTTAGTCTTCAGAAGAGGAAGCTGAGTGGAGACCTCATTACCCTCTACAACTACCTCAAAGGGGGTTGGAATGAGGCAGGGGTTGGCATGAGGTAGAGGTTGGTCTCTTCTCCCAAGTAACAAGCTACAGGACAAGAGGAAGATGGCCTCAGGTTGCACGACATGAAGTTTAGATTGGATCTTAGGAAACATTTCTTTGCTGCAAGAGTGGTCAGGCACTGGAACAGGCTGCCCAGGGAGGTGGTGGAGTCCCCATCCCTGGAGGTATTTAAAAGATGCCTGAATGTGGTGCTGAGGGATGTGGTTTAGTGGTAGTAGCTTAGCAGTAATGGTGAGCTCTAGGAGAGTGGTTGGACTTGATGACCTCAAAGGTCTCTTTCAAACTCCACAGTTCTTTGTTTACATACTGCATTACAGAACTTAATGCCCTCATCCTCAGCCTCTCCCTGAGAGGGAGTGCTACTACCATCTTACAAGCAGCACATGAAAGCAGAGTGGAGCTGAACCACCTTGCTTCACATCAGACATTAGGTCTGTTGCCAGGTAAGGATCAATAATTGAGGCTTTGGTCTGCAAACCCCAGCCCTCTGTGCTAACCAGGGCAAGGTATTCCCCTGTTTTTCTCTCTGCTGAAAGGGCCACTGAGGGCTTGGACAAGAGCCCTTTCTAACAAATGGGAGAAAAAGAGGAAAAGAGAAGTAACATTTAGGCCTATCTAGAGTTATTTGTGAAGCTGAGCACTGAGCTGTGAACCTCCCAGCTCACAGGTTGGCTCTGCTGTGTGTTTGTGTGCTGTCTGACATAGTGGTAACAAGTCCCACTTGGGATGCTTTGGATATGCAGATTATGTGAATACATTTGTTATAAATAATGAAAGCACTTTGATGGCCAAAAATGTCCTGCTGTCCAAAATCGTTTTCCATTTGAGCCTAAACATTTTTTGTTAAAATTCAAACAATTCAGGCAAAGCAGCAGCCTTCACTTTCAGGTTCCCTGATTGTCTTTCCTGGGGAAGTGATAAAAGCCATTTTACCAATCATTCCATTTTAGTTTTTCTAGATAAAAGAGAGCTTGTTCCAAGCCTTGGTCTGTCAATTGTTGCCTGAGCTCTTCAAAAACCACTCTCATTGTGCTCAGGGCTGGTACACATGGGGCTGTGCACAGAAAGGCTTCTCGTAGGTGACAAGACCAGTTAGAAATGAGCAGTCAAGAAAAGAAGGGGCTTAAAATCCTCAGTTTGGTTCTTAGTGACCTTACAGGTGATGAGAACAATTTTGGGCCAATGACACGTAATTTTTGAAATCCCATGGGAAAATAGCTGTAAAAATAGTTGGATTAGAGAAGTGTTGACCAGTCAGATGTTGGAAGATAGGAGACTGGGTTCTGCAGTCCAAGCCTGATCTAGTTAGGGATGTCCCTGCTTGCTGCAGGGGGGCTGGACTAGATGACCCTTAAAGGCCCCTCCCATAGAATGTATTGGCATCCTCTGTGCCCCATGGTTCTGGGTATGCTGCGAGTAACCACGTAGCTTCTCAACTCCTTTCTATTCTTCTATTTCTTTAATGTTTGCCCCCAAACTTATAGCAATAGCAGCTCTTGTTTAAGTGGCTCTTATAGCTTTCAAAGTCTTGAAAAGTATATCAATGATAAATTAATTGTCTGAGATTTGGCCCCATCAGAAGTAGTTTCATTGCTGTAGAACACATTTTACAGAGTGAAATGGAGAGAACTTCAGTTTGCAATTTCAGTTGTTTCCTCTCCTCAGATGTTCTTATCTGACAGGGGTACATAGAGATGAGGCCTTCAAACCCATAAGAACAGACATATCTATGCTGCAAAGTCAGGTTGCTTGGTGTCCTTGGCAGTCCCTGCCCCTGTGGTGAGTGCTAAGCATATTCCATACCTGAAGAGAAGAGATGCTAGCAGCAACTCCTGCTTTTTTCTGAATAGAAATCAGCTTGTCTCACCAACCTACTTCAGCAGACTGACCTAAACACGGTGTTTCTCCTGTCAGCTCCAGGCACGAGACACCAGGTGGGTAGACCAATGGTAACACAGCCTTCAGCTGCTGATGCATAATGATTCACAACACCTTCTGTCCATAAGGGCCTTCCCAAACTCAGCATTCAGTGTCCTTCAGCTGCTTGTTTGAATGAGAACCCCTGCAGAGCACTGATGCGTTTGGCTTCAGTTCTAGAGCTGGCACTTGGTTTTTTTTGGCTGGGTTAAGGGGGATGAGGCTGAACCTTGACCAATTATTGGAGCACGTTTCCTAGCCAAAATCCAGACACTTAAAATGGATGCATCCAACTGATTTATGGGTGAAGTAGTATAAAGTAAGAAACAACAAGGAAGGACAACTTGTTTTTGAAAACTGTGGAAGAATTAATTATAGAAGCTTCTTGATGAACAAAGTCAGCCAGTTCCCAGATCACTGAAGAACATCAGGGCATATTTCACACAGCAATCTTCTCACAGGTTTATTTATAATTTCCCATCTAATTTTCCCCAAGGCCTTGCATTTGCCTGGATAGCTAACGACAGCAGCTACTTCCAAACCTTCAGCAACAGCATCACACAGATGCAAACAAAACACATAAATTTCATGACCCCTCACATCAGGGGAAAACTGCCTCATAGCTGTTCTTCAAATACAGCAGAGCTATTACTGGCCTGCACAGCCCATGGGACCTGTTGTATCAGCCATCATGAGCTGGAGCTCTTATAATCTGCTCTGATGAAAAGGTAGGGTAAGTGTGCATGGAATGGGGCAGCCAAGGTATCCTCCCAGTGCTCCCTCTGTGTGGCTCTGCTGCAAGGCAGTGCCCAGCTTTGGCCCTGGCATACCCTAAAAGCACACTGAGATCTTCATCTGCCACCCACTTTCCTTGGGATCTTCCCAGCAAAGCCTCCCAGACTTTGAGGCCAAGTTGGACAAGGCTTTGAGCATCAGGATGGCCTAATAAATGTGTCATTGCCCATGGCAGGGGGTATGGACTTGGTGATTTTTAAGGTTGCTTCCAACTCAAACCATTCTATGATGGGGGTGCTGGTGGAGGAGAAGCTCAACATGAGCTGTCAATGTGCACTTGCAGCCCAGAAAGCCAACCAGAGCCTGGGCTGCATCAAGAGAAGTGTGGCCAGCAGGACTCACAGACATTCCTCTCTGTATGGCCTTGCTGGATGGCCAGGCTGGATGAGGCTCTGGCCAGCCTGATCTGGTGTGGGTTGTCCCTACCCATGGCAGGGGGGTTGGAACTAGATGATCCTTGTGGTCCCTTCCAACCCTGACTGATTCTATGATTCTATGATGTTTCTCCCAGCTTGCTCCTGGTGCCCTATCACATATCACTGCCAACACCAACGGGGTTTCATCTTCTTTGTGGGCAGCAAGACTCCGTTTACCAACATTGCTTAGGAGCCTTGAACATCTTCTAGTCAGAGAAACCTGAAGCCATGAGATGCTCCCACCAAAAGCTTTATTTGGAGCCATGAAGCTCTTTGCTATTGGCAACCTCAGTTTATACTTGCTTTGAACTATGAGTGACACAGAGTAAATTTAACTGCTGTGGAAATCAGATTCTCATTCCCGGTGCCTTGTAGGCAGAGCTTATAAGGAAGGCATTGTTGTCACATAAACAGAAGGAAAGGTTATATTAAAGTCAGTTTTGAAGCTGACTCTGCTTTCTCCACACGTGGTGCAATGATGTTATTTTGAATTTAAAAGACTTCTGATACCCTTCAGGGAAAAGAGTAATAAGAAAATCAGCAAAAGTCAAATCCTTTAAGGAAGAGTCTGCTCCCAGATTGCCTCTACTGAAATGGATGCGGAGAGGCTGCCAGGCATACTGGTGAAGGAGGAGATGCCTTTCAGTTTTTCAGACAGCAATGTACTGAAGTAAAGACAAAACTCTCCACAGATCTCCACAAGTGTAATTACACAGCAGTTTGTAGGCCCCTGTAAAGATCTTGCTGTCACATGTTATTTATTAGTGAAACCTACAACACTGCAGAACAATTAAAGGAGAAGTGATGTGATAGTGGTGCCCAGTGGCTCAATAAAATCACTTTCATAGATGCTTTGACAGAACATTTGCTTTATTTACAGAGAAATTGTTATGCTGAAACAGCTGTGGAACTGCTTTTAATGTTGCCTGGCTTGACATCTATTCATAGCTGGGATGCTAATACAAATCCTTTCTATCCATGTTTTCCTGCGTGTTGAGTAAGCTACAGAGGGTAGCATTTTAGGAGGGCATTCACAGGACTCACTGCTTGAAATTCTGGAGTTCTCTATGGGAAAAGAAAAATTTATAAAGGTTTGTTAGGTTAGAGATTATTCCCCATTATGGAAAGAGAAGTGCCCAAGGAATGTGTTTTGTGTAGGGTTTAGCTACCTCTGTGTTGGACTGGAGAAGCTATGCTGAAAGCTGTTGCTTTCCACCAGTACCACACTGGCAACAGGACTGGGGCTGGTGGAACAGTCCCACAAGTTTCTGCTTGCTACATCTTGCTCATATTTTCCTTATTTTACCTGGAATTTTTCAGCTTTTTGGAAGTGATTAACCCTTTCAGCACATTTGCGAGACATTTGCCCTTTTCCTGGTGGTCTTGCTTTGGACATCTGAAGGGAAAATCCATCCTGTCTTGCAGGGTATGTGTGTGTGTGGGGGGGCGTGGATTGTCCTCTGGGTGCTTCTGATTTTCTCCATCAACTCTGCGAGTAAGTAAGCAGCATTAAATTACCTAAGGTGAAATGGCATGGATCCCATGCTGTGTGGGATATGGTGTAGGCACGTACACATGCTTGTGCTCCAGAGCTCTTCTGGTGTTTGGGTTAAAACCACTCACTCTATATGCCTGGCTAGCAGGAATACAAGCAATTAAAACTATAGGCTGATTGAACTGATATAAGGTACTAAGCATGAGGCTGAAAGAGCAATGAGAACTCTTCAGGAGCATTCTATCTTAGAGAAGCCCATGTAATCCTACCCTGTTCTCTGCTGTTGATAGCCAACAGGCCCCAGGCCCATGCGTTGTCCAAACCTAGGGGAAGGGAAGCCACAGACTCTCCAGCTTTAGCTACGGATGCTGTCCTAGCTGTAGGAACCTCTACAGCCACAGGACAGAGCTCCACATGAGCTCCCTGTTTCAGCCTCAGCAAACCCAACTCTTGCACTTCTGTGTCAGTGCTGCTGCTTTTCCAGCACCCTGCTCACTCCAGTGCTGCTCTGACATTCCCCCTGTGTTAGTGTGAGCTGAAATTCCCCCCCCCCCCCGCCCCCCCGACAATAACCAGGCTAGGTCAGTCTGGAAGCAAATGAAAGCTGTATTTACAAGCAGAATCTACAATCTATGATGAAATGCAATGAATATGTACAAATATACAAAATTCACAACATTTACAAATATATACAACCAACAGAAAAGCACAACCAAGATCCCTTTGTTTCCCCCCAAAGGGGCCCTTTCCCAAGGGGCCTCTCTCCCAGGGGCTTCCCCCCATAACCTCCCCCGGCAGAAAGCTGAGTTAGTTAAAGCAGAGAAGTTGTTAACTTAGCTTGCCAAGGTCAGTGTGTTATCTTCAGCTAGAAGAGAAGAAGAAACAGCAGCCAGACAGCCCAGCAACTGCCCCGACTGCAGAATGCAGCGTGCAGAGTGCCCCACTTTGTTTTGAGTAATAGTTCTTAAACATTTCTATCTATCCAATGGAAGTATTTAGAACAATCATTATTTTGCTTTCTTACACCCAATAGTGACTTATTTACACTCTTTCACTTTCTCTGCTTGAACTTTGCAAAGAAAAATTATAAAGACAGTTGCAAACCATTACACCCCCTTTCCATGTACTCCCAGCTGGTCCCCGCTGGGCTCTTGGCACTGGGATTTTGAGTCAGACTGAGCTGGACGGGAAGTTTTGGGGGTGGTGTGGTTCCAAGAATGCAGAGGACTAAGCTGTAGCATCAACCAATAATACTTCTGCTGTGAGCCATGAAAAAGCTGTCCCTTAATAGAAACCACTGGGCAAGCAATGTGGAAGTAGTCAAGAGAAGCAACCATATGATCAGGAGTTTAAAATTGGAACAAGGTGATACTTTCTGCAGGAATGCTCCATGCAATCCAGGGCTAGATCCCCTCCTGGGACAACCTGGCACATTGCCACTGGTTTATTTCTGCAGTCTCTAGTTGCATGATGACATATTGGGTCTTCCACTGCATACTCGTTTGTAGGGTGGATGGTTCTTACCCATGAGCAGAGCTGTTCACTGCCTTGCTCACGGTACACTGGTGAGCTCCATGTTTAATGGGGCAGGGCTCCAGAGAATCCTCAGGGCTCCTCACACACACACAGAGTCCCCTGGGCTCCTCACACACATGGGATGGGAAAGAACAGACACCCCACAGCTGGCTAAAAAGTGCATTTAATGAGTGTGCTGAGACACTCGGTGCTGTGGAGTGGTGTTAACTTTGATTATGGATTTCGTTAATTTTTTATAGTTATCTGCCCAGTGTTTCCTCATAAAAGTGAAGGAGAGCCAGAAATTCCTATTTCTGAAAACTACTCACTAGGTATTTTCTGTTCTGCAGCAGTTTGCATCCAGGAAGGCTGGGGGCTGCTGACTTTCCGAACACCTGGCACTAAGGCATCAATGCAGGCTCAGCATCAGATTTCCTTTTGAGAAGAGATCTGGGAGGGAGAGCACATGAAAAACAAAGCTTCAGGGTTGGCATGGTGTTTTTAAGGGACACCCTCCAAAATTATTTCTGAGTCATAGAACAGTTTGAGTTGGAAGGAACCTCAGAGATCACCTAGACCAACCCTGCCGCTGTGAGCAGGGACACCTTCCACTGCGAGCAGGGACACCTTCCACTGGAACAGGTTGCTCAGCCTGGCCTTGAACACTTCCAGGCAGGGGTCATCCACAATTGATGTCTTTTTCAGCGTCTCACCAGCCTCACAGCAGATGAGTCCATTGAAATTCAGACTGCAAAGGGAGCCATTTAAAGAAAGCTGGGGTGAACAATCCAGAAAGTTTTGTGATTCTCAGAGCTCTCATGATGCCGTGTTTGCATATTTCTCAGTTGACAGGTTTGCCCAATCAGCAATGATCAATAAACCTTTGGAAAATGAACAGAGGGCAGTGACAGCCTTCGTGGTGCTGCAGGAACATTCTGTTTCCTGCTTATAACAGTTAGCAATGCTCAGCCTGGGCTGGAGGTGTCGGTGAGGCACAAAACTCATCACTGCTGCTGGCAAGGATGATTTACACAAACTGCTGTTTTAAGGGAAATTGCTATGCAGTGTTTCAGAACAATAAGGCAGAACACTCTGAAGGCAATCTAAGCAATATGCCTGTGCTGTGCACCCCAGCTAAGGGCTTCCAGCACACTGAGAAGTGATTTGGAGCTGCTCTATTATTCATCTGCAGTAACTGTCCTTTAAAATGTAGCTGTGAGAGGTAACAACAATCAGTGCTTATTCACCACTCCAGCACCACCCTAACAAGGATGGAATGGCAGTGCACAACAATATGCCTGAAAACTCCCCTCTTACAAAAATGCAGTGGATTGTGACAAAACAGGGATGGTTCTGTATATCCTTTCCTTGGAACTGCCTCAGCAGCATAGAATTACTGAATCCCAGCACAGTGGCGATTGGAAAGGACCTCTAAAGGTCATCCAGTCTGATCCCCCTGCTAAAGCAGGGTCATAGATGACTACACAACCTCCCTGGGCAGCCGGCTCCATGCTCTGCCATGCTCAAAATGAAGATTTTTTCCTTATGTTCAGATGGAACCTCCTGTGCTGCAGTTTGTGTCTATTGCCCCTTGTCCTGTCCCTGGACACTGCTGAGAAGAGCCTGGCTAGTTCCAGTGTGGAACTGTGCCAAAACCTCACTGCTCTGTCAGAGGGATGCAAGCCAAAATTATCTCAGTATAAACCCACCCACATTTCTCTGCTTTCCTTTAGGCTGGGTACAATGTACACCTTGGTTGCTGAGCGCAAACATAAGTGTGCATGGAAATGCAGGGAAATTATTTAGGCCATGTGCTATTTCTCCTGCCTAGCTTAATGATTTTTAAATATGTCTCATTACATTTCCTTTATGAATTGTATTTTACCAGGTTAGACCCATTGCTTCTGGCACAGAGCAGTACATAAAAAACACTGTGCAAGACCAGAGGGCCCCACGGCCAGGGACATCTAGATATCCATTAACCAAATATCACACTGGTGAGAATTTTGTTTCCTTTCCTAACTGGAATAACAAAAATCTGGTACAGCAGTGGCTGGAGGGATGATAAGCCTGGATAAGGCAGATTGAGCTGGCTGGACTCAATAGACTGTGGTACTCATTCCTTTAACTTTGAGATGGCTGAGACACTTTGGTTTGCAGACCTACTTTCTTTATGTGAGAATAAATGAGATGCTGCTCAGGTATTTTCCCCGTATGCTCTCCCATCCTTCTCAAAGACTTAGACATGAGCATTGTCCTTTGTTTTTTTCAGGAAGTGTCCCTCAGTTCACCAAGCACAGAGATTTATTACCCATGTCATCGTCACCATCATGATGGATTGTAAAAGAAAAGCATAAAAGAAAATTTTGATAGCAGAGGAGGCAATGAGTAGAAGAAGGGAGCTTGGTTATCTCTAGATACCAGGACACTCTGGGGAAATCAAGGAGAGTTGGCACAAGAGGAGGACAGTGCCAGCCCAGCTGAAGTGCCTCTATGCAAATGCACACAGTTTGGGCAACAAACAGGATGAATTAAGGGCCACTGTGCTGCTGGGATGCCATGATACAGTGGCTATTACTGAAACCTGGTGGGATGATTCCCATGACTGGAATGTAGGGATAGATGGGTACAAGCTCTTTAGGAAGGATAGGCAGGGAAGGAGAGGAGGAGGTGTTGCCCTCTATGTCAGTGACCAGCTGGAATCAGTGGAGCTCCACCTGGGGAAGGATGATGAGCTGGTTGAGAGTGTATGGGTTAAAATTAAAGGCAAGACAGGGGAAGGAGATGTTACTGCAGGGGTCTGCTACAGGCCACCTGACCAGCAGAACCAAGCAGATGAGGCCCTCCACAGGCAAACAGAAGCAGCTTCCAGGTCACAAGCCCTGGTCCTCATGGGTGATTTCAACCACCCTGACATCTGCTGGAGGGACAACACAGCAAGGCACCAGCAATCCAGGATGTTCCTGGATTGCATAGATGACAACTTCCTCCTCCAAACGGTAGAGGAACCAATAAGAAAAGGTGCTATGCTGGACCTCGTTCTCACCAACAGGGAAGGGCTGGTAACCAATGTGAGGCTCAGAGACAGCCTTGGCTGCAGTGACCATGAAGCAGTTGAATTTAAGATCCTCAGGGCAACCAGAAGGACGTATTCTAAGCTTATGACCCTGGACTTCAGGCGTGCAGACTTTGATGGCTTCAGGGATCTGCTGGCCAAAGTGTCGTGGGACAAAGCCCTAGAGGGAAGAGGGGGCCAGGACAGCTGGTCAGTGTTCAAGGACCACCTCCTCTGTGTCCAGGAGCAATGTATACCAACAAGGAGAAAAGCAGGGAAGAATGCTAGGAGGCCTGCCTGGATAAGCAAGGAGCTGCTGGACACACTATCACTTAAAAGGAAGCTCTACAAGGAGTGGAGGAAAGGACAGCTGGAATGGGGGGATATAAGGAAGCTGCCTGAGCAGCAAGAGACCTGCTTAGGAAAGCCAAAGCACAGTTTGAATTGAATCTAGCCAGGGAGGTCAAATGGAACACTAAGAATTTCTACAGGTATCTTAATGGTAAAAAGAAGACTAGGGAAGGTGTGGGCCCCCTCAGAAAGGAAACAGGTGAAAGGATCACAAGTGACCTGGAGAAGGCTGAGGTTCTCAATGACTTCTTTACCTCAGTCTTCACTGCAAGGGCCTCCAGCCACACTCCTGGGATAGTCATGGAAGCTAATGGAAGGGACCAGGAGGAAGAACTGCCCATCATAAGTGAAGATCAGGTTCGTGATCACCTGAAGGACCTGAAAGTGTTCAAGTCCATGCGACCCGACGGGATACACCCATGGGTACTGAGAGAACTGGCAGAGGAGGTTGCTAAAGCCCTCTCTATTATATTCCAAAAGTCCTGGCAGTCTGGGGAAGTCCCCAGTGACTGGAAAAGGGGAAACATTACTCCCATTTTCAAAAAGGGGAAGAAGGAAGAACCAGGGAACTACAGGTCAGGCAGTCACACCTCTGTGCCCAGTAAGATCATGGAGCAGATTCTCCTGGAGGCACTGCTGAGACAGAAGAATAGTGAAGAGGTGATTTGGTACAGTCAGCATGGGTTTACCAAGGGCAAATCCTGCCTGACAAACCTGGTGGCATTCTATGAACAGGTGACAATAGTTAAAGGGCCAGCAACTGATGTCATTGACTTGGACCTGAGCAAAGCCTTCCACACTGTCCCACACCACATCCTGGTCTCCAAACTGGTGACACATGGGTCTGATGGGTGGACCACAAGATGGATAAAGAACTGGCTTGATGGCTGCACCCAAAGAGTGGCTGTCAATGGCTCCATGTCCCAGTGGAGGCCAGGAACAAGCAGAGTCCCTCAGGGCTCAGTCCTGGGACCAGTCTTGTTCAATATCTTTGTCGGTGACATGGACAGTGGCATTGAGTGCACCCTCAGCAAGTTTGCTGATGACACCAAGCTGTGTGGTGCAGCAGACACGCTGGAGGGAAGGGATCCATCCAGAGGGACCTTGACAGGTTGGAGAGGTGGGCACAAGCCAACCTCATGAGGTTCAACAAGACCAAGAGCAAGGTCCTGCATCTGGGTCGAGGCAATCCCAAGCACAAATGCAGGCTGGGCAGTGACTGGCTGGGGAGCAGTCATGAGGAGAGGGACTTGGGGGTGCTGGTGGAGGAGAAGCTCAACATGAGCTGTCAATGTGCCCTTGCAGCCCAGAAAGCCAACCAGAGCCTGGGCTGCATCAAAAGAAGTGTGGCCAGCAGGTCAAGGGAGGTGATTCTCCCCCTCTACTCAGCTCTGCTGAGACCCCACCTGGAGTACTGCATCCAGTTCTGGAGCCTCTATTACAAGAGGGCTCTGGACATGCTGGAAGGTGTCCAGAGGAGGGCCACCAGGATGATCAGAGGGCTGGAGCTGCTCTGCTATGAGGACAGACTGAAAGAGTTGGGGCTGTTCAGTTTGGAGAAGAGAAGGCTCCGAGGTGACCTTCTTGTGGCCTTCCAGGATCTGAAGGGGGCCTACAAGAAAGCTGGGGAGGGACTTTTTACGCTATCAGGTAATGATAGGACTAGGGGGAATGGAATAAAGCTGGAAGTGGGGAGATTCAGGCTGGATGTGAGGAAGAAGTTCTTCATCACGAGAGTAGTGAGAGCCTGGAATGGGTTGTCCAGGGAGGTGGTTGGGGCCCCATCCCTGGAGGTGTTTAAGGCCAGGCTGGATGAGGCTCTGGCCAGCCTGATCTAGTGTGAGGTGTCCCTGCCCATGGCAGGGGGGTTGGAACTAGATGATCCTTGCTCTCCCTTCCAACCCTGACTGATTCTATGATTCTATTCTATCATTCTAAATCCTAAACTGTGCTGCTTCTGTGGAATGCAAATCAGAGAGTACAAAGGAAGGAAAAAAGTTATCTGCATGGCCAGGTAAATGTGGTTGCTGGTGACCCCAGTACCTCAGCTGAGTACCAGTGCCCCTTGCACTGGTGCTTTGCTCCCAAAATGCTGTGTACCTCCACCCCTTTCCAGGGACCTCTGGTTAGAGCGGGGGCTGCAGCTCAGCACTTGGGGACACTGGCATTTGCATCTCTAGCACCTTCAGAGTCACCACAGTATGGTTGTTGGATTATGGTCATTGGGGTATTTGTCTTCATCCTTTTGTCCATAACATTGGCACAATTAGAGCAATTTTCAGAATAGAAGAGGAGTTTCTGTTCCTCCAGACAGGCCTATGATAAAACCTTCCCCAAGGCCATACAGAGAGGAATGTCTGTGAGTCCTGCTGGGACCACACATAGTCAGAGCTCATCATCTCAGCAAGGCAAATAGCTCATTTGCTGCTCTCAGGAGCACATTTTGAGGGACATAAAGGGCTAAAGCTTCTGAGGACTGAAGCAGAACAAAGCCCTTCAAGGGCCTAAGAACTAATGTCAAAACTACAATTCTTAAAGGACAAAAGCTTAATTTCCTATTAGAGATACTGTGCAGGGGCAGGGAAATCCATGCTGCACACAGCCTGCCTCACAGCCATGACTTCTCTGCTTCTCTGACCATGGCAAACGGTGCTGCCACAGTGATGCTTTGGACTGCTGTTTGTGAAGGACTGGTGACAGTCTGGAGACCTTTGGGGCACAGAGTAGAGAGCAGACAGTAGCTCTGGGCACACAGTGCCAGAGTTTAGAAAGCCCATCCTGATTTATGTCCTTCATGGGAAAAGCAGCTATTTGGAAAGGTGCTTCTGAATTTCCTGCCCAGTTCTTCATATGAGTAACCACGAGACAAGGTAGACCCAAGCAGGTGCACTCCTTACCATGCACCCACCTGCTCTCCTGAGGTCAGCCTCACAGGATCACTCTTACTATGAAGGTAATATAGGCTGTGTTGTGCTTCTGCAACCTGGCAAAAAGGAAATCCTCTCAGTTTTAGTGAAGATCCCTGATGTCAGTACCATGAAGGGAAAAGAAAATGGTGATCTCACTCACATGTGGGTGAAAAGCTCATATCTTTCATCTCCAAGTGACATATTTCCTATGCTTTTGGATTCATGGTGTTGGAATTCTTTTAGGGTGCCAAGTGATGTGATGATATAGGGTCAACTCATTTCCTACATATCCCCAGAATAAATGTCCAAGAAAATGGAATTTAATAGATCGAGGAAAGATTAATGTAGCAGTAAATGGGTAGAGGCAGAGGAATATCTTGGCAAGGTGCTGTTCTCTGATCTTGACCCTCTCATCAATACTTTTCAATCTAGTGTGCTGAGAGGGACGTCACTGTTAATGCCCTGAGGTCACTGAAACCACACATCACAGCTATAGTCCCTGAGCTGGCAAGGCAGTAAATGATTTCTCTGTTGGTCTTTGTAACTGTAATTGCCACTGAACAGAATCTCACTCTCAATTATGTGCCCAGTGGTGTGGATGGTCTCTGCACAAAGATGAAACCAATGGTTTCTGATGGTGTGAACAGTGGCTTTTATATCTTTAAAAAACAACTTCTTGCCAGATTCTCTTCTGAGATTGTATAATCTTCTCCTCTGTGGTTGAGATATCGACATTGTAGCACAAACCTTCATTTCCAAGGTAGCGTAACCTGCAGCCACACAATGTAAAAAACAAAATTAAAAAGCCAGTTTGCCTCTTGTAGTAATAGACATTAAAAATCATAATGCAGAGCAGCCATGCAGGTTTGCAAAGTGCTGCTTGGTGGAATCAAGAATCAAGAATCAAGAAGGTTGGAAGAGACCTCAAGGATCATCGAGTCCAACCTGTCACCCTACACCTCATGCCTATCTAAACCATGGCACCAAGTGCCACGTCCAATCCCCTCTTGAACACCTCCAGGGATGGTGACTCCACCACCTCCCTGGGCAGCACATTCCAATGGCCAACCACTCTCTCTGTGAAGAATGTCCATGGCTTAGGCTGTAACTGACAAGATACTGAAGGTTTAATAGTTTAGGTCCCCAGTTTACACATGTTCTGGCTTACTCCTGGCTGATGAAGAGCTGTGATGTCTAACAGCTTCTTAGTAATTTCTTTCAGGTCATGAAGGCTCAGACCCTGTTGAAGTTCAACAAGGACAAGTGCAGAGCCCTGCATGTGGGAAGGAGTAACTCCTTGCACCAGGACAGGTGGGGGGCTGACCTGCTTGGAAGGAGCTCTGTGGAGAAGAGAGGAGGAACTGGAACTGCTGGTGGACAGCAAGTTCACCATGAGTCAGCAACATGCTATTGTGGCCAAGATGGGCAATGTTTTCCTAGGGTGCATTGAGTGTGGCCAGCAGCTTGAGGGAAGTTCTCCTCCCCCTCTACTCTGCCCTGGTGAGGCCTCATCTGCATTATTGTGTCCAGTTCTGGGCTCACCAGTTCAAGAGGGACAAGGAAATAGTGAAGAGAGTCCAGTAGAGGCTACAAGGATAGTGACTGGACTGGAGCATCTCTTATGAGTCAAAGTTGAGAGAGATGGGGCTGTTTAGCCTGGAGAAGAGCAGACTGTGAGGGCTCTTGTCAAGCCTGATCAATAGCTAAAGGGTAGGGGTCAACGGGTCAAGACTGTTTTCAGATGGTGCTCAGCAACAGGATAAGGGACAACAGGCTCAAACTGGAACCCAGGAGGTTCCATTTGACCAGGAGGAGAAACTTCTTTTTGTAAGGGTGCTGGAGTCCTGGAGCAGACTGCCCAGAGAGGTTGTGGAGTCTTCTTCTCTGGAGAGAGTCCAACCACCCCTTGGCCATTGTGGCCCTGGGCAAGCTGTTGTGGGTGCCCTTCTTGAGCAGCGGTGTTGGACTGGATGATCTCCAGAGGTCCTTTCCAACCCTAACACTCTGTGATGCTGGGAGTCGGTTATGATGAGTTGCTACAAGGAGTGGGCACCTGTGTGTGGTGGCACCCAGAAGGCACAACACAGGAACAAAGACCAGATGGAGGCACTTGTTATTTTTTTTTGTTGTTGAATGAAAACACAGCATTTCCTAGGAGAGTACTGCTTTTCTGTCCTGTTTGGCTGCTGACACACAGGGCTTGCTTTCACAGGAGGAGGCTGGGGCTTGCAGAGAGGAAAGCTCTGCCATTAAAAGCTCAGCAGAGTTGGGCTCCATCTGTGTAAACTAAAGCTTGACCTTCATCTGCCGAGAGACTCACTGTGTACTCTGGCTGCCACCAGAAGGTTGAGCACCAGTCCCTTGTTTTCTGAGACCAGACTGTAATTGGCTCTTTAAAACAAGTGTATATTCCCAAAGAAAGAATGCTCCAGGGTTTGGAAGAGCCTGCTTTCTGAGGAAGCAGCACAGCCTTTCTTAGACACTCAGACAGAATGGTTTGGGTTGGAAGGAGTCTTAGCAATCACCTGCCATGAGCAAGGACACCTTCCACTAGACCAGGCTGCTCAAAGCCTCCTCCAGCCTGGCCTGGAACACAGGCAAAAGCTGTGGACTGGCAGCAATTCCATTACCTCTGCAGATCAGAGCCCGGAAGGTTCCTGGTTGCCAGCTCAGCCCTGTGGGGACACATCCTATATCCCTCTTTGTGTAAGCAGCACCTGAGCTCCCTGCATGCATGGAACCCTACAGTCATCACTCATGGCACCTAGGTGCAGAATGTCCAAGAGAAGGTCATAGAATCATTTTGTTTGGAAGAGCCCTTTAAGATCTCCAAGTCCCACTGTTAACCCAGCACTGCCAGGTCACCACTGAGCCACGGCCCTCACTACCACATCTACCTGGCTTTTAAACCTGTCCAAGGATGGTGACTCCACCACTGCCCTGGGCAGCCTGTTCCAGGGCTTGCCAACCCTTTTGGGGAAGAGATTGTTCTTCATAACCAACCTAAATATCTCCTGGCCCAGCTTGAGGCCATTTCCTCTTGTCCTATCACTCATCTTAGAAACCCTGCTAGCTGTTAGCATCTGGATTTGAAGACTGCCCTGGTTCCATCCCAGCTCTGCAGCAGGATCATGCTGCTGTGATTCACTGCAGCGTTTTGCTGCCGTCAGTTACAAAACCTTGGCATTGTTCTCACTGTTCTCATAGTCACGCTTGGGTCACACATTTTTAGTTAGTAGCCAACTTCAATGCAAAAATGGCTTAAATCTGTTCTTTCAGTTCCTAAAGGGACACAAAGCCTGACAAGGAGATTTTATATTGGGAAGGCCCTTGTTCCCACCGGAAGAACTGTGGCAGGACATGATGTGCAGAGCACCTGCCCTGACTTGGGATCTCATCCAGTGTGGGCTGGCTGCCATGCCCACCTTTGGAACACACCAGCACTGTGGGG
Organism: Indicator indicator; assembly: GCF_027791375.1. NCBI lineage: Eukaryota > Metazoa > Chordata > Aves > Piciformes > Indicatoridae > Indicator > Indicator indicator. Next base: position 147,517 of record NC_072016.1, read on the forward strand.
CTGGTACCTAAAGACTATTAAAAGATCTTCTGTGAAGAAACACGAACCAAAGGCTGAAAAGGGAAGATGTGTCCAACACAATCAAACATCCTATGAATTCTCCCAGCCTGGGGTCTTGTCCCTGGATGACTCTCAGCCAGGCTTTGGTGATCAAAGCAGACTGTTTTTATGTAGCTAGAGGAAAGATGGATCCTTGGAATTTCCTCTTCCAGCTGGAGAGTGGGAGAAAGAGGATGGGAACCACTCAGATGGGAAATGCTCCAGGACCATGGTGCCCATTGCAGTAGGAGTTCCCTGAGCCCAGGGAAGGTTGTGTCATTAATGGGGCTCCTGGACTTAGTCAGCTGTAAAATTTGACTGCGTTGGCTGGAAACACAGCATTATGAAGGTGCCCACAGGTAGCAAAAAGGAAGTTACAAGGACCCTGGCTCTGTTGTTGATGTTTTTCCACAGCTGATCTGTGTGCACAAAAATAGCCGGAAAGCAGCTGGGGATGTAAATTAGAGAGGTTTGGCCTTTTGTTTGTGCTGGACATGTCCTGCCTGTTGCTGTGTCTTCCCTCTCTGAGGGACTGCTTTTGGCACAGGCAGACTGAAACATGGGCTAAGGCCTCAGCATTAGGTACATAGCCTTTTAATCTTCCTCCTCTTGTTTGTCCCCATGCAAGGGGATCTGAATAACTGCATTTAGCAAAACAACATTTCCCTCATCCATAGCAGGAAATGTTCACCTGGACTAACAGAGCTGCTGCTAGAAATGGGACTTGCATTCTCTGCTTCTCAGTGGATCCTGCTGCGAGTCCCTGCAGTCCCACTGAAAATTAACCAGTCAGGCTCATGGTCTTTCATGGTGGTTCCCAGAGCAATGCTTTCATTAGCTGCACTAATCAGTCTTTCACCTAATTTAATGTTAGGTTGGTGCCACAAAGGGAGGCTCCTACAAGGAGCAGTGAGGTGGTTGGTAGGTCTGTGAGCCCAGGTCTCTATGGCTTCTCCCATAGCTCCATAGAATAATTAAGGTTGGAGAAGACCTCTAAGATCATCAATCCCCACCACTGAACCATCCATCCTGGGTCCCTACCTGGAAGGAGCTTCCAGCAAGGTGCAGCTCACAGGCTCTGGACTTCATTTCCTGTGTTCTGCAATTCCCTGCCAGGAGGAGAGGTACACTTTCCTGCAAGAGTGGTCAGGCACTGGAACAGGCTGCCCAGGGAGGTGGTGGAGTCCCCATCCCTTGGAAAGGTGGTATCAAGCAAGAAGAGCAGCAGTACCAACACATTTCTGAAGTGTTTCTCTCCCATCTTCTAGCAACGACATATATTGATCTGAGATTCAAAGCACTATCTGATGATCTTGCTTGAAGCTTCTTTTTTTTTTTTTTTCCTAAGAATGTGATATTCTGTAAATTGTTAAGTCACTGGAGACATTCATGATCATTTCAAAGTACTTAAGCCTGCACTGCTTGACAAAGTTTCTTAGGCATCTTCCTTGTGACTAAGCTAGTGGCACCACAGGCTGAGAGACCTCTCCAGCACATTTACATTGACAGGCCCATTAAAAATTATGTTCTCTCCTCACAATTGCAGACAGGCAGCAGCTTGATGTACATCTAGCTTGACATCTGAGCAGCTTTTCAGAGGAGAGAAAGATGACCTCTAAATGTAAATGCGAGCAGGACCTGAGTTTCCAGTGATGCCCTCCTGGAAAGACATTAGTCCAGCTACAGGCAAATGCCTGCCATCAGTAAGTAGCTGTTTTGCTGGGTGTAGAAGGGGATGAAGCTGGATGTGAAGGGTCGGGAAGACCTCAAGTTTATTACTGGATTTTTTCCAAATTGGAATTGCAGCAGGAGAATTGCAGAGGTTTGAAGGAGTGAACAAAAACGTGGTCGTGCCCTTGGTAGAGCTACACTGAGATTTACTGGACTGTAGATTAGAAAAAACAACTAATGCCTCTAGAAGGACGAGTATAAAGGACAAAGAACATTGGATCTGAAGAACAGGGCAAGAAGATCTGAAGGCTGGTATCACCAGCACCCTGACAGGTCACTGCTCCGTTCCTGTGCAGCTGCTTCCTCCCTCACAAGCGAGCTGTGGCCCAGCAGCCGCAGGAGCACCCATCGGCTGCAAACTCCACCTTGGACTGCATTTCCTCCTGCTGCAGCATGCTGCAGAGCACAGAGCCTGCTCCCTACTTCAGGGCCTGCAGTGACTTCACTCAGTACATCAAGGAAGAAAAATGATGTTTATAATCCCTCAGGACAGGAGAGCAAGGGTTTAAATCATTTTGCTTCCTTTAACTCCTCTGATTTCTCCAGTGCAGATGAAGGAAAACAGTGTATCAAATATTAATAAGATAGAGATTTTGATTTGTGCTTGCACTCCATGTGCTCCTGGAATTATGTGACATTTTCCTCTCAACCACATGTGTCCTGATGCTTCCAGAACTCCCATAGCCTACACAGAACATGTGGGAATTAATCTCACTGAAATCTGAAAACTTTTCTTCATGCCAGGAAGCATGCTACTAGCAGACAGCACTGCCTGTGTTGTACAGACATCCACTGACACAGAGAGGTCAGCTGCTGCCAGCAGACATCAAAACTTCTTCACTGAAAGGGTTGTCAAGCCCTGGAACAGGCTGCTCGGGGAAGCGGTGGAGTCCTCACTCCTGGAAGGATTTAACAGACGTGCAGAGGTGGTGCTGAGGGCATGGTTTAGTGGCAACTTGGTAGGATTGAGTTAATGGTTGGACTCCACGATCGTAGAATATAGAATAGCTCAGGCTGGAAGGGACCTCAGAGCTCATCTACTCCAACCTCCTGCCATGGGCAGGGATGCCTCATCCAGCCTGGCCTTGAACTCCCCCAAGGAAGAGGCAGCCACAACCTCCCTGGACAGCCTGTGCCAGAGCCTCACCACCCTTGTACTGAAGAACTTCTTCTTCAGCTCCAGTGTAACCCTGTTCTCCCACAGCTTCAAACCAGTCCCCCTTGGCCTATCTCTAGACACCCTCACAAAAAGCCCCTCTGCAGCCTTCCTCTAGAACCCCTTCAGCTTTTGGAAGGCAGTTCTAAGGTCCCCTGAGAAGCTTCTCTTCTCCAGGCTGAACACCTCCAGCTCCCTCCAGCCTGTCCTCATGGCAGAGGTGCTCCAGCCCCTGGATCATTTTTGTGGCCCCCTCTGGACTCACTCTGACAGCATTGTGTCCTTCTTCTGCTGGAGATACAAGGATCTTAAAGACCTTTTCCAATCTCAATGATTCTATGATAACACCTAGTGCTTGGAAATGTTAAACTTTACTGGGAACTGGACAATCTCTAGACACACAAAACCCTTTTGAAGCACATCCCTCAGCAGTTCAAGGGTGTGCCTCAGTGAAGGTGGGCAGAAGCTCACCACAGAGGGAAAGCATGGAAGGAGGAAGGAATGAGAGGAGAAAGGCTTGTCACAAGGCAAAGGGGAGGCTTGCTGAGGTGGGCAGGAGCTGCTGCATGTGAGCTCATTTATGTCCCAGTTTGAGCTGCTGTGTGAGAAAACGGCCATGGAAGGCACCAGGGCATCCTCCTCTATATGCTGCCCAGGGCTGGTCTGCAAATATATTTGCCCAGTTTCTTATACAAGAAGAAAACCTTCGAGTTCATGACTACAAGATGCTGGTAAGAACAGATGTATGCAGTGTGTAATGAGTTCATGCTTTTAGCACTGCTATTAAGATTCATGGTGTGTAATGAATCACTGCAGAGATTAGGTTAATGCAGCTTTCTGCTACATTTAGTGCAGAAGCTGTGGTTGAGGCTGATGGAGCATGCAGACTGTTAACCAGGAAGGATGTTGTAAGAAAACACAGCCAGCCAGAAAAGATTTTGCCTTGAAAGAGGCAGAGCACTTTGTTGGGTTCAGGGGAATCCGGAATGTACTTGAAACATGATCACCCTTAGGGAGAAATTTGGAAACCCTCCTAAAAAAAGAAAGAGTGGGGAGAAAAGAGGAAGATATAAAAGAAGGAAAAAGCAGGCTGTGCCCCTGTGCTGTGCAGGAAGCCCATCTCCTAAATGGCCTCACACAAATGACCTGCATTTCCTGCACAGACTCTGGCCAGCTGTGGAAGGGACATAGATAAGTTCTTCTCCACCAGTGTCCTTTGGAACAAATTAGTCATTTCCACTTGAAAGAACATGAACAAAATGGGAAAACAAATGAAAATGAGGTTGTAGGGCCAGAGCTGGTTGCCTCTGGTACTGTCTGGTCTCTTCTAAGCCGTGCAGAAAGGACATGTATGGCCTAACTCCTTCAGCTCCATGATAGACCTTCCCTTTGGGGACCATGTTATATCCCAGTGCTGCCTGCAAGGAGCTCCTTCATGCTTCTGAACCTCAGCTCCTGTAGCTCCACAAGGCAGAGGGGACAGCCCTCCTCGGGTCCATGTTGCATCTCAGCGCTGCCTTCATGTTTGGATGAGGAGCTTAGGGACATGGTCCAGCAGATGTGTACATGGAGATGTTGGGTTAAGGTCTTTTTCAGCCAGTCAATTATGTGATTATTAAATGAGTTACGGAGAACATTGCTGGTCCAGGGACTTTATATGGATATTGGAGTGGAAACTATTGCAGAAAGATCATATGAATAATTGTGGGTTTAGGAAGCAAGTGACATCAAATTAGAGAATCTAATTAGTGAGGATCATTACATAACTAAATTAGTGTCCTGATTGTGGTGAAATGTCACATTAACATTTCATTGACATTCATATTTACTAATAAAACGAGTGTTAATTAGTGATGCATCGCATTTCCAAGCTGCTTTTGGAAATAAATGGTGCTCTGTGAAGGAATTGGCTTTCTCACCACCACCTCCTGCTCTCCCTGGGCACAGCACATGGGGACCCACATCCTCATCCTGGGCAGGATTCTGATCTTTGGCACTGGACAAGCCCTTAAGCTCTCTGGGTACAGATGGGCTATCCCAGCATATTCCAATACCCAACTATCTCTTGCCATTTTTATATCATCTTTTAGATGCAGTTGGGGGAAAGGATAGTTGACGGGAATAGAATTTTGTTGCTCTGAAGTTGCTTAAATACACTCTTATCTCTTTGGCTTCGGCTTTGTTTTGTTTTGTTTTTATCAGGCAGGAAAGGCCCTGGGCATGCTGGTTGACACTCAGCTGAACCTGAGCCAACAGTGTGTCCAGGTGGCCCGGAAGGAATAGCCTGGCCAGCAGGACTGGGGAAGTGATCGTGATTGTGTACTCAGTACTGGTGAAGTTCAGTTTTGGGCCCCTCACCACAAGAAAGACATTGAGGGGCTGGAGCAGGTCCAGAGAAGGGCAAGAAAGATAGGGAAGGGTGTGGAGTACAGGGCTGGTGAGGAGCAGCTGAAGGAGCTGGAGTTGTTTAGCCTGGAGAAGAGAAGGCTGAGAGGAGACCTGTCTACAACTCCCTGAAAGGAAGATGGAGTGAGGTGGGGATTGGTCTCTTCTCTTTACTAGCAAGTGATAGGACAAGAGGAAATGGCCTGAAATTGTGCCAGAGGAGGTTTATGTTGGAGATGAGGAACAAATGCTTTCTTGCAAGAGTGGTCAGGCACTGGAACAGGCAGAATCACTTGGAAGCTGATTTTCTTCCTGCACACCCATTTCAACTTTCATATAAGCAACAGGGATGTTGTAGGCATCCTCCTCCCCTGACACCCTGGCATAGGCATATTTCCCACTTGGTGAAGGAGCTTCATGCCCTCAGGTCCTCCTTGCTGGTTTGGACATTTTTTGATCCCACGAATGCACAGCATCTGCACCCACTTCCCAGAAAGTAATTTATCCAGTATGAGGTGGCATTTCCTTGCTGGCAGCTGGTTTTAGCTGCTTCTTACAAAAGGACTCAGCTCATTTAAGAAGATGCAGTTGAAAAGGGAAGGTTTCAGCCAAATGGTGGTTGGACTTTGTGGTTGAACAAAGGAGTCGGTCAGGTTTTTGTTGTTTGAATGCCCTTGTCTGAGTTCACAACCTGTAAACCCATTTCCCTTTTCCAAACTAATTCTTCCTGCAGGGGATCACACTCAAAAGCTTTTGTTGAGGCTGCCGGGGGAGTGGGAAGGCTTAGAGACCACACAGGTATCTAAGTGCCTAATTGCCACCAATTTCAACAGTAGCTGCCCTAAACACACCCTGAAGGATCCATATCAAAGCCAGATACTTTCAAAGGGGATTGCCCTCTATCCGGGTTGATAACCTCCTTAGATCCTGTCAGCCATTTGGCAAAAGATTTACTTCTTCCATTTTTCTTGCTGGCTTTAGCAAGGACTGAAGACTGGACTGGAAGAGGACTGCAATGTTGAAGAAAGACAGTTGCAATACCTTCTGAATCCAGAAATTAAAGAATTTGTGCAAAGAGCATTTGCTACAGCAATCATCCCCTGATTTAGAAAGGCCCTGCATATCCTTATCTAACACATGCTCAGCTTCCTCTTGGCTGTTGCTCTCGGCCCGTTCTGTTCCAGCCCTCACAACACACCAGTTAGATTTTCCAAGTACCTCCAGATAGCTTCTCCTGTCACAGTGGTATGGGAACAGCAATGAACGCCCCTGATCTTCTTGCAGCCTTTTGCAAGCAGTGTATCTACAGTCTGTTTCTTCAGCTTCCCGCACAGGATGCAAGGCAGTTTTTGAGCCCATATGTTCTCAGGTAGAAGCTCATGGCCCACAGTTGTTCTCTTCTAAGTACAGTAAAAGCAGGGAGTAGGGCAGGGAGAGAAGCAGAATGAATCTACTGTTGGTTAACACATAAGCAGGACAAGCCAGGGTTAGCCAAGCTGCTCCAACAGCTCTGCAGAGCCTTCAAGGTACCATGAGGAGATGTTTGCATGACAGCTCCTTACCGTACTGAATGGGACATGCTGCACCAAGTGGCATGTTATTCAAATAACCCCAGTCTAAAATGTGAATCAGTTATGGCAAGTACCTGACAGTCAGAGCATGTATTTCCATTTGCCCCAGAGTGATGACCTTCTTGGCTAACATAAAGTTGTGGAGTCTCCTTCTCTGGAGAGCTTCAAAACCAACCTGGACGTGATCCCCAGTGACCTGATTAGGGTGACCCTGCTTTAGTGGGAGGGTTGGACTAGATGATTCTAGAAGCCACCTTCCAACCCCCACCATGCTGGGGCTCTAGAACATAAAATAAATTCCACCGCTGGTAATACATCTGTACTTCAAATAGCCCAGAAGCCATCACCACACTGAGAAACTGGAGCTTACTGGTTGGTTGTTCTGAGCTACTCCTATTAAAATTCAAAGCCAAACCACCTCTTTGGAAGCAGGCAGGAGAGTGGGGGTATTTTAAATTGTCTGGCTGACATCCACCTTCTGGTAAGAGCACCAGACAGTAGACAATGCAGTTGCCCAATCTCATTTGGGCCAGGACATAATTCATTAGCCTAATAAACTCAGAGAGTCTACATTTCTAATACAGAAGAAACCACATCTACACAAAAATAATTTCACATCTCACTTGCCCTTACTGGGCCTTGAGGAATGTTAGAGCCTACTGAATTTTCAGAATAACATGCCAGTTTGTGTTTTGGCAAACACTTGACAAAGACAACAATGTTCCATTTAAAATCAGCTCCTCCTCCTTTCTGTTTCACTGAACACTCCAATCCACTGAAGGGTCTCCTCATTCCCCATTCATAGTGTATAGGTGGGAAAGCATGACCCCAGAGGTAGCCCTGAGTTAATTTTCCATTTATGAATTTATGTTTGCAGATCACATACAAGAGGCTGGAGCTTCCCCATCTCCTCCATAGAATCATTTCCTGTGGAAAAGACCTTCAGGATCGTCCATGTTTCGTGCTTTACAATCCTTCTGCTCTGAACTGTCTTCATTCCATAAGAGCGGATGCCCTAGTCTGACGGTCCTCAGTAATGCCTGCTGGGATTTGTCACAGGGCTTTACAGCTTCCCTGCTTCAGAAAAGAGGGATTTCTGCACCTCCCTTGTGTTCACTCATCATGGAGGAGGCTTTGCCTTTGGCTGGCCCTCTTGCTAAACTGTTTCAGTTTAGGTGGCTAAGAGACTTCTGTGACTTTGCACATTTTATTACAGCTGCCACTGTAATAGCAAAGCTAAAATACAAGGTAGGAGAAAAAACAATGGAGGGCATGTTTGGACTGCTCTTCCCCTGTCTGGCAGCCTCTTGCAGCTTTCTCTGCTCTCCATGCCTAAATAGCTGGCAAAAGCCTTGGCTGCTATGAGGAGATGTAGCAGGACATAAAGCTCCCAAAGGACATGGGTAGACAAAATGGAGCAAAAAAGGGGAAAACATATTTTTTCTGAGCCACTTGCTTACATGGACTCCCTCCCAACCCTGCAGAGTTGTTTCTTTGCTCCTTGCAACACAAAGTGGTTGGCTTCTGCCTCTTTGTGAACCAGCTGCCAGGGCCAGGCGGTGGCAGGTGCGAGGCAGTTGTTGCACCCTGAATGACTGAACCTTGTGCCAAGGCCATTGATAATGACACAAATCATGAGCACTTCCCCTGCCTCTGTGTCACAAGATGAGTCTGGTTGACTTGGAGAAGGAGGTGTCAGAAAGAGGAAGCATGCCATGTGGGATAGCCTGTGTGAAATGAAATCTATGTAAAAACATTTTCAATCAAAGGAAGAAAAGTGTCTTTCCAGTTTGAGTTTTTCCTGTAATTGTATGCAATTGCTTAGATGCTGGCCAAGGAAGGGTGGCAGAATCAGCTCCTCAAGTAAAGATGCTCACCTTGCCCACCACTAAAATTCAGAGCTTAAATAAATGCTTAAAGACTGAACTCACCTGACACCTTCCCTGTAGGTTCCTGAGGAAGGGGCTATTGTACCTGGGATTTTGTGTTGCTGTAATTCAGTCAGAACTCATTTGGATTTGATCAAAACTATTTTTCAAAGTTGGTCTTTACTGAGCTGGTCCACGAAAAAAATAACAGAAAAGATGCCACCATTTACAAAATCCAAAATATTTTTCCTAGCTCTAGCTCCTATCATTATTTTCTTTTCAGTCAGTCATGCCTGGAATGAAAAGGATTTTTTTTATGCACGTGAATTTGAAACATTCTGCTCCCCTCCCCCCCCCCCTTTATTATTATGATTTTTTTAAAAAAAATTTTTCATAGAATCCCAGAATCATTAAGGTTGGAAAAGACCTCTAAGATCAAGTCCAACCATCAAACTGCTCCCACCGTGCTCACTATCCCGAACTGCCACATTTGGTGGTTGGGCACCTCCAGGATGGTGATTCCACCAGCTCCCTGGGCAATCGGTTTGGTGCCATTGTCAACATCTGTTTGAATACATTGCACACTTTCAGGAGAGGAACAAAAATAAATGGGCTGGGCTTGGCTGCCTATGCACAGCTAAACCCAGGGAGCTACTTTTGGGGTAACTTGGACTTTTATGACTGGGAGTGGGATTACTCAAATGGGATGAAATATCATCACGGCGTTGCTAAAGTACTGCTGAAGGATTTTTGCCTTAAGATAGTCATGTAGGGAAACAATAGCCCAAAGGATCATTTATTATGGCTGAGGACAGTTTGGCCCAGCCCTGTCTGTGGGAACCAACCTGCAAACCTTTCATGAGCAGGCAGACTTGCAGATGATTGTGTCCCAGAGGGACTCCTTCTGCTAATGACTTTCCAAGATGACTAAAGCCTCATCACCTACCTCTACAAAGTATGAATTGAAAAATCAGCCCTTCCAGTGGCTGGGGAACAACTAGAGACACTAAACTGCAACATTTGTAAGGCATGGAAAACACATTGAATAAAGGCTTCTCTTTCATTTAAAGAACGTAGAGCTTTGTAAGAGGCAAGAGACATGACAACTCTTTCTCCCATGTGGAGAAAATCCCTCTCATTTCAGAGTTTTCTAATGGTCATTACAAATCAGTCCAGTTTCTCTGAGAGACAGGAATTCCTGGCAGGGACAAGACCTTTGAGTCTTCACCTCTCTGGAAACTGAGCTGATGTTTTGTTTTGTTTTCCATGGTGCAGCCTGTTCCTGCTTTGTTGATCTGGATATTCCTCCTTGTTTAGAGACGTTTTTGTCTTAGGCTGGAAAAAATAAAATACAGGATTTCACTCATCTTTCATGTGGCTAAAATGAAAGCTATAAAGCAAGAAGGCCTTTGGGTTTCCACAGAGTCACAGGCGTTTCTGCATGTTAAAATTGTTAACAATTCCAAGTCTGGCAAGCAGAGTCAAGCAAGTTCAGTCAATGTTTATTTCCTTTGGTCTTGTAAAAGCTTTCTCCTCCCTTGTATTTCCTTTTGTGATGGGGAAATAACAATTCAGAAGACTACAATAGCAAAAGACCTTTTTCCTTTCTCTATCCCAGGACTTTGGCTTTGAAATTCCTCGCCAGCTTGGAAGGGAGCGGTGCAGCATGTGGCTAGGGCAGCAAAGGCCTCCTCGCCCCTCTTCTGAAAGGTGATGCAGTGATTGGAGCAGCAGGAGGAGGCTTGGCTTTGAGGTGTCCTCCTTGTCCTCAGGGTGTCTAAAGTTTAGTTTGTACCTCTACCATCAAGCCATGGGAAGGCAGTTAAACCTCCTCAGCCTGAAGGGTTTTCATGGCAGGAGCACAGCCAGAGAAAGAGGGGAATCAACCATCAGGATAGGATAAAAAGTCCAGCAGGACAGGACAAAACCGTTTCCAAGTATTTCACTTTCTCGCTTTCCCCCTCCGTTGCTGGCTGCAGACATACCACTGCACACAACAGGCTGTCTCACCCTGTCCTAGAGCCTGCCGTTGCAAGGCTGAGCACACCAGCCAAGCCCCTGCCTCACCTTGGTGTCTGAAATGTAGATTCTTTGCCCCTTCAGGCAGTTTCAGCTCAGGCCACTGCCCTCCCTTCTCTGCAGCACTGTGCAGTGCTGAGGACCACTGCTGCTGACTGTGTGCTTCCCGCAAGGTGACCAAACGGCATCCCGGCAGGGTGCCTCGGGCAGCTTCGTGGAAACCACTGACCTCAGCACCACAGCAACCTGTGGAAGGGGAAAAAGAGGACTTTGACAACTGGTCAGGAAGTATTAGATTCCAACTGCTAACACAGCACTGACAAGGATTAAAGAAACTTATTAGAGAAACACTGATTACAGAAATCCCTCTTGTTAATCACACATCATGGGTATGTACTCTGTTTTGGGCAACATTTAGCAACACCTATGTGGTTTTGTTTGCCAGCAACAGCGTGCTCTTAGCATTGTTTTAAAGAGCAGCCAAGGAAGGGTGGAAGTGGATGAGCAAACAGCAGCTTTGCTTCCTGGAGCCCATGCTGGAGGGACAACATGCTGCCATTTGACAGGAAGACATCTGAAACTGTGCTCCAAAGTCTGTCAGAGGATAAAGACACAATACAGAAAACACGATCTCATCCTTAATTCTTGCAGGGTGTGAGGATTCAAGAAAACCAAGAAGAAACCTGGCCCAGGACAGTTAGATGCTTGCAGTCAGCATTTGTCTGGTGACTGCCTCACTGCCAACACTGAGCATGAAAATAATGAAGGTACTGAATGTTTCAATCAAACTCTGAGTTGATTCATCTCCTGGCCAGGGTCTAGTAAAGCTTTGGTCATTAGAGAAGCATCTGAAACTGCAGCAAAGCAATTGACTAACACCCCTTGGGAGCACTGCGACATGCCATGGGCAGAAGAAGCCCCAGCAGACTGACCAAAAATGTCAGAAGTGGATCTAGTGAAGAGCTGAACTGGTGTTTGGGATGGGTTAAAGCACCCAAGAATGAAGCAGGCTTTTCACAAGCTACTGAACAGTCAGAGAAGACCTTCTGGGATGCAGCTGGAGGAAGCTTGGAGGGAGGTCCTGGAGACATGTGCAGAGCATCCTTTTCTGGCTGCAAGTGGGCTCTGGAGCACTCTCGATGCTGGGCACCTCAAGGTGCCACTGACCTGGAAATCGATTCCATCTCTGAAGTGAGGCTTGGGCAGGAGTTTGCAGGTACACATCTGGAGCACAGAAAATTCATGTTGTAAATTGGGGAAGATGCAAAAAAGAGAAGGGAAATGCCAGATCCAGTGACAAATGAACAAGAGTGTTGCTGCTGTTAAAAGGTGAAGTGCTTCAGGAGAAGGGCTAATGCTATGCATGGCAATACATAGAGTAGCCTTGGGCTGCACTGAAAAATGTTTCAGCAACAGCCTTACCTTCCTGCAGTGGTTGAGGGAAGCCTGCACTGTGCTCCTGCTCCTCTGGCCTTGATTCAGATGGCAAAGATATGCATGCCTGGCAGTGGCCTCCTGTTTGGTGGAACAGCCTGTGTCTGTGCCAGCGCTCCAAAACACAGCTGGCATGACATGATGGCACAACAGGCTGTGTTTGTCCCTCCACAAGGGTGCCTGGTGCTCTCAGCAAACTGGCCCTGGGCAGAACATGCCAGTGGTAGAGTCACAGTAGGATTCATTAGTCATGTCCTACTGGTACACATTCGGCAATGAGAGCAGCCCTGCAGAGAAAGACTTGGGGGTGCTCAACATGAGCCAGCAGTGGGCACTGGCAGCCCAGAAAGCAAATGGTAGCCTGGGCTGCATCCAAAGAAGCATAGCCAGCAGGTCAAGAGAGGTGGTTCTGCTGCTCTGGTCTGCCCTGGTGAGACCTCCAGCTCTGGAGTTCTCAACACAAGAAGGACATGGACCTGCTGGAATGGGTCCAGAGGAGGGGCAGAAAGAGGATCAGAGGGCTGGAGCACCTCTCCTGTGGGAACAGGCTGAGAGAGTTGGGGCTGTTCAGCCTGGAGAAGAGAAGGGGAGACCTTACATCAACCTTTCAATATCTGAAGGGGACCTGCCAGAAAGCTGGGGAGGGACTGTTCATAACTCTGTTGTGTAGCAATAGGATGAGAGGCAATGGTTGGAAACTGGAGTAGTGTAGATTTAGACTGGACATTTGGAGAAAGTTCTGCACAATGAGGATACTGAAATAATGAAACTGGTTTCCCAGGGAACTGCTGGAGACATTCAAGATCAGACTTGATGGGGCCCTGAGCAACCTGATCTAGTTAAAGGTGTCCCTGCTCACTGCTGGGGTGGGGGCTTGGAGGAGATGACCTTCGAGGGTTCCTTTCCAACCTGATGCATTCTATGACCTTCTGTGTGGGTAATCTACAAAGGGTTACCTTCACACCATCCCTTGATTCCCACCAGGCTGGAGCAACTTTCCTTATGCTGCCTCCTTTTCCATTTTCACTCAGAACTTCCTTGCCTAGGTTTTTGTTCTAATTCTGACAAAGTACAGAGCATTTCAGCTGAACTCCCCAAAAGCACAGCAATCAAAATGAATCAGTCATATTTCTGGCACTACCAGGAGGAAGCTGTTTCGGTACAGATCCATCACACAGCGCTCTCCAGAAGAGCCACCCTATGCTTGTAGCAACCTGATGATGTGGCATGGCTTAGTTGCAATGAGGCTGTTAGTAAAGGCTTCAGAATACCCATCTCTCAAGCAGCCTTCTTGCAAAACATCCTGCCAGCTCCTGCTCATCTTTTAAATGCACAACAATCTCATGACAGGGTACAAATGGATTTAACTTCTGCCGTGGCAGTTTGCTTCAGAGCTAGCAAGCTCACCATTAATTATTGATCTGGCTTGTCGAGCTACAGCATCAATTATTGCAGCCCTGGCACGTGGGGCTTTGGAATTAAAAGCATCCATAACCTTTGTGTGGAAAGGGCTTGCTCTTTTTGGCTCTAAGAAGAGCATTTTTCTTCCATGACAGGTTCATGACTTCTGTCGATGTGGCTCCACTCGCAGGTGGCTGTGCCCCAGCGCAGGTAAACCTTTGAGCTGATGACATAACAGTGATTGGTCCCCAGATGGACCCCCTGACAAGCACAAGATCCTTGTTCCTGGAGGTGAGTGGCTGGGGGGCACAGTGGCTATCACTGTATTGCTACTGTTTCCTCCCGTGTCACAAAATGTCTGTCATTTTCAGCCCTGTGAGAACATCTTGGCTCTCCACTCAGCCCAGCTGGGACATCTCCTCCATAGGTAGAAATGGCAATTATGGCTGCCAGGGTTGGAAGGCCCCTTGCCATTTCCTTATGTAATTGGTTTCCAATTTACTCCTGGAGGATGGGAAGATGACTCTGACAGGGAGTCCTAAAATCCTGGACTAGGGAAATACATGTTTATCATTGCCCTTGTTGATGAGGAAAGGATAAGCAAGGGACAGAGAAGTCTTTGTTTTCTGACTGATCCAAGAAATAGGAGCTTGCCAATTTCAGAAATCCATGAAAAATCACTGTGTAGCTATTAGGGCTGGGAGTTAACAATGAATTACAGAATCCCTAGAGCAGTGTTTCTGAAAACTTTTATACAGACACAGTTCTTAGCCCTGAAAACCAGGGAAATAATGCTTCCCATGGGATTTGTGGGTTTGCAGATGAAAGCAGCAGTCGCCCTTAGCACCATGGGGGAACAGAAGAGCTGTTCACTCTAACGTTTGTGGATGTTGCAATCCACAAACTAACACTCACGTTCTACCTGCTTGTGGGCTGCTGCTCCAACATGTGTTTCAGAAGGACCTTCTCCTGCAGAAGTGTTGGTGAGCCACAGGCTTGGGCAGGCAGCTGCCAGGCTATTTTATCCCCATTTCCAACTTGTGTTTCATGGCTGGATCAGGAACTTCTCTGCCTTCCATGGCTTTTGCATCACCTATTTCAAGACAGCCATCACCCTGTGGTGCCACCATATACTGTGGTGAAGGCCAGTGAGACCTTAGAATGGCCTTCCAGTACCTGAAGGGGGCCTACAAGAAAGCTGGGAAGGGACGTTTTACATGGGCTTATAATGACTGGAGAGGGGGAAGGATGGATGTGGGTAGATTAGGCTAGATATCATTAATACATTCTTTCCAGTGAGGGTGGGGAGACACTGGAACAGATTGCCCAGGGAGGCTGTGGATGTCCCCTCCCAGGAGGCGTTCAAGGCCAGGTTGGATGAGACCCTGGTGGGAGGTGTCCCTGCCCATGGCAGGGGGGGGTTGGGACTTAATGATCATCACTTTAAGATCCCTTCCAACACAACCCAACCCAACCCAACCCATTCTGTGATTCTAAAATTTTGTGTTCATGCAATATTAAGATTAAGAAAATATTATAAGGTATGATACTGGAGAGAAACTGCTCAGTGTAACCAACAGCACTGCTTTTTTTCTCTTCAGTATCTTCCAGCTGAAATACATCAGCCAAGTCCTGCTGTTGAGAGGCTCACATGGTGCTGCTATCCCTTGACAACAAAGCAATTGAGCAGTCTGAGGACACTGTGCTTGTGGACTAAATGGGGAGGGTCAAGCTCCTTGTATCAAATGCATCCAAGTGAATGAGGCTAAAATAAAAATCTCACTTATTCCAAAGGGAAAATCCACGGACATTTGCAGAGAAGATTTTGAGGAACATGTTCCCCTGTCACTTACTGGCTTCATTAGATGGGAAATATTGGTCTCTGTGCTTACTGAAACACTGAGATACCTTCAACCAGCCCAGGCAGCTAAGGATAGTAAAGCAGTAAGCTCATCACATCTTTTCCTTTCATACCTGGCCTAGAAGTTAAATTAGTACAAGATGTTCTGGCTGTACTGGCTGCTCAGGTGTGGAAGCAGCAGAGAAGATATGCTGAAGGCTTCTTCTTGAGACCAGTTCGCAAACAGCTACCACTCGAGGGATGCCTTTGGGGAGGACAGAGCCACAGCAGACCTGTGCCCTGGCCTCACTCTGTGGCTTCAGTATCATCCAAGATTAATTGCTCAGATAAATAGTGAGGTCATGGGATCTGGGTCAACTGTACTGCAGTCTGACGGGAATTCACAGCTAATGACTTCACCATGACCTGTAAATAAGCATTTGACCCTCCTGGTGGTGCAACTGAGTCAATGGTTAGTAGACCAGCCCTTTATATATTACAAAAGCCTGGCTGCTGGAGTAGAGACTTCCCTGAAGCTGTCAGGCTATGTCTAACATATTGTACTTGGAAAAGCCGAAGCAGCTTGCAGCTGCTGATTCAATCCTCTGCCAAAGCTACACCTAGAGACCATCAGGGCTGGAGGTGCATGGTGAAAAGGTAGTGTATGGGGAAAACTTTGTGTGCTACCTTCCTCCTCTTGCTTCTTCACAAAAGCCAACATTCCCTAGGCCAAGCAAGTGTCTGTCTGAAAAACTACAACCAAATGGTTCTGCCTTAGCTCTAGGCAGCAGGCAGGAGAAGCTGACGAGGTCAGTGGGCCACAGCTGCCCTTCTTCTTAAGGGAAACAGAGAAGCTGTTCAGAATTCAGGTGAAATAAACTGAGCATCAGTCATTGCATCTTTCTGGGACACTTACAAAATCCACGTACTTAGCTGGGCTGACCCTAAACAGGGTAACTACTGGGTCTGATGTGTGCTGGCATGGAATAGAAGGGGAGGAAGGTTTAAAAGTTGTGCTGTTTCCCCCTAAAACAAATAGACTCACTCCATGAAAGATGAACCACATGGAAGAGTTTGCAGAGCTTAGAGATAAGCAACACAGGAGAGCTCATCCATTTTCTTGCACTTCCTGGCCCCACAGGTGCTTGGGTATGCAGTCTTCTGCAGGAGAATGGAATGCAAGTAAACATTTCTGTGGCTGATTTTGCCAAGGAACTCACCTTCACCACCTCTAACCAGAACTCTAAACTGATTGTGAATTTATGGGTCACTTGCTCAAGTGGGGTGTCAGTCACCCATGAAACCATCAGGAAGCTCCGTCCCAGGCACCATCAAAGCACCCTTGCTCCAGGCAGAAGGGCTCTGCTTGGAAAAGCAGGCATCCCAAAAATGAATTAGTGAAAATATTTTTACCTTTTAACAAGCTGGATTGAAAATAGTAAGTCTCATCAGGAGGCTCAGTTTAATCATTAGTATTACACCAATGATGGAGACGTAAGGGGAGGAAAGCAGGAGATGTGTCCTGGAGAAACCCGTTCCCTTGGATTCCCTCATAAACTGGAGGAGAAAACTGGCTGATGATTCAGTTTTGCCTTTGATTCCCCATAATGACTAAATCCTGCAAAGATAATTGGTGTTAAGGCCATTTGTGCTGGCAGCTGTATGCCAGGACTTTTTAAAATCATTATCTGCTGAGACATTTGCAAATACACAGCGAGCCTGGCAATGCCTCATTAAAGCATTGAAGAAGACAATCATAAATTTTATTGCCTCAGCATTACATGTGGAAGTCATAATGGCACAGATCTGCTCTGAATGTATAAATTCCCTTATTGCTTCAGCAAAGGCTCTTGCTTTCCTGGACAGGCTCTTGAGAAAGGCGTAACAATGAAGAACGCCATCAGCATTCCAGCAGGGAAGTCTGGCTGGCTCCATGCTTTTCATATAAGGAAAACTCTTGCTCTAACCAGTCAGAGAATGCATTTGGAAAGGTAGCCATAACAAAACATCAGACAAATACTGCCCCTGCAGCAGTTCCAGGCAGCAGACCTCTCCATGACGCTCCCCTTCCAGCCACCATTTCTCCTGATGCGCATCAAGTTTCATTTCAAGGGTCTTTATCCAAGTGGACTGAGGTCAGTGGAAAGATTATCACAGAATCCTAGGATGGTTGAGGTTGGAAGGGACCTTGAAGATTATCATTGTTTTCCTTAAGTTTTGCACAGAACCCTTGATGAGGCATCTCAGGTTTTATTGGAAGAGAAGAAATTTGCTAGCGGTTTAGGGAAGTTATGTTGCCATTGGCTTAGAAAAACAGACTCCTATTCAGTGTGGTTCAAACTCAGACATTAATGTGATAGTCTGTCTCTTAGGGATGGGCCTCCAGCCTGTCCTCAAGAATTTGTTGTTGGATGTTTCTGAATTCATAGGTATAAAAGAAAGAGTTTAATTCTGGGGAATTTCCACAAATTAGATAGTGGTTGAGAGTCACCTTTGTCTTATTCCACATGAACCTGGGCCTGGCCTCTAGATAAATGAACACAGATAATTACTGAAGTCCAGTAAATGTCTAGGAAAGGGTAGTGAAGCTAATGAAGGGTCTGCAGAACAGGTCATATGAGCAGCAGCTGAGGGAACTGGGGTTGTTCAGCCTGGAGAAAAGGAGGCTGAGGGGAGACCTCAGTCTCTGCAAGTACCTGAAAGGAGGTTGGAGCCAGGTAGATGTTGGTCTTTTCTCCCTAGTAGCAAGAGACAGGACAAAAGGAAATGGCCTCAAGTTGCACCAGGGGAGCTTCAGGTTGGATGTTAGAAGAAAGTTTGTCATCGGAAGTGTTCTCAGCCACTGGCACACACTCTCCAGGGGGGTGGTTGAATCCCCATCCTTGGAGGGGTTTAAAAGAGGCAGAGATGTGGTGCTCAGAGATGTGGTTTAGCACCAGCCTTGGCAGAATTAGAGAATGGATGAACCTGATAATCTTTGAGGTCTCTTCCAAACAAAATGATTCTATGACTATTTAACCTAATGAAATCCTTGTGGCCTGGGACTTCTCACAGAGTTTCTCACTCTTACTTCTGCTGTTCCTCTCTGCAGGATGTGGCAAGGGATGTTTCAGGGCCTCTGTTCTCCTTGCTGTGCATGCAGGTCACTTCTTGTGTGGCTGTGCATTTGTGTGAGTGTCCAGGGGAAAATCAATTGCCTTTGTATAGCTTCTCAGAGGGAGTTAGTCTGCTCAGGACTTAGCCATCCATTCCGTCAGACCCGAGGGGGATGCAGTAAGTGACATGGATGCAGTGAGATGGATGCTTGAACACCCATGCTGAGGTTTCAGAGCCACGCTGTCATGGTGGAGAGGGTATAGCATGGGGTTAATAGGGTGACAGCATCAGTACAAAGCCAGGTTTCCCATCACTGTGCCCAGTGCTTTCATTCAAGGGGGTGATGTCATGAATTCTGAGCTAATGCAAAATGCAGGCTGTATTCCGAGCTCTGAACATTTCCTAATATTCTTCAGTCTCCAAAAATGTTGACCTGTGCCATGAATGACCATGTGAAACCATGATCTGCAGGCCAGAGCCATCACATATGGCACAACCATGCAGGTAATCTTCACAGAGCTTCTTCCATCCTCCTGCATTTCTTTGCTACCATACTTGACAACTGTTTTAAAAAAGAGGGAAATAGATCAAACATACAAAGAGTTTGTCATCTTAAAGGCAAGAAAAAAAAAATCTAAAAGAAGAAAACCAAAAGAGGAATTGTAGGAAAATCTTACCAATGTGTGAGAGGTTCCTGACTATTCTGATTGCTGAAGTTGTCCAGAGGCATTGCCAGGCATTTTTCCGAGCATTCTGGAGAAACTCTATCCAGGATCATGTCTGTTTTGTCAGGTGTTTGGAGAATTGGTTTGGCCTTGCAGGAGCTGAGGGTGGAGCTGGGAAGGCAGCCTGGCTCTTGGTTGAACCTTGGCTTTGATCTTGACTATGGAGCGCCCAGCACCTCTCACCATAATTTAGGGTCTGTCATAAATATTTAAGCTTCAGATTATTTTTTTCCCCTTACTTTTCCACTCTTTGGGTTTTCCCTCTTGGACTCTCTTGTAATTTCAGGAGCTTGACCTCTCAGCAGTGTTGGCAGAAGTCTATGCCAGTGTTGACACCCCAGCCATGCACTGACTGCAAACCTCCTTAGGCAGAAGGTCAAATCACCTCAGAAAGAGCCCTAAAATTAAGAACTAATAATTGGCCTATCCCCAGTGCCTTCAGTTTGAAACTCTTTGTACATTTATTAATATAACTGTCACTTTTCTAAGAGCTGTCCAGCTCTTTGCTAGACCCCACACCTGGCACTGCTATGTCTCACCCCAAGCGGGCAGATTTGGAGAAACAAAGGCTCCTCAAAGTACTCCTTAGCTTGAAAAAATGCATCAAGACAAAGGAGCTGGCTCAGGATAATCCTTCTTTGGACCAAGAACTCATTCAAATCTGGATTCAGATTCTAGTTCTTGCCCTGTCTAGGGTGTTATGCAGCTGTGTACAAGGTGAGGGGGAGTCTCAGAGGCACAGTCTTGTGTGTTCTCACCAAAGCACCAAGCTCTCAAGGGCAGTAAGTGCAATAGTCAGCATCTGCAGGAAATCATGTTAGGATTAAAACCAGGAAAGAACTTATTTCAGTTTTAGACTTGGAAATGAATCTGTTTTCCCTAGCTGCATGGTTAAGGGATGCTGTTGTAGAAAGGCTGATGGCTATGGAAGGGCAAGCACCACCAGTGAAGCACCTCTGTTGCTTTGAAGCTGTTCCACCCAGAACATGGGGTTAGAGGCCAGCAGAGAAATCTACAGCATGATACTACAATAACTGAGGGATTTCCCCAGCACCTTCCACTGATGTTACACTTTTCATTACATTCCTATTACAGCAGCACTTTTCAATGCCCCCTTTTCTGGTCTGCTGATGGTTTTCAACTCCAGATCTCCCCCAGAGACTTCCATGAAGCTTCCTGTGCATTAGTTTCCAGCCCCAGCTGAAAGTATGTGAATATAAGAAGCTGCCACAAGTAAACCCATGTGAGCAATGCACTCAAGACAGCTGATGTACACTTACCAGGGTGGATAGATGTATGAAGTTGGATACTATGGTACTGCTGTGAGTTGTCATCCTCTGAACTTTATAGTGGTGGGAACTGAGTAGCTCCAAATGTTTTGTAAACTGACCCTCCAGCCCAGAAAAACCAAAGGCAAATTTAATTTAAGGTTAAGTGGAGAGGTCAAAATGTTCTGATTGTAATGTGAAGGACTGAAAAAGAAGCCTGGGCTTTTCAAAGTTCATATTTGAGCTGATGTGATGTAAGACAGGCTTCAGCTCCTTGGAGCTGTACCAAAGAAGACTTCTGTTTATGTCAGTGGAAATGAAGACAAGAGTTTCAGCCACTCAAGCAATTTGACAATATCAGGCATAGTGCTATCACTTTTCATTAACATACAAAATGAAGCCAAGAAGGCAGAGCACAGTTTGTTCCATCTGCACTCTAATTAAATGCACTTTGTTATTTTCTGGATCATTCACCCTTGGTTCAGTTCAAGTTTATTTTAAGGCAGACTAACCAACCTTTTAACTAGAGAGTCCTCAGCCTCCCACTGCTCACTTGCAGCATGGTCTGTGCCAACAGAAGAAGCATTTCTGATCCGGATGAAGGCAAGGCTGATGTTGACCTTAAGAAGTGGCCTGCCAGTAAGTCCCTGCTGTGGGCTGCCAGGATGCACTCAGTGATGTGGCACAAACCTATCATGCCATGATAAAAGCTGCATTAGCTGTCCAAGAAAGAGCCCAAGGAGCTGAAGATATGTACTATGAGTTAATTAGAGCCACATCCTCCTTACATTCCCCACACTGAATTCTTTCCAAGCAAGAACCAAAGGAAACTCTTGCTGGGATCAAATATAGACTGAAAATGTATCTTGGGATGGGCAATTCTATGTCACCTCAGGCTTTAAGCAGAGCAGAACACGAACAGTACACATGGAAGATGGAAATATACATAAGCACAGAATCCCAGCATGGTAGGGGTTGGAAGGGACCTCTGGGGATCATCCAGTCCAACCCCCCTGCTAAAACAGGGTCATACAGAGCAGGCTGCCCAGGATGATGATGTTCAGGTGCATTTGGAATCTCTCCAGAGAAGGACACTCCACAGCCTCTCTGGGCAGCCTGCTCCAGGGCTCTGATATCCTCAGAGTAAAGAAGCTTCTCCTTATATTTAGATGGAAATTACTGTGTTCTACTTCGTGCCCACTGCCCCTCGTCCTGTCACTGGGTACCACTGGAAAGCACTGGAATGAGACTGGCCCCAAGTGCAGATGTTAATTCCCATGCATACAGCACTATGAGGAAACCCACTCTTGGCTTTAATTCCTTAGCCTTTCAGGGCTAGCCTGGTGCTATAGTTCTGCCATAAAAAAAGATCAAGGAACTGGCCCCAGCAAATCCTGCTTCGAGGTCTCAGCATCTGCTAACATCACTGCTCCCTGCGCTTCCCTTTTGTGTGTGTACAGTATACAGGGAAAGCAGCCAGCCCTGATGAAGGAGGAAAATACGAAATGGGAAGATGAATGGTGAAATCGAGGACTTGGCCAAAGCTGAAACATTAAAGCAATATCTTTTAGAAATCCTCTTAAGGAGGACTAAAGAATAGACTCTATTTTACTGTAGGTTATCATAGTACTTTGTGCTCCATGGAGCTCTCTGGGTAGCCCAAACCTTTGCCTTTAATCTTTGTTTCCAAATCTTTATGAAATGGTGATGGGAATGGAGATGAGACAGAGATGATGGTTATTGGAGGCTGGAGCCTGAGGAGAGAGGGAAATTCTTTGCATGTTTAACTTTGCTAACTTCACCAGTGATGTTGCTGGCCTTGCAGGGCCATTGTCTTGGTACAATATGTTTTTATACTTCCATGAATAGCATATTTATGTAGCTTCTATGGAAGATCTTCATCTGCTGGAAAACAATAGAGCATGATGAGAATCAGTTCCACAGGGTTACAGATCTGACATTCGAGGGTCCCATGAGCCCATCAAAGATAAAATCCATTGTATTTAGATTTGAATAGAAGGAATGTTCAAATCTGAAATAAAACCCCCAGTGTTTGATACCCTGAAGAAGCTTACCCACTGAGGGGGTGGAGTGAGGGTGGCTGAGGGGACGGCAGGTAGCTTCAGTTTCTTCCTCCTGGGAGCTCTGCAAAATCAACTAACTAATTGGAGGAAAACAATCCTTGAGCTCCTTCAGACTCCTTGCAGGGATGTGCTTGAGCCTGGCTCACATTTTTCACAGTGAGACTGTGTCTTTGCTGCATCAGGGCCCCAATGCTACAGTGACAAGTTTCTATGCAGTGCAATAACAACTTGCTTCTGACAGCGTGAGCATGTTCATGTGTTCACCAGGGGATCTGTGGGGATTAAACTATCAGCAGTACTCTTCACAATTACTCTCAAGCAAATTTTGGTCTTGGAAAGCAGTAGGTAAAGATGCCCCTGCCTCTGGCAGGGGGTTGGACCAGGTGACCATTAAAATTCCCCTCCCACCTAAACCAGCCCATGATTCCATGCCTGTGCTAAATCCTTCTTCTGGCTGGCAGGTACCAAGGCTTCCCAGAGACAGCCCATGCCTGCTTGCATGGTGCATGTTCCTTGGCCATGAGGCTGCTCACTTGCCTGATGAAGTGCTTCCAGATCATTTATTGATGAATGCTGAGAGCAGGAACAGGCCAAACTGTGATTCCTGGTCTATGGAACAGCACTGCATCTCCAGGGGAGGCTGCAGGAATATTCTTGCTTCTGAGAGATCTGTGTCTTCTGCCAGCTCTGAGTATGACATTGCTTTCTGACTGGGTTTTCATAAACATAATGTGTGAAGTTTTCTGTTCCAATTAGTGAGAATAATTAAACTGGTGGATCTGCAGGAATGAAACAGGACATACTGTGGGCTTAGCAGCATGTCACTTCCTGGGGACACTGTTCTGGAGACTGAGAGACTGAAAGACATCGTCTTTAACAAGTAAAAAGGAGCTGATGAGTCATTCCAGCTATGAAAGGGATTAAAATATTTTTAAACAGAAGAGTAGTTATTAATAAAGTGCAGGAAATGATAAGGAGCTATTGCACTTTGAGCAAAAAGACCAACATGACTTCCTCCCACAGAGTACTTTGATGATACTCTTCCTCCCTCTTAAATCTTATTTTTATTCTCTCTCAGTGTTCTTTCAAAACTTGTTTACAGAAGTGGCCATGATGTTATCCTTTCTCTGGGTGGGTGCTCCTTGGCAATAAATGGTTTCTACTTTGCTGTCTTCGAAACTGGCCAAGGGTTGGTAAAACATCTCCACTCTTTTTTTCCCCTGGAAATCCTCACTACTTGGGAACATGACCCAAAACATCAGTAGCCAGTGTAAGTGTCCCAGCCCTTCTAAATCCTCCTGAGGCTCCTTTTTATTTGTCTTCATGTATCTTATTAATGCAGAAAGTTTAACCTGTGCCATGTATCTGTGCAAATAAACCTGCCAGTAACTTTGGTCATACCAGCCAAGCAAGGTGCACAGCTGTAGCACATGGCCCCAGTACTGGGGAAAGAGCAGTGAGAAACAGTCACAGAACAGGTTGGTGTGCTGGGGCACACCCATCCTGGATGGGGCTGACCACCAGCCCCAGGTGGACAAAAGAAATTTAATCTGGGGAGGGCTTGGCCCCTCCCCTGCTGGGAGAAGGTGGTCCCCTGACTCAGAGGTGGTCTATTCCACTTCCCCTTCCTGTCCAGCAAGCCTATAAAAAGGGTGGATATCTTGCTGCTCTTCCCTTTTTCCTGCCTCGTCTGCTCGAGAGTACTTCCTGCTGCTGTTGCTGTCACTGTCTCCTGCACCAGACCACGTGGCTGGGGCCCTTTCTCTCTCTCAACTGAATCCACCGACATCCAGGGGAACACAAGGCCATCCAGGCATGGTTTTGTATATTTTTCTTCCCACTTACCCTCATCCCTCTCCTCTGTGAACCCCCCCCTGTTACTGATATATATATATATGTAAAAAAATATTTTTTTTCCTTTCCCTTTTGTGAAAAAAGAAAAAAATTTCCTCTTCCTACTTCCAAACCGACTTCAGAATATTTCTTTCACAAGTTTTTTTTTTTTTTTTTTCCCCTTCTTCTCTCTCTCTCCACCCTGCTGAGAAAAAAGGGAGAAGGGCTGGGGGAGGAATTTTTATCTATTATCATTTGAGCTCCTAAACTCAGAGCTCAAACCATCACAATATTTCTTTTGGCGCTTCCAACATGAGGCTTGGAAAATAATATTTTTTCTTTTGCTTGAAAATTACACCTGATTGGGAAAGAAGGGTTTGGAAGTAGAGATGGTAATTTTACAGATTCTTATGGTTCAAGTTTTTGGATGGGCTGTTGGCTGGATCTTTTGGACGCATGTGTATAAACTACTGACTTACCGTGTGCTTTGGTTAATTATAGAGATGCTGCTTGATTGGATAAAAACTCTGCCAATGCAGTTTTGCATGTACCTTTTGAGATCCATCAATCCTACTGGCGGTGGGCACTTCTCAAACTTTTCTGACATAAAGAATTTCTCTGAAACCTATTATGAAACTAAACGTGTGGATAAAAATATTGCTGAAGGAGAATGGGACTATGTAAAAATATGTTCTGTAGGTTTAAATGTAATCTTGATAATCATACTCGCTCTGGCCATGTGGGGAAGGGGGTGCCCCAACCCATTAAGAGCTATCTGTGGAGGGACAATCGGTTTAGGGAATTCTTTCGTAAGCCTTAATGGCCCAAAGGCAGAAAGCTGTAAGCACTGCAGGCACTGTGATAATGTTTATGAAAACAGGAGGGAGGGGTCTGGCTGCTGTGAATGCTGTCCAGCCCGATGGAGGCTGGCCAAACCTGAGGCCCAGCCCCGCAGGTTTGACCCCCCACCAACAGCTTCACACATAACCCCTGATGCTCCTCCACCTGTAGTTTCCCTAGCACCGGTTACCACACGCAGGAAAAAGATGCAAAAATCAGCTCCAAATACAGATGGTGAAGAAGGCACCTCAGCAGGACCCAGCACATCTCAGAACCCACCAGCAGATGGAGAGGATTCAGATCAGGAGATCATAACCATCACATTTCTGCCCAGAAAAGAATTAAGGCAAACTCATCTGGACTACGCACGGAGAGAGGGTGAGACAATACTAAACTGGACCCTAAAATGTTGGGATGAGAGTGCAGAAACTGTAGATCTAGATAAGAGGGAGGCGAAGCTTCTAGGCTCCCTGTCTCATGATGCCGGTCTGGATAAAGAATTAGCAAAACTTGATGGAACACACACTCTCTGGGCCTGGATTACTAATGCTATAAAGCGCAGGTACCCTACCAGAAAGGATTTGCCTTGGGCCCCAATTAAATGGACGGCTATGGAACAGGGCATTCGGTACCTGAGACAGATGGCTGTGCTGGAGATCATCTATGGAAATGGCCACCTCCCCTTGGACCCAGATCAGGTGTCCATGTCCTTAGTAAAGAAACTCACCTAGGGTGCCCCTCAAAGATATGCACATACACTAGGAGGGATGCTTCTGACTGGATAGGATGGAAGTCCTAAAATTGTGGGTGAGTTTGCTAGTGACCTGAGGGAATATGAGGACAGTGTCAGTCACATGCCCGTAATCTCAGCCATAGAGGCTATGACTAAAGACATCATCAAAGAGATTAAGGCCTCCAAGCCTGAACTGAAGGAAGGGGATGACACCTTTTCTCCCCCTTCACCTTATCCATCAGAATGGATCCATGTTTCAGCCATCAGGAATAAACATCATTCTCCTCCCCCTAGGAGATCACCCCAAGCTAATCAGGGGATGTCAAGAGTGGCTCTGTGGAGAGCTCTCTGTGACCATGGGGAAAACATGAACCGCTGGGATGGCCAACCCACCTCTGCACTCTGGGCCAGAGTACGGGAACTGCAAGGTGGCCCCAATGGGAATAACTCGCCCAGGAGAAGGGCAGCCCCAGTTTCCCAGGGTGGTTCCTCCTATTCAAGAGACCCTTCTCCCAGTAACACAGGGCCCTGTGACAGATGTGGGCATCGCCGCCAGCATTAGAGGTGCCCTGCCTCCAGCCAGGCGGAGGTCAGGGACAACAGAGCGTACTGGGATGTGTTTGTGAAATGGCCTGGCACTTCAGAAGCCCTGAAGTACCGAGCTCTGGTGGACACAGGGGCCCAATGCACCCTAATACCATCAAGCTACAGAGGGACCGAGCCCATAACCATTCAAGGGGTCACAGGGGGCTCACAAGATCTTACTGTTGCGCAGGCTGAGATAAGCCTGACTGGGAATGAGTGGGGAAAACACACCATAGTGACTGGTCCAGATGCACCTTGCATTCTTGGCATTGACTTTCTGCGGGAGGGATGTTTTAAAGACCCTAAAGGGCACAAGTGGGCATTTGGGGTAGCAGCTGTAGGGACTGCAGACAGGGAACAGCTGTCTGCCGTGCCTGAGCTGTCAGATGACTCCTCCGTAGTTGGCAGCCATAAGGTGCAGGATTTGTAGTTACCAATTGCTTCTCGCATAGTGCATCGCAGGCAATACAGGACCAACCGAGACTCTCTGCACCCCATACATCAACTGATTCGACGACTGGAGAGCCAGAAGGTAATCAGCAAAGCTCATTCACCTTCCAACAGCCCAATATGGCCAGTGCGGAAGGAAAATGGGGAATGGAGATTGACTGTGGACTACCGTGGCCTGAATGAAGTAACTCCTCCGATGAGTGCTGCTGTGCCAGACATGTTGGAGCTCCAGTACGAACTGGAATTGAAGGCGGCCAAGTGGTATGCCACAATAGACATTGCTAATGCTTTCTTCTCCGTTCCCATTGCAGAAGAATGTAGGCCACAGTTTGCTTTCACCTGGAGAGGTGTCCAATATCAATGGAATCGTCTCCCCCAGGGGTGGAAACACAGTTCTACCATCTGCAATGAAGTGATCCAAACTGCACTGGAGAAGGGTGGAGCCCCTGACCACCTGCAGTTCATTGATGACATCATTGTATGGGGTGAGACAGCAGAGGAGGTCTATCAGAAGGGTAAGAGGATAATCGATATCCTGTTGGAGGCTGGCTTTGCCATAAAGAGAAGCAAGGTAAAAGGGCCTGTCAGAGAGATCCGGTTTCTGGGAGTTCGATGGCAAGATGGCCGTCGCCACATCCCTCAGGATGTGGTGAATAAGGTAGCCACTATGGTGCAACCCACTAGTAAGAAAGAGACACAATCCTTCTTGGGGCTTCTGGGCTTCTGGAAAATGCACATTCCCGGGTATAGTCAAATAGTGAAACCCCTCTTCCATGTAACACGGGAGAAAAATAGTTTTGTGTGGGGATATGAGGAACAGGTAGCATTTGACCAAATAAAACGAGAAGTGGTCCATGCTATGGCTCTGGGACCTGTTCGAACTGGGCCAGAGATCAAGAATGTGCTGTATACTGTGGCTGGTGAGAGTGGTCCTACATGGAGTTTGTGGCAGAAAGCTCCTGGTGAGACAAGGGGCAGGCCCCTAGGTTTCTGGAGTAAGGGGTACAAAGGTTCTGAGGCCAACTACACTGCAACAGAAAAGGAGATCCTAGCTGCCTATGAGGGAGTCCGAGCTGCTTCTGAGGTAACTGGGACCGAGTCACCACTTCTTTTAGTTCCAAGGCTTCCAGTCCTGACTTGGATTTTTAAAGGGAGGGGCTCAACCCCACATCATGCCACAGATGCCACCTGGAGTAAATGGATGGCCCTGATAACTCAGCGAGCTCGAATGGGGAACTTTGAATGCCCTGGCATAGTAGAAGTGATCACCAACTGGCCAGAGGGTGCTGACTTTGGGATGCCACCAGAGAAGACAGTGACCCGTGCTGAGGAAGCTCCCCCATATAATGACCTCCCTGATAATGAAAAGGCCTATGCTCTATTCACAGATGGATCTTGCCGTCTTGTAGGGAGCAAGCGGAGATGGAAGGCAGCTGTCTGGAGCCCAACAAGGCAAGTGGCAGAAGCAAGGGATGGAGAAGGCGAATCCAGTCAGTATGCAGAGGTAAAAGCTGTCCAGCTGGCCCTGGATATAGCAAAACGGGAGAACTGGCCGGTGCTTTACCTATATACTGACTCCTGGATGGTGGCAAATGCCTTATGGGGGTGGCTGAAGGAATGGAAGAAGAACGGATGGCAGAGGAAAGGAAAGGCTATCTGGGCTGCAGACCTGTGGCAAGACATTGCTGCCCATCTGGACAAGTTACCAATAAAGTTATGGCACATTGATGCACACATTCCCAAAAGCAGAGCCACTGAGGAACACCAGCACAACCACCAAGCAGATCTGGCTGCTAAAATCTCCCAGATAGACTTGAACTGGGAACACAAGGGTGAGCTATTCCTAGCTCGCTGGGCCCATGGCACTTCAGGTCACCAAGGGAGAGATGCCACATACCGGTGGGCTCGGGACAGGTCAGTGGACATATCCATGGAAGCCATCTCCCAGGTTATTCATGAGTGTGACATCTGTGCTGCCATAAAGCAGGCTAAGCGCATGAAGCCTTTATGGTATGGGGGGAGATGGTCGAAGTATAAGTACGGAGAGGCCTGGTAGATCGACTACATCACCCTTCCTCGATCTCACAGTGGCAAGCAGTACGTACTGACCATGGTGGAGGCAAGTACAGGGTGGCTGGAAACCTACCCAGTACCTCATGCCACTGCCTGCAACACCATCCTGGGCCTGGAGAGACACGTCCTGTGGAGACATGGCACCCCAGAGAGGATCGAGTCGGACAATGGAACCCACTTCAAGAACCATCTCACAAGGGACTGGGCAAAGGAACATGGGATTGAATGGATTTACCATATCCCATATCATGCACCAGCTGCAGGGAAGGTTGAACGCTACAATGGCTTGTTGAAGACCACCCTAAAAGCCATGGGGGGTGGAACCTTTAGGAACTGGGAAAAACACCTAGCTCAGGCCACTTGGTTAGTCAATAGCAGAGGGTCTGTAAACCGAGCTGGTCCTGCCCAGTCCAACCTGCTGCAAACAGTGGATGGAGATGGAGTTCCCATGATCAATGAGAAAAACCTACTAGGAAAATCAGTATGGGTTTTCCCTGCTGTTGATGGGGGCAAACCAACCCGAGGGGTGGTCTCTGCTGAGGGGCCTGGTCACACATACTGGGTCATGCTAGAGACTGGGGATATTCAGTGTGTGCAACAACGAAACATGACGTTGGCTGAAAAGGTATAGCCTCTGAAGGTAACACCAATTAATGTAATGTAATCACTGTATAATAGTTATAAGTTGTTGTAAGTTTTCCTAGTTTGATAACAACCTGGTGTCCAGGATCCAGCATGAAACCACCGCACACAAGCATCAGCTCGAAAGGACTTCTGCATCATCTCGCCTACACCTGCTCCTGCTTCCCATACAGCAATAGACTGTTCCTGACTCCCCTTCAGAGGTGAAGATGGTTTCCTGTTCTCTCTTATTCTTCTCCACGTTCCTGCCCAGCTCAAGCACCACCTGCATCAACTGGCACCAGAGAGAGAGACTGCCCTGAGAGAGAGAGAGACACAGCCGGGATAAAGAGGGATTTACAACATGAACTCTAATACCACAACTCATGACTGGATAAAGAAACTGTGACAGGAAAGTGGAAGTGAAATAGAAGGGGTGGACTGTGCTGGGGCACACCCATCCTGGATGGGGCTGAGAAGAACCCAGCCCCAGGTGGACAAAAGAAATTTAATCTGGGGAGGGCTTGGCCCCTCCCCTGCTGGGAGAAGGTGGTCCCCTGACTCAGAGGTGGTCTATTCCACTTCTCCTTCCTGTCCAGCAAGCCTATAAAAAGGGCGGATATCTTGCTGCTCTTCCCTTTTTCCTGCCTCGTCTGCTCGAGAGTACTTCCTGCTGCTGTTGCTGTCACTGTCTCCTCACAAGGCCATCCAGGCTTGGTTTTGTATATTTTTCTTCCCACTTACCCTCATCCCTCACCTCTGTGAACCCCCCCCCCCGTTACTGATATATATATATATATATATGTAAAAAAATTTTTTTTTCCTTTCCCTTTTGTGAAAAAAGAAAAAAATTTCCTCTTCCTACTTCCAAACCGACTTCAGAATATTTCTTTCATGAGTTTTTTTTGTGTTTTTTTTTTTTTCTTCTCTCTCTCTCCACCCTGCCGAGAAAAAAGGGAGAAGGGCTGGGGGAGGAATTTATATCTATTATCATTTGAGCTCCTAAACTCAGAGCTCAAACCACCACAGTTGGCTTGGAAGGGACCTTTGCACGTTGTCTGGACCAACACTCTCTGCACGGACAGCTTCAACTAGATCAGCTTCAACTAGATCAAGTTGCTAAGAGCCCAAACAACCTGACCTGGAATGTTTCCAAGGATGGGGCATCTATTGCCTGTTTGGGCAACCTGTGCTAGTGTCTCACCACCATTATTGTAAAAAATTTCTTCCTTCTATCTAATCTAAATCTTCTCTTTTTTTAGTTCAAAACCATAACCCCTTGTCCTGTCACAACAGACCCTGCTAAAAAATCCTTCCATACCCTATTCTCACACCTATGCAACCCACTGCCTTCAGAGAGGCCACCTGGGAGCAAGGGCAGGATGTTTCCTCCAGACTCAGTTCTCACCTTGACCATCTCTTTGAAAAATAAATTTAATGTATGAAATTGTTTCAGAAAGGCATTCTACGTGCTGCCATATTTATTTATTTTTTGCTGCAAATATTACAGTGCACTTATTTTTCTCTTGCTAAGTGTATGAATCCACTTTAACTCTTTGATGTGGTTCAGCTGCTTTCTAAAGAAACTCAGAACAATCCAGATGTGTTAAGCAAAGTACTGCTGGGGCACAGAGTCCTGTTTGAGGAGGTTTTGACAGGAAAGTATTTTCTCCAGAAACTTTTTCTCAATGCTCTTTTTAACTCACTCGTGCTGCAAATTCAAGTGTTCAAATTGTCCCCCCCTAATCTGAAGGTTTTGCACCACTCTGGCTGTCTGGCTTCATGGCTAACTGTGTTCTGACCTGCTCTGCTTTCTTCCTGTCGTCGCCAGTAGTAGGATCGTGCCACTGGAAACAAGCCCAGACCTCGAGTTTAAGCTTATCTTGTGATACACTTTTGTGATAGTCACTTCACCAAACAGAACTCCCTCAGCCAGCAGCTCCTGCACATATTGCTATAAACCCTGAGAAGCACGAGAATGTGAGGGGAAAATGTCCTTCTTCATCTCAAAAACATAATGCTGAAGGGCTGGAGTGGGTCAGAATGGAAAACATCAATTATTTTATGACATGTTTGATCCACTGCAGCACAGGAAAGACACTATCCAGAAAATAATGAGCCATAAAATGGAGGATTCAGAGGAAATAAAACAAACCCAGATTCTTAGCTTCTTCTTTTAATAAACTGATGCTTGTAGCATCGCACCACCTCAAGCCCTTCATAGGAGAAACACAAAATCAAGCTCCGTGTAGTTGCTTTTTCTCTGATTTGAAAAATGAGGCTCTGGGGCACTGAATTTAATATCCTTATTTAATATCCCTTTAGTCTATCCCTGCTTCCTGTTTTAACATTGGTGACCCAGGCTCATATTTCCTCTTTGGATTTCTTCTGAAGAATGAGATAGATCTTTGTTTAATTTGGGCTTTCTTCCCCTCTGCTGAGACTGTTTAGTTTCTTGATCAGCTGTTACAGCAATTATTTTCTGAAATGTTTCTCTGTCTTTTATTTTTTCTTTTGGAAACTGTACATCTGCTCTTGGCATCTGTTCCATATCCTTTACGAACACTGAAGCAGGGAATTACATTTTTTTTTTCCTTGCAGAGGCTGTGTCTATTGTCTAGAAATTATTGTCTTTGCCTTAAAAAGCCATAGTCTCCTTCATTGACACTTTACTCTTCTCATATTGGAAACACTTCCTATGCTCATTGTCTGGTGAAGCCATATTTTACTCTGTAGCAATGCTTTCCATGTAAGTGGAGTCTTTAATTGCATTCTCTAACCATTTCATCCCTTCCCTGTTACCCACCTTTTTATTGCTCCTTGTTACTTCCGGCACCTCACTGTTTCTTGTTTATGCTACTGGTGTATATTTAATGGCACCCACAGACTCTGAGCTTGCTAGAAACCAGCTTCAAGTCTGTGGCTTTTCTACCATGTGTCATTTCTCTCTCTTCTTTCAGCAGAATTTCATTACCTTTCCTCTGCTTCAATGCAAACACCTCATCTTTGTCATTCATCCTTCCCTGCAGTACAGACCAGGCCATTTCTGTGGAAGAGTTTTAGTCTCCATTGAAACATTTTGCTGACAAAGGCTCCAAAACAAATAGAGAATCATTCTCTCTGTAGCTTTTGCTTTAGATTTTGCATTAAAACCCCCAAAGCAGCAAAGTGCTTGACTAATGCCTTCAGTGCTCCAACTTGTTTGCATCTGTAAAGTTAATATCTTTCGTCTTGAAGCCTTACTATACCCTGTTGGCTTGTAAAGTAAAAATGGACAAGCACAGTCTGGGTTATAATAGAGCCTTAAACAGACATTTTTATGTTTCACTGAGGAACTGCCAACAGAGACTTTGCTCTCTGGAAAATGCCAAGAACTTGTAAAGCTCAACAATTATAATACATGCACACAGGGAACACTAACACAAAGCAGACCAAGCATTTATTAAATCTTCAGGGGCTGTCGGATGCAGCTGAACGCAGCGACCATGAAAAGCTCAGAGTGAGGAACGGGTGCCAGGCTTCTGAGGAGCAGCTCAACCCCCTGCAAAACATCAACAAGTTGCCTGGAGACTCAGGCATCAGCCTATCTTGTGTCTCCTGGCCGTTCTGCAGGGTCTCAGAGAAGGGAGAGTGTTTCTCTCATCATCTTCTCCAAACAGAAGTGGAGGAAAGTTTATCTTGCCTTCTGTGAGTAACCAAGGGAAGCCCTGAGGTTGGAGATTAGCAGACTGTAAGTGTGATACAAACAGTCATTATCAACAAATACAGGAGGAGCTTATTGGCAGCTCAGACACACATGGACTTATCACAGCAACAACTGTTAAACTCCAAGATTGCTTTCCCCCTATAATTTCTTGTATAGGAATCATAGCAATGGTTTGGATTGGAAAAGACCTTAATGATCGTCTAGCTGCAGCCCCACTGCCATGGGCAGGGACACATCTTATTAGACCAGGTTGCTCAAAGCTCCATCTGACCTGGTTTTGAACAATTCCAGGGTTGGAGCCTCCACAACTTCTCTTGGCAGCCTGTTCTGGTGTCTCTCCACCCTCATGAAGAATTTGCTCCTAATGTCTAATCTAAATCCAGCTTCTTCCAGTTTGAAGCCATTGCCCCTCATCCTGTCACTACATGCCTTTGGAAAAAGTCCCTCTCTCAAACCTCTTCAGTATCCTTATTCCCATTAATACATTTCTGAGACTGTACTAGAGTTTTACTCTTGGAAAGAATAAAAGCTTTCATATAGTTCTCAGCCTGGAGGTCATTCAAGATCAGCCCAGAAAAGATGTAGAAAAAACTGTAGGAAAACCAGCCAACCCCAGAGTGGACCTCAAAGGCTTTATTAGCTAAATGAAGCAGGACTCACTCCTCTTTTTTGGGTCTTCACACCAAGGATTCTTCAGCCATTAAGAAGTACTTACTCCTTAGACCACTCTGAAATTGAAGACCCCAGTCTACAAGTGCACTCTGTAGGTTGTTTGACACCATTGTTGTAAGATCAAAATGGAAGGCTGCAGCCACACACAAAGACTCGTAGAGCTGCGTGGATCTAAGGGCTTCTGATCCATACCAGAAGCGACTCACTCCTTGCTCATGTCTTGGTAGGTTATACATTCTCCCTTTGGAATACACTGAAACATTGGAACAACATCAGAGAACACATATTGCAAAGCTGTCTGCTAATGTTAACTGCCCTGAATTGCACATGCCCCGTTTCCCTTTGGGATCATGGAGCAGATCCAGCAAAGCTACCACACCGATGTCAAAGAGGTTTATTGTAGTAAATGCAGAGTTGGAACTCCTCATGCTACTGGCATTGATGGAAAAGCAGCAGCTCCTCTAGGGGAAAGGCAAGAGGAGAGCTGTGAAGGCCAGGAGGCTTGTGCTAGGAGTCTACCACATACATGGCGCATGCTGAAGGATTGCCATGGACATTTTCCTGCAAAAACCCTGTGAGAACAGTGCTCCAGCCCTCACTTGGGTAACACAAACAAAGCAAAAAGCAAAGCAGTTTGCTGGCAGATGGAGAAAGCCTGGACAGCTCATGAGGTTGGGGAGGGCTGCCCTGCACAGTAGTGGAGCACATCTGGCTGGACCCCTGTTGTAACAGGAACAATGTAATCATTGTGGCCACAGCTGGCTTTAGAGCCTGGGACTGAAAAATCCTCAAGTAAAAGCTATCCTCTAGATGGGATTAAACTGTGTGATTTCCTTAGAGTGAGGAAATTCACATCAAGACAAGCTACAGCCAAGCCTGAGAGTATGAAGTTGTATTTTATGACCCACAACAGAACAAACTCATTCATATCTTCCAGAAATTAGTGGGAAAAGGGTTCTCTGTTCTACGGAAGCCATGACCACCACTCAGGGTCCTGATTTCAGCACTTCATCACTGTATTTGTAACCTTTTATTTGGTGCAAATATGGATGTTTCATCTATTATTTTAAACCCTTTACACTAGAATCCAAATTAATTAAGTGGTGCACTTGCTCCTACATCATGGTGTAATGTATTTCTCTGCTGACAAGTGCAGTGGAATTATATCAATTATGCTGATGAAAAACTGACATTCCAAGGCCGTCTACTGAAAAGAGGATTTGCTGTTTAGAATATGCATGATGTTGTTAACTTGTTGAGGCAGCTGCAAGTGAAAATTAATAACTTCAACAGATGATAAAGAAGTTGAGAAGAAATTGTGCGTGTAGAGAAATCATTGGTACAGCTCATCGAGGCCATGCGCTACCCCTCCTCATTAACTCACTGCAGATGAGAAGCCAGAAAACCTCACAACTATTCTGAGCTCAGCACTATCTTTGGTGGTGCATAACTCAGGTTTTCAGCAACTGGCAGTTCACTAACTCACCCAAGTGAATGTGGTATGCCACACGGGGACACAGCAGACCCATGGGGCAGGTGGGACAGCTACCTCTCTCTTCTGCCTCATTTGCCAGATGACACCTCTGGGCAACAAAAGCTCCCTGTGATGTGGAGGCATGGTGCTACCTAGCAGCAAATCATCCAGACAGCACGAAGGCCTTGATAATGTCAGCACTCTGGTAACGCTTCACGAGGGCTCTACATTAAATTACCTAAGCTGTTGTCATACCTGTGCCTTATAAGTCAGCCACTGATTGAGTGCAAGCCCAGAAATCAGGAAAAAAATATTAAATCCATATGTCTCTTGAACTACCCTCTTTGAACCATGTTCTTAAATTTTTCATTGAGTAATGGGAGAGTTCCCTCAAACCAGCAGCACCACATAACACAGCCCAGGCTGCAGAGTATGGGCACTTGCTTTGGAAATGCAGCATTTCAGATCTCTCTGGTGCAGCAATAGAAAGAAAAGGGGAGATTCACCTGCTGCCTTATATTCTGAGCATGCTGGCATGGAAGGTGAGGCTGCAACTGGGAGCAGCAGTCAAAGACTTCTGTCATTTCATAGAATCATAGAATGGTTTCAGTTGGAAAAGACTTCTAAGATAATCAAGTCCAGCTGCTGATCTGACACCACCATTGCCATTAAAGCACATCAGGTTTTTTGAACACAACCAGAGATGGGGACTCCACCACCTCCTTGAGCAGCCTCTTCCAATGTCTGACCACTCTTGCAGCAAAGAAATTTTTCATAATGTCTAACCTAAGCCTTCTCTGGCACAACTTGAGGCCATTTCCTCTCATCCTATCACTTGTAACTTGAGAGAAGAGAGCAACACCCACCATGCTCCAACCTCTTTTCAGGTACTTAGAGAGCAATGAGGTCTCCCCTCGTTTATATAACATAAATTAATGCAGCTAGGCTGCTACATTCTTCAGACATCAGGGCCATGAAGACAGCTCTGTTGATCTTGACCTTTATCACTTGGCATTGTTAATGAACACAAGTAAATTGTTTGCAGGGAGAGGGATAACATGAAGAAGTTTGTGAAAATAAAAAGATTCACAACAGCTGGGGCAGCAGTGCTGTGGAAAGCTTCTTAGGAACACCTCCATTTGCTTTGAGTATGCAAGTCTGCAGCAGGTGTTTTCTATGATTCCAGCCTCTAAAGCAGTTGTGCACCTTTTAAGTCTCAGCAGTCTTTCATCAGTAAACGTCTTTTCTCCATTCTGAGTAGCAAAGTCCTGGGAACAATCAGCTGTGTAATCTGTTCAGTAGGTGTTGAGAGGAATAAGGTGATCTGCACATACAGTCCAAATCAGCAATAATTTAGCCTTGTGATGCACTGAGACACAAAGCCATGAACGTCAGGTGGTGGTGGTGGCACAGTAGGACACCTAAGCCTGGATTTGTAGCTCTAATTGAAGCTACAAGTCTCAGCCTGTGCTAGCAAAACAATCCTGTCCCAGCCCACAGCAGCATAAGATGAGGCTCTCCTTCCCCAGTAACCTTCACCTGCTGCCCAGCTTCTCTCCCATCCACCTTCCATGACAATTGTTTATCAGCTTTCTCCAGCACAACAGCTTAAGCTGGTCTGCTGCTGCTATTCTCAATGCGTTAAAGCCTTTTCATGTTTTTAGCAAGATTTTGGATGTGGGAAGGCCAGAGATAGACAATGCACCAGGCCAGGCTAGGTAAGACTTCATTTTATGGCACAACAGCCCTTTGTTTGTAACTAAACACTGCCAGGCTCTAAGGAGGTTTATTAACGGTGCCTACAGCGATGCCAGCCACTGGTTTTGTGCAACAGTCAATAGCATGCACCAAGTATTTGCATCATAAAGGAGGATTACCTTGAAGTCTCCAGTGAATTTCATCTTGTCAGTCATCACCCCAGCTCCCTCAGGTTTTCTCTAAAGGCAGCCTACCCCAGTAGCCCTCACAAGCATTGACATCTTCCTCTTGGATGGCACACAATGGCAAAGTGCCACCTCAGCAAGCTGGGGCAGCTCTGCTAGCGCTCAGCAGAAGAATTATTCTTACTCTGTTCCTCAGCAATTCTCTAGGCCATCACACCCCTTTAACTTGCACCTTGTGCACACTTTCTTCTGTGACTTTATCAATGGCTTCTTGAAGAGCCCAAGAATGCCACCTGCTCCCACAGCAAAGCAAATTAACAGATATGGGCAAACACTAATCATCTTAGAACAAGGATTTGGTCATTATTTAGTTAAATATAGAAAAAAAACATACCACAACTCATTCATTTTTTTCCTAAGAAGAAAAAAAATAGCATAAGAGAGATTAATTAAAATTCAACCTAAAGAAATAAGCAAGTTCAAACTATCTAGACTTCTGCTCCTTGCACTGTAACAGCCACAGTAAGGGCAGCAAGTCACAACCACTTGTACAACTGCAGATATTCATACTCTCGTATCGGTTATTTTCTTTCCACTTCCCCAAGTGTAAGAATAATTAAAAAAAAAAAAATCAACTGAACTAGGAAGGGGAAAAGCTGTAACATAACCCCCTGAAAGCGTGTGCAGGTGGTAGGAGCATGTGTAAGGAAGTCTCCACCACCATTTACCCTCACAGCTATCTGTAGGCCAGCAAAGCAGCTGTGGTGTTTTGCTGCTGGGGAGCTGAAGGCTGTGGCACTATTCACAAGCAGAGCTTCTCCTGCAGGCTCACACAGGTATGTCATAAAGAGAGCACCAGCTTTGCTCATGCTTTCTGAATCTGGGCCAAGGTCTGTGGAATGCAGCAGGCGTTACCTGGAGCTGTGTGTGGTGGCACTAGGTCAGCACACACTGCAATGTGTTTTCCCCTCTGGGCAGCTTGCCTTAATTGTTCAAAATCTGCTCTCGAACAAGGAGCAGTTTCTTTAAGCATTGCATCTGATTAAAGTAGTCCTTGTGAAGGCAGCTGAAGTACCCATTATGTAATTAAAACTATCCTGTTTACATGGAAACTTGCTGTGAGACTACTGCTGCAAGAAGATGAAGACTTTAAAGGGTAGAACCTTGACTTTCAAGTTCTGCTAAAGAGTGTGAGTCATCCCTGGGAATGGGATTAAAGTGAATATCTGTTTCTGTAGTAGACTGACTTTGTGGCACTCCTTCCCTTTTCTCTGGGTGCCTGATGTGTATGCTCCCAGGAAAAAAAGAAGGGGAGCACAGTCATGCTATCAAGGCATTCTTCTAGAAGTTTCTTTGCTGTAATTAAGGATGCTCCCCTGCAAAGCATCTCTGGTAGCAGGCTGGTCAGCTTCAGCTGTCTGGACTGCTGCAGATTTTCCTTGTATGCTGGGCTGAGGTCACTGAGAGCTTGGAGTTCTGTAGTAGTGATCCCAAACGCATGATTCATGGAATGGGTTGGTTTGGAAGGGACCTTAAAGATATCAAGTTCCAACCCCCTGCCCTGGGCAGGGACACCTCCCACCAGCCCAGGTTGCTCAAGGCCACATCTAACCTGGCCTTGAACACTTCCAGGGAGGGGACATCCACAACCTTCCTGGTAGCATGTTCCAATGTCTCCCCACCCTCACTGTTAAATGATCTGAGGTAGTATGTTCTTGTTCTGAACTTACTGAGGTAGAGAGAGTACAAGAAATTTCTGAGTCTTGAAAAAGGAGACTCCAAGTTCTGTAGGAGGCTGCTGGAAGTTTGTTTTGCTGTTTCCCTGCTGTTGCATCGTCAGCACTTGTTTTCTAGATGAAGCACCTGTTTCCTTGAAGGCTATAGGCAGTATAAGATGTGGTGCCAGCAGGCTGTACCTGGGAGCAGATACTCTCAACAACACAGTTGTAATAGGAAACCTGAGGTATTTTATTGATCTTTTAGGAGGAGGTAAAGCCAAACTGGAAAAGAATTCTGCAGGCTGTGACCTCTATAATATGTATCTAGCCATAGGATAGGGACTTGAACATGCAGCTGTAGATGATCTTCTACAAGTCACAGCTCATTTAATGCATTAAAAATGGAAGTGGAACCTTCAGCATTTTTAAGAACAGGCTGACCTTTGCTGTTGGGCAGTATGTGAGGAGTTTCCATCATCCCTGAAGATGGAGGAGGAAACTCATTTCAGCAGGCTTAGTTGGCACTTTTTCTCTTCTTCCTTGATAAAGAGGAAGAAAAGATACCTGAAAGAACAAACCAAGGAATGAGTGCCTTCTGATATTTGGTGTCACTGGATCTTCTCCTGGGACGTGTCTGAGGAGAGCCAGCCCCATGAGGAACAGGGAAGGAGGTGTCACTGCAGGCCATGAACTCCTTTGAGAGGGAGGTTTTCTTCCCAAGCAGAGGAAGATGGCCAGAGCAGATGCCAGAAGCCTGTGCCCTGTGAAAGATCAGGAAGAAGTTCCCATGGGCAAGGCAAACACTATTTCAGAGAAAAGGGAAGGGGTAGGAGTGAAAATGAATTGGATTAGAAGATGCAGGTGACTTCTTAGACAGTCCCTCTTCTGAAGTCACAGTTACTTCACTGCCTCAGGAGGAAGCTGAGGGGCTTGTGAAAGGCCTCTTGCTCAAGAGGTGAGCCCAGAAGTGATGCAAAAGTTGGGCAACATTTGGAAGAAGTTGTTAGAGCAGATTCTGCTCTTCTGCCTACTTCCCTATCACTCAAAGCAGCTCTGTCACAGTGAGCTCAGCTGCTGAAAGTGGAGGCAAATATTCTGTGAATGGCACATGGGAAAGGCTTTGCACAACCTGCTCTGAGTCCATTTTGCTGTGCCACACACTCATAGAATTGGTTTGGTTAGAAAAGATCATTGAGTCCAACCCATCATTTAGCTCTGCTTGTCCACTGATGTCTAGTTGGTGTTTGTGGATCTTGCCTCCTTGCAGGGCAAGCTAACTGCAGCTTTATGTTGTGAATAGATTTATTGGGTATTTTTAGCCAGCTAGGCTGATCAGCTGACAAAAATAGATGTCAGAGCTTTAATCAAGGCACCAGTCATCTTGCCTGTTCCTGCAGGGGCTTGCAACAGATGGCCTTTGCTTTGGAGTATCTAGACCTGTGCCCTCCTCAGCTGATGCATGCATGGATTTGCTGCTGGAGCTTGTGCCAGGTGTGGGATGAGCTGGTGCTTCGTATAGCAGGGCCTGTCCATGGTGCTCTGACTGAGGGAGGCCTCAGGTGGTGTGGCCAGCTCTGATGGCCACGCTGGGATCAGGGGCCAGCATTGTGCAACAGGCAAGGGGTGCTTCACCAGCCAGGCTAAAAAGCAATCAGGAACTGGACTGAAATCCTTCTGCACTGCACGGAGGTGTGAAAGAAGCATGCAAGATATGCAGCAGTGTTAGAGTGAGTCCATCTGCTCCATGGCTGCACCACAACTGCTCTGCCCTATTTCCTTGGCAGACTTCCCACCTTTCCTGTGGTTTACAGCTCATTCAGCTCGCTGCAGATCACCCCCTGAGCAAGGCTGGCAACTGAAACTGCCGCTCCTGACTATCTATAAAAAAGAGCATCCTTATCTCAGGCTCAACCAGCAAACCTTCTTTCCTCTTTTGGTGCTGGACCCATTTCTACACCAAGCTTTCACAGCCAGCATCTGGGTATTTGGCTTTCCTGCTGCAAGCTGAGGCTTTTGTATCCTCTTCCAAGCAGGTACAGCGTTGCCCAGGGAGGTATTTATGTGCTCCAGTGTTTTGACTACAGCAGCTCTGTTCAAACAATTTCTGGTGGGCAAAAAAAGAAAAACAACACAATTCCACACCACAAAACCAAGCCTGTAGTGAGAGAATCATAGAATCATAGAATCAACCAGGTTGGAAGAGACCTCCAAGATCATCTAGTCCAACCTATCACCCAGCCCTAAGCAATCAACCAGACCATGGCACCAAGTGCCTCATCCAGACTCCTCTTGAACGTCTCCAGGGATGGTGACTCCACCACCTCCCTGGGCAGCCCATTCCAATGGGCAATCTCTCTCTCTGTGAAGAACTTCCTCCTAACATCCAGCCTGTACCTCCCCTGGCACAGCTTGAGACTGTGTCCTCTTGTTCTGGTGCTGGTTGCCTGGGAGAAGAGACCAAGCCCTACCTGCCTACAAC
This sequence comes from Indicator indicator, assembly GCF_027791375.1. Taxonomy (NCBI): domain Eukaryota; kingdom Metazoa; phylum Chordata; class Aves; order Piciformes; family Indicatoridae; genus Indicator; species Indicator indicator. Next base: position 189,201 of record NC_072016.1, read on the forward strand.
CTCCCCTCAGGTAGTTGTAGACAGCAATGAGGTCATCCTGAACCTCCTCTTCTCCAGACTAAACACCTCCAGCTCCCTCAGCCTCTCCTCATACAGTTTGTGTTCCAGGCCCCTCCCCAGCTTCGTTGCCCTTCCCTGGACATATTCCAGTACCTCAACATCTCTCTTGAATTGAGGAGCCCAGAACTGGACTGACCAGGGCTGAAGAAGAGGGCAAGGGATTGGTAAAGCTATTGCTGGAAAATAAAGGGTCTGAGGGCAAGTCACAAGTGGGATTGTGGTGGTATGAGCAAGAAAAAGATGTTACCATTTTCTGAGAGGTTTCATCTCTGGGTGCCGGAATGCTTGGTGAGTTATTCACAGAGAAAATGCCAGCTGGAGATGAATGATGTTACACTCGACCCTGAAATTGTGCTCTAACATGAATCAATCCTGAGCTACAAAGTTTATGCAGTGCCAAGTTTATGCCCTTGAAAGTGCAGATCCCAGCAGTGTGGGCTGGTGAGGTCCCTGGCCATCAGTAGAGATGTATTGCTGCAGAGCAGCTGAGAACAAGTAGCTTCTCTGGCTGCCAGGGAAACCCTGCTCCCTGCTGAAGGGCTGTGCATCTCTCTGCAGTTACAAACAAACGCAGAGGCAATTGCCAGGGGAATATGGGCAGGTTGTGTTTGTTTATCCCATCTTAGATTGTGCTAATAGAGTACGGCTTAAGGAGGATCTTGGTGGCTGTGAGAAAGTCAATGCATTCATTTTTTTTGAGAAACGGTTAAATACCTTTTCATGAGCCACTGCTGCACATGGGTACAATAAACCTGAGCTCTGCTTTCCAGCACATGTGACCATCACCCTGCTTAGATGGCAGAGTTTGGGATAACATTGCTGCAAAAAGGTCTCCAAGGATAACTTCTGGATAGTCTTTCTCTTTTTCCCCCCAAATAATCTGACACAGCCTGAAGCTTTCCCATAATTTCTAGAAGCTGGGTAGCTTTATGTGGCTGTTTCTTCAGTGGAAAACAGCAGGCACAATCCTGTTCCTCTTAGTGAAACATGTACAAGTCTCTACATGACTGAGGATCTTCGATTTTATTTCTATTTGTGGTCAAGTGCCCACAAAGAAATGAGTGAGTCCTGTTGGCCTTAATTCCTGACCCCCTTATCACTGTGGTTGCCTTAATTTCTAGGGCAAAACTCTGCTTTGGACTCAAGTTTCTATTGCTAAGCTGCAGCACTGCCAAACAGGCATGTGGGTGCATGAAGTCCTGGTGGGATTCAGAGCTGGTGTGCTTACCCTTGTTCCAGTTTGGCTTAGAGCATCCCCATGGCTTATATGCTTAGCCTGGAGAAGAAGAGGCTGAGGGGAGGCCTCATTGTTCTCTGTAACTCCCTGAAAGGAGGTTGCAGTGAGGTGGGGGCTGGTCTCTTCTCCCTAGTGTCAAGTGATAGAAGAAAAGGAAATGGCCTCCAGTTGCACCAAGGGAGGTTTAAGCTGGATGTTAGGAAAATTTCTTTACAGAAAGGGTGTTCAGGCATTGGAACACCAGTCATGGAGGTGTTCAAAAAGCACATGGTGCTTTGGACATGGCTTAGTGAGCATGGTGGGGTTAGGTTGACAGTTGGATTTGATCTTAGAGGTCTTTCCCAACTCAAAACAATTCTATGATCTGTTGTGGAGACTTTATGCCATGTGTCAAGCAGAAGAGGCTTTTAAACCTGCTTCACCTGTGTGCTAACAAGTGAAGACAATTCTCCTGCCTCTTCCAGAAGCCCAACCATGCTTCTGCTCCCAAAATTGGGAGCTGGTTCACACTTATGGATGAAGGGGCAGGTAGGAGCCCACCCATCTGAAGGGTGTTTAATCCATGCTCCTCAGCCTGCTGTTGAGCCAGGCAGATCTGTGTCAGCACTCCTGTCTGCTTTGTGTTTTCGAGGCATTTAATGATTCCTATCTCTTTTAGGACCTGTCAGTGTGTAATAAATAAAAATGAAATTATTTGTTAATCATATGTGAGGACCCTGACTGTTCTCTGCTAACCCTTTCCTAGACAATCTGTTCAAGCCAAAATGTGAAATAGCCCCCTTATCACCTTTCCAAATACCAGAGGGCTTCTCCCCACACCGGTAAATACCTGTGGGGCCTGTGACAATAGGTGACTATTGCTGTCATCAGGGCAGGGGAAGAACGTTTCACACCTTGTCTCCTCTATTCAGACCTCTGCTGATGAGACAATGCCCAGGCCAGGGCAGAGCTGTGGGGGAGCTGTAGATCTGACTCACATCAGGGGAAACTGAAGGCCCTGGGAGATTGATATGGGATGTGAATACAGCTAGGGAGCCTCCAGATTGGGCAGATTGGCTTTGTAAATTCTGTTAGTGCTCTGACAAAGAGTTCCTCATCCTATCTGCTAAATCCTGCAGCCAGTGTTAAAGGAGCAGGAAATCTGGGGCAATGAGTGTTTAACCGTGGGGTTCAGACATCAGGTCTCTGAATTTGGGTTGTTCGGCACTTCAACTAGTTCCTGTATCAGACAGACAAAAAGCTCAAGTTCAAATCACAGCAATAATGAAAGCAGCTGAGCTGGGATGTCTAAAAAGCCACTGAAATATGAAAAACAAGATTTAAGGAGTGGATACTAAATATGTAGCTGTTACATAATGTCTATCATATACATTGCTTCCCTCCTCATGGCAAGGAGAAGAGTTTCACTGGCCTGGACAAATCTGCTGTGCCGTAGCTAGTGGAGAGTTTCAAATTCCTTGACTTTAAAATGTAATGAACCACCTACTCTATCACAACAATAATTGTTTTCTACATATTTCTTACCCATAAAATACGTATCTAATCCGAAGTCTTTGTAATAAATAGAAATGGAATTATCTGTTAATCATATGATGTTAAGTTTAAATGATGTTAGATTAATAATTATCTTTTATAATAGCTTAATAGTGGAATGTAGGTTGCTTTGCTTATTTGCCAAGACTTGTAACTAAACTACAACAGACAGCCTTGTGTATCATAGGCAGCTTTGTGTATCTGTCAAAGTCCTGTATTCTAACATTCCTAAGCCGGATCCACGACTCCTTGCTGGATATCTACGCATATGCAGAATGATAAACTGGCTCCGAGTATGCAGAACAAGAGATAAGGAACTGAAACAATGCAAAGAGACTGAGATGATGCTGAACTCCTACCCTATAAAAGGAGTCTATACAATACTGTGAGAGGTGAGCCGTGGAGGAACAGGAGATTCCCCCGGCTGCCCAGCGCTGTTTTTGCTCACTTACCAAATAAAACTTTAAATTTAACCACATAAAATTGGAGTGGTCATTTTTGTCAATTACAAGTGCACTCTTGCATGTCTAACCCCTGAAGCCTCTGGATATTTACCTCTTCTTTGGCAAATTTAAATAGATGCATTACCTGATGAAGTGCTTTTTGTGATTTAGAAGCAGCAGCAGGACTGTGCTCAGAGATCAATCAATATTGATTATCACAGTTGTTCCTGGGCTCAAGACAAGTGTGCTGCAAGAAGGGACTGCAAGCTTTCAGTGGTTCTGAAGCATGCCTGCCTCCCTTGTCCCTGTGAAAAATCAAAGTGAGGGTAATTAATGCTGTTGGCATCACCATTCATTCTGGGCCAGCGGTGACACAGCCATTAAAAGGAGGATGTAGCCTTCCCCATAAGGTATTGCACTAAGTGTGTGCATGGATCTGTGGCTGGAGTTGAGGTTGATGAATTATTTGACTTGGTTCTGCCACTGCTATTTTATCTGAAGCTCACTAAACAGAAAGTGGTGGCAAAGACACTGGTGTGGTGTACAGGGTTTGGGTTGCTGCTTATGGACCACTCATGACACGCTTTCGTGGGCCAGGATATGGTGAGGTTTTTTTATCCAGCTGTGAAGAAGGAGCAACTGAGGCTCCTAAGTACTGTGAGCAATAAAGAGCTGAATCAAAAAGGCAAGAGATTCTAATTCAGCCTTCAATGGTTCCTGCAGTGCTTGGTGTTGGGGAGGGCAAGTTGGACCAACCATGCTTTTCTGTGTGTGCACTTTGCTTCTGTTTGTCCTTGAAGTTTGTGACATCCCGGCCTCTCACTGCACTGAACTGGTGAACAGTTGTGCATTCTGTTGCTGCTGGCCTGGGATGACCTCAGCTTGTCTGCTCAGTTTCTTGCAGGGTCTGGCTGCAGAGGCAGGTACAGACTTAATGCAAATTTTCAGCTGAGCTCTGGTGGCTTTTGCATAACAAAACACGCTATCAACAGAATGGGCTAGCACGTCGTGGCAACAGACTCCCATTCTTCCATGTCTCCCTTTGGAAACAATAAATGCTCACTTGTGTGCTGAGACATAAATCTCCTCCATAGATTGCACCCTCCTCTACATGCCAGCTTGAGCAGCCAGCAGCCTCAACACTTCTTTTATCCCAGAGACTTCTGATTTGTTGTGGCTGCCTTGACAAAAAGCCCCCTTTGAGTGCATATAAGGTGCCCCTATTGCCTCTTTCAGCCACTAAGCCTGGTACCTGCAGCTGCCCAGGGAAAGCAGCTGGGAAGCTAAATAAAAGCTACAAAAGCCTGGCATGTCCCAAGGCTGAGGAGCAGCCTCTGTGGGGAAAGCTGCCTCTGCCTTCAGGAGCAGTGCAGAGAGGAGGTCTGCAGTCTTGAGGGCTGCTGTACCTGAAGGGGTTGCAGTCATTAGTGACATCAAGAGTAGCAGACACTTTTTAAATCAATGAGTTCTCAGATGGGAGTCTCTTCATGGACCTCTGCAGAAGCTCATTTTGCTGTCAGAGCGTGTGGTGTGGTCTGGGGGTTCCCACCTTTGGGGTGCAAACTCTCCCAGTAGATACTGCACTGTGCACTTGGGCAGCAGCTCTGTGAGCCACAGGGGCTCTGCTCCAGCAGTGCCATGGCAGTGCTTTGGGTGGGAGGTGTTCAGAAGAAGGCGTCCCTGGCACCAGTGGGCTACAGCTAGTTACTTGTATGAGTACTTCAGGCAATCTTATTTTGTCCATGGCCAAGGCTAATGTTCCAAAGCGAGAAAGTAGATTTACTCAGTTCAAAGCAGCTTTTAATCACTCACTGGCAGAGAGACTGAGATTTCCTTGTCCTCCTTACAGACCACAGCCACTGCTCAGCAGTTACACTTTTATGTTTTGCACAATAAATTGGATTTTGTAGGCATTCAGACGAGCTCAGGTGATGGCATTCTATAGATATCTTCCAAAAGGCTAATGGGCTGACAAAGAGCTCACATGTGCTGTCAAGACCACCTCAAAAGCTTGCCCCAAAGGGTTTCTTCTATTAAGGATGAAGCCAATGGGGTTGAGCACTCTCTCTCCACAAATAATAGTTCTGCAAATGTAAAAGTTGTTGCTGATATGGAATCACAGAATCATTAAGGCTGGAAAAGACCCCTAAGATCAAGTCCAATCATCATCCAAACACCACTATGGCTACTAAACCATGTCCTGAAGTGCCACATCTACTTGGTTTTTGAACACCTCCAGTTATGGTGACTCCACCGTCTCCCTGGTAGCCTGGTCCAGTGCCTGACCACTTGTGCAGCAAAGAAGGTTTTCCTAATGTTCAATCTAAACCTTCCGTGGTGCAACTTGAGGCCATTTCTGCTCATCATATCACTCATTACTTGGCAGAAAAGACCAACCCCCACCTGTCTCCAACCTCCTTTCAGGGAGCTGTTGAGAGCAATGAGGTCTCCCCTCAGCCTCCTCCAGAGTAAACACCCCCAGGTCCCTCAGCTGCTCCTCACTAGCCCTGTTCTCCAGACCCTTCACCAGCTTCACTGCCCTACTCTGGACAAGCTCCAGCCCCTCAATATCCATCTGGGAGTGAGGAACCCAGAACTGAACATGGTATGAAAAATAATCCCACCAGGGTCACCTTTGCTTCCACCTTTTCCTGAAGCATTGTTTCTGGAGACAAAATACTGACACAGAACTGCCGAGACTTTCTGATCTGTGCTTGAACTAATTCCAGAGCTTTAACTTGGGTTTGTTTCTCTTTTTAATGTTGCTTTATTCAACTGCTTTCCTCCAGCCATCTTGCGGATTCTCAGCTTTGTACTGGAAGCCTCTTAGTAGCTTGGTATTATCAATTTAATTATTCTTTGCATATCCAAGACTATGCACTGCCTGCTTACAGAGCTAGATCTAATTTTGGATCTTGTGTGCAGCCTTTGATTTGGGTGCTTGCAGTGCCATCTCAGACAACAAACTGCTGTTGTCTTTAAGATACACCAGAGATAGCAGTTCCTCAGGAACAGCACCAGTCTGCTTCACCTTCTGAGAGGGACAGGCAGCCTGCATGCTGTCAGAGCGGTGCTTTAGAAACATCAGCAGATCCACAGGGCTGGTGCTGAAGAGCATATTCAGGACCTGAGGGAGCTCTGCTTCACAGAGCTCTGTGTGCCAGCCCAGCACCAGGCTCTCCAGTGGGGGTGAAGTTGATGCAGGGCAGTGAGCACCTTGCAGAGCCTGGAGGTGGGGGGCACAGCTGAAAGGGAGTGAACTGTTCCATCTGAACAGCAGGAGAAGCTTCTGCAACTGTAAGGTGACTGCAGAAGGCTGCCCAGAGAGGTTGGGGAACCTTCTCTGGAAAGACTTCAAACTCACTTGGACATTGTGATCCTGGGCAAGCTGCTGTAGGTGACCCTGCTTTAACAGGGGAGTTAGAACCCTGGGATCAGAAAGGTTGGAAAAGACCTCTAAGATAAGTCCAATTGTCAACCCAACAGCACCATGCCTGCTAAACCCTGTCCATGCCTACATGGCTTTTGAGCACCTCCAGGGATAGTGACTCCACCACCTTCCCATGCCTGACCACTCTTACAGTGGAGAATGTTATCCTAATATCTAATCTAAACCTCCCCTTGTGCAACTTGAGGTTGGACTAGATGATCTCCACAGGTCCTTCCAACCCCCAAAATTTGTGATTCCATCATTTCTCATCCCACAGGTCATGTATACAAATGACTACATGTGCTAAAGCACCTCAGATATGATTTGGTGCAGTACAGTTTCTTAAGCATGAGGATTTAAGTAAATAATTTTGGTTTAGTCCTGATGAGAAGAGGGAAGAGCAAAAGCACTGCTTGCATGCCACGCAGGTCAAAGCTCCGGAGCATAAAGCTTGTAGGCAGGACCTTTTCCCCAACTCCTTAACTCAGGACTTTAGCAGATACTGGATTGTTCCCAGCGATTAGCCTAACTATGCACAGTCATTCCTAACAGTTTTGTGGGAAGAAGTCTCTCAGTGCTTTCAAGCATCTGAAGAAGTGCCTGCGATTACCTGGAGCTGCCATAATTCCTTCCACAGTATTCATACCACTCACTCAAGCCACAAGCCCTGGGTCGGTACTGCTGTGCTAGTCCAGTCCCTCGTGGCACCTAAGCTGCTGGTGAATGGTGTGTGGGTAATCAACAAAGCAGCACAAAAGCTCTTAGCCTGTGCTCCCCTGGGGAGCAGCAGGGCAGGGTGGTCAGGAGGAGCTTTTAAGAAGGATTTCTTTGAAGTTTTCAGTGAATGGCTGTAGACAAAGGGCAGGATTTTCCAGTCAGCTGTGGGCTGGAGCCTGGGATAGGAGCCTGGGAGGGAGCTGATGTCTGCAATCAAAGGCTGAGCATTTCCTAGGGATGGTTGACTATCCTATGTAAATGTAATTACATTTTGTTTTGTTGCAGTAATGGCAGTGGATGGAGCCTGGAAGGGTAATAAACCCAGTGTCACTTGGGAGCCAGGCTAGGCTGGGGCCAGCGGGAGGCATCTGCCTAATGGCAGCAAATGCAGGCGGTGGCCTGCTCTGGCAGCTGCCCCAGCACTTGCTATTCCCGCAGCTGACTTCCCTTTGTCTCTGGGTCTCTTTCCAGTGTCTTCAGGGTTGATGTATCCTCCACAGGAAATGGAGACCTGATGCATACAGAGCCCAGGCTCCTTGCCTGGACCTCAGCAAGTCATTCAGGAGCCTGTCTTCTGGAAGGCTGGGAAACGTCAGCAATGGATCTGAATGATGAAACCCTGGTGTTTGAGAGCCAGAATCATGGAATTATTTTGGTTGGGAAAGACCTTCAAAGATCATCGAGTCCAACCATTCTCTAACTCTACTGAGGCTAGGGCTAAACCTTGTTCCTCAGCACCACGTCTGCATCACTGAATCACCCCCAGGGATGGGGATTCAGTCACCTGCATGGGCAGCCTGTTCCCCAGGTTTGAGAAGCCTTTCAGTGAAGAATTTTCTTCTAATATCCAATCTAAATCTCCCCTTTCTCACTTGGTTCTTTTCAGAGTCTGAAGTTCACAGTTGGTTTTCTTGCTGAGCCATGGTTCAGCCAAAATTCTCCTTTCCAAAACCTTTGAAAAGAGAAGAATTTTGGGGCTAAGCAGCATCTTTTCTAGATCTCCTGCAATCATCTTCTGGTTTTGTCATACTACCAAGTTCCGTTCCTGCAAAAAGCCCATTTTTGACATAAAGCTCCTATTTCATAAGCTGGAAGTGCATTTGGCAGGCAGGAGGGTGCTGCATTTATTGTTATTCCAAAGAGCTAGGAGATGAGGGCAGACACCTGCATTAACAAGCAGAGGGGGGCAGCCTGCCATTTGTAGCTTGCTCAAACTAATCAATGGCAAGCGATTATGAGCAAGACTCGCCCAGAGGCTGAGGATTTTATCGGAACATTCAGAAATGGTATTAAAGTGAGGCCTATAACAATATTCTCAATGAAATTTAATCTTCCTTAACCACAGGGCTGTGATGCAGCTCCTCACAAAAATCCACTGGATGCTTGGGAGCTGATTCCTGTAACCTGGGTAGATGTTTGGCTCCCAGATGCACACCAGTGTGGCTATGCCTACGGGCTGTAGTCACATCAATGGAGAACTTTCTTGTGTACTGCTCTGTTGAAGTGATTTTGCTTGTAAATATCTCGGGACACATGGCTCTGGGTACTGGAAACCCAGCCCTGCAACTCCTTCTGTTTCACCAGTCAGCTGGACAAACATGAAAGCATTTCTGTGTTCCATTGATCAGACTGCAGCAAGGATGTGACCAGAGAGGGTGACTGTGGTCTGTTTATTGTTAGGATGTTGCTTCTGATGGTAAAGTGTGTGAGGTGCTGGTAAGGGGGGAGGGAGAGGGTAGTCACTGATAAGCAGAGAAAGGTTATTTGCATCTCCATCATCCTGTGCCAGATTTACTTCCATCAGTTCTACTAAGTGCTCATGCCTGAACTGGGGAAATTCTGTTTTGGCTAATCAAATTAAAAACCAGAGGGATGTGTAGGCTGAATGATCTCCCAGGGCTGCGCAGCAGGCCAATATCAGAAGCTGCAACTAGGTCCACAGCTTCTGAGGACCATGTTTAGCTTTGCTTTTCTGTTTGAGTTGTAGTTGTTTGGGGTGGGTTGTTTTCTTTTTTAATCCCCACCAGAGGAGAACGGAGAGGTCTGACAGATCATTGCAGTGCTCCCTGAAAGCCCTGTAAGACCATCTACAGCACATGCAGAAGAACTTTCCACCCCAGAGGGCTGCTGCTTGTCCTATCTCTCTTTACTTCTCCAGCCTGATCTTTCTGGAGAATCTGATGCCACCTGGCAGTGCTGGTGACCATGCTCCTGACCCTGTGCTGCCTGCTAAGGGAAGGCTGAACATTGATGTTGCACAGCACAAGACAGCTGTGAGCAGCTGCAGAAATTACTTTTTCCCCAGCAATTTTGGTGTCTTTTGTCCTATTTTTAGATAATTCCATTTGGAATAAACCCATACCCATGGAAAGGAAGGTGACTCCTTAAAGCTGGCATTGCCTCTAAGATCTTTTTCTCCAGTGGAATCTGAAGCATTTTGAGTATAGTAAGAATACAAGAGTTTCCTTTTTGGAGAAGGAAGTTCTTTTCCTGTCTCTTTTCTTCACTGAAATCTGTCTAAAATTATTGAAATGCCTCCCTTGGAGTGTGGTATTAATTCCATCTTTGCTTCTCTTTGTGCTCCTGCTTATTTATGGAAGCAGCTTTGTTTCCTCAACAGACAAGAGCTACACCACTGCTTGGTTTCATCAGGTTAACAGCATGAGCTGTTCGGGACCAGCTCTGACTCTACCCAAACCAGAGATTATGCCAAAGGGATGGGGTCTAGATGGAACTGTAATGTGGGCACAGGCATCTGTGAAGAGAGTTGCTGTCAAATATCAGTAACTGTTGCAATATGATAAGAGGAAGTGATAGGAATGGGTTTTGATGAATGTGGGTTTGTTGTTTCTTTCTTCTTCCTGGATCCAGCTCTGACTCTGATGGCAATGTAACTGTAAGCTCAAAGACATGGCAAACCTGAAAGCTATTGAGATACATCCTTCTGGCCTTATAACAACCAAGCCTTAACCCAAAGATCTGTAACCCATAATTTTGCTGCAGAAATTTGCTCTTTCACCATCAATACCTGTGCTGGAGAAGGTGCTGCACAGCATGTGTGCAAGCTCCATGTTTCACTCATGCTTTTGGAGAGTGAGAGTGGTTCCAAGGCAGGGTGCGCTGGGAGAGCTGGAAAGGGGGTGCCTGTGGGGTGCCTGCAGCCTATCCAAGTCTGATGTGCTGGGGCTCAGTGTCTCTGCTCCTGGCTGAGGGTTTGGCCAAGAGAGGACCTGGGAAATCCCTTCCCTTGCCTGAGTCACAAACATGGGCAAGGGTTTCTTTTGAGTTACACCATGGATTATCCTGGCTAGGGTGAGTCTGGTTTAGCACAAGACTTGATAGAGTTAGTAATGGTGGGTCTCAGTGATCCTGAAGGTCTTTCCCCAAAAAAATGATTCTATTATTCTGTACAAGGCTGGGAATCACCAAACCCACAAGTTGTTATAGAATCTCATAGGGGTTCTCCCCCACGCCCCCCCCCCCCCCCCCCCCCCCCCCCCCCCACCTTTCTAATAAGGATATTTCACATCAGCTTGGATCTTGGCAACTTTCCCAAGATACAGAAGCAGATCAGCAGAACTCTGTTTACTTAGTGGAAGGCTGCCAAGTGATGCAGCTGAGGACCTGACTCTTATCTGATCTGTAGCTATAATGCTCAGCTGAGCTTATCTGCAAACGCTGCTTGAAGATTCAGTGGCAGCTGGTTTTCTTGCACCATTCAAGTGTTTCTTGTTCCAAGATTGGCTGCACATAACCCATAGCAGATGTTCTGGTGGCACAGGGGATGGTTGCATTCCAGGTCTGGCCTGACCTTGAAACAGCTGAGTATATGTGGAGAAGAGGAGGAGCAGAGAGGCCTAATGGAAAGCTGGGCTGGAAGGGTCCCTTAAAGGTCTCCTGGTCCACGATGCCTTGCACTGAGCAGGGCCATCTTGAACTATATTGGGTTTCTTAGAGCCCCATCCAACCTAATCTTGATTGTTTCCAGAGGTGGAGCATCTGTCACCTCCCTGGGCACCATCAGCTGGGGTGAGCATTAGTAGCAGCAGGATCTATATTTTCCAAGGAAGGAAGAGAGCTCATTTCTCTGCTGTAGTTCCTCTACTTTTCCAAGTGGTATTAACTCTTAAACTCTGCTGCTCTGGTTTATATCCCACTGCCACCAAGGATGTTGATTCTATCCTGAGTTTGTAGAGCTCCACTGTCCTTTCTTTCCCACCCCATGTAATACCTTCCTGTGCTTGATGATACCCACAAGGAAACCTTTGTTAGCCTTCCTAATTACTGTTGTGCTGTTTAAGATCAATTTATCTTTTTCTGGGCACTCAGGACAGGGGTTAAGCCTTAAGGTTGTCTGATTTACATCAGGTAGGTTATAGGGTTGCAGTGCCATGGATTCTGCTTGGCTGTGCTTGCTAATGTTCTGAAGAGCTCTGAAATCATGAGTGAAAATCCAGCAGCACTTGATCCCAGACTTTAATGCATGTCCCATAACACCCATGAGGAGTGCTTCAAGCAGCTGCTCTTTACAGAAGTTGTTTGGGGGATTTGGGGAGTTTCCTTGTACAGAACCTGCCCTAGGAGACCCTGCTTTAGTGGAGGGTTTGGATTTGGTCTCCAGATGTCCCTTCCAGCCTTTACCATTCTATGGTTCTTGATGTAATGCACATACAAGTTTGGGTCTGCTTATGTTTAACTGCAGCAGCCAATAACAGACCCACAAACATTCAGTTTATGGTGAGCTGCTGAGTCCCACAGCCATGCAGCCTGGGGGGCCTGATCTGCTTGCTATGCACAGTTACTGTTTTATAAGATTTAAGGCTAAGATATAAGCTAATGGCCAAAACCACAAACCCAGCTGTTGCAACAGAGGGGAAAACACTGGCCCAGGTGTCCCAGAGAGGTGGTATATGCCTCATCCCTGGAAAGATTCCAAGTGAGGTTGCATGGGACTCTGAGCAGCCTATTGTAGTTGAACATCTCCATGCCCACTGCAGGAGGGTTGGACCAGAAGGTCTTTAAAGGTCCCTTCCCGGTCAGACCAATCCATCCTCACCAGCAAACACAATTTGTGTAACAGAAACCATCAATTCCATTTGCATCTAGTGTCTCAGACAGGTGTACTCCACAAGGAGTGCACCTCTCTGCAGTTTTGCTGTATTAAGAACTGTTCTCCAGTCCTTCAGGGAGATTTGTGGGTGTTGCATTAGTGGCTGAAATCCCTCTTATGTCTGGCTGGATCTAATCTCACTCTTCTTTGCCTTTGCCTCTGGGTTTTCTTGGATGCTTGCTTTCTCTTCCTTCCCAGAGCTGGAGTGGGTTGTGGGCCAGTGACAACCTGGGCAAGCTTTCTCTGGGGATATGAGGATGCTCTGCAGAGCCATGCTGGAGCTGTGCAGGCAGGCAAGGTCAGGCAAAGCTCTCACTTAGCATCTCACATCAGCCCTTCACCTCAGCTTTTGCAGAGCACGAGCCAAGAAATCCTGTGATCAGGCTTCCCTTGCAATTGGGCTGTCTGGCAGGGAATACCTAATAGATTCAATCTTCACATCTGATCAGAAAAGTACATTATTCTGTTATTCTGTGCATTATACATGGCAGGGTCAGGCTGCTCCTGAGACAGCACGTGCTGGAGGGGATGCCTGAGCACCTCTGCCCCACTTAGAAGGCAAGTTGTCCATCCCTGTCATCAAGAGTTTTTCTTTATGTTGTATGCAGCAACTCATAATTACAGGCAAGTTGTTATTTAAGGCAGCCCAGCCCATTTCTTGTAACCCAAAATAATTTCCAAGTGTGCAAGTGTCCCCCCAGAGTGGTGTGACTGTGGTACAAGTGCAGCTGGGAATAGCTCCTCTGCCACACGTGCTGCAGCAATGCAAAACCACTGCAATGGGAGAAGAAACTCCTCATAACCCTCCCCACCACCACCTCCCACGGAAGCTGCTGAGAATGGTCCTTGCTCACAATCTCTCACAAAAGGTGAAGGCTTCCTGTGGCAGCTTCATGCAGCTGTGGTCAAGGAACAGCAGCATGCTTATTGCAACAGAGCATTTGTTTACACTGCACCCACAACTGATGTGTTTTTTTAAGCAGAAATCCATTCCCTAGGTAATTCCAGCCACAGGCAAGCTTTTCCCACAGCACTTTTGTGAGCATGCCCCCACAATAAGCTTCCTACCACCTCCTGAGTCGGAACTGTAATGCCTGGCATTTGATTTATGGCTAGAATCTCACACACATGCTGGGCCTGCAAATCATAGCTTTTTCTTTTCCTTGTGCTGTCTTTCAGAGACCTGTGTGGAAGGGAAGAAAGGAGAAGCAGCTGCTCCATGCTGCTTTCCCCAGGACTCCCCATCACAACAATGTAGGTTGAAAGAGATCTTTAAGACCACTGAGTTCAACCCTTAACCCAGCACTTCCAGGTCACCACTAAGCCATGTCCCTCAGCACCACATCTACACAGTTTTGAAATCCCTCCAGGGATGGGGACTCCACCACTTACCCTGGGTGGCCTCATCCAGGTCTTGACAACCCTTTAGGGTTCAACCTAAACCTCCCCTGATTGAAGCCATTTCCTCCTGTCCTATTGCTTGTCAGGTGGGAGAAGAGAGTGAGCCTCCCCTTCCTTTATGGACTGTTCTTTCTTTTCATGGAGAGGCAATTGTGAATGCTGAGAAAATTAGCTTAGAGGGAAGGAGGAAATCCATGGGGGACATGATTAATGTCAGCTTTCTGAGACTGGGAGATCTCATAAAGCAGAGGCACTCCTCTGAGCTTCATGGCTGCTCATTATTTTTCCTGAGATCCACCTTGCTTCATCTCAGGCTTCCCAAGCAAAGATTTAACTAGCACTCAGCTGCTCATCTGGCTCACCACCAACTCCCCAGAGCTGCCTTTCCTGTTTGGGATTTCACACCTTGCTGCCAGACAGACAAGGAGCAGGAACTGGCCGTTTCACGCTGTGGTGCACTATGCAGACTGCTCAGCTGGGTGCTCAGGTGTGTTGCCAGGGCTGCCCTGCCTCCCTAGTGCATTACCAGCCCTGCTGTAGGTGTGCTGTGCCTGCTCAGGGTAGCTGCAGCCAGCACTCACCAGCTGCAGCAGAGGAATGGCAAGTTCCCTGAGGAGTCCTGGCGGGGCACAGCATGCAAAACCCCAGCTGCCTTTTTATTGTGCAGGTACCTCAAGCTAGGCTTTAGTCTCAGTTAAGCCTTTCTGGCAGAGGGTTGTTTCCTCACCCTAACTGCATTTTGCACATCTCTTTGATACGGCCTAGACAGAAGGGAAACTTGGAGTAGTGCTTTGGTTTCTTGAGTTGCAAAGAAAGAAATTTTCACAGAATCACAGACTGGTGGGAATAGGAAGGGACCTCTGGAGACCACCCTACCCAACCCTCCTGCTAAAGCAGGGCACCCACAGCAGCTTGCCCAGGAGCACAACAGCCAGGAGGGTTTGGAAGCTCTCCAGAGAAGGAGACTCCACAACCTCTCTGAGCAGCCTGCTCCAGGCCTCCAGCACCCTCACACCAAAGAAGTTTCTCCTTAAGTGAAAGTTCCTGTGTTCCAGTTTGTGCCCATCACCCCTTGTCCTATTGCTGGACACCACTGAAAGGAGGCCAGTCCCATAGGAAAAGAGCATGGTCTGGGTTGGAAGGGACCTCTGAAGGTCACCCAGTCCAACCCCCTCTGTGGTCAGCAGGGACATCCTCAGATGGATTAGGTTGCCCAGAGCCCTCTCAAGTCTCACCTTGAGTATCTCCAGGGATGGGGCCTCAACCACCTCCCTGGGCAACCCATTCCAGTGTTCCACCACCCTCATAGTAAAGATCCTGTCCCTAACATCCAACCTAAACCTGCTTCCTTTTGACCTCCACCCTTTAGCTCTTGCTGAGCATTGATCAGATCTGCTCTCAGGCTGCTCTTCTCCAGGCTCAACAGCCTCAGCCTTTCCTCCTCTCAGAGATGCTTCAGGCCCCTTAGCATCTTCGTGGCCCTCCATTGGACTCTTTCTAGTATGTTCCCTGTCCTTCTTGAACTGGGGAGCCCAAACAATAGTCCAGGTGCAAACCTCACCAGGGCAGAGGAGAGGAGGAGAACCTCCCTTGACCTGCCAGCCAGACTCTTAATGCCCCCTAGAATACCACTGGCTTTGCTATGAGGGCACACTGATGGCTTCTGGTGATCTTATTGTCTGCTTGCTCTTAACTCCTTTAGGCACATAACACAAAATTTGGAAAGGGAGTGAGGAAACAATCAATTGCAAAACCTCTTGCAGTGACATTTATGATTCTGGAGGGTTAGGCAGTCTGGGACTCGATGGCAGCAGAGAAGCACAGGAAAGGAAAACGCAGGCCTGGGAACCTTTGCTTCTGTGTCAGGGCAGCCTGGCTGCCAGATGAGCCTCGCTGCTAGGAGCTGGCTCTGAGGTGACACAAGCCAGTGTGGCACTGGCTCTGCTTTGAGGAATGCACACGGTTAAAAATAGTTCTCCTCCTCAACAAAAGCACTTTCATGACTCCAAAGGACATGTTCCCATGAAACCCACAGGCCAGCTCTTGCCAAATCACAGCTCTTGCAGTTCTAACCCACTTGCGTGGCCACAGAAGGCTAACAGCTTTAGCTCCTCACTTCTGTGAGCATTCTGCAGGGCTTGCTATTAACCATCTCTGCAGAGATGGGGACCAGCACTAACCAAGCCCAGCAGCTGATGGGGAGCAACATCTCATGCCCCCTGTCCTACACAAGGGTGGTGATGTCCCCTTGGAAAGGATTACAGTGTAGGTGTGTAGACAGAACACTGTTTTGTCTCAGGTGCCTTTTATAGTTCCCAAGAGGCACAGGCTGGGGAGCTCTGGTTCACTGCACAAGGACCTGGCACCACACTCACAACACCCAGACTGATGTTGAAGCCCTTCTTGTGACTGCTCTCTGTAGGCTGTGTTTTTCTGCTGGCAGCTCAGGGTAAGGCAGATGAAAACTTCTTGTGAACTTTTACCTGCTGAAGCCTCCCCATAACCTGACACCACCTATGAGCAGCTCCACAATAGTCAAGTGGGCTAGGAGCAGACCCAGCAGCCTCAGGAGAAGTGACTTACCACAAACAGATACAGAGGGGAAGTAAACTTGCAGCTGGAAGACTTCAGTTTTGGGACTCTGAGCCTGTGGCACTTGTGCCAACAATTGCCAAGGAATCCTTGACATCTAAGGCTTGACATCCTTGACATCTAACCTTATTTAGAGGCTGCCCCTGGAATTGGTGCCCCTGGGGGCAGAGGTAGCTCTGGCCCTGATGTGGTGACACTGGGGGGGTCACAGGTGTAGACGCTGTGGAGTTGGTGCTGCTGCTTCACTCAAGGCTTGTTGGGCAGAGCCTTCAAATATTTGTCTCCTTTTTGTACTTCAGATTTGGGGTGGTGGAGCTCCCCCAATGATGCGTCACCTTTGCCTCCTGCCACCTCATCCATTGCATCTTTGGTGTGTTTGGGCAGGAAAAGCTCCCTCTTGAAGAGCAGCAAGCCTCATCCTGGTGGTTCCTGTGCCTGCATGTCCTCAGCTCCTTTTTGGGGGTTCTCTGTCACATCATGGTGCCTCCACTGTTCCCAGCCACTTTGATAATCCACAGACCCCTGTCTTCCCTCCTTGCTCACTCCCATGCTTGGTCTCTCTCACTTCTCCTTCCTCAACCCTCCCCAGCCTTACTGGATGTTCACTGCCACGTGTGCCCACTGCCCTTCTTGACCCAGCAGCCAGGCTGCTCAGGGGATTGCTGCTTTGGCTGTCATTTCTGTCCTCTCCAGGACTGGCTTTTTGAAGCAGCCTATTGCATCAAGTTTATGGGCAAACAAATCCACTGTTGCTCCAGACCTGCAGCTTTAAAGTCCATATGGACACACTCTGGTCTAGATGTTGATGATTCCCTAGCCTAGGAGTGCTGAAGCTCAAGGCTTTGCTATGGCTCACTATGAAGACAGGAGCACCATGCCATCTTCAGCCTGAGGGACAGAGGATGCTGGAGGAGAATGAGGGGGTGGGTCTTGGGGACTGGGCTCAGAACTAGCCTGAATATTTGGGCCTTGGGCTGCTCAGCCTGCAAGGTGAGCAGAGCTGAGCACCTCTGCAGACCTCTCACAGCCCTGGACCATCTTTGCTGTGAACAGTCTTCCAACAGCACAGACTAGATCATAGCATGTCTTCAGCTCCTCTCCAGGAGCTGGTCATATCCTTTCAGTCATCTGAAAGGACACATTCTCTGTCCCCATGGCTGCTCCTGAGGCTTCCTGCCAACTGCAGGCTGCACCTGGTGGTTCCTCTCCCAGAAAGCACAAGCTGGAACTGCTTCAGTTTCCTCTAAGAGCCTGTAGCACTGAGCCACAACTTCTCCAGCCTTGAGCTCCCCACATCTAACACTTAGGCAAAATGCATTTCCTCCTGGCAGAGGCTTGGAAACTTATAGTATGACTCTGGTGCATCTTTCCTGGTGTTTGATGTAAGATTAGGGCTTTCCTGCCCTGTGATATAATTCTGCCTGAATTAGGCAGTTTAGTACTCAGCTTTTTGTGATGTTTCTTGCTTTGAAACCTCCTCTGAAGAAGCTAAGCTGAAGCCTATTGTTAGGCGTCCTTTGGTAAGTAGTTAAGTGATGTCAGCTCCATTTTCTCCCAGACTATCTGGCATCAGCCTTTGGTGCTGAAATCTGAAATACCAAAGGTCCTGTCTGGAAAAGCAGTGATGGACAGAGGCATTACCAGGCAATGCTTGGCCTGCTTTGAGGTGGGATTGTCAAAAAAAAAAAAAAAAAAAAAAAAAGACAATTGCAGGGAGTATCATTGTGAAAGGAGCAGGAAAATGTAGCCTTTGCCTGTGGTGTGCAGACATCTGCACTGCAGCTTTGTTATATCCAGAGCCATCAGTATGGCTCTTTCCCAGCCTGAACCCTTTGGCAATTTCATGCACTTCACCACTTATTTTCTATTTCCCCATTCATCTGCTGAGTACAGTGTACCCCCATGCTCAACTATGCCTTTTGAGTTCCTCCCCAACCATCACACAGATCCAATAAATTACCATATTTTTAGACCCTCCACTGTCTACTTCTTTTTTCTTTTTTCCCAACAAACTTCAGAGGCCCAATTTTAGCTGTAAGTTAAAGTCTGAAACCACAGAACCTCTAGTGTGCTATTTCTGCTTTGTTGGCCTTTCTTGCCTAGCCAATTTTTAACAGTATTTTCCAGCATGAGACTTGCCAGAGTCCCAGACACAGTCTGTGGCACACCCGAGCTGCACTGATCTCCAATGAAAAGGTTCATTGGTCTCTGTCAGCTTTTGTGGACCTGTTCTCAATGTGAATTCCCTTCTCGACCCCATGGCACTGCCTGTGTTGGTATTTTCTTTCACTCCTGATTTGGCTGCAAATACTGGGGAAGATGGTTGCATTTCTTGCAGTAGTTGCATTTGTTTTCCTCCCTTGCTTGCAGCAATCTCTGTGGAGTTTGTCTTGAATCTTTCATTTAGGTTGCCTTGTTGGTTCCCAGCTTTCTTTCCTGCGTAGACTGATTTCAGGTCCAATGTAGGATTATCACAGCTTCTCTGCAAGTGGTTTCCATTATCAGACCTTCAGCAACTGGATTCTGCTGAGGTGCCTGCACTCATCTGAGCCAACCTGCTGCCACCACTATGCAGGCTGAGAGATGCTTGCTCCAGCTTTTGCCTACATGACCTCAAAATAAGCCATCAGGAAGCCCATGAAGTGAGAAGTGAATGTTTGCTGTTCAGCCTGCAGTCAGAGGGAAGGGAATCACAGAATCATTTAATGTTTTGATTTGGAAGGAACCTTTAAGGGCCATCTAGTCCAAGTCCTTTGCAGTGAGCAGGGACACCTTCAACTAGATCAGGTTGCTCAGAGCCCCATCCAACCCAGCCTGGAATGGGTCCAGAAATGGGAAGGTCCCCCTGATGTTAAGCAGCCTTTCTGTCTGCACCAAGCATCTTCCACACATCAAAAGCACAGAGGAGCAGGAAGGAAGCTAAGAGGAGGCAACACCACTTGTAACTATTTTAAGTGTTTAATAGTTAAGGTTTTTGTGCCTGGAAAAATGAAGGACTTCATGCTTTCTTGCATCTCAAGAAGAGCATACATGACTTCTAAGGACAGCTTTTGTTTGCTGGGGAATTTTATTATGTCTATAAGAGGCTGTGCAAAGCACTATAGCCTCAGCCAGCCCCTTGCTCAATGCTGACTCTGGTTTTCATGCAGGATAAGTTCTATTCCCTGTAGCCTCTGGGGTGAATTAAAAGCCTCACTGTCTCCTGGGAGGGAGTATGGGGTGGTTTGGTCTGGCTTTCTTCTGCTGACATGGTCCCTTCCTAAACTAGGAAATGGCACTACATTTCAATAAACTGTCAGGGTCGATAGACTGTCAATAGCCTGACAAATTCTGGTTTAGGCTGAGTCTGTCGTGCTCAAATGGCCTAAACTCACACATCCTGCTGGGGCTCAAACCAGGCAGTCAGAGCTTTCTGCTGGATTGCTGCTTGTGGCTGCAAAGCCAGGCCAGGCTGCCTGGGACTGTCACCAGGCTTACTCAGTCACCTTCCCAACTGGCTGAGCTTGGTAACCAGTCTTCTGTGTTTGAACTTGAATTCCACTCCACATCTCACACAGGAAGTTCTCCATACATTCCCTTCAAGAGAGAGCACTTTTCTCCCTAGCTTTTCAGCTTGGTGTCAGCTGGAAGCCACCACTCCTTTCCCTGCTGGAGCTACCTGACCTGCTTTCAGGCAGGTCTCTGTGACACATGGCAGCTTCCAGGTGCTGGCTTTGCAAACTCTCTGCTTCCAGCCAGGCAGGTAATGAGTGGTGCCTCATATAGCTGGCTCTGCAGTGCAGACTGCAGTGTGCCTCCTGCTGCAATGCTGACATTCCTTTGCTGCTCCTGTTTGTGAGCTGCATTTCTCTTGTTTATGCCACAAAAGCTGCATCCTTCCCCTGGGAGATGGATGACACTGGAGCTGGTGGCTTTGCTGGAGGAAAGGCAATGTTCTCACCTCTTTTATGGATTCAAACTGCAAGGCTTTTCCAGTCTGAAGGATTACTCTTAGTTTGGTTTTCCAGCCTTGTTAGGAAACGCCTTGTATCCTTTGGAAACAGGAACATTCGAGTTGCAGTTGGCATGGGCTGAGATAGCCTTTCTTAATGCACCATTCTGTCTGTCTGCTGTAACCGTTGTGCCCAGGGAGCAGGAGGTGGCAGGCACACAGGCAGGGTTGAGGTGGGAGCTCAGCTCCTCTGGTAGGTCAGCTCTAATTCAAGCCATCTGGCCACAATCAAGATGACCATCATGCATGGTTGTGACAAAACTGGGAATCAGGAGCTCCAAAGGATTTGTTTATTGAGAGGAAGAAGTGCTGTAAATCTGCTTCAGGGCTTTTTAAAATGAAATAAAGACACATTTGTTCCAACAAGAAACACTTTGCTTCATGCAGCTGAAGCCATGAGTGAAAAGGAATGGTGGAATTCAGTGCATGATGTTATTTATACAAATGGCTTTCACATTTCTGTGGTTTCTTCAACCTGGAAAAGCAAATTTGCTCATGTTTTCATTTCCTAAGAGGAGATAAGAACCCTACTCCCTGGAAAAAGCCCACTGAAATTCTCAGCCTTCATGTGTGCTGGCTTACAAAGCACAGCTATATGGAAACCACACAAATGGAATGTAATGGCAAGCTTCTGCTCCATCCTATATATACAGAGACCAGACAGTCTGCTCAGCTCTGTCCAAAACAGGGATTTGTCTTGAGTGAACCGGAGCTGTCTGGGTGTCTGGTCACCTCTCTCTGCCCCTGCTCTGCCCCATCTTACATGCCAGCCTCATTCTCATCTTTCCCCTGTGGAGTATTGAAAGCAGATGAGAGCTGAGAGTGGGGCTGGTAGGGAAGACTGTTGGTGCCTTTTGCAAGATGGTATCTTTGCTGTTTGTAGCACTGCAGCCCTTCACAGCCTAGCAGAAATGCTGCTGTAAGCTGCCGAGGTATCTGCAGACTGTGGGATATCAGCACAGCTGAGTGGCAACCCTGGATCTGTAGGAGGATGGTAGAAGAGCTCACCCTGCATCTCACCTCCTCCTCACCACTAATGCATGCTCCAGCTTTTTGTTTCTCTGCTCTGAATCTGAGTCCTTCTCACCCCATCCACACTTAAGACCAAAGAGTTGGTACAATCCTCCAGGACCAGGATGGGTTAAACTGCCTCTTGTTGCTCCAGGTCCCAGGGCCAGTGTTTGGAAAAGGATTGACTGCTTGGCCTTCCCATGCCCCCCTCTGGTCATGTCTTCTAGGTCTGACCTTAGCTTCAAAACACTCAGCAAGACAGAGAGGGAAGGATTGGAATCTAAGTTGCAGTGCACTGCCATCAACACTGTCCTCACTGTGTGAACTCATGGAACACTTAATATCCCTGCTTCTATACAGTGTCATTTGCTTGTGTCTTTCTGCATTGCTTAACCTTGGCATGAAGGACCCGGGGGGTCTGGTGAAGAGGGCCCAGTGAAGGACCACAAAGATCATTCAAGGGCTGGGAAGCTGCCCTGTGAGGAAAGACTGAGGGAGCCGGGTTTGTTCAGCACTAAGGAAAGGCTGAGAGGAGACCTATCAGCATGTCCCAGTATTTAAAGGGTGGTTAAGAAGAAGGTGGAGGCTCCCTTTTTACAAGGAGCCAGATGGAAAAGAAAAAGGGTAATGGGTCCAAGTCACTGCTGGGGAGATTCCAGCTAGACACAAGGGGAGGATTTTCCCAGTGAGAACCATCAGCCACTGGAATAATGTCCCAGCAAAGTGGTGGAGTTCCCAGCATTGAACTCCTTCAAGATCCATCTGGACAGGGTGCTGGGCTGTCCTGTCTAGACTGTGCTTCTGCCAAGAGAGGTTGAACCAGATGGTCCTTGAGGTCCCTTCCAACATGGATTCTGTCATTATTTGCCTCCTGGCCATGATCTCCAGAGGGTTGTGGTGCTTTGGCTCAGCAGTGTGGAGTCTGCCTTTCACCAGCCACTAGCTTTGCACATCAGGCAGTGGCAACACCAGACAGGACAGAGGATGGAGCTGCCACTGACCCATTCTTGTGTCAAACCACATCCTCAGGGCTGTATTTGTTTAAACTGAGCAAATAGCACCTTGAGCTAAAACCTCAAAGGAGTTAGGTCTGCTCAGCATTCCATTCTGTCTCCTGGGGCAGCTGTGGCTGGATCTGGGCATCCTGAAGGCATCTCACCACAGGGTTAAAACCCAACCCTCCTCCCAGTAATGTGATTTCTGGGAGAGGTTGTGCCCTTTTCCCTCTGGCTGGGATTGCCTCTTCCAGGCTTTCAAATCTCATGCTCCTTCCCTACAGCCTCCTGTCCATGATGGTACTTCATGGGCCAGGAGCTCCTGTCTGCTCACAGCTCAGCAGGAGGCCACAGGAGAAATCCCAGATTTTAGTTACTAATGGCTTGAACTGGGTTTGAACTGGAGCAGATCTATAAATAAAGGACCCTCCAGACCATTACCAGTCCTCTGCAATCCAAGCCTGCCAGCCCAGCTGTATTTAGAACGTAGCTATCGAAATCAACTCTGGGTTATAGACATATGCTCTTAGACTTTCATGTCAACCATTTAGGATCAGGTGAGTCTTTAAAAGCTCTCACAAGCTTGGACCACCTGAGCTCATCATGCACAAATCTGATTTGGGTGCTGGGTCCCATTTCTGCTACCATCTTATGTGACCTGCCCTGGGTGACCCTGCTCCAGCAGGGGGTGGGCCTGAATGATCTTCCGAGGTCCCTTCCAAGCCCTCCCATTCCACAGTTCTGTGATTCCATCTCAGTCTGGAATCTGGCTGGCAATATTAATTATCCTTTTCATCAGAGCTTCTTTCTGCAGAAGTTGTGCTTTCCCTTCACCAGCTATCAGCACACAACAGGCATGTCGCTCCTTTCCTGCTCTGCTCTAGGTGTGCTTTTCAGCATCAAACAACAGCGTCTGCCTCTGTATGAGAAGCAATAATTGTATTTTATAACCCAAGAACAGGCAACACTAGCTGTATTTCAGTAGAAGAGACAAGCAGAAGTTAATTTACGCTTGGTGAGTACAAGAGATAAAGCAAGGCTATGAAAATCAGGTACTGAATTTTAGGTTGTCAGGTAATGTACATTTAATAGCAGAGGATTTTTAACGGAATAAAAATTGCATTTATTCTCCATGTAGACTGTATAGCTGCTCAAGCTGTCAAAGTTGTGGAGGAAAGTGCTGTACAACCATTTCCCCCTGCTCCTGATGAACAGAAGCCTGCATCATGTTTCATTTTAGCTTTTATTTTAAGCCACCATCATTCTAACCCACTCCCCTTGGGATTATTTCTGAAAGTAGTTTCTCTCTTCCTTTGTTGTGCTCCTGTGGGGAGAAGGGGAGGGGGGGAGGGGCGGCTGCAGGCTGCTGCCCGGCACTGGTGCAGAGGTCCCAGACCCACACAACAGTGCTATACATAGGAGAGAAACTTTGGTTTTTTTCCCTCTCTAAACCTAGGGACATTTCAAAGTCATTGGGCAAATGTCCAAAAGAGAAATGAAGTGTTTAATAGTGCTATTTTGGTCCTGGACTCTGAATTCCTCACCTCTTCCCCGCCTCCCTTTTCTCGGGTTTGCACTTTGGGATTACTGAACTGATTCAAGTGAAGATTCTGAACTCAGAAGGTTGCTTCTCTGTTCTGCTCAAGTATATTCCCCTCTTGGCCAAACTGTGCTCTGACCTTGCTGTGTGGCACCCGGGGAATTTGAGGCAGCAATGTTGGAGGTACTGCCCACCAGGATGGTCTTTCTGAAGGTGGGTACCTCACCCAGCTGTAGGAATGGCCAGGGAGGTTGTGTTGTGTGAGTACAGCAACAAGAGACACCCACAGCAATCGATCCTTCTGCTGCTTCTCTAGGAACTTCACCCCAGAGACTGGTCATGGTGTCCACAGACTTCACGAGATTCAGAGGAGAACTCCAGGAACCTTTGTCTACAACACCTTTAGTTTCTCTTCAGCAAATACAGGTTCAAATACTGGTTTTAAGAAGTGCTAAGAAGTTCCTTCAGCCTCCCCACCAGACAAGTGCCTGGGGCAGCTCTTGTGAGCAGCAGCATGGCCTGGGGAGCTCAGCACCTCCACAGCCTTGAATGTCTGTGCTCCTCAGTCTTGGTGTACCTCCTCTGTCTTTGTATCCTGATACTGAACTGTGGGGGTCCCACAGGTCTGTAGTATTCCTCATACAGGCTGAACTGCTGGTAGGAGGCACAGCAGGAGACAGGACAGTGCCCATGGCTGCCAGCCAGCCTGGGCTTCTCTGGCTGCCTTTGTCTCTCTCGTACAGCTAATATGCCTTTCCCTATGGCCACCTGACAGCCTTGCCATTGCCATGGGGAAAGATCTTTCCTTCATCTTTTCTCATCTGGGACCATTCTTTATTGTTTTCCTGCTTCACTGGTTCTTACATTTTGGGTTTCAGCAGTTTGTATGTTTGCTCCCTTGTGCTGATCCAGCACCTCTTGAATTCCCTCCCTTCCTCAGGGCAGACATTAAAAATAATAATATTTAAAATATAATTTATGATAATCTTACAAAATGGGTGAGGGGTTTTGTGAGTATCTGCATGGTCACATTGTGGAGAAAGAACAGATCTGCAGGTTGATGTTGAAGGTTATCCTCTCTGCTTTGCACTCAGGTAGATGCAGTGATGGGGTGAGAAGTAATGCCCATGCAGGCTTTGAAATTCTCTGGAGGAGACTCCACAACTTCTCTGGGCAGCCTGTTCCAATGTTCTGGCTCCCTCACAAGGAAATTTTCCCACATGACAACCCATCAAAGCCAGGCTTGTGGATGTGTCTTATGGGGTCTGCTTGTCTTGGGGTCATCTGTAAGCCTAAAAGATGAAAATAGTCCTTTGTGGGCTGCAGGAGGACTGATCATGTTTTGTGTTGGGGCTCATCTTTGTGGCCCATGAAAAGAGCAGAACAAGATCTCCATGCAGAATTTCAATCTCTGAAGCTGTGTTTTATTGGGGCACAAAATCAGAACCCCCCACATCTGCTGGGTGGGATGGACTGCAATAAGGTCAGCTACAAATAAATCTCTCCTTTCTTTGATGGGCAAATTTTTTTCCTTCCAGTCTTGCTCTTAAGCCTAGCAATATGGGGCTGGGTTGGTTGATTGTTTTCTGGTTTTTGGCGTTTATTTTTGTTTGTTTGTTTTTTTCCTCTCTAAGCTTTCTATCTTTTAAGGGCTTTTCAAATAGCAGGTTACAGATTGCAGAACCTTTGTTGCTAAGGTTGACATGGGAAAGCCCAGCTAATTTGGAGTTGGCAGCTTGCTTTTGTGACAAGTTACACCACACTTGACATAAATTCCCAACTCCTGCTGTAGCATTCCAGCTTTTAGAGGGCCTGGGTAGATGTCAGATGTATTTATAGCTGAGTATGCTTTGCAAATTTGAAGTTTTGTCCTTTGCTCTTTTTGGTCTAGATGAGAAAGCAATGAAGTAATTCCTTCAGTCCATGCTTCAGCAGATATAAGGCTGTATGAGCGATTACAAATTAGCAGTACTTGTACTTCATATTCTACTTAAAGCTAATTTGAGATAGATTAAGGCTTTAAGTCTTCTGATTAAAGCTTAATAAAATGTGAGAAATTACAGAGTCAGAAGAAAGGGGAATGAGTCTCTGGTCTCTGCAAGGGCAAACGATCCCCAGCATGCTTCATGCACTATTCCATGACTCTGCTTTAACCAAGGGCTTTTTCCAGCATTTCTATTTAGAGATGATTTTCTAGTCTGGCACTGTGATTACCTGGATCATTAGGTGTTTGGGAGAAAAATAAAAGTATTTGAGTTTCAGGGTAAAAACATCATCCTTAAGTAACGCAAGATACCTTTCTGCCAAATGTGTTCCAAATTGCCTCGGGAGCTGAAACTTCCTCTTTGAATATTGTTAGGAAATGAATTAAAACTCAGAGATGCAAGTAGAGGTATGAAATATACCTGAGCCAAAGCTGTAACAGGAGTTGCACAGTATAATATCACCATCCCAGTCCATCTTTGTCCCAGAGAGCATTTTCTCTTGAATTATCTCCACTTGGCTTCAGTTTTGAAATGGAAAAGCCAAACAAAATGATGTCATGTTTGTGGAATATCTTAAAACTTGCCGAGATGCCACAGAATCCAAATAATTCTTTCCCTTCGTTTTTATAACATGGCGAAGGAAAAAATTAGCAGAAGGGATACAAGGGGCATTCCCTACAGACATGTCAAATAACACCTTTGCTGCATTATTTATCAGAGAACGGTAGGGGTTGGGAAGATCCTCTGAAGATCATCATTTATCCTCCTCTAAAACCCGTTTCAGAGACTGGGTTGATTGAATGATGTGACAGGTCACCACCTGTGACAGCAGCTGTACCAGAGAGCCCAGAGGGATGGGTGACTTTCTTTTTTCCACCCTGGGTTGTAGGAGGGGATCAGCATCATGCCTCAACTGCCACAGCCTCAGTGGTCCTCCAGAATCCACCCCTCGCCATCCTGTGTGTCCTGCTTGCTGGGGCCTCTCTGGGCTGATGTGAAGCCTTCCCATGTTGCCTGGGCTTTGCTCTCACGCTTGTTGTGACACAGAGCAGAGAGATGCAACAAGAAATCCTGCCTCTGGATCTGGGAGAGCAGTGGCATGCTGTGGAAGCTGCTGCTTTTATTTTCTGCCTGAATGCAGGGGTTGAGCTTTGGGCCCTCTGATACGCAGCCTGTGTCGGATGAGGCAGGGCAAAGACCACTTGCGAGGTGCTTTCCTCTGCATTTACATCAACATCTGATTACCCAAGGTCACATCAGCTCCATAACCAGGATTCCTTCTGTAGTCTGGGATCAAAGTCACTGGTGCTCTCCAGCTGCTCTGCACTCTGCTGTCAATACAAAGCAACCATAAAGCTGGTTTAGTGCAGAGATGTGAGGTTTGTGACCTGCTTCACATCTTCCACCGGAGTGCTGGGGCAGTCCTTATTGTCACTGCCTTGCTGTTTCCAGTTTGTCACCAAAATCATCTCAAGGCTTTTATTACTCTGTGCAAAACTTAGTGCTGTTCAGGAATCTGGCTTCCAGGATGAGCAGAGGTGTGATGAGGGCACATTGGGATGATGCCTTCTGAGCTCTCTAAAACATTACACAGGGGACAAGGCAGTGGTCTGAGATGTGGAAGCCCCTGTGGAAGAAGTCAAGCAGTGCCAACTCACATTTAGTCATGAGCACTGCACTCAGAGCATGACCGTACTGTGCATTATTAAAACAACTCACATGAGCTTAGGGATGCACTTTAATTGTGTGCTGGATACTAATTCTGAAGGCAATGACAGCACAGGTCTCTTGAGCAGCAGCTGAGGGAGCTGAGGTTGTTCAGCCTGGAGAAAAGGAGGCTGAGGGGAGACCTCATTCCTCTCTACAGCTCCCTGAAAGGAGGCTGGAGTGATGTTGGTGTTGGTCTCTTCTCCCAAGTGACAAGTGACAGGATGAGAAGAAATGGTGTCCAGTTGTGCCAGGGGAGGTTTAGGTTGGGCATTAGAAACAGTTTCTTTACTAAATGGGTTATCAAACACTGGACGAGGCTACCCAGGGCAGTGGTGGAGTCACCATCCCTGGAGGGATTTAAAAGTTGTGTAGATGTGGTGCTGAGGTTCAGTGGTGACTTGGCAGTGCTGGGTTAGTGGTTGGACTTGATCATCTTAAAGGACTTGATCTTAAAGGTCTTTTCCAATCAAAACAGTTCTATGAATTATATGAATTCTATGAATTTAGGTGGTCAGCATCCACTTAAAAAAATAAATTGGTAATGATATTTGGTGCATTTTTTTTTCCAGATTAAATCATAAACTTGAATCAATTTACTTCTTCCCCCAAATGACTAAAAAGTATATAGCACCTAAGCTGTTCTCAGAAGGTCCAAGTGCAAATTTGTTATGTCTCATTTCACAGGATTTATGACGTGGCCAAACTGGCTCCCAGTGACAAATTCTTTTCCAGTCTCTGCTGAGGTCTTGGAAGAGTTTTCAATGCTATCAACGAGATACAACAAGAAAAGGGCACAGATGTGATGAGCAGCATGTCCTGTGAGCTCCCCCCACACAGGTCTGTGGTACTGGGACTTCCTGGGCTGGCCTGCAGACCTTTGCCATGGCAGATTCTTGCACAAGGCTCGGGAGCACAGCTGCAGGGCTGTTTTCAGTGAGTGCCTGCATAGAGCAGCTCTCCTGTCTGAGAAAAAACTGTCATTACAAAAGGGCCAAGTAAATACAGTCATGTTTCCAGAATTTATTGCTTCTCAGGGAAAACATTTTCCTGGGACCTTTATTCCCTTACAAAGGGAGGACTTGTGTTTGTTTTCTGAAGCGTGCTTAATTCCAGCTCCCCCATTGGCCATGGCCAGTCTCAGCCTTGGGCTGCATACATTAACATTCATTTCTGTAGCCCAAAGAAGATTTTCAGAGAAAAATGAGCCTGTCCTGAAACACCCCATTTTCTGCAGGGAGATAAAAGGCATGGCCAATTAAGGATGCAAGCTCTCAGTTGCCAGTGATGTCAGAGAGCTGAGGGAATGGGGAAATGCTTTGTGCTTGACATTCCCCCAACTTGCCATTTCACAGCTTGGTTCTTCCAGCGAATTACCTGAAAGAAACTTAATTTTTTTTAAATTCAATTCGTAGTCAGTTAATTGCTTCTGCAGAAGAAGAGCTGATGAACGGAAAGGGGAAGGTTTTGAGGTCCCCTGTGGGAAAGCTCAAGCGCTGCTGCTGAACTCAGAAGTGTGGAGGCCTGCTTGGTGCTGCAGGTGGGGGCGAGCACAGCTTTCAAGCCCTTCTGCCTCCAGCAAGCTTGGAGAATAGTTTGTGAGCAGTGCCAAACCAGCACATTGTGTGCAGATCACGCAGGACCTTGGCAAGAGATTGAGGAGACTTTCCCTTTTCGAGCAAACCTGTTGGTGTAAGGCATGGGCTGATGTCCATATTCTGCATGGAGGATGAAGGTTAAAGGGTAGAAGAATGGAGGTGACCTCACAGGGAGAAGCTGAAAGGTCAACATCAGCAGTGCTATGGTTTTGTGTTAGCTGTGTGCAAGGTCCTGGGCCCTGAAGAATTGCTGACCAGCCCCATCCTGTGTGTTGAGAACTTCTTTCCTTGGAAATAAGAGCAGAGATTTTCTTTTCTAAAACTAGAGGTTCATCTCTGGTATGAAACAGCATTGCTGCCATGAATTTTAATGACACTCCTAACCTACCACTGCTAGATGGGCCTCAAAACTTGGATTCAGAAGTAGACCTTTGGCTTGTCTGCAGAGACAGCTAAGAAAGGAAGTCATAAAGTATACAAAAACTGGCAACGTTTGATTCTGCAGATCCCCGTGGGTCTAGAAGCACAGTTCACGGTCTCCTCCAGTGCCTGAGCCCAGATCAATCAAATCAGCTGTTTGGAGCACCAGCTTAACTAGGGGCGAGGCCACCCTGGTGTACCTAACAGGAGGTGTCATTGTCAACTTGGCAGTCACTCATTTTTGGCACCAATGAGACTTTCTGTCTCCTAGATCCTGCAGCCTTTGCTAACAGCAGTTAGTATTTAAGTACAGAAGAAAGGTGCCTCTTGGTTGGCTCGCCCTGCCTTTGGCCACCATGGCTGGAGAGGAAGCTGGGAACAGGAGAGCAATGTTTTATTTCCACCTCTGCCATTGATTCAAGCTCTCAGCAAGCTTTCAGCATCTCATTTTCTTGACTTGCAAGGTACAGGTCTGCTACTTTTCAGGGTGCTTTGAGATATATGAGGGGAAAGTGCAATTCCTGTTTGAAGCTTCATGGAGAAGCAGTCACACACCTCAGGGGCAAGATGTACCTCCTGTGTTACATCATCCATATGCACATAAAGCTAGACCAAAGCCTACAGGGAGGGCTCAGGAGGTGGATTTGCTGCAGAATTACGTTGTTCACACAGAGACTTCCCAAAGTGTTTTTAATTATTTTTGTTTGCTTCCTGTGTGTTCTCATCTGGGGTTACTGTAACATGAGTTGCTTGAGTGAAAAGCTGGTCATTTGCAAGGGATGAAATTCTGTTAGAAACCAACAAAATAAACAAGAAAAGTAATCAGCCCTTAGAAAAGAGCTTCAGCTTGTGGGGTCACCCTGCAGAAGAGAGCTGGGAGGGTTCAGCTGTGGGAAACTGGGTTTGGGAGGCAAGTTCAAAACCAGAATACTAAACAGCAGCAAGTAGTGTGGCTGAGAGTGTGCAAGTGCGTAACGGCCACACCTAGAGATAAGACCTGCTCTCAATCCTTCCCATATGTGATGGCATAGCTGTGCAGCAGGGTGAACTCCTCTTTAGAGGTAGGTGGGACACATGGAAAGGTAAGAAAAGTAGTTGGATATGAGAAATGTTCTTCAGTGAAAGAGAAAGCCTTCAGTTTTCAATTTGTAGCTGAAAGGAGGAAAAAAGGCACAGATTATATCAGACAATAACATCTGCTGAACAGCTTGGGGACTTCAGAAAGGCTGACAAAGAGAGAGCTGGAACAAAAGCTGGGTGAGATCCGACACCTGGGCCTTGTGACAAGTGAGGAGAATTGAGGTGGGGGATAGGATGAGCTTCCTGAGGTAGGATAGGGCTAGACATGTGCTGCACAAAGAACGGTGAAGGAGCAGCAGAAAACACTACTCAGCACAAAAACCAAAGAAGAGGGCATGAGCAAGAGAGCTGCTGCTTTCCAGAGACATTTAGAACATCACACAGCACAGGGAGAGTTATGAGAAGTCTGTGTACAGGGAGAAGGAAGGAGAAAAAGCTGCTGTGAATTCCAAGACCATCTCCTACACCCAGCTTCCTCTTATGTGATGCAGCAGAAAATCTATCCTAGCTTTTTCTCCAAAGAGACCAGGAAGGATATCTTGAATCAAAGGTAATTTTCTTTAATTTGAGACAAAACACGTCTGCTACCTGCCCAGCAAGAGCCAACAAAGCACCTGGCTCCCTTCAACACTTCAGACTTCTGGAGGGACGTTACACTCTGCAAAGCAGGTCTGCAAGGTGCTAAAGCAGGTAGGTTCTGGTTTGAGCACACATAGGAAGGAGATGGATTGAATATAGAAAAATATATTCTCTTTTTGTAATTGCTTTCCTGGCTCCTGACAGGCCTTATAGCAGCCTCTCAGTATGCAAAGGGAGCCTAGGGGAAAGATGAGGAGGGACTCTTCATCAGGGAGTACAGTGAAAGGACAAGGGGTAATCATCTTAAACTAAAAGAGAGGAGATTTAGGTTAGATATTAGGAAGAAATTCTTTACAGTGAGGGTGGTAAGACACTGGAACAGGCTGCCCAGGGAGGTGGTGGAAGCTTCATCACTGGAAACATCCCAGGTCAGGTTGGCCATGGCCCTGAGCAGCCTGAGCTGGTTGGGGATGTCCCTGACTGCAGGAGGGTTGGACTGGATGACCTTTAGAGGTCCCTGCCAACCCCAAACATTCTGTGATTCCATGGTTCTGTGAAGGTGATGAACAATTTCAGCAACGACCAAGGTCAGCCCATGCTCAAGCTTCCTGTGCTGTAAGGCACAAGCCCTAACACCAGCTCATGGCTAAGCATTGCTGTGGTATCTGTAGTTTATGAGGAATGGCTCTAGAGCACCAGACAAGCAAAAGAGCTTGTCAGCTCTGGGCTCCCCTGGGACAGTCTTCAGTTAAGAGACATTTTCCTGTAATTATAGTTTTACAGAGAGTTTTAGATTTGCATGCTAAAAAATTTGCAAGAGTAGCAGAGAGCACAATCCTGCTCAGGATCACACAGGGCTTACACCAATGTTCTGATGTAAAGGATGCTGCAACAACCCATGGAAGGTAGCATGGAAGAAGCATGACAAGCTGTGGGGGCTGAGGTAGAACATTTATGCACCTGCAGATCCCAAGAACCCATCAAGGAAAAAAGACAAACACCAGTGGTGGCTGCACAGTGTTTAGTTCATTCCAACAGGCTTCTGTCTGTCTGTTACACTGCATGGAAGCGCATCACAGTCTCCAAGGATAGTCCCCTATGAGGAGGGGCAGCTACAGTTAGGGTCCAGGAGTCCCAGAGCTGCTGGCTTTGAAACCAGCTCCTCTTCCACAGCAAATGGGATGGAGCAATCCTCTCCTGCCATGGGAACAGCATCTTGGAACACCAGGATCCATAGCCAGGGCTGCTAGAAAGAGCAGCATAACCAGAAGAGGATTTCAGCTTGCAATTACATTTCTTTGCCAACCACTTCAGATCGGGGAATCCCACCCAGCCCTGGCTCTAAGCTCTCTAGATCTTTTCCCTCGTCCCTGCACCCAGTGAGTCCCATCCCCTGACCTGCAGCACACATGCCCATGGGCATGCTGGGCTTGTTGACCTGCTCCTGCAGCCATCAGCACTGGCTGGTGCTTGCCTGGTTGGTACTCAACCTTCTCCTTTTTGATCCTGGAATTCAGGAAGGCTGAAGGCTGGAATGACTCACAAGGACAAAAGCAACATGAAAAACACTTACTTTGGATAGCAGGCACTCACATCCTCCAGCTGCCCCAAAGCAAGAAACCCAGAAAGAGCTGGGAGTCTCTGGAAGCCAGGCAAGCCAAGGGTGTGTTGCCCTGCAAAATAATAAAAAAATGTGGTTTGTGTTATTTTTTCATACATGTGAAGAGAAAAAAATATTCTAAGAAGGACCAACAGTGTGCAGCAGCCTTTCAATATTTACGTTTTGTCTAAACCACAGAGAAGCTACAAGGTGACTTACACATAAGTCCACAACTAATAAATTAGAGTTATTAAAACCAGGCAGAATAGGAAGGCTTCCAGATTTACTCAACTAAAGTGGATTTATCTGAAGAGGAAAGCTTTCATTTTCAGATGAAAAATAAGATTAGATAAAAATCCACCACTGGAATGTGGAAGGTATCACACAATTAGCCTTCTGCCTGCACATAAATGTAGGCTCCTCTTAGGCAGAGGAAGAAACTCCTCAATCCCTGACTCCTCACCCACTGAGGTGCTGGGAGCCATCCAAACCTTATTGCTTAAGACAGTCCCACCAACATAAATCATCTGCAGCTCCTAACCTGGTCCTTGAGGTTCTGAGATCAGCACTGAAGTACCAAGGGTGAAGCTGCATCAGCGGCAGGGACACTGTCCCTTCCACAAATGAAATCCAAGAGTTGTTCTGCAGTCACATAGCCTCACCCAAACAATTACAGGGATCCATAAGCACCTCAAACCAAAATGCCAAAAGTTTTTGGGATTTGATCTGTAAAGGTACCCAGCAGTTTCCATCTCTGCATCTTGGTGATCGGGCACTGACTGCAGCCAAAAGAGAGTGACAAAACAAACGTCAGCAGAAAATTTGCAACATGAAGCTTGGGGAAGATCGATGCATCTGATGTAGGGGGAGAAAGAGAGGAATCTGAACCAAACTCCAGACCTCAGCCAAAAGTTTTCATGCTCTGTGCTTCTTCTTGTGGGTACAAAGTGTCCTGCTGAGGGATGTGCCTGATCTTCAGTACATACTGCACACATTCTCATAAGCAAACTGAGCTGTGTAGTGATGTATGAGAGCCTGCCCTGCTCTGCTTTGTACCCCTAGAAAGAGCTCCCTACCCCCCAAGCACCATAAATGTCCCAGGCTGTCCTGAACCACCAAAAGATAAGGAAAGGATGTATTTTAAACACCAGTGCACACAGGCCTTCAGATGCCTTGGCTCACCCTGCAAGTAGGTTGGGGTTTTGCTATCTGTACAAGAGCAGACATGAGGACAATTCACTGCTTGTCTCAATGGCTTGGCTCACCCACACCAAAACCCTTCTTATCTGAGAGGCAGGTTCATTCCTTGCTGACGTTAAATCAAATTGCCTACAGGTTTGACTGCTGGGAAACAGAGCTCAGCTGGTTTCAAAACCAACACAAATGTGTTCACGCTTTAGCTTGGTGGGTTTTGTTCTGGAAGAATTTCCTCTGGAAAAACAAGGCTGTATTGTCTGGGAAGTAAACAAGACAAATGTTTACAAATGGTTGAAGTCCATATGCAGTTTTGGTTTTCCACCCATCACACAACTGCATAACCCATTTCTCTTCCACCCCTTACTTTAATGGCAGGAGAATCAAGCCAGTGGAATCCAGACTGATAGCTATAAAATAATATTTACTGCTGAAATGGGGAGGCCACAACTTGAGTAATGTGTTCACTTTTGGGGCTCTCACTACAAGGATGTTGAGGTCCTGGAGCAGAGAAAAGCAATAAAGCTGGGGAGAGGTCAGGAGAACAAGTCTGGTGAGCAGCTGAGGGACCTGGGATTGTTTAGCCTTGAGAAAAGGAGGCTGAGGGAGGACCTCATTGCCCTGTGCAGCTCCCTGCAAGAAGGTTGTAGTGAGGTGGGGGTTGGTGTCTTCGCCCTAGTAACAAGTGATAGGACAAGAAGGAATGCCCTGAAGTTGTGCCAGGGGAGGTTTAGGTTGGATATTAGAAGAAAATTCTTCCCTGAAAGGGTTCTTGGACATTGGAACAGGGAGGTGGTTGAGAATTAGGTGATCTAATATCCACTGATGCACAAGGGCAAGCTTTTACACACTGCAGGAGGAGCAGAGGAGCATTTCAGAAGCAGTTCATATATTTTATTTAACTGACAGGAATAGCATTTCAAGGGAGGCAGGGTCAGTGACAGCACTGCTGACAGCCCTCTCCAGGGCAAGGTGGGCAGCGGGAGTTCTTGTCTCAGTGATGGAAATGAGTTCTTGTCTCAGTGATGGAAGCTCCGTTCTGGAAGAGTGACACCAGGGCAGCTGAGCTGCACAGCAATCACCCTGGGTGCTGCAGCAGTGTGCTGCTGGATTCAGCCAGGCTGGACCAAAGGAGCAGTGCCAAGCAGTGCCAGCAGGGCCAAGGGAGAATTGCTGCTAGTTTGCCCAGGGAGCATGCAAGCTCACAGCTCCAACAACAGCCTGAATTCTGACCTTATCATCTCCACCTCTATGTCTGGGCATGTTCCATGTTTAGAGGCAGCACAGTTTGCCCTCAGTGGTGTCACTGGGTGATGCATACTCATCGGCTGCTGGACTTGTTAGATCAGCACAGCCATCTGTGCTGGGACTGTGTTACAGCTCAGCCTGTGCACTGGGTTAGTGGTCCCTGCAGAAAGAGGAAACAGGAGGCTGGAAACTCTCTCATCTCTATCCCTCTTTGGCTGCACAGTAAAATGGGAGGCTCTGTTAAGTTCTACATGTCTCCAGTGTTCCAGTGCAGGTTCTGAGGCATTGATTTCTATGTCTGAGGTAAACATAGTGGAAAGAAAAAGAGACATTTGGCCTGGGTTTGTTTAGCCTTTCTGACTGATAGCCTGCAACTATCGCAGAGGGATTTGCAGCATGTGCCAAAACTTGATGAGAGTGGTGTTTCAAGAGCAACTCAGAGTGTGGGTGGGTCCTGCCCCAAGACACAATTTTCTCTTACTTGAACTAGAATTTACTTACTGGAGGCTCTGCTTGCACTGCTTGTAAATGCTGTGGGCTAAGGACAAGGTTAAAACAAAGGTTATGAGGCCTAGAGGCAAGCCCAGGCAATCGGTTTGGTAACAGTGACACTGCTGGAGTAGCTTTGGAGAAGCTCACATCAGAGCAGTAATTAACTCCCCACCATGCATGAGGAAGTCAAGTACTGATGTGAGTGAGAGACTTAGGAGAGTTATGAGTGATAGCCTCCTGTTATCACAGGCTGCAAAAGCATTTGTGAAGGTGTCAGGATGCAGCCCCCAACATGCTGGATCTATCAGGTAGATGTCAGCAGGTACCACTGGTGCCTGTTCAGTTAGCTGGCACTGGGGGTTTTACAATTGGGAAAGGCTTGCACCACACAGAAGTACTGGTAGGTCACCTTCATCCTAGGAGATGTGGCACAAAGAGTGGTTGTTGCCTTTGGGCTGGATCCACTGCAGCAGCCTGCCCCTATGGTGAGCTCTGGGCAGCAGCTGGCCCCAAATGGAGGATGGAATAGCACAACTAATAGCTCAGCTGTCTCCTGGAAAGGATCTGGACCCATCCGTGTGAAACTTGCTGTAAAAATGTGACTCTCACCATGTATGTCTAGAGCACAAGCTCCATGAGGAGCAGCTGGGGGAAGTGGGGTTCCTCATCCTGGAGAAAAAGAGGCTGAGGGGAGACCTTCTCACTCCCTACCCATGCCTGAAAGGAAGTTGTAGCAAGGGGGGAGGGGAGGGGGGAGTCAGCTTCTTCTCCAAAGATAACAAGAGATGGAACAAGAAGAAAAGGCCTCAGGTTGCAGCAGTGGAGGTTTAGGTTGGAGATTAGGCAGAATTTCTTCCTCAGAAGAGTTCTTGTTGGAACAGGCTGCCCAAGGATGTGATGGAGTCACCATCTCCAGATGTTTAAAAACTGTAGATGTGCTGCTGAGGGGCATGGTTTAGTGGTGGACTTGGCAGTGGTGGGTTAATGCTTGGACTTAGTGATCTTAAAGGTCTTTTCCAACCTAAAAAATTCTGTTCTATGACATTTTAATTACCTTGAGGCTGTCCAGACAGCAGAAAACACTCTGCAAAATTCCCATCCTGCTGCCACAGCTGTGATGAGCTCCTGCAATAAGGTGTATGCATAACACACTCCCAGGTTACTTCTGCAGAGGATGCAGCAGCTTGTTTTCAAAGCTCATTGGAACCAGCCCAGATGTTTGCTGAGGAGCTGCCCTCACCCCGCTCCTGTGGGTGTGAGCCCTGCAGCCGCTCTGCAATGTACAGGCAGCACATACAGCATGGGGCCCTGATGGGACTGGGAATCCCCAGCACTGTCATCCTACACTGCTGCTTCTGGGGGCAGGAAAAAGCCTCACCTGACTTTCTTTTTGGGTGCAAACCAAAGGGCTACCACACTAAGCACCTTATTTTGCACTTGACATCTAGGGAGGAGAGTGATGGGGAAATGGGGACCCACCCTGATTAGCCCTGGTTCTGGCATGACCAGAAGTGACTGCTTTAAAAGCTGTGCACCGTTTGTCTTTCCTTCTCAGGTAGCTCCCATGGGGCTAATTCATGCAACATTTTTTGTTAATCTTGTGTCAGGGAGGAAGTTTGGAAGAAAGAGTCATCAATGACCTCAACCTGCGAAGTTCTTAAAAAAACTTGAAGGAAATACAGTTAAAAAAAAAATAACATTTTTCCATTCTCTTTAGAGCAAGGCTGGAAAGTAACATTTGAAAACTGCTGATGGAGATGAACCACCTTGGAAATAGTTTGTCACAGAGATCACATGGAAACTGAGACTGAAAACCCCCTGCTGGGTATTTTTGCTAAACCATTTACATGGGAGGAGTACATCAGCTGCATGAAGAGGTATTTTCCACAATCCCAGGCCTGGCACACAATGAAGGATCTGCCCCTCCAGCCTGAGAAAAGTAGGCTAAAAATAACTGATATGCAGATTAATACAGAAGGCCCTGCCTGGGCCTTTGAAGCTGTGTGTTGCACAGTGAAAATCACAAGGCAGAGGGAATGATTGAGCACCAGCTTGCTTCAGCCTGGCTGAGACTACCAAGTATTTTTACCATCACAGAATCATTAAGGTTGGAAAAGCCCTCCAAGATTATCCAGTCCAACCATCAGCCCAGCACCAGCATGCCCACTAAACCATGCCCTGAAGTGCCATGTCTGCATGTGTTTTGAACACCTCCAGGGATGGTGACTCCACTACCTCCCTGGGTAGCCTGCTCCAGTCATCTACTACCCTCAAAGTAAAGAAGTTTTAGCATTATCACGAAGATTTCAACTAAAAGCCCTGAGTCCTCCAGTGCCCAGGAGGTTGTGGAGAGAGCAACAGAGTGCTTTAAGCATTGAGAGGACTAAGGGGCGCACTGGAAATGTTTGTTTTCCTCCACTAGTATTTAGCACTGACAGTAAAGAAAGCAGAGTCAGGCTGGCAGGTTTGGAGTAGAATGTGGAACCCCTAACAGCAGGTAAAGCTATTGGATGAAAGAGCTGTAGCAACACCCAGCACTGCAGCAGCCCTAGAAGCTAAGTCTTGGTTCAACAACCTTGAAGAGTAGTTATGCTTTGCCTTCTCACTGAGCTGTAAGCATCTAGCTGGTTGTCTCTACCAGGTTTACCTTTCCAATCCATTAGAGTTGTTTCAGCAATCTGTCATTTCTGGGCTGGGGGGAAAAGCTAAAATTAAATTGTCCTGGAGGAAATAAGTTCTGTTCCAAGTAATGGTTGAAAACATCTCAGTAGTAGAAAGCAGCAAGGTTTCAGGGGGAGAAGCATTACCAAGGGAAATGCAGTGAGTGATGCCTATTGATCACAGCAGCCTGAGTGAGGGAACATGAAGGAATCTTTTCCCCCCACTAATGTGGCAGAGCCTTTGCAATGTGGAACTCAGACAGCTCCTACCTCCCAGCTGCTTTTGTAAGGCTAGTTAGGCTTTCAGCACTGGAGCACAGGGATGGAAAATTTCCTTTCCAGGAGTACACAAGAAGACCAGCACCCACCCAATATAATCAGGGCTCTGTGGCACAGAGCAGTGAATCCAGCAGGACACTCTTCCCCATTTGGACCTCATGGATCCCAGCTGGGCAGACCACCTTCACAAGTTAAATCTGTGCAGCTGTGATGGGCAGAAGTGAAGCTGTTGTATGTTAGACAAGCTGTCATTTATGCTGACTTATGGACTTGATGGTCTCCAAGAGGCCTCTTCTAGCCCCTGCTCTATGGCTGATCAATGCATAGCTATTGCAGCACTGACCTATAGTCATTGTGGTGATTGCCCCCTGGACACAGCACTGGTGAGGCCACAGCCTCAGTACTGTCTTCATTTTTGGGTCCTCACTACAAGAAGGACATTGAGTTGCTGGAGCAAGTCCAGAGAAGGGCAGCAAAGCTGTGGAGGGGTCTGGGGGACAGGGCTGGTGAGGAGCAGCTGAGGGAGCTGGGGGTGTTTAGCCTGGAGAAGAGGAGGCTGAGGGGAGACCTCATTGCTCTCTACAGCTCCCTGAAAGGAGGTTAGAGTGAGGTGGGGGCTGGTCTCTTCTGATAAGTAGCAAGAGATAGGACAAGAAGAAATGGCCTCAGGTTATGTCTGGGGAAACTTAGTTTGGATACCTGCAGAAATTTATTCACTGAAACAGTTATCAAGCCCTGGAACAGGCTGCCCAGGGCAGTGGTGAAGTCACCATCCTTGGAGGGATTTAAAAGCTGTGTAGCTGTGGTGCTGAGGGACATGGCTTAGTGGTGGACTCAGCAGTGCTGGGTTGACAGTTGGACTCAATGACCTTAAAGGTCTTTTCCAGCTTAAACAGTTCTATGATTCTATGCTCATGGCTTAAGTATCTCCTCCTGCCCCACACCTCCATGCTCATCCCTGCTGTTGGGTTTTGGAGGGAGCCAAGTTCAAATGGGCTTCAACCTTGCTCCTGCAAGTGTGACCCATCCCAGGGAACAGAACTCCTTTGTACCTGTGGGTGCAGAAACAGCAGCAGCAACAAAACCTTGGAAAAACCCAACCAAGCCACTGGCCCTTAATGCTCACTATGTTTGTTTTTTGATACAATAGCTGCAGTTGATTTTATTAATTTTTATGGCACCACTGGGAAGCTTAATGGTCCTATAAAAGCCAGTTTAAACCTCTCTAATTGTCTTATCTCTCCAAATAAATGCATACTCTGGGGATTTTAAAACTTGAAACTATCAACTTGGCTAGACCCTATTACTATGAATAATTTCCCTTTTGCACAAATGCAGAGTCCTGACACAATAGACAATGGCCTCTGTGGTTTTTTGGAGGGAGAACATGCCAAGGCTCACTAAAAGGGGGGTTTTGTTCATTGACCCCAGTCTGCTAAGGGCTCCTTCAAAGCTGCCACGTGTGCAGAGCAAACTGCAAGGCACCAAGGGCTCTTGTCAAACGAGCACAGGCAGTTGTTTGAAAACGAATAGTTCCAGTCATGTCCTGTATTCTCACATAGTAAAACTGGTCCATCAGTGGAGGGATGAATGGCACCTTCAGGGAAAGCAACAACCAGGCTGGGGCCACTGGAGTGACGCTCAAGTAGATGGAGGTAGGTTTCATAGCTGTAAAAACTGAGGGTCTCATTTTAAGCAGAGGGAAGAGGAAAATGGATGAGTCTCAGCAGTGCAGGGCTGAGCAGGCTGCACCTCTGCCTGCCCCAGAAAATGTCACTGTGCTTTCATCTGAAGGCTTGAGAGATGTGGTTTGTCAGATGGGCACAGATGTGTCCTACTGCCCTACTCTACCCTAGTGAGCCACATCTGGAGTTTTGTGTCCAGCTCTGGGCTCCCCAGATCAAGAGAGACAGGGAACTGCTGGAGAGAGTCCAGTGGAGGCTACAAAGATGCTGACAGGCCTGGAGCAGCTCCAGGAGGAGGAAAGGCTGAGAGCCCTGAGTCTGGAGAAGAGCAGCCCCAGAGGGGATCTGATCAGTGCTCAGCAAGAGCTAAAGGAGCTGTAGGAGCAAGGTGCTGGGGCCAGACTGTGCTCAGTGGTGCCCAGGGACAGGACAAGGGGCAAGGGGCACAAACTGCAACTCAGGAGGCTCCACCTGAACAGGAGGAGAAACTTGTTTGATGTGAGGGTGCTGGAGGCCTGGAGCAGGCTGCTCAGAGAGGTTGTGGAGTCGCCTTCCCTGGAGAGCTTCCAACGCCCCTGGCCATTGTGCTCCTGTGCAAGCCGCTCTTCGTGCCCTCTTGGAGCAGGGGGGTTGGACTGGGTGATCTCCAGAAGTCTCTTCCCATCCTCACCAGCCTGTGATTCTGTAATACCTCTATGCAAGCAGTATGTGTCTCATTTCCAAGATTATTCCCTAATTCAGTCTTTTTTCCTATGGAGCCACAGAGCCACCCGGCAGAGCTGACCACCCTGCAGAGCTGACCACCTTGTGCAGCCCACTGCTGCCTCTGTTTTGTGCTCCTGCTGTCATTATGGCACTCTGATCACTGCAAGAGAGTCCAAGCTCTTCCTGCTTGCACTTTCCTATGGCTCAAAGCACACAGCTTGGTCCAGCTTCATCCCAGCACAGAGCCCATGGGCCCCACTTGCCCTGCCAGTCCCCCACGCTCACCACCACTGTGGGTGCCCAGTCTCCCGTAAACAGAGCTTGTGTCACAGCTCTTCCAGGCAGTGTCTTTCTCACACCTCATGCTCCCACAGCTGCAGGTTTTTTTTTTTTCTTCTGAGTCAAATGAGGCTTTTTTAGGCAGAGACTGCAATGAGAAGGTTTTGCCTTCTGGAATAATCTCCACTACTGGCAGAAGCTGTAGGATGGATGCGTTTTATGCTTTCCTGCATTAGGAAGAGAGACAGAGAATGAGAGCACCAGATCTTGAATGATATTTTCGTCTTTCTTCACAGATCAAATTCTTCCTG
Source organism: Indicator indicator (assembly GCF_027791375.1). Lineage (NCBI taxonomy): Eukaryota > Metazoa > Chordata > Aves > Piciformes > Indicatoridae > Indicator > Indicator indicator. The sequence goes on from NC_072016.1 coordinate 231,083, forward strand.
CAAGCTGACTGGTGGCAGGGATGCTGTGCTGCAGGTTGCAGATGGAAGGACGTGCAGGGACATGGGGCAAATATGTGACAGACTGGTTTGGAAAAGGATATTTCAGGCTTCCTCGCTAATCCTTCAGGTGTTCTTCTGAAGCTTTGGTGAAACACCTTCTCTACATATAACCCAAACCTACACTGGATGGGAATGGGTTGGTTTTGACCCAATTTTGTGAAGAGCTGGGGTCTCCTTCCCCCTCCTCTGCATGCTGAGCATCCAGTGGGGTTTTTAAGAATGAAAGACAGCATCTGTGGCAAATCCTCCTGTTTCTGTCTGCTGCATCTCTGCAGACAGAACACAGCTGTGTGTATCAATACACAGCCTCTCCAGTTGATGAGCTTCTCTTTTTTTTTTCTTACAGGCATGACTCACATGACAGTGCAGAGGGAAAGTAATTTCCCATGGCAGGGCCATTCTGAAAGCATGCCTGGCACCTGCCTTGGAACCTTGTCCGAAGGAGAAAGTGTTAGGTGCACAGCACCCAAAGGCAGACAGCCTGCTGAGTTCCTGACAGAGAAGGCTGAGTGGTAATTCATCCAGCAAGTTGAGGAAGACTCTGACCCTCTCTTCCAGATAACTGAACTTTAATTTATTTAAATTTAATGGAAAACCATATGGAGAGGAACAGAAAGCTAACTTAAAGCAGTGCTCAAAGCAATCCATATGTTAACAGATTCCTTCCATTTTTCACACTTGGTGGCTGAAAAATGTTTAAAATGTATGGGGTTCTGAGCTGGTATTATGAAAACACAGGGGCTCTGGCATGGTGTGTTCAAAATTCCAGAGCCAAAATAAGCCTCTGTTGGGGAATTGAAGCAGTGCTTTGAAAGGACAAATGGGTCCATGAGAAGTGGAAGTGACAGCTAAGCTCTCTTCTATCTGTGTGTGAATCTCCCCAGTCTGCCTGGAATTCACACACAGATCCTGAAGGGTTCAAATGCTGGCCCTCTCTGGCCAGAAGTAAAAGCCATAAAGCAGTTGCGTGACTTGCATGAACAGGTTGAAACTGGCTCTCAGAGCACACCAAGGAGCCCTTGCATGGAAATGGAGACAATAGAGACTAGAGCAGGAGGATGCAAACTCCCCAGTTAAGCACTTCAAAGGTGAGAGACAAACTTTTATCAATTTTCATATTTCTTTCTTCCTTTGGCATATCTCAAGGCCAATTCTTTCCATACCAGGCTTTGAAAACAAACTTTCAAGATATTTTTGGATGTCAGGAGCTCTAATACTGTGCTTCTACTCTTTGATGCTGACCTAACACTGACCATCTTCTGTCCCATGTTCAAATGTTTATGCTGGTTAGCTCACAGCAAGGCATAAATTAATTCAGTTGTGTATTAAACCAACAGTCTGTAGGCAAGGTGAGCTCCCAGGAAATAATCCATGTTCTGAAAGTATTTTATCTCATAAGAAAGTAAAGGTCTGGTGATGTCAGTGAGCTCCACATAGGCACTCTGCAATGTGCACTCTGGGTTCATCATCAAGCTTGAAGAATGTAAACTGCAAAAATAAGTGAAACCCTCTTTTATTTTTTTTCCCCAAAAATTTAATAGCTTGAGGTGGTTAAGAAGGTTGGAAGCTGAGAGGAGCAGCTACTCCCTGGAATGAACTTTCAGCAACCCACACAAGGTCCCTTGGCAATTCCATAAATAGCCTCCAGCCTAACCTCACTGGAGGCAGTCCTGGCTTCTCTGTGGCTTTGTAAAAAGCAAACTATCCTAAGCAGACTTAGGTCTGAAAAGGTTTGGGTTGGTCTCTGTGTGTGTGTGTAAGCAAATGATCCTGTAGCCTTTTTCATTATCTGAGGCCTGGAATTAATTTCAGGTTTGCCAAGTCCTCTCCCAGAAACTTACTATCATGGTGGTATGGCTCTGCAGAGATTAATAGTTCCAAAGGAAAAAAGAGCAAATAATGGATAAAGTATTTTGTTGTAATTTTTTTATATATATAATGTAACATTTCTTCTCTTTCTTTTTATCTTTTCCCCCTGGATTTGTTCTGACTTGGGATAGTCTTGACTAAAGAGTAACAGATTATTAAAATTCTGAGGTCCTGCTGCTTAATTCTTGCAAGATCAATGGAACAGTAAAATCCATGGCTGCCAAATGAAAATGAAAGACTCTTTTAAATAAAATGCATCATAAAATGGATATAATGAAAACATTTATCTTTTAGTGGTTAGTCTGCTGCAAGCAATTCCACCTACAGCAGAACACAGAGGAGCTGGAAATTATACTTTCTATCAGCTTTTTAAGGCCCTGTGAAAAAAACCTCATTATGGTCACTATAAAAACCTACAGGTCTGTAAAATGCCACATAGCAAAGCAAGAGGACAAGGCCAATGGCAGTGTGCCAGGGTGCACGTAAGAGCCCAGAACTGTGAGGTGTCCATTTGATATCCAGCGTGAACCAAGCTCCCTCCAGGCAGACCCGCCAGGCAAAGCTGGGGGATGCTCCTGAGAGCTGATGGCTGGGTAGCTGTGACCCTCTGCACTGTCTGCCTCCTGGAAATATTTCTGACTATAGGTGAGGGTGACACTGCACTTCTGCAAACATCCCAGCTCAAAGTGGGACCAGTCCCTGCTGAGCTGGAAGAAGGCAAGCACCGCCCCCCCCTCTGCTCAGAAAGACCGTGACTTCCAAGCAGTCAGAACAGAGGTCATTAATAGCTTAAATATGCTTCAGTCAAACTTTATCAGCAGTCTCCTTTGAGTGTCTTGTGGGAAAAATACATCTTTCAGAGCCTTTCATTTCTAACTTGAGGATTCCTTCTGTTCTGTTACCAAATCCCACCTAGAAAGCTGCCAAGATCCATCTTTAAACAGTTTGGGTTTCTTCTTCCACCACTGTGCTTGATGGAGGGTTTCTAAAATTCATTGCGATGATTATAGAGACCTTCTGACTGCACACTTCAATGCATTCCAGAGCTGTATATTTGTATCTCTAGATATCTATTTATGTCTCTAGATATTTATAGATGTATCTCCATTTAACCTTGTGCTGGCCCTCCACTCAGTAGTTCTAGTTACCCCCAGCTGATTTCACAGCACATTCTCATACCCCTCTTGGTCTTTAACCTCCTGGCTTTCTCTCTGACAGCTGACTTGGTTCAGTCACTGGACTGAAGCAGCATGACAGGAGCCACTTAGCTGATTTCACTTCACACTCTTCCTGCAGGTCTGGCAGACCAGTACCCACTTACACAACCCTTCTCTGGACCACCAGTGGCAGTGGTAAGGGACAACCACCTAGGGAATGTTGCTGTACCTGCTAAGTGGAAGCCTCGTTGTGATGATGACTTTATGGAATTAGTCTTGTAAGGGGATGAAATGATGAAAGGAGCAAGCAGTAAGAGGATCTCAAACAATTAATTCATGTAGGATTTCACAGAATCACAGAATCAACCAGGCTGGAAAAGACCTCAGAGATCATCAGGTCCAACCTATTACCTAATATCTAACACCTCATGACAAGTAAACTATGGCTCCAAGTGCCACATCCAAGCTTTTTTTGTACACCTTCAGGGACGGTGTCTCCACCACCTCCCTGGGCAGCACATTCCAATGGCCAATTACTCTTTCTGGGAAGAACTGTCTCCTCACTTCAAGCCTAAACTTGCCCCTGCACAGCTTGAGACTGTGTCCTCTTGTTCTGTCCAACCCCCACCTGTCTACAACCTCCTTTCAGGCAGTTGTAGAGAGCAATAAGGTCTCCCCTGAGCGTCCTCTTCTGAAAGCCTTAACCGTGGGCTAAACTGGTATTTTGTTTGTTACGGAGAGTAGTGAAGGGAGGGGGTTTTACTGATTCATATAATTGCACAGCTCAAGTGCAAGTGCCAGCGTTAAGCCACACAGAGGATGGGATCTCCTCTTCCCAAAAGCACAGCCAGAGCTGTGGTTAGCCCTGCAGGCAGCTGCCCACAGGCAGGGCTAGCAGAAGAGCCAGACACGTTGTGTGTGTGATGAGAAGGCCTTGATGTAAGTCCAAGGGAAGCATCTCTGAGCCTGCAGTGATGTGCTGCATGCGTATGGACTTTGGGGAGCAACCTGGAGAGGGGAAGGGATAAAGGAGCTGACTCCTACTCACAGGTTACATGCAGAATGCCTAGCTGAAGTCAGCAATGACACCATGGTTTACCCCAGCTGAAGATCTTACCCATGTGTGGAACTGTGGGGAAGCAACCTGACCTTGCCTTAGTGGCTCCAGAAGGTCCCCAGAAATACTCTGAGTTGGTAAACCCACAAAATCCTCTCCAGAGTCACTCAGAAGGGATGGATAACATCCATCACATTATGCTGCTAGTGACTTCCTTAAGTTGCATAATTAATGTGTATGTATTCCAGTGTCACCTCTCAACAGGGGAGCACATACACATTCCATGCACAGACTGAAGGCAGCACGTGCCTTGATATGCCAGGTCCCACCAGGCCTGAGCCATACAATCATAGAATCATTTCAGTTGGAAAAGGTCTGTTGAGACCATCCAGTCCAAACGATATCTAACTCCAAAGCATGCCCCTCAGCACCACAGCTCTGTGTTTTTTAAACATCTCCAGGGGTCAGGATCCAACCCTCTCCCTGGGCAGCCTGTGCCAGTGTTTGAGGACTCTTTCAGGGAAGAAATTTCTTCTCATATCCAGCCTAAACCTTCCCTCGTGCAACTTGAGGCCATTTGCTCTGGTCCTATCCCGTGTTAGTAGGGATAAGAGATTGACATCCACCTTGCTACACCCTTCTTGTAGATAGTTGTGTCCCTTTGTCATGGTTGTGTCTGCACTGCTCTGCAGTGCTTCTGACATGGGGAGCAATGGTGAGCCTCAGTAGAGCAGCAAGGGTACCACAGATTCTCCTGCAAGGCAGCAGCCATGTTGTGGTGTCTGAGTGCATTTATACAATTAAACCAAAGGAGTAGCACAAGAATGCTAATGGATGAGTGCTCTCAGCCTTTCCAGCCAAGCCCCATCTGTCACTGACAAGGAAAGCTGCCTTTTCAGCCAGCTCCGTTCGTTAGTACAATTCATGATTTTTTTATAAGCCTTCCCTGCTTCCCAATATATGATCTGGGACATGTAAATCAAGCAGTGCAGAGAAATGTCAGCTGTCTGTCCAGTAGAACAGTGAGAGCTGCAGGTGTGTACCTGTGCCCCGGGAATGCCCTTGCCTCTGCAGAACCTTGCTGACCTGGGGAAGCCTCTGCTCCGACTGGCCCTCCAGCTACCACACTTTCCTCCTTCAGGATTTCCTCCCCAGCTTCTGAACCTTCACTCTCACCTTCACATCTGCACTTCTGTTTGCAAGCAGAAATAACAGCAGCCTCTCCTTGGCCTTTTGCAGGCTGTGTGGAAAGACTGCTTGGTTCCTGTGATTCACTGTTGTTGTTTTCCTTTCTCCCTTCCTCGGCGTGGGTGGATGTGTCAGACACTACCTGGCAGAGAAAGGAAAGGGAAGGAGGAGAGCTTGGAGTGTGGATCTGATGCTGGAGCAGGATGGGACTCCCTGTAAGTGAAGAAGGAACAGCCTCTGATCCTGGGTCTCACCCTTCAGCACTTCTGCTCCGTTTTTGAGGGGTCAAAAAAAAAGCCTGGTGTCTCTGAAGCTGACACGTTTTCAATCCATTCTCTTTGAATTTTCTGGGGGCAATGCTGCCAAGAAGAGCATCTGTCATCCATGCAGACAGCCAAAGTCTCATGGAGATCACAGGAGTGATGGTTTCATTAGCAGATGAAACTGGAGACTGTCATTCTCCCACCAGTTTAACAAAGTTTCTTCCTTCTTTTGAACTTCACTTTCTACCCATAGTTCTAACCTTGCTGCCTCACTATCACATGCTTTCAGTATACTTCTGTCACACAGCTCCTTGCCCTCGTTTTATGGACATGGAGTGAATCGTAGAGAGGCTGAAATCTCTCTGGAAGACCTGTGGCTGCTGCTTTACAGACCTGCTTGTGGACGACACACTGAAAGACACCAGTCAAGGATCACACCCGGGCTTTTCAGGTGCCCCTGACCACTCTGGGTGCAGCAGATCAGAAATACCCCATCCAGCATAAGGCAGAGCTCTACATCACCAGGAGGCTCACCTCCCTGGATCAGCATCTGCCCCTTGGCCGTGTGGAGTGGCTGGACAGCAGAGGCTCCCCAGCAGCGCCGCCCCCAGTGCCTGGTCCCTCCCTGGTCCCTGCTCTCGGCACAAAGCTGCCGGTTCTCTGACAGGTAGCATGGAATTCCTACAGTGCTGCTTCCAAGTGCCAGCACATGTGGGCTGCTCTCTAGGCACATATTTTTACTATTTCCATTTCAGCATGATTTAAGGCTATGGGCAAAATAGTTACAAAGGGGGAAGAGAGAAAAGAACCCACACCCAACCCCCAAGCTTTCCAAGGCCGCTGAGACTGGGCAGCCAATTTCATGGTTAGCAATCACAATCTGCACTGAGATAACCAGATTCACCAGTCAAGAGAAAGGAACCAGATGATTCCAAACCTGTTCAGCAGAGATTCTGCCTTTGATTGTGACAACTTGGCACATGGAATAAAACAGGCTGTAGTTAGAACTGGAGTTTAATTTCTGAGCTAGAGAAAAATATCTGCTTCACAGGAGGAAGCTGAGGGAGGAACAAATAGCCTGTGAAAAACAGCAAGATAAAAGACAAAGGTTAAGTAAAAAATTAATGAGTTTTACTCTCTGTATAGTTTAAGTCCTGGCTACAGCAGAAGGGGCATTGGAGATGTGACAAAAAGATAAAGATTAAAACCCCCACCCTGTCCTTCTGATCTGTTCCTCTACAACTAGAAACTGGGGTGAAGAGAAGTGTGTGGAAGTGTCCATCAGTGACTTTGAAAGAAGACATATGGAAAATCAGGATACTTGCAGCTTTGCAGCTGAACTTTCAGTAATTTCCCTTTCATTTCAGTAGTGGACTAGAATGAAGTCAGCAATGACACCATGGTTTGCCCCAGCTGAAGATCTTATCCCATTTGATATTTTGTTTTGTGGACCTACACTCCAGTCCTCAGAAAGCAACTGAAGAGATTGTAGGAGGACTGAGAAAGAAAAAAGCTAATCATGAGAGCAGCAGCGAATTAAGGTTCTAGACTATTGGAAAATTCCAGTGCCACAGAATGTGAAAGGCCAGGTAACAAAGATACAGACACATGAAATTTACTTTCTCCTTCAGCTTTCCAAGAAACCCTCTGCAGCCACAGAACATTTCAGACCCAAAGGAAAATTGCATGGAAATAGTATGTGCCTTTTAGAGAAAGGGCTTCTTTAAGTGCCTCTCAAGGGCACTGCACTGTTGCTGTAAACCACACAGACATCTTTGAACCATCAGAATAGAAATCAGTAACAAACCAGCACATGCAGCCAGTCTCTGATGATCCATCCATATGTGGACATACAACAAAAGCAGAGCTGCTCAGAGACTACTCTGTGGCTGACCTTTCCCACTGCAGTGAATCATAGAATCATAGAATCAGCCAGGTTGGAAGAGACCTCCGAGATCATCCAGTCCAACCGATCACCCAGCCCTATCCAATCAACTAGACCATGGCACGAAGTCCCTCATCATCAAGTCTTCTCTTGAACATCTCCAGGCACAGCGACTGCACGCCCCTGGGCAGCCCATTCCAATGGGCAATCTCTCTCTCTGTGAAGAACTTCCTCCTAATATCCAGCCTATACCTCCCCCAGCACAACTTGAGAGGTATAGGCTGGATATTAGGAGTGCCATAATCCAGTCACTTCCCATATTTAATTTGAAACCTGTGTTTGTGAATGGAGTCTCTCTGGACCAGTCAAGAAGAGGCGTGACTGCAGCTGCCAAGGGGAGAGAGCTTACTGCATGCAGAGATCCTCAGCAGGTTATTTCACCATCTGCTGGGACAGCCACTTATGTCCTACCCAGGGGCAGCTGGTGTCAGAGCTCACCTCCTGGCTGGCCAGGCTCTGGTACAGCTAATCTCCAGGGCTGTAAACTGTATTAATCACTTCCTAGCTGGAATTGTAGGCTGGGATAACACAATCCAAGGGCTCACCACAGTATCTATCTTGTGATAGAATTTCCTTTCTAACAGCATTTATAACTCAAACACAATTCATGCTGAATGATTTTTTTTTCTTATAAAATACCATACTTAGCAGTTTCCACAGATGGTCAAAGCTACTTACAAGGATTTTCATAATAAACTGTTGCACAAGGCCAAGGCTACACTTATCCTGGATAGATCAGAGTCCTCCAGCAATTGTTCCCAAAGACGTTCTTGTTCTCCAGCTTCCATCTTCAAGACAGCTACACCTAGGTTTCTGTGATCATGCTAACAAAATCCCTCTGAATGCCAGCTCACTCTTCTGTCAAAGCTATCCCAGCTCTCAATGTAGCTGTTCCTGGTGGACCATGGTGCTGTTTGCCTTTGTGGATCTGACTGCAGTGCCTAATCCCTTCTCTCCTCCTTGGCTCATGCTTTCCCACCAGCCACAGCAGTCTCTCTCAGGACTGTTCACCGCACCCAGGGCCCTTCAGTGTGATGTTCAATTTCATCACAGCCAATGCCTCTTCTCCAGAGCAGAGCATCACACACAAGTGTCTCACCTTTGCCATGGAGGCTCTTCATTAGCTAATTGTTCCCAGTGCTCAGATTAGCCAGAAGCACCAAGCGTTGACTCCCTCCTTCACTGCCTGCAGAGACATCAGCCTGCACCACCTCATGCCCTCTGCATGGCTCTGCCTTCCCCACCATGCCCACACTCACTGAGGCCTTAGCTTTGCCCTGATGCCCACCAGTTTCCTCTGCTTAGGGAGTGACAAACACTTCTTTTAAGTCTTGTACCACCGCCTTCCTACTGCTGTAATGTGGTTGTCCACTTCACAGCCACCTCTTCACTCGACCCAAGGGTGACAGCCATCAGGATGGCCAGAGAGGCTTCAGTTGCAGCCTTTAATATCTTTAAAGTAAATTGCTTATATGACCTTGTCTAAGGATGACCCCCCCAGCTCCTCAGCAGAAGCCAGCACTGCTCCTTCCACAGCAGAGGGCAGGTGGCACACACTCAGGGCACTGCAGTGCCCAGGTCAGGGGCAGCTGAGGCAGGCTGGTGGGTGCCAGATCTCTCTTCATGTGCAGCTGAATGGAACCAGGCAAGCACAACCAAGTAGCCAGTCAGTGCTGGTGACAGCCTTAAAACAAGTGATGTCTGGGACAAAAGACATCTGCAAAGGCTGTTCAGTCCTGGAGGAAAGGCAGCATTCTGCAATGCTGAAGCTGCAGCCTGCTGAGCTGCAGGCACTTCCCTGCTTGTTCGAACAGAAGTTTCCCTCCTGCCTTCCCTAGCTATTGAGGTCAATATTGAACTTAGCCAGCCTGAAGAACTGAACTCACTCTTTTATGGGTGTTTCTTTGAAGCTTTTTGAGCTGCTGTCTACTTACCCTGCTTGGTTAAAGCTCATCACTTCCCTGGGAGCTTCATTTTTCAAACAAGACAACTGAGTTTCAGAGACTGACTTTTCTGACTGCTTTTCTGTGGGCTGGAAAATAGGGGTTGGATTGTGCAGCTGTTGTCCCTGATGGTGAAAGTTTGGCTGTGACACAGGAAGGCACAAGTGAGACAGGGCTCATCCCAGGGACCTTCTGCAGTCCCTCAGGGGATCATCTCTCACTGAGTGTCATAATCACAAGAGACAGAACAATCCACACATCCAAACCAAAGATCCTGCCCTGCCTGGGGAGAGGGAGCTGCTGGGGGTGTGATGGGCTCATGTTTGGAAAGCAGCAGCAACAACAAGAGCAGCACCAGGAAGATTAAAAAGGAATTTAAGGCCCTTGGGAAATCGATTGACGGGGCAGGAGCTCAAGTGGTGTTCTGCTCAGTTCCCTCAGCAGCAATGGCGTACACTGAGAGGAACAGGAAAACCCACACCATCAACAGTTGGCTTAGGAGATGGTGCCAGCAGCGGAATTTTGGCTTCTTTGATCACAGGGCAACTCTCACTGCACCAGACCTGCTGGACCAAGTTGGGTTGAATTTATCTAGAAAGGGTAAGAGGGTGCTGGCACTGGGGTTGACAGGACTCATTGGGAGGGCTTTAAACTAGGTCTGAAGGGGGTGGGTGTGGAAACCAGTCTCCCTGGAGAGGAGGGAGGACCACATAAACTGGTGAAATCAGCAGCCCAGCTGAAGTGCATGTACACCAATGCATGCAGTATGGGCAACAAACAAGATGAACTGGAACTCTTGGTTCACCAGGAGAACTATGATGTAGTTGCCATCACAGAAACATGGTGGGACGACTCTCACAATTGGAGTACCGCACTGGGGGGTTATAAGCTCTTTAGGAGAGACAGGCAAGGAAGAAGAGGAGGAGGGGTGGCCCTGTATATTAGGGAATCCTTTGATGCCTCAGAACTTGAGGTTGCAGAAGAAAGAGTTGAATGCTTGTGGGTTAAAATCAGAGGGAGGCCGCACAAAACTGACATCCTGGTTGGAGTCTGTTATAGACCACCCAACCAGGACGAGGAGGCCGATGAGATATTCTATAAGCAGCTGGAAGCTGTCTCAAGATCATCAGACCTTGTCCTTGTGGGGGACTTTAACCTACCAGACATCTGCTGGGAACTTAATTCAGCAGAGAGGAGACAGTCCAGAAGGTTCCTAGAGTGCATGGATGACAACTTCCTGATGCAGCTCTTGGTGAACCTACCAGGGGTAAGGCTCTGCTTGATCTGCTGTTCTCAAATAGAGAAGGGCTGGTGGGAGATGTGATGGTTGGAGGCTGTCTAGGGTGCAGCGACCATGAGATAGTGGAGTTTTCAATATGCAGGGAAATAGGGAGGAGCAGTAACAGAACCCTCACTTTGGACTTTCGGAGGGCAAACTTCGGGTTGTTCAGGCAACTTATTCGGAAAGTTCCCTGGGTAACAGCCCTTAAGAACAAAGGGGTCCAGGATGGTTGGACCTACCTCAAACAGGAGCTCCTAAAGGCACAGGAACTGGCAGTTCCCACATGCCTTAAGACGAGCCGTCGGGGAAGACGACCGGCCTGGATGAGCAAGCAGATGCTGAAGGATTTAAGGGAAAAAAAGAGGGTTTATCGCCTTTGGAAAGGGGGGGAGGCAACTAGTGATATGTTTAAGGATGTTGCTAGATCATGTAGAAGAAAAATTAGAGAGGCAAAAGCACAGTTAGAAGTTAAACTGGCCGCTTCCGTGAAGGACAACAAAAAGCATTTTTATAAATATATTAATGCTAAAAAGAGGGGCAAGAGGAGCCTCCACTCTTTATTGGACGTGGAGGGTAACATTGTAACTAAGGATGAGGAGAAGGCTGAGATTCTGAATACCTTCTTTGCCTCAATTTTCAACAGTAAGGCAGGAGGACTTCAGGATAACTGGCCTCCTGAACTGGTCGATGGGGTCAAGGAGCAGTGTTGTACTCCTGAAAACCATGTGGAATTAGTTCGAGACTTGTTGAGTCACTTGGATATTCACAAGTCCATGGGACCTGATGGGATTCATCCTAGAGTGCTGAAAGAGCTGGCAGATGAGCTGGCCAAGCCTCTTTCCATCATTTTCCACCAGTCCTGGCTCACTGGAGAGGTCCCAGAAGACTGGAAACTGGCCAATGTGACACCCATCCACAAGAAGGGACGGACAGAAGAACCTGGGAACTACAGGCCTGTCAGCCTCAGTGCCAGGGAAAATCATGGAGCCTCACCAACCTGATCTCCTTCTATGATCAGGTGACCAGCCTGGTGGACGTGGGAAAGGCTGTGGATGTAGTCTACCTGGACTTCAGCAAGGCCTTTGACACTGTCCCCCACAGCAAACTCCTGGCCAAGCTGGCAGCCTGTGGCTTGGACAGCAGCACTCTGCGCTGGGTTAGGAACTGGCTGGAGGGCCGAGCCCAGAGAGTGGTGGTGAATGGTGCCACATCCAGCTGGCAGCCTGTCACTGGTGGTGTCCCCCAGGGATCAGTGCTGGGCCCCATCCTGTTCAATATCTTTACTGATGATCTGGATGAGGGGATTGAGTCCATCATCAGTAAGTTTGCAGATGACACCAAGCTGGGAGCAGGTATTGATCTGTTAGAAGGTAGAAGGGCTCTGCAGAGGGACCTTGACAGGCTGGACAGATGGGCAGAGTCCAACAGGATGGCATTCAACAAATCCAAGTGCCGGGTGCTGCACTTTGGCCACAACAACCCCATGCAGAGCTACAGGCTGGGGTCAGAGTGGCTGGAGAGCAGCCAGGTGGAAAGGGACCTGGGGGTACTGGTTGACAGCTGCCTGAACATGAGCCAGCAGTGTGCCCAGGTGGCCAAGAGAGCCAGTGGCATCCTGGCCTGCATCAGGAATAGTGTGGTCAGCAGGAGCAGGGAGGTCATTGTACCCCTGTACACAGCACTGGTTAGGCCACACCTTGAGTACTGTGTCCAGTTCTGGGCCCCTCAGTTTAGGAAAGATGTTGAATTGCTGGAGCATGTCCAGAGAAGGGCAACGAGGCTGGGGAGAGGCCTTGAGCACAAGCCCTATGAGGAGAGGCTGAGGGAGCTGGGACTGTTTAGCCTGGAGAAGAGGAGGCTCAGGGGTGACCTCATTGCTGTCTACAACTACCTGAAGGGAGGTTGTAGCCAGGAGGGGGTTGGTCTCTTCTCCCAGGCAACCAGCACCAGAACAAGAGGACACAGTCTCAAGCTGCACCAGGGGAGGCTTAGGCTGGAGGTGAGGAGAAAGTTCTTCACAGAGAGAGTGGTTGGCCATTGGAATGGGCTGCCCAGGGAGGTGGTGGAGTCACCATCCCTGGAGGTGTTCAAGAAGGGATTGGACGTGGCACTTGGTGCCATGGTTTAGATAGTCATGAGGTTTAGGGTGACAGGTTGGACTCGATGATCTTTGAGGTCTCTTCCAGCCTTCTTGAAATAAAGAAAATAAATAAATAAAATAAATAAAGAAACATTGTGTTCCTCCACCTGGCACCACCCAGCAGGCAAACAGGAGAAAGGAGCCTGACTGAACGTGAGCAGCCTTGCTCCTGTGCCCACCTCTGCCCTAGCAGCCTTGCTCCTGTGCCCACCTCTGCCCTAGCAGCCTTGCTGCTCTGCCCAGCTCTGCCCTAGCAGCCTTGCTCCTGTGCCCACCTGTGCCCTAGCAGCCTTGCTCCTCTGCCCACCTCTGCCCTAGCAGCCTTGCTGCTCTGTGAAAACTAGATTCCTAGAATGATAGAACTGTTTGGGTTGGAAGAGACATTGAAAGGCCAGCCAGTCAACTCCCTTGCAGTCAGAGGGACATCTTCAGCTAGATCAGCTTGCTCACAGCCCCATCCAACCAGGCCTGGAGTGTTTCTAGGGATGGGATACCTCCCATCTCTCTGGGCAAACTGTGCCAGCATTTCCTATCTTGAGACAGGACTTGTCTTTGGCTCCTTCACCCTAGAAAGGATCCCCAGGTGGGGATCTGTGCCAGGGGAGCCATGGGTCTGTGAGGTTTCTGGTTTTATTTTTTCCAGGGTAATGAAAGCCCTGTTTGAGGAGTGGCTGCTCTAGAGGAGACAAAGGATCCAGCTCCGGAGGCAGCAGGTACAGGCAGTAAGGAGAGGAGAGCCATCCCCTAGCAGGTCCCCGCGCCAGCAAGGGCAGCAGCTGACTTCACTGTGCTTCTGCCTGCAGCACAGCCCCTGGACAGCCTGGGGCTGGGGAAGCTGTCACAGCAGTCTGCCCTACTTTGGCTGGAAGAAAATAAACTCACAAACAGGATGGAGGTGCATATGGAGAGACCACAGTAGATGGAAGAAAAGGGAGAAAAGGTTAAAGGATGGTTACCAAACTTAAATAGGAGTGTCTCCAGGCTCTCTTGGAACTGGATGAAAGGCACTGATCTCCTCCAGGCTCCTCTCACTGTTCTTGGTTCAGGACTGAGAGCAGCCTTCTGTGAAATATGCTTTCCTGCAACAGTTTCACTGTTTCGCTGTTTCCTGACCTTAAAAACCAGAACAGTTTAACTATTTCAGCTGCTTGGCCATAGTGATGTCTCCTGATACCTTGGAGCTAAGGCCTGGCCCACACTTCCAGCTTCTCAGAAGAGATTTCTCACAACATGTTATTAGATTCTCCTAGCAAATGGTTGCAATGGCAAGGAGCTATGTAGGACATGTAGCAGTGCCTGGAAACAGTTGGGTGAGCAGAGCTACAGCCTCAGTGCTGGGGGTTTTGCAGGGGTTTTTTGTATGGTCATGAATGAAGTGTTGAGAAGTCCTCTCACAACAGCATAACCAGAGAAGCCTCACCTGCCACTAGAACAGGTTGTCCCCAGTGCCACAGCATGTCTCAGGGTGAAACTGCTGTGTTTTGTGTCACCTCAGCCCACCAGGAGTGCCAGCTTTTACTGCTCAGTGATGGAGGACATGACCACAGAGGATGGTGAGGAGCAGTCTAAATAATGAAGGCACTGATGGGACATTCAAATACTTAGAGTAGACACACCTGAGATCTCCTGTGGTGGGTTATATTCATGTTTATGCAGTTCTTAGTCTGCTGTACATGGAGATGGACCTTTTCAGGTCTAGGAGGACATCTCCTATACTCTGTTTTAGCCTCAACAGATAATGCACTGAAAGCGCTGACTCTAGCAGAGCGGCTAACAATTCCCTGGCAGAGAGTGCTGCTCAGCATTTCCCTTCCTTGGCACCAGCAGACACGTTCAGAAACTCTCTCTTCAAGACTTTATGCTCACAAAATCATCTGCAGATATCTAGAAGAGTACTGAACCACTTGCCTGTGTCTGCTGTACAAGAGCATCTTTTATTAAGCTGATAAAAGGTGAGCTGAGAGATGAGCTGAAGAGTGGCCCAGGCCACGCTTGCAGTGCAGGCTTGGGAGCAGAATGTAGAGGATTTTTATGTTCTGTTAGAGGTTTCTCCTTGGTGTAAGGGAAGGTAGCTCTCCTGCCTAGGACAACATTAGGCAGCTCTTTATCAGTTCCATCCTGCATGGGTCTCTCTGTATTTCAGACTGGAATGTAACCAAGCACTACCTTGGGATGCAAATTCTAGTCTGGGCCAACCCTCATCAGAATCAAGCAGTTAGTCCTGTGGGATTTTTACATTCAACTCCTTCTGTAATTTTGTCTCCAAA
This sequence comes from Indicator indicator, assembly GCF_027791375.1. Taxonomy (NCBI): domain Eukaryota; kingdom Metazoa; phylum Chordata; class Aves; order Piciformes; family Indicatoridae; genus Indicator; species Indicator indicator. The sequence continues at coordinate 246,254 of NC_072016.1, forward strand.
TCTTCAAGCTCATGGTTTCTGACATGGCAGAATCATGAGGTGCCTGCAGGTTTTGAAGCTTCAGCATGTTTTTCACACCCACATGATTTCTCTTCACTCTCACATCATTTCTCATGAAGGCTAATTGAACCCTTACATGAAAAGCTTGCAGAGCCATTGGGAAAGGCCTTGCACCTACCAGTTAGGGTTTGGTATCACGTGAGATACTGAAGCTACAGACTCAGCAGAACCTTCAGAGACAAGACACATCCTGCAGACACCAGCTCCGAAGGGATTCTGCCTGGAGTTCCTCTCTATTCCCCAAGTGAAGGAGGTTGCAACCAGCTGGAGAAGCCAACATGAGGAATACAGCCAGATTAAACAACAGAGCTATTAGATTTCTGTTCATCCTGTGTAGTTAAACAGATCCCTTTTTAGTTAAATTCTTTTTTAGCTAGATCCCTTTTTAAACACATCCCTTTTTAGTTAAACAGATCCCTTTTTAGTTAATCAGATCCCTTTTAAATTAGATCTCTTTTTAGTTAGACTGATCCCTTTATGGTTAAACAGATCCCTTTTTGGTTAAACAGATCCCTTCTGCTTATCTCCATCATCATCTTTGTAGTCAGCCAGTGCATGGGAGCTGTGCTGGCCCTGGGTTTAAGCTGGGTAATGGCTTTCAGGGGAGAGAGTTTAAGTTTTATTGGATTACTTTGGAGGAACAGATAAGCACCCAGGCACACAAGTCCAAATGCTCAGAGAGGAATTGCCCCTTTGAAAGCTTGCCCTCCCTCTCCAGCTTTGTCAGCTGTCTAACAGAAGTATTTTTCCATGAAAAGCTTGCCATGGCCACACTGAAATTCTGCATAGTAGTCAGAGAGCAACAGTTCAGATTCCCAGTCAGGACGGACTCCCAGATGACTTTTGGAGAGCTGGAAGAGCAGCCACAAACACGAGTTCTGTGTGGGGCACATGGACATAGATAGGAGCGGCTCTGGGCTTTTTGGCTGCAGACGCTCAAGGCCATTCCTTGACATTGTTACAGGAGCAATATTTATACAAGGATGAAGCACAACCTTGTCAAAGCATTTGCACAAATTCAAAACATTGGGTTTTTTTCCCTTGCTATTATTTATAATGGCACTCTGGAAAAAAACAACAATCCAGAGCTGGTTTCCCTATGAAAGAATTTTAACTGGTCTCCGTGGCAGGAGTGGGTGATGCTGTGGGCCTTCTCTCATGGACAAGGGTCCTGGCTTTCCTCCTCAGACATGAGGAAAGCAGCACGTTGTAAGTTTGCTCAGAGGAAAACCAGCACTGCAGAGTGGTCAGTTCTGCCTGGTTAAAGAGTACCTTCCCATCTCCAAGTGAGTGCTGTCCTTCATGCAGATTTCCAGTCCCATCACTGGGTCACTGGGACACTTGTATGATACATGATCCATGTAGAATCATGGAATGGTTTGGGTTAGGAGGAACCTTTAAAGATCACCTGGTCCAACCTTCCTCCAGTGAGCAGGGATGTCTTAATCTAGCTCAGGCTGCTCCAAGCCCTGCCCAGCCTGGCCTTGAATGTGTCCAGGCATCTCCCATGTCTCTGGGTAACCTGGGCCAGTGTTTCACCACCCTCAGTGTAAACCATTTTTTTCTTTCTGTCTAGTCTAAACCTCCCTTTTTTTAGTTTCAAACCATCACCCCTTGTCCTGTCACAACAGGCCCTGCTAAAAGATTGTCCCTATCTTTCCCATTGTTTGAGGCTGCTTGGTATTGCCTTTCTCAGCAGATACATCAGCTCCCTGAAGACCTTACTCAAATATTAATGCAGCTTTCTCATGCACAGGATGGTCTTGGAGGTGATTGAATTTGCTGAGATATCCCATGATAATTATGGAGAGTGGATCCAGTCCAGAGGAAATGGCCTCAAGTTGCATCAAGGGAGGTTTAGACTGGATAGTATAAGAAACTTCTTCACTGAGAGGTTCTCAAAGCCTGGCCAGGCTGCCCAGGCAGGTGGTTGAATCCCCATCCCTGGAGAGGGACCAAGAGGCAGAGACATGGTACTGAGGGACATGGCTTAGCCCCAGCCTTGCCAGAGTTACAGAGTGGTTGGACTGGGTGATCTTAAAGGTCTTTTCCAACCAGAAAGATTCTATGATTCTGCAGGAGCCTGTTGCAATATCTACCCTCTAAGGCTTTGCTTTTTTTTTTCTCTTGAAATAGAACTGCTTTTAAATGCAGAGCTTCACCTGGTGTGAATGGTGAGGAAGAGAAGGGAAGGATGCTCCCTTCTTAGTGGGAATTTTGTGTTGGTAGTGAGAAGCAGGGGCTTTAACATGAGGGATCTGCCTTTGCAGAGCTGGAGAATATGATATGAAACAAATTTATTCTGGCTGCAGGCTGATCCCTGAATACATGAGAATGTAGATAAAGATGTCTTGAATTTAACTTCAGCTTTAAAACAGAAAAGGAAATGTCTGTATTTGAAATCTGTGGTCACACAAGGACCCTAGTAAGGTCTGCTGCTGTTGAACACTGCTGGCAGCTGCTCAATGCACAGGAGACACACTCTATGCTCCAGAGAACAGAAAAACAACAGTGAACAACTAAGTTTCCTCTCCTGATTGCTCTAGAAATGAAGACAACAGAGAGATGTTGCATAGCTTCCTGAAATCAATGATCCCAGAGAGCTCACTTGGAGAAAGAAATTTGGATTCCTGCATAGGTTCCCAGTGGATGAAGACAGGATGTTAGTTTGGTAGCTGATTAGAGCTATTTACAAAACAGCAGTTTGATTTTGGAGACAGTGATGGAATTTCTGCCTTTGTTCAAACTCCAAACTAAAATAAAAGGTTGACATTTGCTGAGACAATCATCAAGTAACAGCATTGTAGTGTTATGGGTAAAAAAAATCAACGAAACAAAGCAGCAAATTTAGCATCTTTCTGAAACAAAATATTGACAGTTTCATTAGCAAACTGGAAGTGTGCTGAGCATTTGAGACACTGGAAGTGTGCTGAGCACTGAGCTAGCATCTGAGACACTGGAAGTGTGCTGAGAGCTGAGCTATGATGTCCAACACTGCTGCTCCACAACTGCTCCAGGGCCAGGCTGCCCAGGGAAGTGCTGATGTCGCCATCCCTTGAGGCGTTCAATAAAGGGTGGCCATGGCACACAGGGCATGGTTCAGTGGGCATGCTGGTGTTGGGCTGATGGCTGGCCTTGATGATCTTGGGAGGCTTTTCCAGCCTTAATGATTCTGTGACTCTATGATGGCCACATTACACAGTCTTGGCTACCTGCTGCAGCTCTCCTTTCTCAGACACTGCCAGCATGTTCTGAGAAGTTTCCAAGAGTGATGCTGAATGTTCAGGTACCTAAATCCATCCTGTCATGACACATTCTGGAGGGGAAGAAACCTATCTGGAGGAATCTATAACTATTTTTCTAATCCCAGTCTCAGTTCCTCGATTTGAAAGACAGCTTGGTCTGGATTTGATCTTGGCACTTAAATTCTACCTCACCCTTGGAATGAAGGAGTGGTGGAAATGGTGGGAAACATCATGGCATAAGGTCTGGTGTAGACAATGGTGAGCCAAGTGCCAGAAAGCCCATTCTGCTCCAGATCCCCTTAAAGTTCCAATCTTCATACATTTGTTCTTTCTGACAGGAGTCAGCAATGTATGAGGGCTGTCAAAACCAAACTCAGATGCAGTGCTGTGTCTGCTGCCATGTAGGCAGAGTTTAGATAGGCCTGAGGAAAAAAAATTTGTTTCCTTGGTAGCAGAAAATTGCTTATTTTACAAAGTGCCATGGAGAATCTTATCTACTTGGGATTTATAGGCTAGAGGCTTTAATAATGCTCTTCATCAGGAAAGGAGTATTTGTTTTATGACACACTTCCCAGGGTGGTGGTTGGCTTTTAAATGCACTGTGTCATGAAAACTAATAATGCACCTATCAGAGAGCTGTGACACCGCTTGTCCCAAGGGCAGGTAGGATCTGCAAAGGAGATGGGGCTCAAAGTGTTTCCCAGGCATGGGGCAGCTGGGCTGCAGAGGCTCCCCAGCTGCCAGCTGTCCTGGTGGGACAGAAGGAGCAGAGCACTGACAGTTCAAACACAGCTCCTTACCTTGGAGCAGCAGCTCTGTGTGTGAGAACACCATCAGCCACAACAGTGATGTTCAAAGCATTGCAATCCATTTCTGTAGTGCTGTTAGCCAGGGCTCAGTGCTGGGTCCAGCCTCTTTCAACATCTTCATCAGTGACCTGGGTGAAGGAACTGAGCGTACCCTCAGCAAGTCTGCTGATGACACAGAGCTGGAGGAGTGGCTGGCAACCCCTCAGGCTGTGCTGCCTTTCAGAGAGACCCGGAGGGGATGCAGAGCTGGGTGGAGGGCAGCTTAACAAAGTTTAACAAGGCAACTGTTGATCTCATGCATTAGGGGCTGACCTGCTAGAAAGCAGGTCCACAGGGAAAGATCTGTCAGTCCTGGTGGACATGTTCACCATGAGAAGTAATGTGCCCTTGTGGCCAAGCATATCCTGGGGTGCCTTAAGAAGAGCATGATCAGCAGGTCAAGGGAGGTTCTTCTCCCCTCTCATCTGCCCTGCTGAGGTCTCACGTGCCTCACGTGGAATACCGCATCCAGTTCTGGGCTCCCCAGTTCAAGAGGGACAGGGATCTGCTGGAGAGAGTCCAACAGGGGTCATGAAGATGCTGACAAGGACAGGTGGAGAGGCCTGGGACTGTTTAGCCTGGAGAAGACTGAGAGGCAATCTTCTCAGTGCTCATCAATAGTTGCAGGGTGGGGGGAAAGAGGATGGGGCCAGATTCTTTTTGCTAGTGTTCAGTGACAGGATAAGAGCAACAAGCATAAACTGGAACACAGGAGGTTCCATCTGAACAGGAAGAGTGCTGAAGGGTGCTGATTTGATTAAGGTGCTGAAGCACCAGAATCTCTGGAGAATCCAAACACCTGCACATTGCCATCTAGGGCAACCTGATCTGAGTGCCCCTGCTTTAGCAGTGGGCTTGGACTGGATGATCTCCAGAGGTCCTTTCCAACCCTCATCATTCTGTGGCTCTGTGATTCTGGGAAGTGGTCCTGTGAGATGCTGCTTGCTGACACCTGCTCCAGTGGTGAGGTGTCTTTGAACTAAACTCAGCCAACACAAGAACGGTGTTGTCACTTTTACATTCAAGTCAGCATGAGAAAACAAAGTAGAAGATGCAGTTACTTGGCAAGAGGTGCCACTGCAGCTGAGTGGCACTGGCACAGCAGCAGAGGAAGGCACAGCGTGTGACAAACAGCTCACAGGAGGATAGCATCGAGTAGGTGCAGAGAGTTATTTGTTGCTTAATGAAGAGCCTCTTGAGGTTGAAAATTTACAGTCCTTTCACAGTTCAATTTTATTGGAGTATGGCACAAAAATAACCCTTGAGGAGAGTGCAGTGATGCTGTGATTCACAAAGGAAGTGGCACAGACCTTGCAAACCTATCACCAAAATTCTATTGACAAGGGAAGGTGGATGGAAAGCACCAGCCAGCAAGAGCAGCTAGGGCACAGTATGGGGGGTAGTAGTTAGAGCACTAATTAGATTCTTAAGGCCAGGCTGAGGAAGGAAGAACATTGTACAGCAGAAAAAGGAAGAAAGAATTCCCAGCACACTGTCAGACAGGCATCACCACTTCCCTCCAGAGCACTGTGCCTCATGATTGTGTTGATGAGCCAAGTCCTAGCTGAGGTCAGGTCTGAGCAGCAGGCCATGAGGTATGAGGACCTTGTGCCAGAACTAGGCACATCTTCTTCTCTGCAGGGAAAACTGAGGTTCAGAGAAAAGCCTGGTGTGAGTCTCTTCCTGCTCAGTCAGACAAGTGGGAATAAAGCGGGAATAAAGCTGAATTTTGGTTAATGAGAGGTAGGAACAGAGGTGTTCCAGACAGGGAACATCCCTTGCAAGCCTTGCACTACCACCTCCACAGCATAGAGGTTAACAGAAGTAATGCAAAATAAAAAGGCTGGAAACGCTTCCTGGAGAAAAATAGGTCCCCACTGAGTACAAGAAGCTGAATCTATATCATACAAACACTGCAGCTTAATTTTCTGAGGTGATTTGAGTCCCTGAAGAATCACACTGCACACTAACCCATGCTTGGCTTCATCCTGACCCCCTCCTCTTGGTAAATTTAAAAATCTCATTAATTTAATCTGATTTTTCATTTCTTGGGCAGTGAGATCAATAGTTCGGTCACATGCAAACATGCTCCAAATTTCCTTTCTGTACTGCTTCAGTCTTCATCACAAAAAGCGCTCAGGCTGAGAAGAAATTTTACAAAAGACTGTTGATTCTGCTGGGATGGATCCAAACCAGACCTGTAATATGGAGAGAAGAGAGCATCCCAATATAAGGAAAAAGTGAAAGCAACTGGGGCAACACAGTAAATATCTCTAAATTCTAGCTGTGGCTCCTTTACCTCTCAGTTTTATTGTGTTCTTTTGCTTGTTATTTGCAGCATCATATCCCATGTATGCTAAGCACTGGGGAGGGGCTGGTCAGAAGGGCCTGTGGGGATAGGACCAGGGGCAATGGCATGGAACTGGAGCAGGGCAGAGTTAGGTTGGACATCATCAGGAAATTCTGCACAGTGAGGGTGAGGAGATACTGGAAGAGGCTACACAGGGATGTGGTAGAGGCACCATCCCTGGAGACATTCAAGGCCAAACTCAATGGGGCCCTGAGCAACCAGATGTCCCTGCTGACTGCAGGGGGGTTGGATAAGATGCCCTTCAAGGGTCCCTTCCAACCCAGTGCATTCCATAGTGTCCAGATGGGAAAAAGCTGCTCAACACATTAAAACTTGTAAGCAAACTTCAGAAAATACTCAGTGGAGTGATGTTTTTGAGGAGCATGAGAATGGTATTGCCAGTGATGGAACTGATGGAAGACATAATTTAGAAAGACAGAGTCCTTCCCCTGGGGCTGATCTGTGCCAGCCTTTTGTCCCATCTCAAGCACAGCCTGAGGGGTATTTGCTGCCCCTTCTCCTCCCAGCTCTACATCCTGACTACATCATGTGTGCTGATATCTGACCCTCTGCTCATCTTCCAGATCTCAAATGGGAATGGGCACAGGGCAGCACCTGAGGAGAAGGGTGTGAAAAGTGGCACTCAATGCCCACCTCCACAGGGGACTGTGGAGCACAGAAACTTTGGAAATGGCTCTGGCAATAAAACACCTCTGGAAAAGAGCAGGGACATCAGATTTCCTGCTGTGATGAGAGCATTACAAAAACTACTGAAAGTAAAGATTTATGGGGATATAGAACAAGCAGGTATTCAAGGAAATACTTCAACATTGGCCCAATCTGTCCACAAATGAAATCAGTGAACTGTTCTGGGCCAGTCAGTCAGGAGGAAAACCAAAAATAATTAGCATTACACCCTGCTGTAATCTTATTTTCTCTCTCTGTACACTTGGCAAACAAAGTGTGGAGCCCAGGCTCAAACTACAGCCACACATCATGGAAAAACTTGCCCCAGAGCCAACCAGTCCTAACATCCAAAGCTGACTGGGAACAGCCTTTCTGTGGATAACCTTCAGCTCCACAGAGAAACTGCCCTCTAAAAGCAGACCTCGAGGGGGAACATCTCTGCTTGCATCTTCCTGACACTCAGTTACCTTGGTCAGAGATCACCTCCAATTCAGTCAGAACCAGATATGGCACTGATGTTTTTACACTCTCTTAGACACTAAAACTGGAACACAAAAGCAGAGCCAAGGGTGACAGAGCCCTGGGCCAGGCTGCCCAAACAGGTTGTGGAGTCTCTGGAGAGATTCCAAACCTGCCTCAGCACGGTCCTGGGCAACCTGCTCCAGGTGAACCTGCTTTAGCAGGGGGGTTGGACTAGATGATCTCCAGAGGTCCCTTTAAACCCTTACAGTGCTGTCATTCTGTGAGACTGAATAAAGGAGAGGAGTTGTGGAGCAGCTAACACCCAGGCTGCAGAGCACAGTGGCTGCTAATGTAAGAGCTTAGTGGCCCAAAGAGTTTATCAGAGGGCACCTCCGAGAGCAGAAAGCAGCAAGAGCCACGGCTCAGCTGCTAACTAGTCGAAAAGGAAGTAGAAAATGTTCTTTTTTCAGAGAGCTGCGCTTGCCAGGCATGCTGCAGCCCGTCCCTGGGACTCCTTGCTGCTGCAGGAAGTCTCCAGGCGGGCTGCAGGGAACGACGTGCGGCCGGCAGCGCCTGCGCTTCGGGACCCCTCTGCCTGCACGGAGCTGCCGGCACCAAGGCCCCGTGAACAGCTGAGCACTGAGCCAGACACTTCATAACCTGGAAAAAGAAAAGAAATGTAAAAAAACCCAAACAAACAAACAAACAAACAAACAAAAAAACCCAACAACAAAAACAGGACTAAAACCTTGTTGATGGAAATGAAAATGGAGGGAGGTGCCAGCAGCCAAAGGAAGAGAAGCTGGGGCTGGGCGGGAGCCAGAGCAGAACCCCCCCTGGGAGGAAGCTCTCGCTGGGACAACAGGAAAGGCTCAACAAACATGAAGTGTTTGGGACTAAAGCAAATATTGCATCTCGGGAAGGAAATGTTGATGTTTTAATCGAGGGTGCCACATCGAGATCGTTTTTATTTCCTTGAAGAAAGTGGGAAACAGGCAGAAATGGGGAATTTTATCTCACAGCAGACCTCCCGCCCCCAACAGACTGCAGGGAGCGCAAAGAGAGTCCACAATGCCTCAGTGACTGCCAAGTGCCTTCCAGAGTCCATCGTTCAACACTTTTATGTTATTTTCAGGCAGCAATTGGCAGCAGCAGTTTAATTAAAGACAACCAGCCAGAGAGTTTCTTGCTAAAAGGGCAGACAATAATAATTCTCTAGAAATGGATCCCCCTGGTGCTCCCTGAGGATAAACACTTGCACTTGCAAACTCTGATAAGCCACTTCAAGCCTGTGTTCTTATCTTGCTGCCTTTTTCCTGTATACTGGGAAGGTGCTGGGAGCAATGAAAACAGCCAGAAACCTTTATTGTTCTTCCTAAAGGATTCATTGCATTCTGCTTTGCAAGGCTGCATCATATTGCAGGTTTTCATTGCACATGCTTTTAACAAATACTTAAAAAGATAACACTCTTATCACATAATGACTTTGCAGTAAGTGAAAATGAATATTAATAAAGTTCACAGCAGCCTTGATCCAGCAGAGCTGTGGGAACTGGGAAATCTTTTCAGAGCTGGACAGTGCTGGTTTTCCTCTGCCAGCACTGGAAGGGGAAGTGCATGAGACAAGTGCAGGTATCTGTGGAAAGGCTCAGTGATGCTTTGCTGTTATAGGTCACTGCAGTCTGTTTTATTAAAAAGACCTTCTCAGCTGCAATTTTCCCCTGAGGTCTTCCTGCTGCCTACCAGCATTGCAGAGAATGAACAAAGACACCCTATGGGCACTTGTCTTCCTGCGTGGAGATAGATCTTCTGAGGCTCTGGATGGACCCCAGCACATGGGTCAGGCTGAGCTTGCTTTCTTTTGTTTGATTCAGAGGGGGAACTGCAATAGTTTTACAGGGAGCTCTGCATTTTCTCAGTCAAACAGCTTTCCTTTCCCATCCACCTGAGATCACAGCCCATCAGAGAAGAAAAGTTTGTGGAAGTAAATACATTGTAGAAGTCATTTAACAAACGATCCAACCACACTCAAGGTTGCTCCCTCACATGTTTTGTCACACTGCATATTTGCCTTTTTTTTGTTAAGGATCATCTCCAAGCAAATCAAACATAGGGAGTCTTGCATCCCTGAATGCACTCTCATTATTCCTTGTTCATGTGTGGGCTGAATTTGAGATGGGGAGCACACAAAGCTGAGCACCAAAGCTCTTTGCGTGGTCTCACTGCAGTGAGTAGTAGCTGTGCTGACCTGAAAACTCCTTTAGAACGATGGAGTAATTTTGGTTGAAAGAGGTCTTTAAAATCACTGGGTCCAACCATTAAGTGAACACTGCCAAGTCCACCACTAAGCCATGCCCCTCAGCACCACATCTACACATCTTTTAAAACCCTCCAGGGATGGTGACTTCACCACCTCCCTGAGCAGCCTGTTCCAGGGCTTGATAGCCCATTTGGGGAAGAAATTTTTCCCACTGTCCAAACTAAATCTCCTCCAGCACAACGTGAGGCCATTTCCTCTTGTCCTGTTGCTTGCTGTGGGAAGAGACCGATCCCCGCTGCACCCCAACCTCCTGTCAGGGAGTTGTAGAGTGCAATGAGGTCTCCCCTCAGCCTTCTCTTCAGGCTAAACAGCCCCAGGTCCCTCAGCTGCTCCTCCCCAGCCCTGTTCTCCAGACCCTTCCCCAAGCTTCCTTGCCTTCTCTGGCCCTGCTCCAGCCCCTACATCAGAGAGGAAAATCTCTTCTGAAGACAGCTCTCAGACATGCAGTGCTGGTTCGTCTAAGCCAGGAGGAGCACCGATGTGCTGAAGGTGCAGTCAGAGGCAATCAGATTTTTAAATGCTAAGCACAGGGATTTTAAATTTAAAAACCAAAGGTGTACATAAGGTTAAGCCAAATCTGATAACTTAAAAGTTACTGTCTTCACTGTGCTGACCCCTGCCACGCTGCTCCTTAGCTTTCACCGTTTGCGGACTTGTTTACATGCTAAGGTGTAAATTTAACAGAATAAACAGCACTGTGAAAAGCTGCAGATGGCACATGGAGAGCAGGCAAGCACTGCTTCAGAGAGTCAGTTTAACTTGAAGGCTTGCTGGTGGAGTAGATGGCAAACCTCAAGCCTGCCCTTGCATTAATGTGCGTTTCTTGAGTGCAGCCTCTGGGTGGAAGGAAGCGTGTGGTCACATTCCCAGAGCATCTGCAGGAGCTGAGGATGCTGCATTACCCAAACCAAAACATCTGGACAGAAGAGTCTGTGTGTGTGGATGTGCAGCTCCTCTCAGCTCACCCATTTGGCCTTACCCCTCCAGTCTGGGGAAGGCAGCTGGATTTTACCCTGGGGTGGAGAGTACTGGCAAACACCTGTGGAGACAGAAGCCATGAGACACTTGAAATGCAGGAGAATTTCCTGTGCATGTCAGCCTTTGATACGACGTTCCTCTGTTCCTTGCTGGTAGGTGCAACGGGGGTGCTAGAGAGGAATAACAACATGTGGCTGTATCACTGTGGGAACCTGTACCAACTCAGCCAGTGACCTCTGAAGGGCTCCAGGAACTGTGCAAGAGTTTGACCTCACTATCAACACAGCCTTTTGATCTGTCCCATCATGGCAGTGGTGCTAGAGCTGAGTAGAGTGAAATGTGGATGCATTTTATAGGGATATGCACAGTCACCCCTCTGCATTGGCACTGCTGATCTGTCCCCAGCACTTTGATTTACAATGCTCCTAAAAACACAGATAAGGCCTCTCAGGAGTGTTTATGTCACTGTCATGTTTTCATCTTGTCTCCTTTTTAGTATCACAGTACAGAGGTTGGAAGGGACCTCAAGAGACCATTGAGTCCATCCCCCTGCCAAAGCAGGATCATTTAGGGTAGTCCACAGAGGAATGCATCCAGGTGGGTTTGGAAAGTCTCCTGAGAGGGAGACTCCACAACCTCTCCGGGCAGCCTGCTCCAGGGCTCCATCACCCTCACTGTAAAAAAGTTTCTCCTTATGTTGAGGTGAAATCTTCTACATTCAGGTTTGAACACGATGTTCCTTGTCTTATCACTGTGACTCACCCAAAAGAGCCTGGCCCCTGCCAATTGACACTCACCTCTCAGCCATTGATCAGATCCCCTCTCAGTCTTCTCTTCTCCAGACTAAACAGCCCCAGGGCTCTCAGTCTCTCTTCACAGGGGAGATGCTCAAGTCCTCTAATCATCCTCCTGGCTCTCCCTTGGACTCTCTCCAGTAGGTCTCTGATCCCTCTTGAACTGGGGAGCCCAAAACTGGACTCAACATTCCAGGTGTGGTCTCAGCAGGGCAGAGTAGAGAGGTAGAAGAACTTCCCTAGCCCTGCTGGACACCTTTCTTGATCCATCCCAGGATCCCATTGGCTCTCTTGGCCACAAGGGCATATTGCTGTTCCATGCAGAACTTGATGCCCACCAGCACTCCAAGGTCTTTCTCGGTGGAGCTGCAGGGCAGCCTCTAACCTGTCCTGGTGCCTGTTGTTATTCCTCCCCAGATGTAGGACCTTGCACTTGTCCTTATGAAACTTCATGAGGTTTGCCTGCAGCCAGCTCTCAGTCTGTCCAGGTCACACTGGATGGCTGCACAGCCTGAGGGGTGTCAGCCAATCCCCCCAGCTCTGTATCATCAGAACTTGCTGAGGGCACTCTCAATGCCTTTGATCAGGTCACTGATATTGAACAAAACCGGACCCAGTACCAGTCCCTGGGGAACACCACTGGCCACAGGCCTAAACAGCTCCTGCTCCTGCTCCTGCTGCTCCACCACCACACCACTTTTGCAGCCATCCCAGAACACGGGGCAAGACCCTCAGTCTTGCTGAGTGGGCTCAGCAAGAGTAGCTAGATTCAGGAACTCATGGATTAGGATTAAAGGCAGAATGCAGAGCCCATCCTGGATGCCAGCCATTGAAAATAGAAAAAGAAAAAGGAAAAGGAAAAGAGAAAAAGAAAAAGGAAAGAAAAAGAAATAGAAAAAGGAAAAAAAAAAAAAGTAAAAAAGGAAAAAGAGAAAAAGAAAAAGAAAAAGAAAAAGAAAAAGAAAAAGAAAAAGAAAAAGAAAAAGGAAAAGGAAAAGAGAAAAAGAAAAAGGAAAGAAAAAGAAATAGAAAAAGGAAAAAAAAAAGAAAAAAAGAAAAAGAGAAAAAGAAAAAGAAAAAGAAAAAGAAAGAAAAAGAAAAAGAAAAAGAAAAAGAAAAAGAAAAAGAAAAAGAAAAAGAAAAAGAAAAAGAAAAAGAAAAAGAAAAAGAAAAAAACAAAAAGAAAAAGAAAAAGAAAAAGAAAAAGAAAAAGAAAAAGAAAAAGAAAAAGAAAAAGAAAAAGAAAAAAACTTGACCCTTGGATCCCTCAGCTTTATCCAACACATGACATACATGGAATAAAGCACCATATCTGTCAGTTCAGGCTTATCTGTACAGTCTGCTCTTCCCTGCACGCGTGGCCTTTTACTCTGCATCTCCAACACAGTACATAAGATTTAGCAGTGACCTTGTTCTGCTTACCTATCTTTGGTACTAAGTAGAAATATCAAGCATTATCACTGCTAGAAGCAGACAGTGTCTGTGCAAAAACAACATTAAGGTCAGGAAGTGCAGTGTCCTGTTACGGGTAAGATCCTGGAGTCTGCCTGTCTCAGAGTCCAGGACTCTTACTGGAACTATTTGGCAAAATTAACATTTGCCTCTCTCTTTCAGTGCCCCAGTAAGGACTTACTGTGACAGAGGTTCACAAAGTCAAACCAATGAAATAGTTTAATATTAGAATGACAGATACAGCGGATTTTGGATGCAGTAACTTCAAGATGATTTCAGGATTAATAAATCCTAGGGAACAGTCAACAAAGTCAGAGGTGCAAAGCCTTGCAATAGCTCCAGTAATAGAAACACAGCAAAAGTTCAGCCATGTATTAAACGTCTAGTTCTTACCAAAAAGATCATCTGTCTTGGGTGGAGGAAAAGAAGCACAGCTTGTAGACCATCCTGGTCTCTCTCTTTCCCTCCCAGCTGCTGCTACACCTCTTGGTGTTGGTGCTGGTGGCAGTGTCCCTGCACACTGAGAGATGTCGCTCTCTTGGGTTTTATAGCCTAGCTCAGGATGTCCCTGCCTTATAGGTGATACGTAGCATGATTTGGGGGGAGAGTTGAGTAACATAGTCATATATGTTTAGCATGTACTCAGTTTGGCTCATTAGCATACCAATTGCAATTAATTAGACAAAGATCTTTGCTCAGAGGCAAAAGGAGGATGTGGAAAACTACAGGCCTGTCAGCCTGACCTAGGTACTGGGGAAGATTATGGAGTGGTTCATTTTAGGTGCCCTCATGTGGCAAGTACAAAATAATGGTGGGATTAGGCCCAGCCAGCATGGGTTCATGAAAGGCAAGTCCTGCTTGGCCAGCCTGATATCCTGTGATGAGGTGACTTGCCCAGTGGATGAGGGAAAGGCTGTGGACATTGTCTACCCAGCCTTTGACACCATCTTTCACAGCCTTCTCCTTGAGAAACTTGCAGAACATAACATAGACAGGTTTGCTCTTCACTGGATTAAAAACAGGCTGGACAACCAGACCCAAACAGTTGTGGTTAAATCCAGACGGTGGCTGGTCACAAGCGGTTTTGGGGCCAGTTCTGTTTAATATCTTTATTAATGATTCAGGTAAGGGGATCGAGTGCACCCTCTGCATGTTTGCAGACCATACTAAATTGAGTGGGAGTGTTCCAGATCTGGAAGAGAGATCTGGACAGGTTAAATCAATGGGCTAAGGCCAACGGGATGAGGTTTAACAAGACAAGTGCTGGGTCCTGCACTTTGGTCACAACAACCCCAAGCAACACTACCGGCTTGGGGAAGAGTGGCTGGAAAGCAGCCTGGTGGAAAAGGATCTGGGGATGCTGGTGGATGGCTGGCTGAATGTGAGCCAGCAGTGTGCTCAGGTGCAAACAAGGCCAACAGCATCCTGGCCTGTATCAGCAATAGTGTGTCCAGCAGGAGGAGGGAAGTGGCAGTGCCTCTGTGCTTAGCCCTGGTGAGGCCACAGCTTGAGTACTGTGCTCAATTCAATGCATCACACTATAAGAAAGACTCCAAGGTCCTGAAGTCAGCAGCGAGGCTGCTGAGGGGTTTGAAGGACACGTCTTACAAGGAGTGGCTGAGAGAACTGGGATTGTTTAGTCTGGAGGAGAGAAGGATAAGGGGAGATCTTACTGCTCTCTACAGCTACCTGAAAGGAGGTTGTAATGAGGCTAATGCTAGTCTCTTCTCCGTAGTAACTAGTGACAAGACAAGAAGAAGTAGGCTTAAGTTGTGCCAGAGGAGGTTTACCTTGGATATTAGGAAAAATTTCTATATGAAAAGAGTTGTGAGGTGTTGGAACAGGCTGCCCAGGGAGATGGTGGAATCACCAACCCTGGAGGTGCTCAAGAAGCTGTAGGTGTGGTGCTTTAAGACACAGTTTAGTGGTCATGGTAGATGGGTTATGGTTGGACTCAATTTGGATCTGATGCACAGGTACTAGGACCAGAGAACTGCTCATGGTAGACCTGTGCAGCTCTCCTTCTGGAAGAACTTTCTATTTTCTTTCCTTTTCTTTGTAACTCCTGCACTTGTGCCTGTAGAACAAAGGGTTTCCGAACTGCTCATGGTAGACCTGTGCAGCTCTCCTTCTGGAAGAACTTTCTGTTTTCTTTCCTTTTCTTTGTAACTCCTGCACTTGTGCCTGTTTTTGTTGTTGGGGTTTTTTTTTTGTTTGTTTGTTTGGGGTTTTTTACATTTCTTTTCTTTTTCCAGGTTATGAAGTGTCTGGCTCAGTGCTCAGATGTTTCAGTAAGGTAACTTAAATATCAGCACAGCTCTCTGCATATTTGTCCAAAATGGCCAGGAATGTTCAGCAGATGTGAAAAAAATTACTTGCTTTTCTCGATTTCCCCCCCTCCAGGTTGTGTTATTAGGAATTCTAGTGCAAAACCACTTGATACTGGTTGTGTTTAAGTTCCTGAAATCTGCAACCAAGCCTTTTTTTTTCCCTGTTTGCATATTAGTGCAAGTAAGGAGGATGATGCATTTCAGAGTCATATCACAGCAGCTGTCCAACTCATTTTATTTCCTTTGGCCTGCAGTAGTAACTAATAAAACTCAATGAGCTTGTAGACAAAAAAAGCTAAGGCAGAATGCAAACAGAAGTCAAAGAAAAATCAGACAGGAGATGAATGACAACAAAAAGGGATTTTGCTCTCCCACAACACTACCTTGATACCAGGGATAAAACAATTTTGCAATTTTCACTAAATGCATCAAATCTCTCATTTAAAGAGAAAACAATTTCATCTATGTTAAATAAACCATAACTTATTTTACATCAGTAAGTTGATAATGTTTATAATCTTCCTAATGTTGCACTTCACAGAGTAATAGAATATTAGGGGTTGGAAGAGACCTCTGAAGATCATCTCAAAAGATCATCTAGTCCTACTCCCCTGCTAGAGCAGGGTTACCTAGAGCAGTATGATTTCAAGCAGCCTCTATCTCAAGCATGGAAGTGAACTGAATTAATAAATAGTGGCCAAAGGGTCTTGTGGCAACCCGAGGTGTGAAGGAAGGTGGCCAGGTTTATAAATGGTGTGATTAAACATGATAAAATAACCTTGGTGGGTTAATACAGCATCAGTTGCCCACAGCTAATCCAGAAGTACTCCAGGGAAATGAGCTTTTCTCATCACTGCCAGGAAAGCAGAATAGTTAGCAAACAGAGTGATGATGAAATGTGAAAAGTCTTGCTTCTGGAGCAAAGCACATTAGTTTCTGGGACATGAGGCTTATTTGTAGTAGAGACCTAATTCGTATCATCAACACAAAGACTCAACAGCAAAGAGCAGGTTTTCTGAAATGAAGACTGATTTGTCTGCCAATCCTTCCGTGTGAAACACACTCACAAATTGTACTTTTGTGTCCAGGAGCAGGTATTTAGATGCTCAAGTATCTTTTTGTATGTACCAATGGGCAATTTGCCTTTGCAACTGGAATAAAAGCAGCACAGAGATGAGTTTTCTAAATCTGAACTCCCTGGTGGTGCTTCTTGGCTCCCACTTTGAGGAGAACTGGCTTGGTGTGCTCCTCAGTCCTCACTATTTCTGGTAGGACTCAGAAGCTGTTGAAGTGCTTTCTGGCACCAGTCCGAGCTGTTTGAATAGGCATGAGACTATTGCTCTGTCTCCTCTGCTGCACAAGAAGGCCTGACATTAATATTTCACTTTTCACCAGAAGTTCTCAAAGCTCTTTCCAAGCCTAATTAAGGTTCACATCATACTTAAGAATGACAGGAAAAATGAGAATAAGAGAAGCAATGGGACTTGCTCAGTATCACTCAGTTACAGTGCTAAGACTGAAGCACAAATATCTGGAGTCTCTGTAGTTTGCTCTAACCACTAATGAATAATAATGACCATATTGATAATTAATAGCACTTTCCCTGAACTTAACACATGTAAAGTGCTGCTGAAATGCTAATTCATTGCCCCTTGCTGATCACTGATGGGATGCAGCATCCTTCTCCTGCAACCCCCTCCACTCCGCAACCCCCTGGCACATGTGAAAGCCACCAAGTTAATCAGATATTGCTGCACAGCAGAAAGCTGAGAATAGAAAGGGCTACAGGATGAGACATAACAGAAGAGCTCAGTGCTTGGTTTTCAGCATGTCCCTGAAGTGCCTGATGCAGGAGGGCTGGAGCTGAGAACTTGTTCTCCCTTGCTGTTAGCAGAGAGAAGCAGGGTCTGTTAGAAGCCCATTCAGAGCATCTGAATTAGAAGCTATTTCTCACTGCTGAGCCTCAGGAGAGCCTGAAGTTAGAGGTCTCCAGCTAGAGATGTGAAAAAGTCTCCCTTAAGTGCTTATTATTATTCTCATTTTGCAGGTGGATGGACCAGAATGGTCAGGACTGGACTAAATTGAGTGAGTTGCCCGTGCTGGTTAGACTCTCTCTTTGCTTCCCCATAAAACCCTTGGAGATTTGTATGAGAAAAAGGATATAAAGCACAATAAATCTCCAGGGAATATGTTTGGGTTGTGAAAACACAGAGGACAGTATGGCAGCATCTGAGTGCTCCTGGGATATATAGTGAGTCATGAGCTCTGTATATTAAATGGTCAAGGCTTCTTCAGCAAAAGCAATTCCTCATGCCAGACCACAGGAGTCACAGGAATTGGCTTTGCGCCAAACTGCCTGATTCAGCAAGATACTACCAGCGTGCAGGAACTCTGCTCTTATCTTTCATGCTTTTAGGCACCAGGAGAGAGGAAACAACCAACATGAGGAGAAGAGACTCCTTGCAGCTGCATGGCAGTGTTTTAACTATGTGAGTAGAAACCTATCAGAAAAAATCCCCAAACATTCAGAATAGATAATGTATGTATGAAATTCATCCCTCCCATGCTATTTCTTCAGCCTGTATGATGGAGACTGAATTGTATCTCTTTGTTTTCTGCCATCTCTGATATGCTTCCTAAAGCCAAAATTGTAGTGCAACTGCAGCAGTCATTAAGAATTATAGCATAAGAAAGTGTTTATCAGTTCTATCATCGCAGGTGGACTGGAAGAATGATTTCAAATTCAAATGACTTTGTAATGAAGCCTGAGTTAGCACAAAAGAAACAAAGAATATTCATTTTTCTGAAATTAGCAAAAAGAATAACACTTGGAAAAAAGATTTATCATGTCAGCAAGGAGGTATGTGATTTATCTTTCTCATAATGGGTTTCATAACTTTGAAGGTGAAGACAGTTGATCTATCTTGGTATTTTTCAAATAACTTCTAGGAAGTTAAATGACTTTATTTGTATCTCTGAAATGAAAGCTAATCTGCCATAAGCATGCTTGGAAGCTTTTCTCTTTGCAGCTGCTGAGGGTCAGGGCCTGTGCTCTGCTCCAGAGGGACAGGAACGTAGCATGGGCCATCTCTGCACAAATAAACTCTTTTAAAAGCAGGCTGACCTCATGCACTGACCTCACTGGTGACATCTTACCTACGGGAACAGCCACTGGCAGTGCTGCTCCCTGAACCAGGCACCATCTGGGCTAAAATGGAGTATGCAAAGGCATGGCAGAGTGGGAGCTCAGAGCTGGGCTCCGGGTTTTGCCTGTCCCAGCCAGGTAGAAACTTCTCATCAGATGTAAGGGACACCTAAGATCCCCCTTAGAATCCTTCTCCTACATGTAAAGGGGTTCTTCTTCATACATGGATTTCTGTTGCACCAAATAGCAAGTCCCTATGGTGGGCATCCATCCCACAGACTCAACACTAACAAATGAGCCTTGGCCCTTGAAGCATTGATATACTATGGCTGAAAGAGACAGTCCCTTTTTTGTCCAGCAATAGGAGATGTTCCCCTAGAATGTAGATAACCCCTGAAGATTGCTGTGTGCAGGCACATCCATGCACGTGCAGTGTGTGTACTTTTGCTTCAGGCCACAAGCTGGGGTTTCTTCGGCTCTGAGGCCTCTGCTGAAGGCGTTTGCAGAGAACTTCAGCTTTAGGCATGAATGAGGAGCAACAGATGGGAAAGAGGAGAGACTAGGGTATAGAGGGAAAAGAGCTTATAAATACAGTGAATCTGTTTTATCTTGAGGTAAAGAGAGTAGTAAAAATTAGGGAAACAAAGCACACATACAATGCAATTACTCATTAGAACAGATACCTGATCAAATTTTAGATGCTTCATTTTGAATTCTGGAACTGGAAGAGGAGCAATAAATGACATGGAAGTAAAAACTCCAGGCACTGGTGTGCACATGAAACAGCCCAGTGACCTACAACTCCCTACCAGTGGTTCAGAGACAAAATATATTACCATGCATAACAGACCTGGAGAGTGACAGTTGACATCCATGGCACAGGGAGGAGAAGATTATTCTGTAACAGAACTAAATGTCTCCAAGAGCAGCACTCCTGCCTCCTCATTCACAAAAGCAGCAGGAAACCATGGGGTTGTTCACTTAGGAAAGAAGAAGCCAGGAGCAGAGTTCCCATTGGCTTGAGTGGCAGTGATGTGTGCCTTTAATCAGGAACCACACACAATGGTGGCAGAGAAGCCATCAGATCATCTTAGCAGAGATCCAAGAGGTCATAGAGCACCTCGCCCCATCTGTTCTGCTTCTTAGCTACCTCAAGCTCTTCTTCAGCCAAAGCTCATGATGTGTTACAGATGTCTAGCTTTTCTTTTTCTTTATTAAAGCAAAAGAAATGAAACACCCAACCAATAGTGAAGCAACCTAATGCTAGGTTCCTGGGCTGCTGGTTTATCGAGTGTTCCTGTTCTGTGCTGAGCTCTTGGTTGGTGTCACGTATCCAAGAGTTATAGCAGGAGCTATAGGTGTGAAACCCTAAGGCCATCAGTGTGAACTATTTCTGGTGCCTAGTTGAACTCATCTCCATTTGTCTCCTAAACTGTAGCCCCTCGCTCATGTTCCTTTTGAGCATTAGAGAGCAGCAGGTGTCAAGGCTTTGCCTGCCCCAGAAGCCACAAAGGTGCATTTCCAAGGGCAGCAGGATTCACATCAGCTTCAAGTGCCTGTGTCGCAGTACCACAGGAGCCTTGTGGCCATTCTGGGCACTGAAGCACTCAAAGTCTGTTTCAGTTGATTCCTGACCACTGCATGATTCCAGCACACTGCTGAATCAGTGCTGGATAAGAGTAGCAGAAGGTAACCTCTCTTGCCTTGCTGCAGAGAGATCACACCTAATCCAAGGCATTGCATTCTGGGTACCTCATTGCCAGGGAGATGCAGGCAAATTGGAAGAAATTCACAGAAGAGCAATAAAAATGATGAAGGTTCTGAGGACACTGAGTTATGAGTGAAGATTAAAGGGACTTAATATGTATCGGCTGGCTAAGTGATGACTAAGAGGGAAATGATACCCTTCAACAAGTACTTGGAGGGTAATAGTACCACAAATTCAAAGGAATCCTTTCGGGTGCTGAAGGACATACAAGATGGGATAAAAGGATGGCATTAGGCAAGAGGAAACTGGCTCTCAGCATACATCCTTAAAGTCCAGCAGATCATCTGGGAGAAACCAAACTCTGACACATTTAACTAATCATGGGTCAGTATTAATTGTTGCCTCTTTGGGGGTGGGAGGAAGGCGGGGGGGGGGGGGGAGGGGGAGTGTGTAACTAAAAAAGGAAAGGGAAAACAAAAGGCATTGTCTTCAATGAAAGCTTGAGCAAGGCCTCCCAGAGGCACTCCAATGATGTGCATGCCCAAGTCCCACATCCCCCAGCCCAAGTGGAGAAAACAGCACAGAAGCATTCTGGGTGTTTAGTGGTTGATATACCCTTTGCTGAGAGCCAGAGGATGCATAAGACATGAAATTACTGACCTGTATTTCATGAATGTGTCTGTTGCCAGGATACCATGGGCAAAATAAAAGCAATACTGCACTTCTATAAAACATACACCTTCCCTAATTCCAGCACTCTAATGGGAGAACAAACAACTAAGGGGAGTAAAGCTACCTGCAGTCTTCTCACAGCACCAGCTCATGGCTCAGAGCCCAGCCTTATAGTTGGAAGAGCTGAAATAGTCTCCATGGTTGTTAGAGCGCTGTGGTTGCACATCCTAACCTCGGCCTGAGTTAGGCTGCAGCTGGATTCATCCACAGGATGGAAGGTCTGCGTGAGATTGGGCTTTTCTGTACCCGTGCTCGGCAGAGCAGCTCAGCAGAGGCAGAGCAGTCCGCATCCCAGAGCTGCGGAGCACAACATACCTATCACCTTGTGGTTAGTCAGGCTTACTGCATGGAAACTGTCCGGCTGAATTTAGAGGTCGCTGCCCCGTAAATCAGCTGCTTCCAGCTTCAGCCACGCCTTTGGATCTCTGGGCAGAGGGAGAATCCTGAACCTGCTCTCTCAGGGGAACTTGGTGTGTCCCTTTGCTCCTTGCAACTCATGGGCAAAAGTTTGTCAGAGGCAGTTTGGGGAAGTTTTTGTTGTTTCCTGTGATAACCCACATCTGTTCCTGCTGTGATTTCCATCTAATGTAAGGGTATCTCTTCGTGCTGGTACTCTGCATCAACAGCCCTTGAGAAAGGCTTTGGAAAGCTCTGGCTGATGATGAGAGGTCATGGGAAAAGGGCTCCCCAAAAGCAACAGGAGTGGAAGGCAGGAGTCTCCCAGTCTCCCAGGTGCTGGCAGTCAACGAACTTCTACCTCTGGTTTTTGAATTGGGGAGGGAAGGAGCACAAAGCAGAACCACCTGTATTTCCAGCCCCTCTGTGACAATAACCCAAGGCTGCTGCTACTGTAGGAGGCAGGGGGAGGAAGAGCAGCCCATGTCCCTGGATGAGCATCCCATGGGCAGTGCTCTGAGGACACGAGCTGATCTATCTCAGTGACATCTGGCTGTAAAGGCACAGTTCTGCTGCTGTCAAACCCAGCCACCAAACCTCTCCAACAGAGCTCTGCCCCAAACTATGGTCAGCAGTGATCAGGAATGACTCCCCTGTGGAAAAAAAATCACCTTTAGAACTCACACACTTGCACTACTCATTATGTGACTGCTTTTCAACACTACTAAAGGGCTCTCTCGTTTTTTAAAAAGGTAAACCTGCTAAGAGACATACACACACTTGCTTTTAAAGAGAGATGGTCAGCTCTGAGTTGCAAGGTGACCACAGCAACCAGCAGAAATCATAACCACGGAGGTGGAGGCCAGGAACTTTTGCTTGATGAAAACCAACCTGTCAGAGAAAGTGTTACTGTAATATGTTACCTGACATCTTTTCAGTGATAAAGAGCATTTCATGCTCATTCCCTCCTTGAGCATCTTGAATCATAAAAAACAAAGTCCAGTCTTAATGTTTGGACTTTTTTTTTTGAGGCTATTTATTCTGCTCTTCTGACTATCATCATTCATGGTAGCACAATTAAATCCCTGGCAGTGATTTGTTATGCCATAAAATGTTGTGTTTTCCTCCTCATTCCCCAGGTAATGTTGGAGACAGTTTGTTAGTGCCCATGAGAGGGGTAGACACAATCTTTATGAGGTGCCTGGGCTTTGGAGCTACTCTGCTTAGGTATTGCCATCAAAGTATTTCCTCCAGCTGGTGGTTGGTGAGGAACCATGTGAACAGAGACTTGCCCAGGGAATAAAGATCTGGGCTTTTATGACAGCTCCTTCAAATTAAAAAAAAAGAAAGGGAGTATAGTTATGCAGAAATCTGGCTAAGCATAATTGCTACTCAGAGCATCCTGGGAGGCCTAGAAAGGCCTTGGAGGGCAGCAAATTAAACCTAGAGCAGAAACACTGAGTGTGTGGGAATGTTTCACACTGCAGCTTCACCGAGTCAGGGGTTTTAGGTAAAAACTAGGTGAGGATCAGATGTGCCCTGAATGGATGTAGATGCACTGTGCTGCAGGAAACTTGTGCATGTGTGGTTTTCAAAGTCAGTCTCTCAGCTATTCAATCATGGCCTTACAGGTGCACAGTCAGCCCTTTGAAAGCCTCCCAATCACAGCTGTGCAGTCGCGAAGCTTCTGGTTTGCATTTTGCTGTTGTGTTACATATGGTTCCACTTCCAAACATTCCCACCGAGCTGTCTGAGTTTTAGATGCTTCTGAAAATTCTAACCAAAGACAGACTTGATGATGAAAGGAAATGTTAAAACACAGTGGTCACTGCTCCGTCCTATTAAGCTCTTGCTTCATCACCTCAGCTTCTTAGAAATGATTTGCTGATTATTAAACATGAGGATTTAAGCCCAAATGTAGGTTCACTTAAGTGGTAGGAGGAAAACAGCAAGAACTATTCTCTTCTAGTGTACTCACACAAACCTTGACCAGCCATGGACTGTCTCAGCCATGCTTCTGATACTATCAGCTTTGCAAGCACTGCATTAAATCTTCACATCTAAAGCATCAGGAGAATGGAGCCAGGCTCTTCTCAGTGGTGTCCAGTGACAAAACAAGGGGTAATGGACACAAACTGCAACATAGAGGGTTCCATGCAAACGACAGGAAGAAGTTCTTCACTTTGAGGGTGGCAGAGCACTGGAGCAGGTGGTGGAGTCTCTTCTGGGGGAATTCAAAACCCACCAGGCTGTGTTGCTGTGTGATTTATACTCTGTGATCCTGCTCTAGGAGGGCAGCTGGACCAGATAGTATTCAGAGGTCCCTTCAACCAGCACCATTCTGTGATCCTATCAGACTTCACACACAACACAGCAGGTGTGCATCTGTCACCTGGATAACTTACCAAGCAGGCATATGCGTATCTACGTTAGTATGTGTATGTGCTTGAGAATGAACCCAGCACTCGCTAGCTAGAAGATTTTAGCTTCTGAGCCAATGTCTGTGCTGCTGGCTTTTCAGAAGCTGACCAGGCCAGTCCATGCTGCATGTGCTCTGCAAAGCATGCAGCTAAGAGTCTGCCTTGATCAAGCAATGGAGACCTGGAAGTGTATAAGCAATGTGCTTCCTTGGGTTGACCTCTGACTGTCCCCACCACAATTTAGAGTGCTTGTTCCACCCAAACACTGCTTCACAGAATCATTTTGGTCGGAAAAGAGCTTTAAGATAACCAAGTCCAACTGTTCTCTAACTTTACCGATACTGGTGCTAAACCTTGTCCCTCAGCACCACACCTCTAGGGATGGGGATTCAACCACCCCTGGAGAGCCTGTTCCAGTGGCTGAGAACCCTTTCAGCAAAGGATTTTCTTTTAATATCCAACCTAAACTTGCCCTGGTATAACTTGAGGCCATTTCCTCTCATCCTGTCACTTGTTACTAGGGAAAAGAGACCAACCCCCTCCTGGCTCCAGCCTCCTTTCAAGGAGCTGTAGAGAGCGATAAGGTCTCCCCTCAACCTCCTCTTCTCCAGACTAAACCATCCCAGGTCCCTCAGCAGCTCCTCCCCAGCTCTGTTCTCCAGACTCTTCCCCAGCTTTGTTGCCCTTCTCTGGACACGCTCCAGCAACTCAATGTCCTTGGAGTGAGTGGCCCAAGACTGACCCCACTCCTCAGGGTGTGGTCTCACCAGTGCTCAGTACAGTGGGACAGTGATGTCCCTGGTCCTGCTGGTCACACTGATTCCTTGGGACAGCTCGAATCTCTGTGTAAGATCGCTCAGGAGAGCCCCATCGGCCTTCCAAAAACTCCTACGCAAGCGCAGCTGGTAGCTGGTGCCCAGCGGAACCCCCACAACCCGTGGGGGCTCCGCGCCCTTTCGCCTGTGGAGCTCTGCCGCGCTTCCCCTCCTTTGTCCCCTCCGGCGGATGCCGCTGGGGACCGCCCGCCCCGCGGAGCCGAAGGGGCCGAGCCGAGCGGCAGCATCACGCCGCCTCCCGGGCTGCGCAGCGCGGGGCTGCTCCCTCCTTCTCTCCCTCCTTCTCTCCCTCCCCCTTCCTCCTTCTCCTCCTCCGCCCCCCCACAGGGCAGAGCCGGCGGCCGCGGATGGCAGGAGGCGGCAGCGCGGAGTGGGGCACCGCCGGCTGGAGGTCAGTGCTTGGGGGTGGGGAGAGCTCCCCCCGGCCGCTGGCTCCCCAAGTTCGGAGGCAGCGGGACTTTGCGGGAAGTTAGGCGGCCAAGCCCGCGCTACCAGGGAGTGCGGTTCGGCAACGCTCGGTGCGTTAGTACAGCTCGGCACGGAGCAACGGATACTCGGAGGGGTGGCCCGGGGGCCCCGGCAGGCCGGCTCTGGAAACGGGGAGACACCTCCGGCTGCCCCCCGCCTTACTCCAGGGTGAAGGCTGAAGATGCCTCCCCGGGAAACAAGAGGTCGTGAGTATCCCTTTCATCCTTCTCCTCTGCTGGGGCATCCCGAGACATCCCCCGGGTGGAGCATCCCCCAGGAGCGACATTCCTCAGGAGCAGCATCTCCCGGGTGGAGCATCCCCCAGGAGCAGCATCCCTCAGGAGCAGCATCCCTTCGTGCTTAGCAGCAGGGTGAGGTGAGAGGCGGTGGGGGACACACTTCTTTCAAACCGTGCCCCTGGGAAGGTTAGTGCTCCGGAGAGGACAGAATGATGACAAAAGATAATGCAATTTGCTTTCACCTCTCCTGGCTGCCTGCTTTGGGCAGATCTCTACTGCCTGCCTGGGGAACTGCTCATTGGCTAATTGTGGTGCTGGTTTTACGGGGAGTTGGGAGAGCAGACACCTGGAAAGTGGCTTTCTCTGAAAGGTTCATTCAGTTTCGGCAGCGCATCCTACCTAGAATGAAGCCGTGGATGGATGTTGCCGTTCACAGGTGAATATTTTTAGGTGAAGAAGGGTACTTCTTAAACGCAAGCTGCTGGCTGTTAAAAATAGCTTCATGGAAGGCTTTTGCTAGGAATGCAGGCAAGGTTCAGTGGAGGTTATTATGGTTAGAGGCTGTTAAGTAACAATTCACCAGATGAACCTCGGTGGTGTCAAGTATAGGTTTGTGTGTGTGTGTGGTGTTTCTCTGCTGCTTCACTCTAATATTCCAGCCCTGCTCTGCAGTGGCTTGACTGAGGCACAGCTTGATTTGTAGGCTGATGGAATAGATGATAGTATTTCTAGGATGGTGCATCTAAACACTTTCCAAACTTTCAGATGTGGAAATGTTGGTCTGGTTTTTTTTTTTTTTTTTTTTTTTTGTGGGTTTTGTTTGTTTGTTTGGGGTTTTTTTTTGTTTTTTTTTGTGTGTGTGTGTGTTTGGTGGTTTTTTTTTTTTTTTTTTGGTTATATGGTTCTGTGGCCTAAAGTTCTCTTCATATTGATCTGCTTGCATATGACATCAGACTGGTTTCACTCGTTGAGCTGTTAGCCAGACCAAAAATCATTATCCTCTGCTGTAGAACAAACACGTGCCTTTTGTGTTTTGTGGCTGAAATAAAACAGCAGAGCAGTCAGCTGAGCAGGTTTGCAGATTAAAACTCAAGTTTGCTGAGAGTGCTCAGGAAGAGTCAATATTTTTCAGGTTTGACTGAAAATCCTCTGTGCTTGTTTGCAGAAACAAAAGCCTAATTGAGCAGTACTGCACTTGATACTAGCTGGGGACTGCTTGATCTTTGGCAAAAAGGGAAATTTCCACCAGTAGGAGGTCAGCACAGAGGTAGGAACCGTATGTCTGTGTTTCTGTCTGTGCAGTTCCTACACTTGATGTATGTATTTTACAGACAGACACACCCACTTGTAATGCATGTGCTCACCCGTGGACAGCAAATGCTGAAGGAGTAGTTGTCTGGGAGCCTTTTTTTTGGTCACATGTCTCTTGCGCTGAGAGCTTCCCCGCTGCTGCTGGTGCTATTTCATTCTTGGGCACTGAGTCAAAGGCTTCATATGCCAAAAGAAAGAAAATCAATTTGAATGCAGAAAAGAGGAAACTTGTGTGAAGGTTTTGTAGTGAAACTACCTTTTTTTTTTTTTCTGAAATGGATGATGGAGTAGTTTTATGGTTCAGATTTTGTAATAGGAGAGCTAATCTCAAATCCAGGAACATGACAAAGCAGTAGAGATTTACATGAAAAACACTAATTCCACCAATGCAGCAGAAACCAGCGATGGATTTTTATCTTCTCTGCTAAACCGAAAGTAGGTATTTGTATAAATGAGAAGGCTGAGGCAAACTCTAATGTTTGAGGTATTTCGTGTGGTTCTGGTGAAAGGCTGAAGTTACCTAATCCAGGAGTGGCATGAGCAAGGCTAGGATGGTGTAGGCATCATCACAAGGGTGCAAGTAAGTTACTGCTGGTATTGTAACATTGTTTTAAGCAACCTGCAGCAGGAGCGCTGATAATCAGGGGTTTTGATGGACAGAGGGTCAGTTGGTAGCCCAGATGACTACAGTAGTATCTCACATGGTTTAAAGATGGATTGTGTCCCAGTACTAACGTGTCTCTCTGATACTGGGTTATATTTAGGATCAAGTTCTCAGGTGGATGACAGCAAACTCTGAGTTCATCATAGAATGGTTTGGGTTGGAAGGGACCTTGAAGATCATCTAAGCTCATGAGGTATTGCTAACATGATACTACAGTTCCTCTACCCTCTTCCTTCCTAGGAAGGGAATCTTTCTTAACTACTCTGGCTGTTCCCCATGCTGGCTCGTGTATTCCAGAAGCTGTAACTCCGCTATGTTACTGCTGCCTTCTGATACGCTCCAGAGTGAGCCAGCAGCAATGGTCTAGTCCTGTACAAACGGCATATTGATTTGGGAAGCTAGAACTGAGCTGGGCTTCTGCTTCACTACAGGCACATCATCACTTGGCTGAAGGAAGCCATGCCTCAGGCAGGGGCCAGTGTGGTGTCTCACCCTCCTAACTCTTAATTACTCTTTCTGTATCCTTAAAGATTATAGATCCCACAATCAGAACCCCAAGGGCATGTGCTGTTAAATCAGCCAGTGCCACTCTGGACACTTGTTTCCAGTGTCTTACAGGGTTTGCAGGAGCTGCACCCTAGGCTCCTTAGTTGCTGTCCTTAGACTTTAATTCCTCCCTTAACCCACCTGTTTCCCTCTGTAATTCACTGTGTTCCTTGGCTGGAATGATGTTGCTCAGCTGGAAGAATCCAAAGTGCTGTGGAAAATCAAGGCAGATTTCCAATAAGAGAGCACTATTTTTTTTTTCAGCTTTCCCCCCTACATTAGTATTTCTTATTTATTTATGCTTTTTAGTGAAGTGCAGTGTTTTCCTTACTGCTGAAGCCTGCTGCCAGGTTTAGTCTAAATGCAGCTATTCATATCAGGGCAGGGATCTGTAGGCTTCCACAAGCCCTTATCTCCCAGCAGCCTGAGTGGCACCCATCTCCCCACTCTTACTGCACTTTCACCCACAGGAACTCATTACCCATGGCACTGCTGACCCCTTCCCTTGCAACTATGTGAGGCTGTCCTTGGGGCTAGCAGCAAGCATGCTGCCCAGCTGCACTGGCCATTTGTGCCTGCCACCTCTTGGCCTGTGTTTCCTGGGCTGAAGGCATGATTACAACTCTGTCCTGGTGGTTGGCTTTGGTTTTTCCAGGCAAGGGAGACAGGAAAGCTCCAGAGGAGCTGATGTGCAGCAGGCAGGGTGCAATGGGAGCTCTGTAATCCTTTCATTACACAGCTGTGCCTCACATGCCACTGAACAGCACTTTAGGGCCAAGCAGTTAATGGAGCTTTGCTGTGTAATATTTGTTAATTTATGTTACACCTGGTTTCCAGCAGCTGCTGGATGTGGCTTGTAAGCACTTGCTTTAAGGAGTGTGGTATCCTCTGGAAGGAGCTGATCAGGTGATATGCCTGATACCTTGCAGGAAAAAAATGGAAAGAAAAGTGATGTCCAGTCAGGTACTGCTGGCTGATGGCATCAGGGCAGCTGTGGTGGTGGTTAGAGACCAGATGTGCTGATGAATGTGAGTAGGAGTGTGTGGTCCGTGGCAGTCTCTGTCCCAATGCCCTCCCTCTGTCGCCCTGTGTCAGCATGCCAACCCCAACCCATTGCCCTGCCTCTTCCCATTCCGAGTTCCAGCACCTTAAAATTCCCAGGACAGCTTGAACTGGCTGAAGTTTGTGTTTTCCAAATACTACAGTAGTGAGCCTGCAGATTTCCTTCTGAACTTGCCAGAGATATCTCCTTCTCTGGAGATACTCAAAACAAGCCTGGACATGGTCCCGTGCATCCTGCTCTAGCTGAATCTGCTTTAGCAGGGGGGCTGGACTAGATGATCTCAAGAGGTCCCATCCAAGCCCCACCATGCTGGGATTCTGGGAAATGAGCCCATGTTTCCTGTAGGCCTTCTTTATGTACCGAAAAGCCACCAGAAGCTCTCCCTGGAGTCTTCTCCTCTCCAGGCTGAACACCTCCAACTCTCTCAGCCTGGCCTCACAGCAGAGGGCTTCCAGCCCTGCCAGCATTGCTGTGGTCTCCTCTGGCCCTGCTCCAACAGGTCCCTGTCTGTGCTGAGCTGAGGACTTCAGAGCTGCCCCAGCACTGCAGGGAGGTCTCAGCAGAGTGGATTCGAGGGGCAGGATCCCCTCCCTGCCCTGCGGCCCACACTGCTGGGGATCAGCCCAGGGCAGGGCTGGGACTGGGCTGTGGGTGCATGTTGCCAGCTCACAGGCAGCTTCTCATCCACCAGCACCCCCAAGTGCTTCTCCACAGGGCTGCTCTTTGTGGTGTGTGTTCATTAAGGTACCATCATTTGGACTCATCAGATCACACATCAGTTCATAAATCAGTGTAGTTTTTCATGCCAGCTCTGTTTCCAAGGTAGGTCATTCCTCATTGTACAAGGTGTGCACCTAAAGAGCAAAATACTCAAGCTGACATTTTTCCCTTGCTTCACACCTTCTAGGAGGGAAGAATGTGTCTTGTAAGGAGATATTTTTCCTTTACAAACCCCTAGATGTTCAGTGTGGGTGAATGTGCCCTGCTGTCTTGCCTTAAATTTAGAAAAACTGATGAGATTAGAGAAGGCTTTTGTATTACTGCTATTTTTTGCATATATGGGTGCATTGCTTAAACCTGCCAGGTTTAAGTTAGTCCTGGTAACTTCTCAGGTTTGCATGGCATAGAGCGAAGGACATTTCTTTCAAGTAACCACAGTCGTTATGCTGCAGGTGAGTTTTCACTGGGGACATCTGTGAGATCAGACAAAAATAGTGAAGATAAAACATAAGGTTCAAAGATGGACAGAAGAAACAAGGTAATACTGCTCTGAAAAAGTGCAAACTTTTGTAAGATACCTAGGAAAAATAATAAAGATTTACCTGCAACCTATGTACTTAGAGGCTGGATGAAGCCTGGTAGAGGCTGGTGTGGACAGCTTGCTATGAACGTGGGCAACACTATAGCTGCAAGTTCGCAGTACTCTCTTTGAAGATGGCAATGCCCTCGTGTGCTCTGTATCCCCAGTTAAAGGTCAGATGGGGAAGGAAGGTACTTCATTACTGTTCTGTGGATGTAGCACAGTGAGACACCAAAAATAGATGAGAAAAAACAACAGAAATCTGGATTCTGGGTGGTTTTGCACATGATGTGCAGAAAAGGTGAGTGCCCAGTGTAAACCTTTCTGTGCCTGGCCAGGACAGAATGGCCCTCGAGTGCCAGAAGTTCTTAATCTGGGGAAGGAGAAGGACTTAGAGTGCTGCAGTCAGGAGGTCAGGGTGTGTATAGCTGGAGATGGGAGGAAGTGGGGGAAAATAGTTTAACAGATCGTGAGGAATGGATGTCATAAGGAGATGGATGTCATAAAAAGCTGCAGGACCAGCTCTTCACAGGATGTCTCCATCTCCTGAAATTTCTTCAACAAGTCTTAAAAACAACTTTTTTTTTTTTTTTTTTTTTTTGCAAGTCCATCAAATGCCTTATTATTCCTTTTCAATCTCTTTGATTTTGGCTACTTGCTAGTTGAGAAATTTGGCTTCTGGCTGAGCTGTGTAGCTATTAAACAGCTAATGTTAACTAGATCGTGTTAATGGAGTTCAATGGATAATCGACCTGAAATTTCTGGGATTTTCAAGGAGCTCTCTGAAGGCTCAGCTGTTCATAGATTGTTTTCACCACGTGCAGTTCATCCTTCTGGCTTGGTTGCCAAAGCCTGAGGAAATTTCCTGGGGCCATTCCTGGGAGGCATTTTGGCTGCTGCTGTGTTGAAGTGGAAGAGGAGCAGGTTTTATGTGGGCATCGGGTTTGGAGCCTGTGCAGAGCTGATGCCAGTTCGGCTCTCTGAAGGAAGGAGGTTCACACAGTGAGGTTGTGGCTCAGTATCAGGGTCTCTTGGCTTGTTTTGTGACTCCCTGAAGCTCTAGGCTGGATTAGACCAACACAGCTGGGTTTGAACTGCAGCTATTGCAAGTGCAGAGAGCAGATGAAAAGACTTAGTCGGAACACTGTGCATTATTAAAGGTTTCTGACAGGAACTACAACACAAGATACAGTGGTGGTCTCCCCCTGAAAAGACAAAAACATGTTCCTGAGCACTTCAGCACCGAGGACTACAGCTTTATGCCCTGAACAACTCCTTGGAGCCATTCATAAAATAAATAATTTAGCTGAAAAATGTCATAAATTGTAAAGCTATGAAAACAGTATCTCAGATTGAGGATTAACTTGCCTGAGGAACATATAAGGATAAATCAGAAGGAAACCATGATGGTCTTGACATTTAGTATTAGAACTACTTTGCCAAGCTATTTATACCAGCTTTAAAACAGGTTCAACATGAAATGAGATGTGAGAGGTGAGCGGAAGGGAATGGTGGAACCTAAGTTCATCTCTTTGATTTTAGGCAAGAGAAAAAAATCCATTTGTCTAACATCAGGCTGTTTGAAATACTGGAGGGTTTCGCTCTTTAGGGAAGACTTTTGAACATTGCTAAGGAGACCCACAGAATTAAAAATACAGCCCATAATAAAATGGGATAGATGTTGGTAGCCATGGAAATCCCATGTGCATTTCTCTTGCATTAGGGTAGATCAAGAGTAATTCAGCTCTTGTTTTCACTTCTTAAAGGGGACCAGAATCTGAATTCTCCAAACTGTGGGCACTGAAACTGTTTTCTGGTTGTTTTTCATCTCCTCCTCCTCTACTCTTTCCTGATGAGGCCACATCTGGAGTACTGGGTCCAGTTCTGGGCTCCCCAGGTCAAGAGAGACAGGAAACTACTGGAGAGAGTCCAGTGGAGGGTTCTGAAGATAATGAGGGGACTGGAAACAAGGACAGGCTGAGGGACCTTGGGCTGTTTAGGCTGGAGAAGACTGAGAGGGGATCAGAGAAGTTCAGAGTCCTCTTCTGCATGCAGTGTGTGGCTGCAGAGATAGGACTGGTAAAGCCAAGTTGGCTGTAACACTCCAGTATTTGGCAGTGAGCAGCTTTGAGCTCAAGTCCCCAGTCAGTATTTTAACAAAACTGTATCCTGGGCTGCAGCAAGAGAAGTGTGGCCAGCAGGGTGAGGGAGGTGATTCTGCCCCTCTAAACTGCTCTGGTGAGACCCCACCTGGAGCACTGTGTCCAGTTCTGGAGCCCCTAGTACAGGAAAGAACTGGGGGTGCTGGAAGGTGTCCAGAGAAGGGCCACGAGGATGAGCAGAGGGCTGGAGCTGCTCTGCTATGGAGACATGCTGAGAGGGTTGTTCAGTCTGGAGAAGAGAAGGCTCTGAGACCTTCTTATGGCCTTCCAGTATCTGAAGGGGGCTACAAGAAAGATGGGGAGGGACTTTTTAGGGTGTCAGGCAGTGATAGGATTGGGGGGAATAGATCCAAACTAGAGGAGGGCAGATTTAGTTTAGGCCTAAGGAAGAAGCTCTTCACCATGAAGGTAGTGACACACTGGAACAGGTTGCCCAAGGAGGTGGTGGAAGCCTCATCCCTGGAGGTTTTTAAGGCCAGGCTGGATGTGGCTCTGGGCAACCTGCTCTAGTGTGAGGTGTCCCTGCCCACGGCAGGGGGGTTGGTACTGGATGATCCTTGAGGTCCCTTTCAACCCTGACAATTCTGTGATCCTGTAAAAAACCCGTATTTCAGTAACTCTTTGTAACATTCCCTTCTTACATGGTGTCAAGCCCCCTGGTGCTTAGCTGTGCAGGCAGCTTGGAAAGCTGAATATTCTTGTTTGGTATCAGAGTCGGAATGTTGCAATAACTCATTTTGGTGTGCTACTGGGAGAATGCATAAAAAGCTGCTGCTGGGGTTTGATAGCTTTTTCTTTTAATGGTACCCATTAAGTGGGTGTAGTAATCTATCCAGTTTTCCAGTTTTTTATCATGCTCTGCTAGTACATTGGCTAATAAATAAATAAATAAATGAAGTACTGTTAAAGCAGAGTTAAGCATGTAGACATCAGCAGTGAGCTTTGCTGGACTGTTACCATTTCTAAGGCTTTTTTCAGTATTAGGAAAGAAACTGAAGCTTTATGCCAATGTGGAAAATACCTGCCTGTTCCTGAACCAAGAGCACCCCAGCCATGATCACTGACAATTTGACACTGTGGTATTTTAATGACCTTCTTTGTGTCTGTTTGAAGATAACAAATCATTCTGGAATAGCAGCTATTATTATGTTGCATTTAACAAAAACACCTGGGGGTCTCAAATGAGATCATATAAATGCTGTGTGCATTCCCAGCAGCAGCTCTCAGGATGAACCTCTGGCTTCTTTAAAGTCAAAGCAATGTTTTGCTGCTGATCTCATCACACGGAGATTTAAACAAGGATAAATCAAAATGGGATCTTACAAAGCTTGCTTCTTGCTGAGTGATTGGAGCTGAAGCTGTTTGGTTGTGTGTTTCTGTGCATATGTTCATCCAGTAAGACATAAGGTGTAGGTAACATCTGGTGGCTACAAGGAAATGTGAAAAGGAAATGATCTGTCTCTTTGCAGTATCCTTCCATAGTTGTGTCATCCCAGAGGTCCTCTTTTACTGAGACAGTGCAGGTGTGTGCCCCTGGCAGTGCTGGGGGAAGCTGATTGTGCAGGTGGACATTCCTGTTTAAGATATTTCATCGAATCAGTGAGTTGGTTTGGTTGGAAAAGACCCTTTAAGACCACTGAGTTCAACCCTTAAACCAGCACTGCCAGGTCACCACTAAGCCATGTCCCTCAGCACCACATCTACACAGTCTTGAAATCCCTCCAGGCATGGAGAATCCACCACTGCCCTGGGCAGCCTGGGCCAGTGCTTGACAACCCTTTGTTTCCTGGTATTGAACTGAAGCCTCCTCTGGCACAGCTTGAGGCCATTTCCTCTTGTCCTATTGCTTGTCACTGCTTAGGACTGAAAAGCAATGGGAAGCCCCAAAGTCAGACTCTAAAGCATTATTGCATTGCTGCATTGTCTGGGGCAGAGGCTGGGCAGACTTTGGCATCAAGTGCAGCCTTCAGATGTGGTTTTAGGGACATTTTTAGCTTTGTCCTTTTGGCACCAAGGGTTTTTTTATGTGGCAGTTGAATGGGAGGAAGGAATTAGTTTGATTTAGCGATGTCAGCCTGAAGATGCAGTTCCTCCTAGCACATCCTTCAAAGAAGCCTCCGTGCCGTGGCTCTGGATTTAGCCTGCCATCTGCTTTATTTTTGCAGGGATATTTCTGAACTTCCTCTGCTGATAAATATTTAGGCTCTGCTTATATTTCCTCTCCATAAATACTTATTACTGAGGAAAATGATGTTACCAGCCCTGAAATGGCAGTGCTGGCAATGTTGTAATTGTAGCTGTAGCTGACTGACAGAGCATTTATTAATGATCCAAGAGAGGCTTACAGCTTTCTGCAAGAGAACTTTATTTCTGGGCTCCAGGAGATACAAGGGGAGCAGAAATTGCTTTCTGCCTGGAGTGCAGGCTGAGGCTCTGGAGGCTTGGCTGGATTAGATGTGACCATCTGACCATCTCTGAGGATCAATAAGCTGTGTTGGAGTGGAAAGGCTGTTTCAAATTTGTGAAAGTTTTAGCCACCAGGATGCTACTAAGCTCAGAATGGAAATTGCAGCCATTTCCTTTTTGGTTTAGTTAAAATCTAATAAAAAAACAACTAAGAGAAGGCTGGCTGGTATTAATTACTTTGAGCACTTGAAGGGTTCCTTTTGCTAAATTCTATGCAGCTTGTCTTCTAGCCTGGCTCTGCCTGCTCCTCACTGGTGTTGTCCAGCTAGATGTTAGTGCTGCCTTGCCGTGCCTTGCTAATTCCCTCCTGGAGCCATGCTTTTTTGGTGTGAGGATAACAATCCTGCTTTCATTAGGTAACAGCAGTTGTCACCATGCATGTCCAGGAGTCCCACACAGTCAGTGAGGTTGGAAAAGACCTCTAGGATCACTGAGTCCAACTGCCAACCCAGAGCCACCATGCCCACTAAACCGTGTCCCCAAGTGCCATGTCTACACCTCCATCACCTCCCTGGGCAGCCTGTTCCAATGCCTGACTACTCTTGCAGTAAAGAAACTACTCCTAATACCCAACCTAAGCCTCTGCTGACTCAACTTGAGGCCATCTCATCTTATCCTATTGCTGATTACCTGGGAGAA
Source organism: Indicator indicator (assembly GCF_027791375.1). NCBI lineage: Eukaryota > Metazoa > Chordata > Aves > Piciformes > Indicatoridae > Indicator > Indicator indicator. Next base: position 281,875 of record NC_072016.1, read on the forward strand.
GAGGGTGACTCCCACTTCACTCCAAACTCCTTTCAGGGGTTCATAGAGATCCATAAGGGCTCCCCCTCAGCCTCTTCACACTAAACACTCCCAGGTCCCTCAGCTGCTCCCCGCATCCCTGTTCTTCAGACCTTCCACCAGCTTTGTTGCCCTTCTCTGGACCTGCTCCAGCAACTCAATGTCCTTTCTTGGAGTGAGGGATCAGATGTGTGTCTGTCAAAATAAGTAAAGAAAACATCTAAAAAGCTTTAGTAAGAAGCAGGACACTTACAAGTGGCAGTGAGTTGTCTTATTCTATTGCAGCACGTGGCCACCAGATGTCACTTGTTTTGTGCCATTGGTATGGAGAAGATTTAAAAAATAGCAGCTTGCTGTAAGTGGCTTTGCTGCTGTTTCTGTTCAGAATTGACAATGGTCTTCCTTGAGAAACATTTTCATCTCAAAACAGATCATCTGGACTCGTTGCTCACACAGAGGATAGGCTTGCATTTTTTATGAGCCTTAAATGTCAGCAGTGACATTTTGAAACTCACTTGAAGAAAATAATAAGTTTCCTAAATGTTCAAAAGGATGAAAGGACATTTTACAGCAAGGACAGATTTATCATTATGAACTGTGCTGTCACTGAGGACACTTCAGCCAGAGGCTTCAGCCAGAGGCTGAAGTATCTCTTCATCTTCAGTAAAGTTAAAAGCAGTGAGGTGAGCCTTGGAGTCATGCAGGGCTGAAAGCAAGGTGGACACGTGTGCAGACAGGGGAAGGACCACTTCTAACATCACAGCACAGCAGCCACTTACAGAGTCATCTACTTCATCCTCTAGATTTAAAGCCTTCAAAGAAAAGCATAAAGATGGATAGGGAGGAATGTTCCTCTGAAGTGGAAAGGAGCACTTGGTACCCAGCACAGAGAGCACAAAGCGTCAGTGAGGAGGATGAAACAACTAATGGCTCAGCAGGGAGAGCAAGCAGAGGGCTGGTGACCTAAGCCTGAGCAGCAATGGGTTGCTCCTCCCATACCCAGAGATGCTAAACTGACAGGGGTGACCTTGCTCCATGGTCACCTAAGCCTTGTGCTCATTTATTTTTTGCTCTGAGCTCAAAGGCAGCCTCAGAAAGGGGAAATTTAATTTTCTGGAGTTGAAGCAGAAAGCCTGACAAGGAAGTGAATTCTTGATAGGTGATGCTTAGTGAGGATTTTTCCCCCACTGGAGTCTGTTTTTATGTTTCAGATATGTCTCCTACCTCAGATTTCACTCTGGGATGGAGTCATACTCACTCTGTGCATATCATGTAGGTTGGAGGACATAAATCCATTGGTTCCAGTGAATGATCTGAGGGTTGCTTTCCAAATTATTTTCCTTTTGAGTCCTCAGGAGCAGCTGTTTTGAAAGACTACCAACCTTCATTTTCCATCTGTAGTGACAAATGAGCTTGAGCATGGCATTCACTACCTGCAGGCAGAGTATATGGCAGAGACATTTCTCCCCTGTTTTCTTCTGTGCTTGAGGGAAAATAGAGATGAGGAAAGTACTCCTTAACTACAAGAAATGGTGGTGTAAATGCAGTGAGTTACTGGGTTAGATGTTACTGTGGAAGCAGTTATGGTAATGAGGGCTCCAGTGCCCTGACAGCTGTTTATGAAGCTGAGGGTTTCACTTCCTAGCTGCAGATCTTGCACCATTGCTCCTGAAAGTGCCACCTGCCAGCAGAACACTGAACACTGCTCATTGCCACTGCTGTGCAGAGGGCTCTGGGGAGTGTGATGGCAGCTTAGGAGGGTTGGAAAAATCACCTTCTCTGTCTTCCAGGCTTATGGAATCACTTCATGTGATTGCTGGGGAGATTCAGATGCAGCAGTGTCTGCCTTAGGTGATTTATTTAGGAGTTGGATTGCTGAGGACTTCTTGTCTTGTCCAATTTTGTTCAAAGCCCCCAGTCCCCATGTAATGGGGTTGTGCATGGTGAGGTAGGTGAGTTTCCTTGGATTTCTACCACTTTGTGCCATATGGAAGCAGCAGCGAGGCATGGCAGCAGCAATGCATGGCAGCGCTCTGCCACTCTCTCATCCCCAAATGGAGAGGCACTGTTGAAAAGCACTGTGACATCTGCTGCTGGCAGTGCCCCAGGAAGGCCGATACTGCCTGTGCCCCAGGGGCCTGGCAAAGGTGGGCCTTAGCCACACTCCGAGGCAGGTCTGAGTGCACTTCAGTGTGTCCCTGAGCCTGCTGTGTGCAGCAGGAACACTTGCAGTGAGGCTGCTGCCAAAGGTAGCTTTGCAGGGTGGGTGGCAGCTTCTGTGTGAAAGGATGAGTGCAATACTACACAAGGCTGTGCTGAAGGGGTCCTGTTTGGAGAATGCATTTGTCTGCTCAGCCCTGCATGAGTAACCTGTAGGAGAAGTCAGAGTAACTTCAGAGTCAAGTTTTCACATGTAAGAGAAGAAGCAGCATGGAATTGTCAGGTTTTATTCTGATCTGTTGTTGTCATTGAAATCTACTTCACGACACTGAGCTGTGCTATAACGAAACTGCTCAGCACAGAACTTAACTTTTTCACTTCATGAGAAGAACTGTGAAATGCTGAGGCTTTAGATTATTCCAAACTCCTGAAGTCCCCTAGTTTGATTATAAATGTTTTGAATTCTCAGAACTTAAACATGCAAGAAGTTTGTAAATTAAATAGAATGGTCAGTGGTAGAACTCTCAGTTCTCTCACACACCTAGAATAGATGGGTCTCTAGCATGCCTGATTTCTCCACACACTGATGCAGTAACTGCTGTGGAAGCAGCAGGACTGACTCAGTTATTCACATAGCAGCTTTCAGTTTTTCCACTAGAAAAACGTTGTCCATCAGGGCCAGAGAGCTGATCCCTGGGTCCTTTCCCCTGTTGTCTCTCACCAGTTCAAAGCTCTGCTCCAGCTGTGCTGAAGCAGGTTGGAGATGCAGAAGGGGATTGTCACAGTCAAGATGCCAACTCCCCCCTGAGGGCATGAACAAAGAGATGAACTCATAGAGCTCAAGAAGCTGTGGATTACTCCTCTCTGGAAGTGTTCAGGGCCAGGCTGGATGGGGCCTTATTTTGTCTGGTCCAGTGCAAGGTGTCCCTGCCCATAGGAGGAGGTTTGAAACAGATGACCTTTAAGGGCCCTTCCAACCCAGTTTAGTGGTGATGGTAGCTGGGTTAAGGTTGGACTCAGTGATCTTAAAGGCCTTTTCCAGCTGTAATGGTTCTGTGATTCTATAAGCAGTCAGGTTGGCAAAGGGTGGAAGGTTTTCATGGGCAGAGTACCACAGCAGTTACTGGTTAAAGACCCAACCAAAAGAGCCAGTCTGGGTGACAGCCCCACTGCCCAGCCACCTGCAGGCTGTCACAGCTGCGTGCCAAGGCTGATGCAGAGCTCTTGGGGTCATGTCTGCTGAAGCTAGGGTGAGCAACAGCTGGTGCAGTAGGGGCAGCTTTGTGTCTTTTGGACCTCCACTGCTAAGAGGAACTAACAGAGGATGGAGGTGTTGCAGTGTCTGAGGCTGCTCCTGCTGGGTGCTGAGGGAAGATGTGGTGTTTTGTGGCAGGTTATGGCATGTTGCTGCCGTCAGCATGCATGGCATGCCATCAGCGTGGGCGTAGTGTGATGGCTGCAGGAGACAATGACTGATTCAGCTCTCCTGGCAGCTACTGGCTTTTGTTCACACCCCTCTGGAGGGTGGGAGGTGCTGGAGAAAGCTCCTGCAAGGCCTCCTTTGGATGACTGCTGAGAGAGCCCAGGTGTAACTCGGGAGCATGATTGATAGGACAGGTGAACACAGACCCATCCTCAGGTGCTTCTGGAACAGAGGCACTGAAAGGGCATCACAGTGTGATGCATCAATTGGATGGAGCTGCTGACAGACACATTGCACTTGGATGCACGTCATGGTCATGTTGGCCATAAATGTGGCTGTGGAATGACCACTGCTCCTCTGGAAGCTCGTATTGTCACTTAGTTGTTAGAGTTTTAGGCGTTTGCTTTGGTGTTATCTTATCTTCTAGTGCCTAGAAACCATCAAGGGTCTTGGAAGCCACCTCTTCATCCCTATGAGATCCTAGAAGCTTTTTATTTCAGTGTAGTCCCTACTGCAAGGATATATTAAGGAATTTCTGGTTTGTATCACCTAAAAAATACCTCCTCCAAATTCAGCTGTATGCTTTTGATAGCATCTTAGTCTCCTGCGTGTCTGGAAGCTCTGAATACATTAGCAGCCTAAACCAAGTTACTGCATTAATCTGCTGAAACCCAAGATTCATGCCTCTGACTCAAGGTGGAGTAAGCACATTTAGCAGATGGAAATGCACTTCAGCATTTGGCAGGTATGTTTATTGGAGATGCTTTTTGGTCTTTGTGAAGTATTCTGGAGAAGCTTCCAGTTCTCTGCAGAATTTTATGATGTTCATGTTCTGTCTCAATTTTTCTGCATTAGAAACTGAGCTAACAGCCATGCATCTGCTTTCGTAGAGCTGTCTGCCAACTGCAGCTGATGGAATTTGTGTCATTTTAGATTTCTCCTGTGCATTGCTTCAGTAAGTGTTCATTTCAAAAAGGGGGACTAGAGCGTCAGAATTGATGTTGATCTGATGTCAGCGGCAAAGTTCTAAAGCAACTCCACGTGCTCCTCAATTTGTCTAGAGTCACTTCTATCAGCAAGCATTGCTCTTACAAAACAAAACTGCCTTTTGACTCCTACTGACTGCTTTAGAGTTGTGCCTCTCTGTTGCCCGAGACACAGGACTCTGTGAATTCTTGTCATCTGTGGCAGAAGTGGTGCTCTTCATCTGTGGTGATCTACAAGACAATAATGAGTGCTTGGTCCATTATCAAATGGCATTCGGTTCCACATAGAATGGCTTGAGTTGGAAGGAACATTAAAGATCATTCAGTTCCAACCCCTTGCCATGGGCAGGGGCACCTCCCACTGGACCAAGCTGCTCAAAGCCTCCTCCAGCCTGGCCTTGAACACTTGCAGGGATGAGGCCTCCACATCAAGTGCATGCTCTGCCTGTATTAGCATCACTAAATAGAGTAAAGCTGTGCAGAAACATCTTCAGAATGATGTAAGCTGGCTAGTAAGAAATGATTGTGCTTTCATACAGTTAAAGAGCACAGGATGAGTGATGGAGCTGAAGCCTTCAGTGAAACACTTATGAATAGTGTAGGGCATGTGGCAAGTAAATATTGCTTGACTTAAGCAGAATAAACCTTTCCCTAAGCTGCTGAAAGCAATATAGTGTGTTCCGTCAGAAAGGTTTGCATTCATGAACTCTGGCCTGCAGGGTTATGTTACCTGCAGGGATTTTACCTAGTCTTACAGAGTTATTCTTACAGAGATAACTAACTAGCACTTTCCTGAGAATACTGGAGACCTTTTTGGGTATCTCCACTTGGACTTTGAATCTCCTTGGCTTTGCAGCAAGCCTGTGCTTTCCTGGTACTTCAATGGGCTGAGCTTTATCTGCTGTGTTGTTTCCTAAAGAATGAAAGGTATTGAACATTTACAAAAGTTCCCACAAAGTCACAGCGGTGATTTGGCCTCAATGAGTAGTTTCAGTTGAGTAATTTTTGTTTGAATTTACAAGAAACTTTAATGAGAGCCTGGCATAGTGAGTTTGTCTCTTCAGGATGCAGCTGTGTGTGTTTCCTCTCGCCCACTCAGCACGAGATGAAAGATGAAATACCCTATTCATGAAAAAGTGCTTACGTGGTGCTTATGGACAGATGAGAGATGATTTTCCATCCATTCGAGTGGATGTCTCTTGGAGAAGGTACCACAGATGAGTCATAACAAAAGACTTCAGATGGCTGTGTTAAGATAGTAACTTCTATGGAGAAAATTTCCTTTGGAGGTGGAGGAAATTCCCTCCTCATCCACTACTAATCAGATGAGCTGCTGCTGCCATGTGTGCTGCTCAAGAGCTGTAACAACAACATTGTGTTTAAGCAATGTTCAGTATCACACAGCCTGATCCCCTCCAGAAAGACTGCTGCTTTATCACCCCTGTAGGTATATCAAATCAATTCTAGTCAATGCCATTTGGTTGCATTATTGCCTGCAAAAACATTTTCCCACACCAGGAGATAAACAGGCACTGGAGGCATTATGTTATGCATGTTCTATTTATTCCATCAAATGTTATTCATCCCTCAAAAGCAGCCTTAAATTAGCAGCTGATCTCTCACAACCCACAGGATTTAACAATTTATGCTAGATACCATTTGCAAAGTGGCAGAAAGTATTAGATTTCAGATGGTGGAAAGAACGTTTCTCGCTTTAAACCGACTCGAGGCAGCAGCTGCTAGAAGCAAGCAAAATGAAATGTGTAAAAGAACAAGATGGTGATCAGAGCATCGACTGCCAATGCCCACGGCTCTGCAGTGTGCTGAAAAAGCTTGGCAGGACCTTTGGAAAGAGGCTCAGAATAGTCTTCTCCCACGTGCTGCTTATAGACCAGTAATCAATGAAAGAGACAAAGACTCAGGCTTAAAATAACTCCTCAGGACCCAAAGATCTCTTCCTGCAAATTCAGCTGTGCCACATTAGCTCTCCAGCTCTTCCCTGAATCAGAATCAATGGACACTCTGAATGGGAATATTTCTTTTTCTCTCACAATGAGGCTTTGGTGTTCAGCAAACCTAACCCTAGAGGTGTGGGTGGAAGATGCCTGAATCTGAAGCAGCCATTCTAACCTCGCAGTGTGGCTGACATAAAGACGTTGTCTGTCCCAAGCAATTTCCTCATGTTCAGATGATGCTATGATAAGAAGTGTGCTGTCATAGAACCACAGAATCATGGTTCTGTGGGGTTTAGGTTGGAAGGGACCTTTAAAGGTCATCCAGTCCAAGCCCCTCCTGTAGTGAGCAGGACATCTAGAACTACATCATGGTGCTCAGTGTCCTGTCCAACATGACATGGAATGGTTCCAGGGATGGGGCATCTACTACCCCTCTGGGCAACCTGGGCCAGTGTATTACCACCCTCAGTGTAAAAGATGTCTTCCTTCATAGAATCATAGAATCAACCAGGTTGGAAGAGACCTCCAAGATCATCTAGTCCAACCTATCACCCAGCCCTAAGCAATCAACCAGACCATGGCACCAAGTGCCTCATCCAGACTCCTCTTGAACGTCTCCAGGGATGGTGACTCCACCACCTCCCTGGGCAGCCCATTCCAATGGGCAATCACCCTCTCTGGGAAGAACTTCCTCCTAACATCCAGCCTATACCTCACCTGGCACAACTTGAGACTGTGTCCTCTTAAGAGCTCTGCTGCTGGTTGCCTGGGAGAAGAGACCAACCCCCACCTGGCTACAACCTCCCCTCAGGTAGTTGTAGACAGCAATGAGGTCACCCTGAGCCTCCTCTAGGCTAAACACCCCCAGCTCCCTCAGCCTCTCCTCATAGGGTTTGTGTTCCAGGCCCCTCCCCAGCTTTGTTGCCCTTCTCTGGACATGTTCCAGTACCTCAACATCTCTCTTGAATTGAGGAGTCCAGAACTGGACACAGTACTCAAGGTGTGGCCTGACCAGTGCTGAGTACAGGGGAAAGAATAACCTTCCTTGTCCTGCTGGTTACACTATTCCTGATCCAGGCCAGGATGCCATTGGCTCTCTTGGCCACCTGGGCACACTGCTGGCTCATGTTCAGCCTACTATCAACCAGCACCCCCAGGTCCCTCTCTGCCTGGCTGCTCTCCAGCCACTCTGTCCCCAGCCTGTAGTGCTGCTTGGGGTTGTTGTGGCCAAAGTGTAGAACCCTTCACTTAGCCTTGTTAAATTTCTATCTGTCTAAACCTCCCTCTTTTAGTTTAAAACCATCACCCCTTATCCTGTCACCCTAAAGGCTAAAAAGTCTGTGCCCATCTTTCTTAGTGTCTTTAAGTGTCAAAAGGCTGAGCTCCACACGAAGGGAAACCACATACCTCTCTTGAGCAAGTTGCTCCAGAAGAGCTGTTTGAGTAAATTGCAGCAGCATCTGTCCAGAGACTCCAACAATGAAGCAGACTTGAAAGCCTGCAAATAGATCAGGCAGCTGTCAGAAAGAGAGGAGTAAGGAACCCCAGCCTGATTTGTGAAGTGAACTCTTGTCAATTTTGCATCAGTTCCTTGCCTCTGGAGCTGTCTGAAGATGAATACTTACTTAGCTTTGATTACAGCCTGCCTGCAGGGCGTATGGGAGCTGGATTTAGACATGGTATTTTTTCCCACCTGCCAACCCCCACCCCCCTTGGATTTGTTTGATAAAAATATCTGGGGTGGGAGAGCTACCTAACAGGCTCAGCCTTCACGCTCCGTGCTTCCCTGCTGCCTTAGTGCTTGTCAGAGGCACTTGGCTGGCATGTGGGCTGCTGGAGTGATACCTTCCTTGAAAGAACATGGAGGTAAGAATCTCTGTGACTGTAATGTGATGTCCTGTGTTGGGAATGCAGCGTTAATGCCTGCTTAATCTTGTTAAAATGGGACAGCAACAGTTGTGCAAAGCCCAGCCTTACTACGTGAGCTTGTGTTTCACTCTGCCTCTTGGAGTGATTTCTTTTTTACATAAGAAAACAAAATCTGCAGTCCAGCCTGGAGAATTCTCACTGACACTGAGCCACCGAGTCAGTTATTTAACCTTCTCTTGCTGTCTGGGTCTGACCTTCATTGTCTTTCTGGAGACGTAAGAAATATGCTTGGCAAGGGGTAAAGCCTGACTCCCATTAGCAGCAGTATTTGATGTCTGTTCTGCCTCTTAGTGATTTGATCATTTTAATGAGGTGCTTGTGGTTGCCATAAGAATTAAAAATAAATAAAGAAAAATAAAAGATACTAAACTGGGACCATGCATCGTGATTTCTGAAAGTGGCTTATGATGGCTTTGCTGTGAGAAGGCTTGGACTGGAGCTGTTTGTGGAAGGACAAACTGTGCTGTTTTTTCATATCCAATACAAATCTGTCGGTGTTCCTGCAGCAAGGCTCTGTGTGAGATGAATGAAAACCAACTGAAGTGAAAAGATGAATTGCTGGAGATGTTGCACATCACAGGCAGCAAGTTTTGACTAGGATTTGAGAAGCCAGTGTGCGCTGTAGGCAAAATTCTGCTCTGAGTGTCCTTATAAATGAGAAGAGAATTTTGCCCTGTTGGTACCAGAGGAAGGATATAAAGACATCAATGTGAGCTCTGCCCTGATGCTGGGTGATGGATTCTTGGTCTCTGGGACATGTAGTACAACATACTGGTCAGCTGGCAGCAGTGCTTTACTTCTTCCAGGGCCTTTGGACCTATGTGTCTGGAGAAGTCATGATGATGCTGGTGCCCCAAATCCTTACCCTTCTCTTCAGCTCTCGTAAGACCTTCATGGAAACAGCTTTGGACATTCCCTTGTGTGCATCTGAGAGTGGTGTGCCTGCAGAGCAGTTGCTGCCGAGACTTCAACCCTGCCTTACCTGGTGGAGAAACCAGGTTCCTGTCTTCTAAACCTGTGTGCTTGTTTCTATCTGACTGGGAGACCACAGCACAGCTTGGAGCTTAGCAGAAGGCCAGAGGTTGGCTGGTTTTGCTTTGGATTTATTTCCTTGTCTAGACTTTTTGTGCTGCAGGTAGCCCAGAATCACAGCCTGGTTTGGATTGGAAGGGACCTTGAAAGGCCATCCAGTCCACCCCCCTGCACTCAGCAGGGACATCTGCAGCTAGGGCAGCTTGCTCAGAGCCCTGCTCAACCTCACCTGGAATGTTTCCAGGGATGGGGCATCTCCCACCTCCCTGGGCAACTTGGGCCAGTGTTTCACCACCCTTACTGTAACAACTGCCTTCCTTATCTCTGGTCTGACTCTCTCCTCCTTTAGTTAGGGCTGCTCTCAGTCCCCCAGCCTGCATTGCCCTCACCCAGATGCAGGACCTTGCACTTGGCCTTTTAGAACTTCATGAGGCTGAACCTTGTTGAATTGATGGATCTGTTTCTAGACTGATTTAAAGCAGGCAAAAGAAAGAACCCAAACCAATACCACAGAAGTAATGAATTATTTCTGTAACTGTTTTTATCCAGTGAAAAACAGTTCAGATCCAAAATGAGTAACACCAAGCTCAGTCATTATTTTCACCTTTTCAAGGCAAATCAAACAGTCTGAAGGTGCAGGTGTGGCACGGGAGAAGCACAGAGGCTGGACCTTGGCAGTTTCTAGACACCTACAGAATGAATATGTAAGAACAGGTTCTGGGGGAAGGCATGGCCATGTTGAGGCTGATCTAGGACAAGCTCTTGCTCTCCTTGCTGCTTGCTCCCAATAATAATCTTTTTGCTCAAGCTGTCTTTATGCCCAGATCAGTCCTTGTGTCACTGAGACAGCCATGGGTGCTCTCTTTTTAGGGGAGTTTGATGGGGTTTTGGCAAATGCAGACTGTGACTTGTGTCATTCTGACATTTTCTCTGGCAGTGTAGTGACAAGAAAAGAGCAGAGCATGTTTGGGTTAGATCTACAGAGAGGAGCCAGCTGGGTTCTGGAGTAAGCCACAGCTTGCTGACTGAGTAACAGTTCATGGGTTTTGTTTGACTTTAGAAGTCTTCAGAGCTGGTTCCTTTAAAGAGTGATTTACACTTGCAGAAGTTTTCAGCAGCTGTTGAGCAGGTTGAATGCACACGCATGGGTTATGAGCACATATCACAGTTTGGAAAATGTGACTGTTTTTCAAGGGATTGCCTTAAAAATGTTTGCAGAGGATTTCTGTAATTTCTTGGTAGATGCATTCATTGATTATGACTTTTTTTTTAAATTGGATTTTTTAAGCAAACAGTAGAATTTTACATAACTTGGATCTGTAGGAGTTGCTGAGCTTTGTCCTGCTGGTTTTCTAAACCACTACAATAGCTGTTTTCTTTCCCTTTTTTCTTTTTCTTTTTCTCTTTTTCTTTTTCTTCTTTTTTCATTGCCTGCACTGTTTATCAGTTAAAGTGGTACACCCTGCCCACTAACTTCCTCGTGCTGTACAAATGCTTCACTACACTTGCATGAATACTTCAGCTTGTTCTGAAGAGACCACGTCTGAGAGCAAAATCATCATGCATCCTGTGGTCTGATTCAATCCTTACCCTTTCCAGTAAGCTCCAGAGCTAAGAAGCACATGTAATGGTCAAGATTTGCAGGGGGTTTGTGTCCAGAGGCCATACACATGTCTTGTACAGACTGAAGAACTGTTGTGGTGCAGGGAGGAAGCTGATCCCTGCTGCTGTGGGCCACGTCGCAACGGGCAATGAAGGACTAGAAAATGAATGATGTGGTTGTGCTGCACTGCTTCTAAATATAGCTTCTTTTTTGGTTGTAAAACTTCTGCCAGCTTCACTCTGCCCCTTCATGTTTCCATTCCTATTCATGTGAGTCAATCATGGTATGGCTGTGGGCAGCGTTTCACTTGGAGACCTAACTCTGGTGTGACTGATAGCCATGGGAGCTCTGGAGAGTGAAGTATTGCCAAAATGAAGTTCATTTCTGGATTGCTTGTGGATGGTGTTGGATCAGCCTTCCTCTGAGATTGCAAAAAACATTTACAGCACAGACTGAGAACTTGAATTAAACAGATCTTCCTGATTTGATAGGGAAGGCACTTAGGCAATGAGAATGTTTATCTAGGTCTGTCCTGAGTCTTTGCTTGTGTCTATTACTTAAGCCCTTCAGTTTGCTGAATGCTTTACTTGTGGCTTAAGGGTTTTTTTGTTTGGCTTTTTACCTCATATTCCTGGGAGGAGTCTGTCTCATCCCTGCCTTGTTCTTTTAGCATTTGGGAGACTTCAAACAACAGAGCTGTTGATCTCTGAAAAAAAGAAGGCATTAGATATGATTAAATTAGGATCCATGTCCTCCTCCAGAAGCTACTGGCCACACGAGATCAGGTATTGCCTTTGGCCTGATCCTTTTGCTTGATTTTTGCTAAAGGTGCTGGTCCTTATTTTTACAGCACCTAGTAGTTTTCATTTAATGTAACAGAAGGAGGGCAAGGGCTGCCTCCTGCAGAGGACGTGTTCCACCTGTCGGCTTCGAGTGACGCTTCAGCTGAAGTATCTGCTCGTGGTGAAACTGCTTCTCGTCACGTGGGGACAGAACAGGCATCACAGCAACTACGGTCTGCTGATAACAAGAGACCATCAAATGCTCTTGTGTTTGCACACAGCAATAGTTCTATCATTTGGCTTTTGCTCAAAGGCAATCAGACTCCTTGGGAAAAGGAACTCGTTCCTCTCAGGTCTGACGAGCATATCAGCACACAAAATCCTCGATGTGAAGTCTGCTGTGACTGGCAGCAGGAAAATGGATAGGGAGGTTTAGGCTGGAGGTGAGGAGAAAGTTCTTCACAGAGAGAGTGGTTGGCCATTGGAATGTGCTGCCCAGGGAGGTGGTGGAGTCACCATCCCTGGAGGTGTTCAAGAGGGGATTGGACGTGGCACTTGGTGCCATGGTTTAGATAGGCATGAGGTGTAGGGTGACAGGTTGGACTCGATGATCCTTGAGGTCTCTTCCAACCTTCTTGATTCTTGATTCTTCTTGAATTGAAGAGATCTTGCTCTGGGAGAGTGCAAAGCCTGTCTGTGGAGCTGTAGATGAGGAGCATGCTTTGGCTGGGCTTCGTAGAATCACTGGGGTTGAAAAGGCCCCCAAGATCATCCAGTCTGACCATTATCCCTGCTCCACTAAGTCCACCACTAATTCATATCCCCAAGCATCACATCTGTATGGCTTTTAAACACGTCCAGGGGTGGTGAGTCAACCACCTCCACAGTCAGCCTGTTCCAATGTCTGACAGCCCTTTCAGTGAACAATTTTTTCCTGATGTCCAGCCTAAACCTCCTCAGGTGCAGCTTGAGGCCATTCCCACTTGATCTATCATTTGCTCCTTGGGAGAAGAGACCAGCCCCCACCTCATGACAACCTCCCTTCAGGTAGTTGTGGGTCCCACCTAAGATGAGAGTTAGTGGAGTATTCTCTCACTGCTCATAGATATCCGTATTTTAGGCTGTGACATGTCCAACATGACCATCTTAGCTCAAATCTTCAGCTGGCACAGAGACCTTTGTCCCCTTCTCCTACCTCTGGTTAAGGCCAGTGATAAATGCTCAGTGAAAGACTGCAAGAACAGGTATTGATCGATTTCTCCCATCCTGCTCTAACTCTGAGAATAGAGGAGAGCTACCATTGATAGATTTAGTCTCCATTAATTGTCTGATGAGTCCATAATTTTGGCCTCAATGGGTTCCACGTTTTAATTACATTGTGTGAAGAGGGAGCAAAATGCCGTAGCCTATCAAAGAGAGGAGCCAGTTGTGTTACTGCTGTGCCTGAAGTGTGTTTATCACGGGGCAAACAGCATGCCTGGTAGCAGGAGAAGCTGCACAACGGTGAAAGTAACAAAGCTGGTGTGAAATGTAGCCTTAGAAGTGCCAGCAGCACTGCTTTGATCTCATCTGAAAGCACAGTCATTATTACAACTGGTGACCTGAAAAAGAGCTCACACATTTAGATGTCCAGAGGATGTGTGTGCATGTAAAATCTATTCCATCTGGTTGATCTTATGCACAGAGAAGGAGAGTTACAGTTATATGGCTGGGGATATGAAAGTCGTTGCTTTTTACAACCATTTTGATTGCAGGCTTCCCATACAGCCCTTGAAGAGAAAGGGGAGGGATTCTATGCAATGTTTGTTTGGTAAAGCAGAAGTTCAGCCCTTTTCCACACAGTGAACAAAGTCAGGTGACTGATGAGAAGTCCTGAATGTTTCATTTGTGGTGGAATTTATCTTCTTCCTCTGTTTAGCCTCCTGTCTGGTAGTGAGTAGCACGTTGTGGGTACTGAATTGGTGGTATTTTATTGTAAGGCTCCAGCAGACAGCTCTGCCTTCTGCTGTTTGCTTTTGTGGCAAAGCCTGGGGCCTGGCACTGTGCACCCTACTGTTCCTTCTTGTAGGTAACAAAGAAGTTACACAGGGTGAGTAGCAAAGAAAAGGGCTCCCCTGGTTGCTATCAAGTTCTCCGTTGCATATAAACATATTTCTCAATTTGAGTCTGCTTTAATTTGGAAGAGTGATGCAGGTCTGCTTGGCTTCAGCAAGATTATATTGAAATATGTATTGACTATTGAGTATATATACTGAAATATATTGAAATATCAGACAGCTGCTGTGCCCTGCTGAGACCACACCTGGAGCATGGTGTCCAGTTCGGGACTCCCCAGCTCAGGAGGGACAGGGATATACCAGAGAGCATCCAACAGGGGGCTGTGAGGATGCTGAAGGCACAACAACATCTGAAGTGTGGTTGCCAAGAAGAAGGAGCCAGGCTTTATTCGGTAGTGTCCTGTGATAGGACAAGGGGAAAAGGATAAAAACTGGAACCCAGGAAGTTTCAACTCAATGTCACAAAAAATTTCTTCGCTGTGGGGGTGCTGAAGCCCTGGAACAGGCTGCCCAGAGAGGTTGTGGAGTCTCCTTCTCTGGAGACTTTCAGGACCCATCTGGATTTGTTCCGGTGTGACCTTCCTTAGGTGATCCTTCTTTTGCAGGGAGATTGGACTCCCTTCCAACCCCTACCATTTGATGATTCCATTATTTTTTTTTTCCCATTCCACCTTGTGCCATCTCTTATATCCATGTTTCCTGACTTTGGAGATTCTCCCAAGTCCTCATTTTCACAAGGAGGGTTGCTTTTGCCCAAGGAGCTTGAAAGGGTTTGTGTTGATTTCTGCTTTGTGGTTTACATTTGTGTAGGACAGACAAACACCATATAGACAGCAGCATAAATAATTCAGCATTCACTTCAACAAGAGGAAATGACTTGCTGCATTATTCAACCATACACACAGGCACTGCTTGTTGTGTAAAGAGAGCAGCGTTCTGCCAGTGAGCCCACAGCAGCTTTACAACCAAAGCAGTAAAAGACATCAATGGTTTATTACTGACTCAAAGCTCATAACCTTGCTTCTGCCTGCACTTCACATCCTTCTGCTTTCAGCAGTGAAATACAAAAGTGTGACTGGGGCTGTGACTGCTGGCAATGCTGAAGGGAAGAAATAAAAGAACACTGAAAATGTCTTGATTTCGTGGGGTGAATGATGAAAGATCCTGGCCTTCTGGTGGGCATCCCTCATAGCCTGGTAAGAAGCTGGGGACTAAACTTCCATTGAAAACTTCCTGGTAAAGAGAAAGGAGTGGCAAGAGGGAATAATATCCTGGCTTTTATGTGTTCATTACATTGGGGTTTTATTATGTGAACAGGGAGTGGAAAATCATCTAGCAGGATATGTCTGCATCCAGTGGTTAGTGAGGAGTGAAATCCATGCCTGTGTTCTGTCAGCTGGGCAGTGTGTCCCAGTGCCCTGTGCCAGCCCAGCAGGCTGATGCCCTCATGAAGCATCCTGATGTAGTCTGCATGCATAGGCTGGCAAAACTATGGTCACTGCTGTGCTAAGCTCTGGGCTTTACTGTAACCTAAGAATATTCCTTTTTTTTTTCTCTCTCTCCTTTTTTTGCCCCCCTGAGTCACCTTCCAGGTCCATTGCTTTACAGAAGTTTGTAAGAGTAGTTGCTCAGAGAAGCCTTACACTGATTTCTTTCTCTTTGGCTTAAATGTAGTCAGTAACGATTATGCCATGCTTTCTGTCTGCCTCATCTGACTTCTAGAATAAGCTCATTAAGGAAATTAACTTTTTTTTTTTTTTCTGTAGGAAGATATTTTGCAAATAATTTTGTCCAGTATTTTTCTCTAAGTAATTATTGCTGAGACCTTGAAACACAGCCTGCTTGGACTGATTGCAGAAATGCACCCATGTGTGACAGTGTTAGGCAGGAGAGACATCAAGAATACAAATAATTGTACAAGAGCACTTTGTGTCAAACAAAATGCAGCTAGAGGAGCGATGGTGAATGCAGGCTCTGCAGAGACTGCCCTGCTTGATCTGGAGACTAGTGCAGGAATGAACCAGGAGTCATTATCTAGAATTACAGCAATTTGTCTTAAGAATTAAAAATGTCTGTTGAAAGAGCTAAAGACAGAATAGCCAAATTCTGGGACTCATAGCTGTCTGATTTAGGGTGTTGTGGAGTAATCAGAGGACCCTTTGTGTATCATTGTGTTGTCATGAGGACTTGTGTTCATTTCTGGGGCAGGGAAGTTTCGCAAAGGTGCACTTTGGAAACAGACTCACACAACGGCTTGAGCTGGAAGGGACCTTAAAGATCATGCAGTGCCACCCCCCTGCCATGGGCAGGGACACCTCCCACCAGCCCAGGTTGCTCGAGGCCTGGCCTTGAACACTTGCAGGGCTGAAGCACCCACAGCTTCTCTGGGCAACCCACTGCAGTGCTTCACTACCTTCATGGTAAAGAGCTTCTTCCTAATGTACCCTGCTCTAGTTTCAAACCGTTGCCCCTTCTCCCGTCAACACAGGCCCTTATGAAAAGTCCCTCTCCAGCTCTCCTGTAGATCCCCTTCAGGTTGCTATAAGCTCTCAGCCTTTGCTTCTCCAGGCTGAGCAAACCCAGCTCCCCCAGCTTGTCCTCATAGGAGAGATATTCCAGCCCTCTGATCATCCTCGTGCCCTCCTCTGTACCCTTCTCTGTGTGAGTCTGTGTTGTTTCTCAGGAACTGAGGTCCAAAGTCAGACAGGAAGACTTGTGCTGAAGACAGAAGTGTGCAAAAGCAGGAATGAAGTTGGGTGGGTTTGGGTGGAACAAAGAGCACTGTACAATAGGAAGGAAAGAAAGAAAGATGCTTAGAAACAGTGCAGAGAATCTTTGTGTGTGGGTATGAGGTGTGTTTAGACCAGGGGAACGGTACCTATATGAGAATTGTAATGGTGCTGATATTTTGGTGTCACTGTGGTAGTTCACTAATTTCTGTGCTGTAGTTTGAGTAATACATCATGAAAACAGCAATTCCAGAGGAACTGTGCATAAATATGCTTTAATTAGGTCTGTCCTGAAGCTGATACTTGTTTGAGGCTTTGCCCTAAATGGTGCCTTGGCTGAAAGCTCAAATCAAACCCAAAGCTTGACATAAATGCTTGACATAGCTCAGGTCACTTTTTGACTGTAAGCAGCCACAGTTTGAGGTGTTGGAAGGAGAATGGTATGCATCCTGTGCCACAGAGCACTGCAGCTCCTGGGCTGCATGGGTGTGAAGGACCTTCCTGAGGCCCAAGAGGGATGAAGGCTCTGCTCATGGTTCTGTCGCAAGGGACCATCAGCTGCTCCTGCATGTTCTGCATGACTTCTTCAGTGCTAAGTGCAGACCACTGGGATGATTTCCTGGATGCAGGTTCTTGCCTTGGAGTTGCAGTATTGATGGGTACCCTGCGTTTGGGTAACAGCTCTTGCTGGTTTGAATGAGCACAATGCTTTCAGAATGTTTGGCTGGGAGAGCTGAAGGTACCTTGCAGTGCATTCTGGGTGGTTACTCTGACCTCAGAACCATTTGGCCCAGAAGCCAGAGAACCTGTCCTGAGCCTTTGCTTTTGTCTATTACTTAAGCCCTTCAACTTGCTGAACGTTTTACTTGTGGCTTAAGGGGTTTCTTGTTTGGCTTTTTACCTCATATGCCTGAGAGGAGTCTATCTCATCCCTGCCTTGTTCCCTCAGCTAGTGTCCCATCCCATTTCAGAACAGTTGAATTAAGGCCCCCACATAGAGACAGAATGTAAATATTAAATCTTGTCTTACTGGCCACTAGCCAGAAATGTTTCTGTATTTACAGAGCAGATGAAGATCTGTTAGGTAGGTTAGTGAGCAGCTGAGGGAAGTGGAGTAGTGTTACCTGTGGTAGCAACTGTGTGTGGCTGTGAGCAGATGGGTGAGTACAAAGGGAGCGCAGCCTGCTCTGAACTGGCAGCCAAACGTTGCCTGGTTTAATACCCTGACTGCTGTGATGAATGCACTTGGCAAACCAAGGAGAACTGGTAAATTGCTCCTGGGAGGTTGCACTTTGCTATGGCTTTGAGTGAAGGTGAAGGTAGAGATTGTATCTGATGTTCTCTGTGTAGCTCTCTCTATATTTTCGTTTCTCTAGGTTGTACAGTGCAAGCCTGTGAAACATCTTGGGGAAGATGAATCCTCCAATGGCATCTGTCTGGTTTGGAATCTGCTTAGTTTGAAAGTACCTGGGAATTTCTCCCCATATTTTCCTGCTCTGGCGTCAATCAGAGGACAATGAATTATTTTGGGGGTTTGCATATTTTCATGCTGCCCAACAGTTTCTTTTCCTTCTCACTTTGTTTAATTGGAAAAACTTGAGCCCATTGCGTAGCTCATCTTCTCCATGTTCCTCTCACTGAGCCACATCCATAGTGCATCTATTTTTGTGTCTTGGTTGTTGGTTGTTTTTTTTTTCCCTTTATGTGACACATGTCACTTTCTGAGTGTTTTTACCTGTTCTGGTTTGAAACTGTCCTTTTGTGTTGCAAGAATCACTCAATAATTCCAGACTCACAGAAGATGACTCATCTGCTTCAGAAACACATTTATGGCTGTGCTTGGCTCGTTATTCCAGGAGTTTAAGGGTAGTAATATGAGGTATTGCATTAATTGTTGCATCCATTTATTACCATTACCAAATGACTTGCACAGACAGTGCTTCAGATGCTGTGGACCTAATTATCATAACCAGAAGTGTCCTGTCTGCAAAGGAGAAAACAGGATCCCTCTGTACACCGACAGCAAGCAGATGAAGCTGCTTGCAGTGTTGGAAGTAAGGACTGATCACAGGGAAAGCTGGAATGGATTTTTCTGCTTGAGGAAGGGGAAGCTATGCAGCTTAATATTTGGGCTGATTATAATGACTCTAGTGATGGCATCCTACATACTGACTGGGGCCAAGTACGGCCTGTTGTTAATACCATCTCCCTTCCATTACGGAGCTTTTGCTAGCAATCCCAGCCTAATGGACAATGAAAGCCTTAGTGACATGAAAGACCATTACCAGCCTTCTAAAATGAATGTTTCATATGTGAAGGATTATCCCAGCATTAAATTAATTATTGACACTATTACTTCAAAGATAGAGTTTATGACAAGACAGCGCCCTGATTTGGAAGAGCTGAGGAAACAGGAGCCACATGTGAGTATGAAGCAGGCTGTGCCTGAAGCTGCTGCAAACCTGCTTGTTTCAAGGCTTTTGGGTCAGTCTCTTACTGAGATTGAAAAGAAAAAAAAAAAAAGATGCAGTTTCTGAGCTGCTCACATGGTGATTTATACCATCTAGACCCTCCTGGTTTAAACCAGCTGAGAAGCTGAGAGTGTAGATCAGGTCCTTCTAAGTCACAGGCAGAATGGATGGGTTACAGAAATTGTCTTGACACCTGAAACCGAAGATCAGGCAGGCTTCTGATAGCAGCACAAGGTCTCTGAATGCAAAATCACCCTGGCTTGGATTGGCTGACACCCTAAGTGATACATAAGGAAAGAGCCTTTCTAATGGGTGATCATCAGGGTGCCTTCCTTACAAGCCTTGTAGTTCAGAGTTAAAACCTGGCAGTTACTCTGGCCCGAGTACCACATGTTTGACTTTAAAAAGTAACTCCTGGGGTTGCAGGGCGGGTCCCTTCTGGCCTTAAAACAAAGCATTTCTAAATGTTCTTCTCTCCCAGTTCAACTGTTTGTGCAGGATCTGATCCCAGTGTCCTCAGAAGAGATAAGCTAGGTCAGGTTTGCAGTTCAAACCCGAACAGCATGTTTCTGCGGTGTTTTCTTGCTGTGCTAAGTTAGAAAAACTGTCAGGTTTTGGCTGCCCTGACTGAAACTGCTGTGCTTCATGTTGCAGATGTTTTCAGTCATTCCTACTAAATTCCTTCCAAACAGCAAGAATCCTTGCTGGTATGCAGAGTACAGAGGGAACACCACCACAGACCCTTACTCAACCAACTCCTATGCACTGTATTCCAAGCGCTTTCGGCTGATATTCGATTACCTCAGGAAGGTGTTCTGGAACCACCTGTACCACTACAAGGGCAGGCACTACCGCCTGCGCTGCCTGCCCCACTTCTACATCATCGGCCAGCCCAAGTGTGGCACCACAGACCTCTACGACCGCCTCAGGCTGCACCCTGAGGTTCGCTTCTCGGCCAGCAAGGAGCCGCACTGGTGGACGCGGAAGCGGTTTGGTGAGTAAACGTCCCTTGGCATCCAGGGGAGGTGTTTCTGGAGAACTTTGGCATTTCTTGGGCATATTTGGGGTGACCTTTATGCATTTGCTTCATTTTGGCTTGTCTTGAAACCACTGGAGTGAATAGTTCTGCAAGCTCCATCTGCTGGATGCTGGGTAGGTTCCAGCCTGCTTTTGTTCACTGCTGGTTTGGGTCAAGCTTCTCTAGGTGGTGCACATTTCCTGTGATTATTTTCTAAGCATCCTTGAAATGGGAAACTTTCTCTTCTAATAAACTGTTGTGGCAAGGAAGGATACTTCCTGAGGAACCAAGACACCTGCAGTGCTGTTTCTCTTCTTTATTTTGAGCTTGTGCCTTCAGTTCTTGATTTCTCCTGCTTCTGGTGTTGCCATTTCTATCTCCCTTCCCCATGGCCTGGAGCCCAGAAGAACCTCTGAGCTCCTGCAGACAGCTTTATTGCTTACTGCCAGATGAGAAAGAGGACTCAGACACAGAACTGGGGTCTCATAATTCTGCTGTGTTCTGTATTTCCTTCCATAAAGAACGCCATATAAAGTGGCTCAAAGAAGTACTTTAGACATTTTCTACATGTTTGTTATGAACTAAGAGTTAAAACAACATGACAAAAGTACAGTTTTGGGGCTGAGGTAATCGGGCCCTGATCAGGAGACACTTGGAGGTACTAGTGTGAACTGACACCACAAACAAACTCGGATGAGGAGCACCACAGTGATCCCAGAAGGCCCATGAGAAGGAGCTCATCCATCACAGTCAGCAGCTGCCTGAAGATAGATGAGAAGAATTTCCTCCTGACATGAAGGTGAAAAGTCAGATCAGTGAAGAAAGGGGATTTCAAGACTTGGACACCATCCAGTGTGAAGGCCACACTGTTTGTCTCTGGACTCTGTGTAGATGCAGGGTCTCGCAGCAAAGCCATCCCATGTCTCCCCTGAAAGTGCTGGCAGGAAAGGTTGAACTGAGCTGATGTGTTACCCTAGAGTCCTCAACACTAAATAGCTCTCTACACTCAACAGAACTGTTTGAAATTAATTTCTTAGGAAGCTTCAGTAAAGCAAGAGTGGGCTCACTAAAGCTCAGAACTGGACCTACCAGACAGGCAGAAGTGCGTCAGAAATCAGGCTGGAGGACATATCATTTGAGAGCAAGGCTGAATTCCTGTCTCTGTGTTGGCATTCACAAACCCTCCACTTGCACAGTCTTGTGGGCAGCTACTGAGGACAAAGTGCAGATCCTTGAGAATATTCTACACATAATTGCATTGTTTGAAGTTATTTTGTAAAGCCAAGGGGTGAGGAAAGACGGCAGAGCTTGTGGCCTCGTGGGAGGGAGATCTGCACAGATGACCTTGTGATCATCTTAGGCTGTCTGCCACTGGGAATGAAGGGTTAAGTTTGCTCCTCCTGGCTCAACCCTTTCATTGTGCTTCAGCAGTGCAGCAGCTGATGGCTAGTGTTTAAAGAACAAAAAATGACAAATGGACTAACAAGTGGAACTGAGACATCTCCCTTTCCAAGGCAGCTGCTCCGGGCTATAAGCTTGCTTTGGTTTGTGACACTTACCTGGACAAGAAAGTCTCTTTGGTCTATGGCCTCTGATTCCCTGGGGTTTTATGAGACTGAAGCTAAACAGCCCTCCTGGGGAGTCCTATTTTGCAGATCACTGCTTTATCCTTCTGCTGGGCTGGTTGATGCTCTACAGGACTTTGTCCAAACTGGATTGTCTCTTTTTCCTGGCTCTTAGTCACAATCTCTATTCCCACGAGTAGGGTGGCAAGAAATCAAGGCAGTCAGTCTGTAGCACTATGCTCATAATTGTTTTCCCCTCCCTCAAAATAAGCAAAAATACATTGCTCTGCTTTCTTCTTCTCATTAAATCCCACTTTCCTGAAGGGGAAAATCAGAGAGAATGGACAAAAGAATTCCCTTGCCGACATTTTGTCTCATGTAATTGATAATTATTGGCATTGTGGGAACAAGAAAGGGAGAGCTGAGAAGTCCTACTCTGTATGCTTAGCTTTGCTGCTACTCTGTCGCTTTCCTAATACTGTTGTTGACCACTCGTCAGTAGAGAAACTCTCCTGTGGTATGGTAAGAAGCAAGAATACAGAGACCAGGAGCTTGAACAGTAAGTGTAGAAGTGGGACTAGATTTGGGGGAAAGTGTAGGAAAAGGAGTATAAAATTCACAGAGGTGGCTCAAGATGCTGTGAAATGCAGGGGGAAGGTGATACTGATCCCACCTTGGAGTGTGGGAAGGAGGGAGTAGAGTGAGACCCTACTGTGGAGCTTTGTTTTCATACTTGTGAAAGACAAAACCATGAATGATTTCAGTAAGTGCACATGGATTTGCATATTTGGCATCAGAGCCTGTTCTGTGTCTGAGCACTGCACCTCCTTGGGCTCCCTCACTGGCTGGCACAGTGCCTGCTGTGCCGGGAGGCTGCCATGGTTTACACCAGCAGTCAGTCCTGCCCTGCTCGTCTGTTGTCTTTAACAGCCCTCTCATTCTAGGGATCATTCGCCTGAGGGACGGCTTCCACGATCGCTACCCCGTGGAGGATTACCTGGACCTGTTCGACCTGGCAGCACACCAGATCCAGGGGGTGCTGCAGAGCGGAGCAGCCAAGGAGCACGGCGCCGTCAGCAACATCATCATCGGTAGGGCAAACGCAGCTCCAAGTGGCTGCAGTGCCAGCTGAGCCATGAGAGGGGCACTTTCCCAGATGGCAATGCCTGGCAGCACAGGGCCCCTGAAGTTGGTGTTCTCTGGGATGTGTGGATAGTGCCAGAGTTCTTGCCTTGCTTTGCTAAAGAGCTGTGATTATCTCCACAGAATGTCCAAGCAAGCAACAAATGTCTCATACAAGCACAGAATTCTTTAGACTGGAAAACACCTTAAGGACCATTGAGTCCAATTGCTAACCCAGCACAGTCAAGTCCTCCAAACCATGTCCCTCAGCACCACATCTACATGCCTTTTAAATCCCTCCAGGGATGGGGACTGCACCACTACTCTGGGCAGCCCGATCCAGGGCTTGACAACCCTTTGGGGGAAGACATTTTTCCTAATGTCCAAACTAAATCTCCCTGGCACTGCTTGGGGTTGCTTCCTCTTTTCCTATCACTTATTACCAGGGAGAAGAGACCAGTACCTACCTACCTTGCTACAACTGCCACTCAGGGGGCTGTAGGGAGTGGTAAGTGCTGATGGCCATTAGCATTTACTTTAGGCTTTAAAAGGAGAGTGACCTTGGTGACTCCTTCAAATGCTGTGTTCATTGTGTTCTCATAGAATCATAGAATCATAGAATCAAGAAGGCTGGAAGAGACCTCAAAGATCATCGAGTCATGACAGTGGGACTGCAAAGTTGAGGTTCCAGTGCTGGAGCTATCACACTAACTGAGCTGTCATGACATACAGTGGGTGCTGTAGAAATCCTGTGGCTGACTGCAGACAGTTTCCACGATAGTGACAGCTCCAAGCAACTCTTGAGCTCCAGCATAATTACACATAGGAGGAAGCACCACTTTGTGTGTGTGTCATCATCCCTATGGAACCTGTGGTGGCTGAAGTAGAAATGACAACTTCTGAGTTGTTTTGCTAACAGCAAAGATAATACAAGTTTCGAGAGCAGGAACAGAGTCAAACTGAAGCTATCCTGTGCTGTATTACGTTTCAGGCACAGTGCAAGACGATAGTTGACACCAATCTTACAGTTTTAACTGAGACTAAATTACCTGATGAGCATTAAAAATGACTTAGTGATGCTGTTGTATTGGACCTTATGGAGCAGAGTGGGTAGGGCTGGGCTCTAGGGAGGGATCCTGGGATTGCTTTCCATGAAACCCTGTGGCTGATCCATGTGCCTCATCCAGCTCGGGCCATAGTGCCACCAGTTTACAGTGCCCACCAGGAATGCCAGAGGAATCTCTCAGTTCTGCTCTCTAACTCCATCGTTCTACCAGACTTACTCTGTCACCTCAGAATCTCCCCAAGCAGCTGGACACCTTCCATGAAAATGCTCATTGTGCAAGAGACAGTTCTCTGCTACAAAGAGACCTGTCAAGTAGATCTGAGGTCATTATTCTACAGAAAATAGAGACAAGATTTTTGCTGCTTGCCTCATTCTAACAAACAAACAACCAAAAAAACCCTGCTGCTGGTTGGATGAAATGTTGGCAATGTCTTCTGGTAGTTAAACCAGAGCCTTGGCTCTGGTCACATCTTTTTCATACTTCCTCAGCCTCCACTTCGGTCTGTCATTCCTCTATAAAATATTCAACATTGAGTAAATTTTGCAAGATTTGCAAGCAATGTTGCTGTCAAGGACATCTGCAGATTTTCCTCCTGTCCTTTCATGAGTGAAGTGCTCATGCTAATTAAATTCAGTAATCTAATTGGCTGCATACATCTTTGATTGCTTGCCTCCTGTTATGGCTTTCTCCAGAGTTTGTGTCTCTTTTTCCTGTAGTCTCATTTCTTGTTTCATTAGGGCTCTGTTCGCTGCTCTTATTAAGTTTACAGGCAAGCCCTGAAGGATTACACTCATTAAGTCAGTCTTTTATGACCTTGGTAAAAGCCACAGCAAAGCTGTCCAGTCTGAAAGGAGTCTGCAGGAATACCAGGATTGCTCAGAGTCCTCCATTTTCGTATTTCTGATGACTAAAAAGAAAAATTCAATTAAAAATATAAACATCTCAGTAGTTCCTCATGGTACACTACTTTGAAAAGTTAAACTTCTTTGGATGCTAAACTTAGTGGGCAATAATTCCAACTCTCCCCCTTTCAAAAGAGTGTCTGCTTAGAGATGACCCCGAGACCTGACAGAGCTGCTGCAGCTGAAGCCATTTGGAGCAGCACTTTTTTATTGCTGGTCACTAATACGATAAATTCAGAGAAATGCCTGTGAAAGCACAGTGTGATGTTAATCCCTTAATGAGGGAATGAAGAGGTTATACATCCAGTCTCCTAAGTCCTTCAAGTCCATAAGAAAGAACATACCTTTGGTTGCACTGCTTTAATTTGACATGATTGCTGTAGCAGTGATGGGTTTATCTCATGTTCAGTATGGCTGCTTCCCTCTGCAGATACTGCATCTGTATTATAAACCAATCAAGAACATTGTCAGATCATCAGGAATGTTTCTGGCTGCTTCACAAAATTAAAAGAGTCAACAGAGCCCAGAATTACTCATTTTGATTTAAACCCCACACCCCCCTCCCCCCCCCAGCTTAATTCTAAACAATCATCTTGTTCTGGGAAGATTTGCCTTCTTGCCCAGGCTATCCTGGACTGAGAGCTTTGGAGCAGCACTTGGGCTCCCTGTGAATGCTTTAGCGTGACTTGGTCAAGTGCCTTGATACCCCTTGAAGAGTTCTGGTGGTGCCAGCTGATGCAGCTGAAGCAATTCCTGTGGCATTACCTGGTCTATGATGCTGGGAGAATCTACCCCTTGAAATGTAAATGCACTGATCTTAGTGCAGGTAGCACAGGTGTAAGCAGATCTTCTTAGGTTTGGTCACCATATGTGAGCTAATTGGAGCATCAAACATGATCAGAGGTCTACAGAGCAGAGAAACACGAAGCAAGAACAGCAAATCTCTTCTGAATAGATGGAACTGATGAGCAGATCAGTTCCAGGAATAGATGGCCTGAGGAAGTCACAGACTTTAATCTTTGGCATGATTTAGGCAAACTGTTTGAGGGAGCAGTGGAAGCTTAGCTGTTTCTGCTGCAGAGCTGCAGCAGTGACTTTCCAAGGTGGTTCTCATCCCTAGAGTCCACTGTGCATGCCAGTGCTGGTCCCCAGTAGCATCCTTCCACCTCCTGTCAGGGCAGCATTAGTTGCATGAGGTGTTTGTGGGACAGCTCACCTCTTGGCCTGCATTTAGGCATTTGTGTTTCTGCTTTGCCCAGCATGGCGGCTGGGCAAAAATTGAGTTTTAATTGACAAGCCAAAGCCCACCAATGATTAGGAAGTGCTTTGGCTAATTAATTTAGAATGGGAAAGCAGAGCTGTGGTGAACACCCAGCGTTATCCGCTGGACCTGATCTTCTCCTGAAGAGAGGCAAATGGACAGAAGATGTATGTGTTTTCTAACAACTCCCAGACTTTAGTAGTGACTCACATCATGTTCAGCTAAGTTTGGAGCCAGTACCTTTTCCTTGGGTTGTTTTGACAATCCTTTTAAATCTTTATTGAACTTTCCCAGGAGAGGGGAAAAGAAAAGTGCAATCATGTGTGAGTCTATAAGCCTCTACAACATGATTATTTTTTCATCACATTACTTTTGATTTGAAAAACCTCATTAACAGGAATTAACTCTCATTAGACTGCCAAAGTGTGGAGTTTTCCCAAAAGCCTCTGTGTGTGTTTTATTAAAGGGTTGTGTGGCAGTTCAATGCCAGTATTCTGTACAAAATGGGGAAGGTTGCCTCAAACATCCTATCAGGTCATTTACTTGGCAGCTGAAGCATGATACACCTTGTTCTGGACAGACAGGACTGATTTGGTTTCTCCCAGCAGCATCACATTCAGGGCAAGCTTCCTCAGGAGCTAAGGGCATCAGAATCTGGCCTTTAACCAAATGTGGTCTAATAGTAAACAATTATATTTGTCTTCATCCAGATGAATAATTGCAGTTATAAAAAAAAATTCTGATCACAGAATCCCAACATGGTGGGGCCTGAAATAGACCTCTGGAGATCATCCAGTCCAACCCCCTGCTAAAGCAGGGCACCCACAGCAGCTTGCCCAGGATCACAATGGCCAGGTGGTTTGGAAGCTCTCCAGAGAAGGAGACTCCACAACCTGCCTGGATGTGTTCCTGTGTGATCTGCTCTAGGTGATCCTGCTCTGGCAAGGGGGTGTTGGACTGGATGAGCTTTTGAGGTCCCTTCCAGCCCCTAATATTCTGTGATCCTGTGATTCTGTGAACCTCTCTGGGCAGCCTGCTCTAGGGATCCAGCACCCTCACACCAAAGAATTTTCCCCTCACGTTCAGGAGGAACCTCCAGTATTCCAGTTTGTGCCTCTTGCCAGGTATCTCTGGAAAGAGTCTGGCCCCATCCTCTTGGCACACAGCCTTAGGATACTTACAAGTATTGATAAGACCTCCTTCACTGGTAAGATCAATGGATAGTTCTCCAGAGGGGACATTTCAAACTGCAGTGACACAGTTCAGTGGTTAGAGCTTTTTCTTTTAATGTTTCCCATGTGCTCATCAACTCTCCTGTCCATGTCCTAAAGTCTACTGATCCCCTGGAGGGGTAGGTTCTGCTTCTTGCTTTAGTTTGTGTCAGATTAGACAAACTCTTAACAAGTCCCTACTCTGAGATGAGTAGCATCAAAGCCTGGGGGTGCTACAGAGAAGGTGATAGGTCTTGGACAGCCACGAGCTCCTGCCTCCTTGCTGGAGTGTGAGCCAAACCCTGAGGAGTCCGTTCCAGCCCAGATCAAACAGATTGGCACCTGCTGACCACTAAGAGGAAGCAATGTGGTTAGTGGACAGGAATATTTCAGGTGGAACTACATCAAACACGCCTCAGCCATTACTAGATGCACAAAGGTACAAGGCAGTGTGGGTGCTCTGGCTGTGGAGAGCATTAGCCAGACCAGTTTGCAAGACCTGAGGCATGTTGACATTAATAGAATCAATTCTAATCAGCCTGCAGCAGGTTTCAGCCCATTTGCAGTGCCAAGAATGCAATGAGTAACCAGCAGAGATGCTTTTCCCTTGCAGGGGAGGCCAGTGCCTCGACCATGTGGGACAACAACGCTTGGATTTTTTTTTATGACAACAGCACTGAAGGAGAACCTCCCTTCTTAATCCAGGATTTCATCCATGCCTTCCAACCAAATGCCAAACTCATCATCATGTTAAGAGACCCTGTTGAAAGGTGAGCCAGGAATGTGCTGCTGACGTGCATGAGAACACTCTCTGTCTGCAAGGGCTCCCTTCGCTCTCTTGGACACACCTGAATGTTCCCATTGCAGGTGACATGAGGCTGGTTTGTGAGGAGAGCTGCCCAGGGGGTTACTCTGTGTGTTGTTGCTCATGGAATTGTGATAGTGTTTAAAGAGGGGATTGGGGTGTGAGTGCCACTGCAAGTGCCATACATGGGCACCTGAGCTACCTGGGAAAAAGCATGCATGGGCTGACAAATGCAGGTCCATTGCCTGAGCTAAGGTTCTGGGCAGGACTCACTGGGCTGAGTATGGCACTGCAGCTACAGGTCCTGTGAGGTGCTTCAGTTCCTGTGTATGTCGTCAAGAGGCATCTTGTTCAAAAGGATTACAAGACTGCAAGCAGCTCCAAAGTCAGCAAATCACAGAACCATAGAACCATTTTGGACTGAAGAGGCCTCTAAGGTCAGGAAATCCAACCTCTAACTCAGCACTCCTAGGTCACCACTACACTCTGTCCAAAAGCACCAAGCCCCTTGTGTCTTTGGTGCACCTCTCACATCAGGTTTCCCTAGGCAATCATATTGAGCACAGCAGGTCATCCTTGGCCTTCCTGATTTCCTTTGTGCTGAAAAGTGGTTCTCCTCTCCAGGCTCAACATGCCCAGCTCTCAGCCTGGCCTCATAGCAGAGGGCTTCTAGCCCTTTGATCCTTTTTGTGCCCTCCTCTGTACCCTCTCTAGCAAGCCTGTGTTGACAAAGGCAAGAACCCAGGAAACAGGAGAGGGGGATCCAGGCTCCAGTGTGGGCTCAGGCACTGGGAGAAGGGCAGGCATGGGGTGTTGAGGCAGGCAGCCTGTACCCTCTGCCTAGCAGCTCTCCAGGGTGACTGAACAGCAGGAGGGGAGGGATGCAGCTGGGTGAGCTTCCCTGATGGCAGGACATGGCTGCTGGTGAGAGGCAGAGCTGTGAGAGCATCAGGAAATACAGCTCTCAACTTTTAATGGTATCTCTTGACCTCAGGAGTTAACAGATGGTAATTTTATGGGAGAGAGATGGCTGAAGTGACTTCTTCATGTAAATTGCTGACCAATTCCCTGACTGGTTTAACCACCCTCTGTAATGGGGCTGTAGCTCTTTGCCAGCTTTAATGCTGCTGAGGCAAAAAGTCAGCTCCATTCCCTTACCGTATTTAGAATTAATTGGCTTCTTTCTGTTTATGATTTCCTGTTCCCCTGTTGCTGATAGCTTGTCTGAACTGCAGGAGCAAAAGCAGCTGTGGCAGAAGGGGCAGCCTGGTCAACTCCATCAAACGATGGAGGGTGATGGAGCTCCTGGGAGATTCAGGGCATTGGGGCATTTGCCCTGAAGTAGCCAAGAAGTGGTGAATGCTGCACAGGGTCTGGGACAGAGGCTGATGTGACCTGCACAGGTTATGATCTCTCCTGCAGCAGGGAATATTTGGGGAGCAGCAAGGTTTGTGGTGTGAGTGCCAATGACACCAAGGTAATAGATCGCAGTCGAGGTAGTGACTTCAAGTAGCCAGAGCAGCTGAAATCCAGCCAGCAAAGGTTTTATTTTCAGCCAGATGTCCCCAGAATTAAAAACATTGAGAGAAACATAGAAACTCTTGCCTGCCCTGCAGAGAGAGAACTTCTCTTCAAGAATGTGGTTTCCCATAAGATGTCAGCATGATACAGTTGTTTTAGTGGATGATTAGAAATGCTTCTATCAAACCCTTTAAATGCAACCAGGCCCATGCTGTATGTAATGTCTGCTGGCAAGAAGCTTTTTCCTGCTCTTCTAGGAGTAGTCAGTCCTGCCATCCTTGGGACAAGCTGGGCAAGCCCAAGTCTTATTGATGTAGGCACTTTTCTGCAGCCAGGAGTTACTGCTGTGTGCCTGACTTAGCTGCTGTTGCCTGGTTGTGTCCCTTAGCTTCTTCCCAGCTCATTCCAGTGTCCTGTGCTGGTGGAAGGGCTCTTTGATGGATGCGTTCTCCCTTGTGGCTGTACTCCTCAAGCACTGGTGGGCAGCACTTTGAAACAGGCTGCCTGACCAGCCTGCTCCAAGCTTGGTACCCTTTCTCTGCCTTGAGTAGGAGCTTTTTCATTTAAAAAACTCTAAAGTGCATTTTCTAGACTGGGAAGAACAGGACAAAAGTCAGGCTTTGTCTGTCTTACTTGGTGGCTCCCATAGGTAGTACTGGGTGCCTCTGCCTCATAGAATCAAGAATGGCTTTGTTTGGAAGAGACCCAA
The DNA here is from genome assembly GCF_027791375.1 of Indicator indicator. Taxonomy (NCBI): domain Eukaryota; kingdom Metazoa; phylum Chordata; class Aves; order Piciformes; family Indicatoridae; genus Indicator; species Indicator indicator. Next base: position 312,201 of record NC_072016.1, read on the forward strand.
AAGATCATTGTGTTCCAGCTCCCTGCCATGGGTGGGGACACCTCCCACTACATCAAGTTGCTTCAAGACCCATCTGGCCTGGCCTTGAACACTGACAGGAAGAGGGCATCCACAACATTTCTGGGCTACCTGTTCCAGTCTCTCACCACCCTTTCTAATATCTAATCTAAGTCTGCCCTCTTTTAGTTTCAAACTGTCACCACTTGTCCTGTCACCAAGCTCCCTGATAAAGAGTCCCTCCCCGTCCTTCTTATAGCCACACTTTAAGCGCTGAAAGGCCACCAGAAGGTCTCCCTGGAGCCTTCTCTTCTCCAGGCTGACCAAGCCCAACTCTCTCAGTCTGGCCTCACAGCAGAGGGCTTCCAGACCTCCCAGCACTGCTGTGGCCTCCTCTAGCCCTGCTTCAACAGGTCCCTGTCTGTGCTGAGGACTCCAGAGCTGCCCCAGCGTCTTAGCAGAGTGGATCAGAGGGGCAGAATCCCCTCCCTGCCCTGCTGCCCACACTGCTGGGGATCAGCCCAGGACAGGTTGGCTTTTTGGTTTTCTTTCTATTTTCTTTTCTCATCTTCACTTTTCTTTTAAAAAGATGTGTAATAAACCAAAAACACAAAACAAAACCCCACCAAGTTAAAAGCAACCTGACACAAATGTATCCCTTTCCTCCCACTTTATAGGAGCAGGGAGCCTTCATTTCTTTCATATGGGAATTCAAGTCCTGTTCTTGCAAAACACTGCCATAAATAATGAGTGTAGGGGGGGCTGCTCCTGTGCTTAAGTGCTCTGCTGGACTGGGGCCTAAACTTTCTAAATTAAATGATGAATTTTTAAGTACCTGTGGAAATCTAGGGAAGTTAAAAAATAATCAAGTGAGTGGGATAGTAAAGGTTAGTGCAGCAGTAAAGTGAAACCTAAATAAAGCAGGGTTTTTAAGCTCCTGTCTTGGACACCTGTGCCTTTTTGCAGAGGCTAATGGATATTTAGACTTTCAGGAACATACTCCAGAGGTGGCTGCTGTGGATGTGTAAGATTTGTGCTGCAAGCATACCTGGGGAAGTGAATCCTCAAGTACTATAAAACTGTCTCCAAAATCCTGCAGTGCTATTGGGGTTCTGGTCATGCTGTTTAAGCCTCAGTGTGAGCAAAGTTCCTGTGTCAGCAGATGTGGTGTTTATGCCATGGAAGAGCATTTTCTTTGTCTGTCTGAGCCATATTTATCTTAGAACCATAGGATCAAAGAGTTGTATTGGTTGGAAAAGCCCTTTAAGGTCCAACCATTGTCCAACTCTACCGTGGCTGCTGCTAAACCATCTTGGAGATGTTTAACCAAGCTTTCAGGGATCAGTGCTGAAGCAGATCATCTGCCTGCCTGTAGGTTTGGGTTGTTTCACCACCACCACCCCCAAAGGGATTTGAATTAAGATATTTTTTAAGTGATATTAAGCGACTGTAAGCCCGGTGCTAAACATGTGCCATGAGGGGATGCTTCCCTGCTGTAACTTAGAGAGATTGCTCTGGCTGGTGGGTGTTGCTCCCAGCAGCAGCTGAGGCAGGGGCTCTGCATGCCTGCCAGCTGCAGATATTCATGGGCCCATGTCCTGATGCCCTCAAAGTGCAGGTGGCATTGCTTGCAGAATCACAGAATCATTTTGGTTGGAAAAGTTCTCTGAGGTCATCAGGCCCAACCATTTTCTAACTCTATCAAGGCTGGTGCTAAGCCTTGTCCCTCAGCACCACATCTGTGCTTGGAGAATGCAGCACTGCAGATGGTAGCACAGATGTGAGCCATTTACCTAGCTGTACTGTTTCAGCTTAAAAAAACCAAGAGTTTGAGTGCTGTAAATTAAAAGTTTTTAATAGAAAGTTAACATAGGATTGGAGGTGGAGGTATCTGAAAAAACAAAACAGGAAATGTAGGCTCTTGCCTACTCCTGGTGGTAGCCAGCTTGGTAATCAGTAATACTAACAATCACTCTTCCTAACCTGCTCCATTCCTCTGTTGGCTCTGAAATCATCTTCCAGATTTTGAGAGGAGCACCACACAAAGATGGGTACCAATGACAGCTGAGACCAGTTCTGCTGTTCATAGGTAACACATCTGAACCATTTGCCTGCAGGAAGAACAGACATTGGGTTGCACAATTGTTGGGGGCAGGTTCCCAAGGGGTGCTGAACGGGAGAGTGGGGAGGGTGTTCAGCCAGTGGATGCTGCAGTGGATGGTGCCTTGTCTAAACTCATCAAAATGAACAGAAACTGTAATGTCCCCCAGGAGCCACCTAGCCTGTGTGGCACTTGAGGATTCCCTGGTGCCCATTGTCATGTAAATAAAGCTGCCTGCGGTCCCTCTGCCGCTCACCTCCCGGCTCTCGTTCCAGGCTGTACTCCGATTATCTCTACTTTGCAAGTGCCAACAAATCTGCAGAAGACTTTCACGAGAAGGTGTCAGAGTCCCTGCAGCTGTTTGAAAGCTGCATGCTGGCTTTCTCCCTGCGAGCCTGCGTCTACAACAACAGCCTCAACAACGCCATGCCCGTGCGTATCCACCGCACCTCGGGTCCTGCTCCCCCAGGGCTCACTTGGGTCAGGTCATTCCAATTCCAAACCAGCACCGAGGGATAAAGTCTCCTCCCTTTCCGTTTGAAAAGCAGATGACATCAATCTATCTGTGAGCACGGCAGAGCTGCTGCAGGGCTCGGCTGCCTCCTCCGCTGAAGGCCAGCAGCAGTAGTGCAGGCTCTGCACTGGGCAGGCCTGGGGAGAGCACTTTTAGGGAAGATTACAGCTAAAAGCTTGCTTTCCCCCTTGCACACCTCTCCAAAGAGTAGCTCTGGTGAGGATCTTTGTGGTGTAAAATCGTCTCAAAATCAGAGTAAATGATGTATTCATTCTTGAGAAAAGGATACCAATAATAGGATAAAACCTATCTCCTTTTTTATTTTATTTCAATTGTGCCCATCAGAAGCTGCTGGCAGGGGAATGTCTGAGTGTTACAGGCTTGGTATGCCAAAATTCACATTTTTAGTGTAGAATTGGCTTCAAATTTTGCTTGAGGAGGAGAAGAAAATATGAACGAGATTGACTTGCAGTATCACATCTGGCCAGTTCACCATTTAATCCTTTTTTATTTGCTCAGGCTGTGAAAGACTCAGAGTTTCCTCCTTTGTCTCCAGGGTGAAGTTATTGCCTTCTCCACTTAATGAAACAGCCATCAAAGACCATATTGCACAGGCTTGGGTCCTGCAGCAGCAGGGCAAACAGGACATTGCTCCAGCTTACTGTGGCTGGTGCACTGGAGCTGCCACTCTTTGGTGATAGCCCTGGGCAGTACCAGTCTTTTCCAGTCCTCTGCTCACACAAGTGCACTTCTGCCGTTGTAGGGAAAGGCAGAGAGGGAATCAGAAGGAAAGATTTTCTTCTGATCTTCGTCCTCAGGGGGCAGAACCAGTCTTCATTTGTTGTCTTAGGCAACCCTCTGAAGAAGATGGTTTTGGCACCAAACAGAGGATGGCTCATTCCAGAGAGCCAAAGCAGGTGTTCACCATAAAACAAAAATGTGACCTGTGCTCCTCAGTGGCCTTCTGTAGCTGCTTCTTCAGCCAAGTCTGTGATGTGCATGGTGTGCTGTATTGAAAAGGTTGGGGCTGTTTCGCCTGGTGAGATCATGAGGTTGCTGCTGGTGTGACTGTGCCAGAAGGATGTTGGTTTGCCATTTGTTAATGTCTCCCTGAAAGGAGAGAGATGTCATAGCCAGTGCTGATCGACATCTGCAAAGAAAGGGGTTTGTCATTATCAAAAGAATGCCTTAGCAATAATTCCAACTATGGCTTCTTTTGCTGGAATTGATGTGTCACTGTGGGTCAGGCAAGAAGCAAAGAAGGCTGCTGTTGCCTGGCCTGATGGGCTCTGCAGTAATGTGCTTGCAGGAGTTAAGTCTCTTTTATAAAAGATGCTTATGACTTGGGATTCATGTTCCTCTCCTCTGAGCCTGAAGGGATTTAGAAAAATATTTATAAGCACAGTTGGAGGTTGGACTCTTAAGAACACCATCCTGCCCTTATGCTTCAGCTTGTTATGTAAAATTGAGGAGGGAAGAAAAATAGAGATGCGGTCAGGACAGGCTGAAAATCTGCCTTTGCACATCTCTGGTCTAAGGCAGCCTGGTGTTCTCCTCGTGTGCTCAGACAGTGCCCCATTAATGCTGTCTAGCAGTCACTGCTAATGCAGCTTACATCTAGAGCTCATTATTGCCATCAGATGATACAAGCAAATACTCCGAAATCTAATTCCTGCCATGGAATCAGACTATTTGCACTGCTTATGGCAGTGTGATCTGGTGCAGCTGATACTCAAAGTGAAATAAGCAGCCTTATGACCTTATGGAGCAGGCAGCAGGACTAAGCATAGAACATGAAGTCATAGAATATTTTAGACTGGAAGGGAGCTTTAAAGCTCTAGTCCAGCTCCCCTGCAGTCAGCAGGGACATCTTCAACCAGAGCAAGTTGCTCAGAGCCCTGTCCCACCTGACCTGGGGTGTTTCCAGGGATGGGGCATCTCCCACCTCTCTGGGCAATCTGGGCCAGTGTTTAACCACCCTCAGTGGTGAAATTTTCTTCCTTCTATCTAAATCTCCCTCCTTTAGTTTAAAACTGTTAGCCCTTGTCCTGTTGCAACAGGCCCTGCTAAAAAGATAGTCACATTTCCTTCCACTGCTGTTCAGCCAGGGGATGAGAGGTCTTGGTGTCTCCATGAGGTCTGGGTCATTTTGAGCATCCTTCTGCGTCTTGTTGTCTCTGTGCAGCATTTGTATGCAGAGGTGTGGAAGCAGCCAGTGCACAGCCAAGCTGTTGGTGAAAGGCCATCCCTAACCAGCAGGAAGGCCCTTTGCAAAGATTTCCCTAAGCTGCACTGAAAACAAGTGGGAGAGTAAAAAATGTTCAGATCTTGTCTTCTTGTGGTTCATCACCAGCAGACATTTGGGACTTTAGCCCAGGGGACAGAGGTGAGTGTTGGATGGTTACTGCTAGAGGTGTTGGCAGGTGAATGAATTTTGTTCTGTCTGGTGTGCTGCAGGTGAGGCTCCAGGTGGGACTCTATGTCGTGTATCTTTTGGACTGGCTGACAGTGTTTGACAAAGATCAGATCCTCGTTCTTCGCTTGGAGGACCATGCTTCAAATATGAGGTACACCATGCACATGGTGTTCCAGTTCTTGGATCTGGGTAGGTGTCTCCTGGCTGTTTTGAGAAAGGTGCAAAACTCCTGATTGTTCTTCTCCAGGGTCACATGTGCTTTATTAAGGGACAGACATGGGAATTTGTCTTGATGGATGCATGAATCTTGGTGCCTGGACTCGATCAAAACTAGAATTCCCAAATCCCCATAGGAAAGACTGGTGGGAGAAGATCTTAATAAGCCTATACCAAGAAAATCGCAGCCATACAGAAGGCAGGGATGTATCTTACCCCAGGGAAGGCAGCCCTGCTTCTGAAGGCAGCCAGGACTCATTTATCATGAGCTTATACAGGTGCAAGAGACGTCTTGCAGAATGTGAACAAACTGAAGTGCTGCCATGGTGTGGGTCCAAACCCTCGATCTGATCATGAGGGTTGTGTTTCTAGCCAGGGAGGAGGACGAAATTGTGGTTTTGCTGTGCTGATTGAGACATCTGTTGCTAGTTCTCAGAGAAAGGCTGGCAGACAAAAACATTGCCCAATGTTGATCTGACAGTAGCAAGAGGATGCAAATGTGGCTGCAAAAGAGTCTGGCTGGTCCAAACACTGGGCTGGATGATAAGGAAGTTTGAGTGCAGCAGGCTGAACAGATGAAGAGCTTGGCATCCCCCTCCTGAATATGATTTATGCTGGAAAAGTCTGTGGGTGTTTGGTCTTGCTCAAGTACATAGAATCAGAGAATAATAGACTTGTTTTGGTTGGAAGAGACCTTTAAGACCATCAAGTCCAGCTGTTAACCCAGCACTGCCATGTCACTGCTGAGCCATATCCCCAGAGCCACATCTACGTGTCAAGGGCTTACCTCTATTCCTGGAACAGGGGCATCACTCTACCTGTGCTCAACTCTGATCCCAGCCTCCAAACAAACATAGACAGGGCTTACATGAGTGAAGCTCGTGAAGCTCTACCAAATGTTAGACCACTTGCAGCGTGAAATGAAATCATGGTCTGAAATAATTGCATCTGCAGAATGGACAGGAATTCTCTGTCAGGAAGTCACTGGCATCACTGCTTTCTGAAAACAGTTTGTTTTTCCTGCAAAATTATTTATGCTGCTCGTAATAGGAATGATTAGTTAGTGTGAAAGGAAAACTTCTTATTTCTATATTTACTAGCAGTGATTTATTTTGCTAATCAAAGCCTGTATGCAATATTCTGAAGCATCATTGCTGCTAACCCAAATCCCATTTGTCATCCTCTGGCAAACCTCTTGATTTGGTTGATTGTTTTCTTTAGCATGGGCATTTGGGGTGAACTGTTGGAAGTAATGTTCTATTTGTCCACAGGACCACTAAGTGAGAAGCAAGAAGCTCTGATTACAAAGAGTCCTGCATCCAACACCAGGCGACCTGAAGACAGGAACCTGGGACCTATGCTGCCAACAACGAAGGCAATCCTAAGAGATTTCTATAGGCCTTTTAATACAAAACTGGCACAAGTTCTTTTTGATGATGCTTTTTTATGGAAGAGGACATGAGCTGTACATTTCTTGTCACAAATACAGTGCTTAAAGGAGTTTTTATTTTTTTAAATTCTATTTTTGTGTGTGGATATTTACATTTTTCCCATTCCAAAGAAAAGCCGAGTGGTGAGCTGAGACTCTCACCTTCAGTCAGCACACTTCATGACAGTTACACCACAGTCTCCTGATGAGAATGTAAAGCATCTTGCATCTCAGCTCGTTACAACTTCTTTTACCCCTGGCAAAGGAGTGGAGTGGGGAAGCATTGGTGCAGTGATGATGTCCTACACTCTCCATGGGGATGCTGAAGTTTAACCTTCTCTAAGATGCTGCAGCACAGAACTAGCATCAGCCTCTTCCAGTTACACTTATAATCTCATTTTCAATATATGTTATTCATTCATTTTTTCAAACTATCAATGTCATTTAGTCATTAAAATTTTTAATTGAATTCAACCTTGTTTGTTTTTGTTTTTTTTTTTTTTGGCAGCACATTCACCAATGCTCTTCACTCACACCACGGTTCTCACATTCCCTTAATTTCAAACCAGAGGTAAAGGATCATTGCATTTACATCAATTTCCAAGTCGCTTACATCTTGAAGATAAATGGACTTTCACAGTCACAGTTCCTATTATGGAAAATTGTGTATTCTGGCTGAACGCTCAAGGACAGCCCACACTTAGGGTTCAGCATGGCAAATCCATTGCTTTCCATGTTTTGCTCATGTAAATACAAGTACGTGGTGTCTGTTCCTATCACTCACCCCTTTGCCCAGGAAACCACTCATGGGTTTGATGGAGAGCTCATTACTGGCCATGGAGAGCTTTGTGGAGCTCTCTGTTAGCTTCTACACAATTACTCTTTGCCATTGCAAAGAAATAGGCATTTTTAAATCACTATGATTATTTTTTTCTGAGATGTACAGATGGATGGGCAGTGGTGACCACGTGTGTCCAGGTGTGGACAAGATGAGCAGAGAGCAGGCTCTGCAGTAAGCGTCAACAAGTTGTGTGTAGCACAGGAGCACACGGGGAAGGGACTATAGCTCCAGCTGATCTGTTAGGAGCTTGTGATCCCTCTAAAAATGAAGCTTCTAATGAAGCTGGTTTGATGTCATCTTCCCTTTCATGAACTGCATGACTAAATGCATTACAGCCTTGTATTGGTAGGTTGTGGCGTCACTAAGCAGCAAACAAACTGTCAAGAGGGCATCTTGAAGGGAAGGATGCTGCTCCTTAGTCCAGACTAAAGATAGGCTCAATCTGGTGATTCAGAAGAAACAAAGCAGCGTTTGAGTTTCTTGAGTGGTGTGGCAGGGCTGGTGTCAGACCCCTCTCCTCTGCAGCCCCAGAGCAGACTGTGCCACTGCCATTCACTGGCTTCACTCCAGCCTCACAGCACAGTCTGCATAGAATGAGGATCACCTCAAGTTCTCCCAGTCCCCTTTACCTTTCTATTGGCAGGTTTAGCTGTGAAAGGTGGCAACATTTTTGTTATTATCCCCTGGAGCACTAAGCTAACCTGCAGCCCCAGCCAGTGATTTGCTAAGGAACTGGACTTACTGCCAAGAGAGCAAATGTTCATGCTTGCCAGAGCATAGCAGTGGTTCCTTGCAGAGCCCTCACAAAACGTGTCTCATAGTGTGTTCTCTCCTATCTCTGCTGAACAGAAGCAATCAGGCAGAGGTGAGGCTTCCCTGAGTGCAAAGCCACCAAGGAAAGAGCCATTTCCAAATTTCTCACTGCTGTTGTGGAAGAATATGAAATGTGTTTCCTGCAAGGCCTTGTGTCTCTGGGCCAAGCATCTTGGTGTACTGGGAGGAGCAGAGTCGAAGCAAAGGATGTGGTGCTGAGGCCAACAGGCAGTGTCAAGGATGGTGTGTCGGTGTGAGCTGAAATTCCCCCCCCCCCAACAATAACCAGGCTAACCCAGTCTGGAAGCAAATGAAAAGCTGTATTTACAAGCAGAGTCTAAAATCTACAATGAAATGCAATGAATATGTACAAATATACAAAATTCACGACTTTCACAAATATATACAATCAACAGAAAAGCACAACCGATCTCCCTTTGCTTCCCCCCAAGGGGACCCTCCCAAAGGGGCCTCCCTCTCCCAGAAGCTTCCCCCCAGACCCCCCTGGACAGAGAAGCAGAGCTAGTTAAGCAGAAAGTTGTTAACTTAGCTGCCAAGATCAGTACGTGTTATCTTCAGCCAGAAGAGAAGAAGAAACAGCAGCCAGACAGCCCAGCAACTGCCCCCACTGCCGAACGCAGAATGTGCCGAATGCCTACTTTGTTTTGGGTAATAGTTCTTAAACATTTCTATCTATCCAATGGAAGTGTTTAGAACAATCGTTATTTTGCTTTCTTACACCCAATAGTGACTTATTTACATTCATTTCACTTTCTCTGTTCTGAACTTTGCAAGGAAAAAATTAAAAAGACAGTTTCAAACCATCACAGTCCACCCCTTCTAAACAATTCCATTGGCTGCTACTACCATTTATCTAATCTAAAATAATATCTACAACAATAGGTGAGTAAAGATCATAGTCCATTCTGGCTATCTCAGATGTAGATGATTCAAAAGAGTCAAATCACAGGAAAAACAGCAAACAGCTTGTTTCCTCGCAGATGGAGCGAAGAAAGGAACAGGGACTCTCAGGTGGCTCAGGGCTCTCAGGGTTCGTGCACCGTAGATCTCATGGTCTCTCCTCTTGGGCGCGATGCTGTATCTGCGCAACACTCTGACTTTAACCTCTCTCAGCCAAAGTCAGATTTCTTTGTGGAATACACTGAATTTCACCATTTTCTTGCATCACCCAATAGGTGTGACCAGGACCTTCAGCAGAAACCACCCCTCGGACAGGTTTGGCCTCTCCTGAAGGAGAAAATACCCAAACCGTTTTGCCTAACAGATTCTTTTCTCTGATAACAGGAACTCTTTCACCTTCCTCCTTTCGCAACAAATCTGATTGGGCAGGTCCAGCTCGATTCACTGAACCTCTGCTATTCACTAACCAGGTTGCTTGTGCTAAATGTTTCTCCCAGTTTTTCAAAGATCCACCCCCTATGGCTTTGAGAGTGGTTTTCAGCAAACCGTTGTAGCGTTCGATCTTCCCTGCAGCTGGTGCATAGTAGGGAATGTGGAATATCCACTCGATGCCGTGCTCTTTGGCCCAGTTTTTTACAAGATTGTTCTTGAAATGAGTTCCGTTGTCTGACTCAATCCTCTCTGGAGTTCCGTGTCTCCACAGGATTTGTCTTTCCAGATCAAGAATGGTGTTACGTGCAGTTGCATGAGGAACTGGATAAGTTTCCAGCCATCCAGTACTTGCCAGAATAGTAGCATAATTAGGAGGAGCAAGCTTAATGAGCTTTTTGGCAAGGCCTGTTCCAACAGGAATTCCATCAGGATTCAGAGTCTTATGATCTCCATACATTACTTCTCTCACAGCAAATTCTCTCAGACACTTGATTCCCTCATCTATTGTGGTCCAAGGCTTAGGGTTCCATGGTAAATCATCTCTGCTGGGGTACCTCAGCGAGACTGCCAGTAGGAGGCATGCCCACAGAGAAACTTTACCAATGCACTTGCCTAGGTGCCTGTCTATGCCTGTATCCTTTGAGAGCATCCCCAACTGAGAGGCCGACTTGTCGCCTACCACCAATGCTGGGGCTCCCATATCAAAACACCTGGCTAGCCAAGACTGGACTGGCTCATTATCTCCTCTGATGTAATCCTTCCTCACATGTCTAATTTCCTTTCTGGGTGCATTAGCTGACTGTATGTCATCCTCATCATCCTCATCATCATCATCATCGTCATCCTAAGGTTGCTGTCCCCATATTCCTATTGTAATCCTCCGTTGAATTTCCTTGAGTTCAGAGGCTCTGCCAGCAGTTGCTAATCTACCAGGGTCTACACCCTGACCTACATCTCCATCATCCATGTGGGGTCTCAAGAGGTCTACCAGAGTTTTAAGGCTAACCCTCTCTTCCTCATCAGAAGGATCTTTCTTAACAGAGGGACCCTGAGTAGAAGGACCCTCATCTCCATCTGCACCATCTCCTGCAGCATCTGCATCTCCTCCTGCAGCTCCTTTACGCTTTCTGGTTACAGTGGCCACCAAATTTACTGGCTTGGTTTTCACATTCACAGCAGAGTTGGAAGAGCAAGTAGCCTTATGTCTTTCTTGACACAGTGCTATCAGTAGCCATATGATTATTCCAAGAAGCAACAAAATTAAGATTAAGGCTAGCACAAGATATCTAGGGTACCACTGGTTCCAAAGACCCTCTGTAGTTGTAAGAGGAGTAACAAACTCAAATGTGTCTGCTAGCAGATCCATAGTTGAGTTACCATAGCTTCTTAGCCCAATAAGACCACAACAGAATTCACCAACATTCAGTAACTTGTTCTTAACCCAAAGAAATGACTTATATGCCACATATCTCACAATCTTGTCTATCATGCAGGAAACAGCCCATCTGTAAACAATCACACTGATAATAGATGAAATAGAATGACTCAGAATCCAAAACAGCTTCATTTTGCTTCCTAATCTGAGCAGAAATAAATCACAAGCAATCGAGCCCCACGTTGGGCGCCAAAAATAAAAAGTGTGTCGGTGTGAGCTGAAATTCCCCCCCCCCCACCCCCAACAATAACCAGGCTAGCCCAGTCTGGAAGCAAATGAAAAGCTGTATTTACAAGCAGAGTCTAAAATCTACAATGAAATGCAATGAATATGTACAAATATACAAAATTCACGACATTCACAAATATATACAATCAACAGAAAAGCACAACCGATCTCCCTTTGCTTCCCCCCAAGGGGACCCTCCCAAAGGGGCCTCTCTCTCTCCCAGGAGCTTCCCCCCAGACCCCCCTGGACAGAGAAGCAGAGTTAGTTAAGCAGAAAGTTGTTAACTTAGCTGCCAAGGTCAGTACGTGTTATCTTCAGCCAGAAGAGAAGAAGAAACAGCAGCCAGACAGCCCAGCAACTGCCCCCACTGCCGAACGCAGAATGTGCAGAATGCCTACTTTGTTTTGGGTAATAGTTCTTAAACATTTCTATCTATCCAATGGAAGTGTTTAGAACAATCGTTATTTTGCTTTCTTACACCCAATGGTGACTTATTTACATTCTTTCACTTTCTCTGTTCTGAACTTTGCAAGGAAAAAATTAAAAAGACAGTTTCAAACCATCACAGATGGCCAGTGGTGGTTTGCTGTCTGTCGAGTGCAGAGCACACACCTGTACGCTTCAGCCTAATAAACCAAAGAGCAAGGATGAGGCTATCACAGCCCTGAACATCTCCTGCTGCCAACAACTTCAGCTGAGCCAAACATTCTTACTACAGGCCAGGCACAAGGGAGCCACAGTCACTCCTGCTTGGCACTGCAGGACACCCATCCCCGTGCTGCAGGACACCCATCCCCGTGCTGCAGGACACCCATGCCTGTGCTGCAGGACACACATCCCCGTGCTGCAGGACACCCATCCCCGTGCTGCAGGACACACATCTCTGTGCTGCAGGACACACATCCCCGTGCTGAAGGACACATCCCTGTGCTGTGGTACCATCTGGTGGTGGGCGGTGGAGAAACAAATGGCAGGAGCCGAAACAAAGCAAGAGTCATGCTCACAGCAACAACTTGCCCCTGCAGCTCTGGAGCTGGGGTTCTCGTGGAGAAGCACTGACTCTGCACAGCCCCAGAAACATAAAATCGTATAATTTAGGTTGGAAAATGGCTTTAAAGACTATCGGAGTCCAAGCATTAACCCAGCACTTCCAACTCCACCACTGCAGGTCCCTCAGCACCACAGCTACAGGGCTTTGGGATTCCTCCAGGCACGGGGACTCCACCAACCCCCCAGGCAGCCTCCTCCAGTGCCTGACAACCCTTTTAAGGAGAAATTGTTCCTAATGTCCAGACTAAAGCTCAGCTGGTGCAACATGAGACTGTTTCCTCTTGTCCCATCACTCACTAGTTGTTCCTCTGGTAGTACTTCCAGTCATCACCAGGCAGTCATTCCAGAGCAGCTGCTGTACCACTGTCAGGTGGGGGCCTGGCAATCCCAGTTGGCAGAGAAGCTGCCAACAATACCATCCTGTCTGTCCATACCAACGCTCCACTTGCAATCAGGGGAAAGATCTCACCAGCAGCTGAAGCCAGTGAGATGCTCAGCCTTGGTTTTGGCAGTGCCCTGCTGAGAGTCCTTGCTTTAAGTCGTCACAGCTCTTGTAAAAAATTGCCTGTTCTCTGGGCTGCCTCAGGCAATAGAAAGCCCCTGAAAGTGATAGCCAGCATGGTAGGGGCCAAATGGCCTGCCAGGCTGAAAGGTGCTGGGCAAGTGAGAGGCCTGCTGTGTGCACTAACCCACAACTAGCAGAAGGTAAGGTGGGTAAGAGGCATGGAGAGTAATCACCCTGTCACAATCCAGGGGACAGACACTTTCCTTCCCTCAGCCTTGTCATTGCTCAGCAGACATTTGCTTGTGAAAAGACCCCTCTAGGGGTCTTGGTGTCTCTGCAGCTGGGCTGGCAGGGGCAGGGGCTGTTGGGACACCAGAATCTTCATGTGCCCATCTGCTTTCTCCTGCTGTCACCCACCAAATGAACTTCTCTCCAACCAGGTATGCAGGAAGAAGGAGTGAGCTTTGTGTTCACATCTGTATCAGGGTGACTGCATTTTGACTACTCTGATACTCTGAGAAGTGAGAAGTCCCAGCCTTGTGATGTGACTGATTCACCACCTCCAGTCCCTGGAGAAACAAGCCCCAGTGGGTGGTGTGAGTGTAGCTGGTTCCTGGCTCCGTACCTCCAGAACAGTCATGTCCTTTGTATTCAGTCTGAAGGTCCACAGAAACCATCAGGAGGGCTGGAAGCCCTCTACTGTGAGGTCAGGCTGAGAGAGGTGATGTGACCCTATAGCAGGGCAAGGAAGCAAAGGTTGCGATCCAAAAGCTGCAGAAAAGGATGGAAGAGAGGGAAAATAAGAAAGGGATCCTGCAGCTGAGCCAAATGAAATCCTGGCACTGTGAGACAAGTCAGCCAGGCAAAATTGCACAGAAGAAAGTAACCCCAAGAAAGATGGCCAAAAAAATAGAGGAAATCAGACAGAGAAATAAGCAGAAAGAGGTGAAGAGCTGTCAGGTGAAAAGTGAGGGCTTTACCACCTGAAAAGGCTTTGGAAAGAAAAATAGTGATATAACCTGGGGAGACTGTTGGCTTGGCTGCAAAGGCATCGACTCACTGCAGACTTGGCTTCTGCTTTGTGTTGCATTGGGAGGCCTAACCTCAGACAGGAGGAATGGGGGTAAGGTCTGCAGAAAGGTGGGTACCTCACCTCCCTCTGCCCCAGCTCCTTCCAGAGTCCAACACTTAAGAAGGAGCAAAGTGTATTAAAGGGAATAGAACTGTTACCGAGGGGAAGATCTGGCAAAAGTGTAACAACAGTGTGCCAGGAGGTGTGTGCAGCTGGCAAAAGTGCAATACACCTTTTATTTTAGACTGGTTGTAGGAAACCACTTGTGTGATTTTGGGTAGTGGGGTGTAATGCTGCTAGTGGAGACAATACGGAGTAGGAGCAGAGAGCCGGGTGCAGCACAGCTCTTGCGGAAACCTGCGGAAATGCGCTGCCACCGCATGCTCCCCGGCTGCAGCTTTGGGGGTCACCAGGCGTTCATCTGCTAGGCACCGGCAAGAGCTGTGGTAAGGCCAGCAGGTGCCACCAGAGGGCAGTGCAGAGCCGAGAGCATGGCCGCAGCCGGGGCTGGGAGAGCTGCTGCGGAGCGGCCGCGTCCAGACGCGCTGCCCTGCGGAGCAGCCACTGCAAAGCACATCCGAGAAGAGGCAAAAGAAACCTGGGGGAAACGAAGGGACATGACTGATGGCGGCTGCCGCCGGGGAGTGGGGGCAAAGCCTGCTGCCCTGGCTCAAAGCCGGCTGCCCTGGCTCAAAGCCGGCTGCCCTGGCAAGAGCTATGCTCAGAAAAGGTCGTTATCAAAGGGCTTCCCCAGAACTGCACCGGGCAGTGGAAGGAAAGCGGCTCTCATCCTGCAGAACACACACAGCTCAGTACAGCTCCGCACAGCTCAGCACAGCTCAGCACAGCTCACAGAATCACAGAAACATGGAATACTTGGAATGGATCAGCTGGTCTGACCTTTCTCTGGAGCTCTTCCAGGCTGTCCACAACACTTTTGTACAACCAGGACCAAAACTAGACATGGAGTTTCAGATGTGGCCTGACAAGTGATGACCAGAGATTATGACTTCTTTATCTCTGCTGCTGATGCTCTTGATGCAGCTCAGCACCATGTTGGCTTTCTCTGCCACAGCAGCACACTATGCCCATGTACTGAGCATTGTAACTCATGCTGACCAGGAATAGTTCATATGTAACTCAGCCTAAGTCACACATAACTCACACACAAATCATCACAACTCAACATAACACAAAGGACACAGAGAGCCAGGCAAAAGGACCAAAGTATGCCCACCAGTACAGCTTGCACACAGCATGGCATCGATGCCATTCACATAGAGTGATTGGTATCACAGATTCACAGATTTGCATTGCATTGGGTTGGAAGGGACCCTCAAAGGTCATCTTGTCCAACCCTTCTGCAGTCAGCAGGGACACCTCCAAACAGATCAGGCTGCCCAAGGCCACATCGAGTCTGATCTTGAATGTCTCCCAGGATGGGGTTTGAATCACAACCCTGGGCAGCCTTTTCCAGTATTTCACCACTGCCATTGTGCAGAACTTCCTCCTGATGTCCAGCCTAAATCTGCCCTACTCCAGTTTCAAACCATTGCCCCTCATCCTATTCAACCCAAATCCCCTTTCTCTCTCCTGCATGATGAGACCAGGGCTGGGGAAGTCCCCACTTTTTAATTCACTCTGATCCATGCTACCAAATACAAATCCTTCTGAAACCTCAATTCAACTAAGATGGATTTTGAAGGAACCAAATGAAAACCCTTATTGCAATGAGCAAACATAAGCCCATCTTCTTTGTGTTTATTATTCCAGTGGAATCTTTAGTCATCCTGTAGCCAGGAAAAGGGCATGGGAACCACTGACCCCCACTGAAAAATCCTCCTTGGGGACTTCCACATTAATTTACAGAATCACAGAATGTTAGAGACTGGAAGAGACCTCCAGAGGTCATCCAGTCCAACCCCCCTGCTAAAGCAGGGTCACCCAGGGTAGTCTGCACAGGAATGCATCCAAGTGGGTTTGGAAAGTCTCCAGAGAAGGAGACTTCACAACCCCTCCAGGTAGCCTGCTCCAGGGCTCTGTCACCCTCACTGTAAAGAAGTTTCTCATGCTGAAATGAAACCTTCTCTATTCAAGTTTGTCTCCATTGTTCCTTGTCTTATTCCTGGAACCACCCAAAGGAGCCTGGCCCCCTCCACTTGACACCCACCCCTCAGATATTGATAGACATTGATAAGATCCCCTCTCAGTCTTCTCTTCTCCACACTAAACTGCCCTAGGGCTCTCAGTGTCTCTTCATAGAGGAGATGCTCAAGTCCCCTAAGCATCCTTGTGGCTCTCCCTTGGACTCTGCCTAGCAGATCTCTGTCTCTCTTGAACTGGGGAGCCCAAAACTGGACACAATATTCCAGGTGAGGTCTTACCAGGGCAGAGCAGAGGGGGGAGAAGAACATCCCTAGCCCTGCTGGCCACACTTTTCTTGCTGCACCCCAGGACCCCATTGGCTCTCTTGGCCACAAGGGCACATTGCTCTCCCATGGAGTATTCAGGTCAGTACTTACTTAAATTATGAAACAGTATTTGTGAAGGGCTGTTGCCTTACTGTGATGTTACCTAACTGAGTGGTGTTGAAGAATGTTTTCCTTCGGTACTATCAACACATGATAAAAAGTTTCTTAGCCTGACCAAAAAAAAAAAAAAAAAAAGCCTTCTACTTTTAAAGAACACCTTCCCAAAAGGTACCTATGAGTCAGTCCTTGATGGTGCTGTGTCATATGGCCCAGGTTGAATCCTGTAGCCTGTTTTCCCAGCCCAGATGTGCGTGGTTTAGTCTGTACTGACTGAAGAGTGGAGTAGGTGATGTTCTGAAGCTGGCAGGTGGTGCTGCAGAGCTGTCCTGTCCTACCTGTGCCTGGGCTTTGGTAACACTGGGTTATGGCAAGTCCTGAATGTACACATTTCCATGAAGCTGGTTTTCAAAAGCTTTCTTCTTTCTCTGTGTGCTACAGCAGTGGCTGCTACCCTGTGCACAGCCTGGCAGGTACCTGTCATTGTGTGATTAAAGCCTGGGGGGGGGCAGGGGACAGCATGGCATAGGCTAGGACAGGCACTTGAAACAGAGTAATTCGGCAAGCAATCCAAACCAGGAGCTTCTGAAGCCAGAGGGTTCAAAGCACTTGGACTAGCATCGGCCTCTAGCAGGACAGCTTAGGGCTCAGCTTGCCGACCCTCACGCCTGGCAAACATCAGCAGACAAACCAGCTGTGCTGGCTTGGCATTGTGCCTAAAGGAACGCTCTCCCTGGGAGGAAAAGCTCACCAGCAGTTCCTTGTCTCATGGAGCAGCTTGGCACTGCAATCAGAACACACAAGTTCTGATTTGCAAACCCAGCCTGGGTATGGGCAGCAGACACAGGTGGCTCCACATGAGCAGAGAGCAGGTCAGGGCTTGCATACAGGCAGGTGGAGAAACTCCTCCACTGCAGGGAACCAGCCTGGTACTTGCTGGCCTGGTGGCTTCCAAGGCCAAGGCAAGGGTGACTGGGAGGGATGTAGCTGATTAGCATAGGTAGCTAGAGCAGTATCCTGAAATTTTTCATACCTGAAGCTTTCCACAAGGCATTGTGAAGGTTGCCAGAAACTGTCTCTTTAAAGCCCAAACCCAAGAAAACATTGGGGGGTGCATGATTTTCTATTCTGGGAAACCCCTTGTTCAGAAAGTGTCCCTTTTCTGCTTAATTTCTGTCCCCTCTCCTCTTTTTCCTGATAATCAGTAGAAGTAGGGCCCCACTGCATTTCATATAAACATCTGCTATTGCACTGGGCTTGCAGCAAGGAAGAGGGCAATTTTCTGTACAATTAGTGCAGAAGGACACCTTCCACTAGACCAGGCTGCTCAAAGTCCCATCCAACCTGACCTACACCCTTATAATTTTGATCATAAACTGGAACAGACACCCACAGCCTCTCTGAGCAGCCTGTTCCAGTGCTTCAGCACCCTCACAGTGAGGGATTTCCGTCTTTGCTGCCTCACAGCACGTTTCAATACCAGAATCCTCTCCTGCATTCTGTTACACAATATTGAAGTATAAATAGTTTTTTTTCTTGAATTACACTCTTTCAGAGCTATTCCACATTTAGGAGAAGGAAAATGTACAGTCAGAGATGCAAGCCCAGAGAATGCTACCTAGGAAAAGCAGCTCTGAGTGAGTCATGATGTGAAGCCTAAGATACCTGAATTGCACATGTGGTGATGTTCATTGCAGTTTAAAAATCATTTCACATGCTTAGAGTCCATTTGAATGGGACTGTAAGGGGTTAAACTCCTCTTTCCAGGATCTGCTGTCTGTTTTCTATCATTCATTGAATGTAACTGGGAAGAGAATTTCCACGTTGTTCCAGCATGGACATCAGGTGAAACCCAGCCCTGCACTGTGTGTTCAACGTGGAGTTTGCACGTGAAGCCTAAGCACAGCTAGGGCTGAGTAGAGCTGAGGGCTTCACATCAGCCACCCCCTCCCCAGCCTAGGTGTGAGCTGTTCTTGTTCTGCTGGCCCCAGCCTGGAGCCCTGCCAGGGAGGGAGACAGTAGCAGGAAGGTTTCCCACAGCAGTGAGCTGTGGAAATCACAGAATGGTGGCGGCTGGAAGGGACCTCTGGAGATCATCTACTCCAACCCCTCTGCTAAAGCAGGGTCCCCCACATCAGGTTTCTCAGGATCACAATGGCCAGGCAGGTTGGGAATCTCTAAGAAGGAGACTCCGCAACCTCTCTGGGCAGCTTGTTCCAGTGCTCCAGCACCCTTGTACCAAAGAGGTTTTTCCCTGTGTCGAGATGGAACTTGCTGTGCTACAGTTTGTTTCTGAAATGCTTTGGAGCTGGCATGTGGGAAGACAAAACAGAAGCTCAGTTGTTTGGCAACCCTTGCAGCAGGATTTTGTTGCTTGATCAGAGGCCAGTACTGCTGGGGACTTAATGCAGCAAAGTCCCTGCACTATTATTCCTTTCCTTGGAGCAAGGATGAAGCAATTCAGAATACAGCCAAACCCTGAGCAGAGCTCTCTGTCTGGAACTAGCAGGCAGCTAGCAGCAGCTCTGTGATTTCTGCTGCCTTGCATTCACCTGCTGGCTGGCTGTGCCTATTGTGTGCCCAGGTTGACCTGCAGAGAAGCACAGCTCTGAGACTTCAAAGGATATAATTTCTGGCTCAGGATTAAATGAAAAATCAATCAACATCACAAGACAGTGTTTTGACTGCAGCCACTTGAAGTTCCACACAGAAAATAAAGGATGCACAAATAATATTACAGACTGGGCAATACAAAATGAAAATATGTGATACAGTAAAATAAGGAAAGAGAAGATTTCTCTATATGTCAGCCCTCCAGACACAAGCAGGAGTGAAGTGCTGGCATCTGCAGAGCCTCTTTCTGCCCTCTGCTACATTCATGCACATTTTGTACAGATGTTCTCTTCTTGGCCCTGCAAGTAGTGCTTAGAAAATAATTCTACTGCTAATCCACTGGGAGGAATAAAATCCTCCTTTGTCCTTTCTGATCACAGGTCAGTGAGATCCAGCAGGCAGAACCAGGGAGAAAGTTTCCAAGGACTAGAAGCAGGAGCTGCATTAATCCTCAGACTGTCAGTCTGGGGGTCACAGATGAGCAGGTCCCATATTGGGTAGGAGATGGTGCCCCTGTATTGCAGCTCAGCAGCATGGATGTCCCTCCTGGAGATAAACCCCAGATGTGCACCATGGCTATGCCTGGTGACTGCACAAGAACAACAGGAGAAGGTGGGGCAGTGCCGAAATCATCCATGGAGAGAACAACAGAGGCTCCTGGGAAGCTCTCCAAAGCTCTGACCCATGCCTCCTCTAGGTATTTACCTTGATGAACAGAATCTTTCTTCCCTGCTGAGGTGTGAGGGTGGAATGGCATGAGGCCCACTCCCTTGCACTGTGGGGATCTGGTGCTTTGCAGAAGCAGCAAGTCCTAGCTATGGGAGCTGTTACCATGGTGGTGGTCCCACCACATGTGGAGGTAAGGTGACAGCTCAGCAGGTCCTGAGCAGAGAGACGTGCACCCAGCACACCTGCTGGGACTGCCTGGTAAGCAGCAAGGTGCTTGGCTGCTGCTAGAAAGGCTTTTCTCACAGCAGCAATTTGCTCTCCCCAGGCAGCAGCTCCATGAGGAAGCTGGGCTGGTTTGAACAGAGGAGGTGCTTCCAGGGTCAGTGCTGAATCTTCCCCACCCCAGGAGAACTTGTCTCCTGGGATCTTGGCCTTGGGATCTTGGTGGTTAGTAAACAGGGCATTTCCAGGTGTATGTATGACAAAAGATTGGAATGCCATAAATGGCTTGTTCAGGTTAAAGAAGAGCTGAGGAACGTACTGGAAATGCATGGAAGTGTATGTGCACACGTGGGAATTATATCCAACAGTAGAGCTGCTGCTCTTGCAGGGAAGTAGAGTAACGGGGAATTTTCCACTTCTCACTTCAATGTGAGGCCAGTCCCACAAAATGTGAGGTTGAGTAAAGTCAAGCTTTTGGGCTGTCCCTTTCCCTGTTATCCACGGGTTTCCTGTTTCATTCTCATGTTTGCCTTCCCAGCCACGCGGCTTAGACATAAACTTCTTTTTCAAAGGCAGATGATACTTTTTACACATGAAATAAGTTCAGCTGATGGACCTCTAAACAAAATATGCACTACCAGGCAACATGTACCAAACTCTTTCCCCAGTGGCATATTTTGTAGTGCTGTTTCTCATGGGCTGGCTCCTCCAAGTGCTCAGTGTACCTTGCTCTCAGGTGGCTGGCTGACCCTCAGCCCTCTTCCAGGATCAAGGAAAGTGCTGGAAGCCTACTCAAGGAACACAAGTCCATGGACTGGTGTCATTCCTGCTGCAGGTGAGTTGATGTTCCTCAGGAGCCAGGTACTTGCATTCATCCCTTCTCACCAGAGATTCTCCTGATACTTTGGAGCCTAAAGCCATGTCTTTGTCTGCTTTCACCACCACAAACACTATACAAATGCATTTTTGTTAGCATCTGAGACAGGAAATACCAAATATATGCTGAGCTAGAGGAGGAGCTGCCAGCACAAGAAAACAGAGCACGCCTTGAACCAATTAGCATCACATATATTCATGCAATGCTTTGATTGTGGTTTCTATTGAAACCCAGAGCCTGCCCAGCTGCACAATGCTATCCTTTTGTGGATGGCAGGACTGGAACTGCCAATCCAATGGTTTGGATTGGTAGTCCAGCAACTTTTTCATGTTGCTTTCTCTAAGGTTAGAGAAGCAGAATGAAGCTGCTCCTGATGGTTTAGAAGGACACAAGTACAAATGTTGTATACCAGCAGCTGAGCAGCAGCTGTACAGGAGAAGTGAGCTGTACACTAGGATCCCTGAGTTTGATATATCGTTTTTTAGAAAATTCAGATCTAAAATTGGAATTGAGATCTGTTTTTCCAATGAAAAATACTTCTGATGCCTGATCTCATTCTGCTTAATGCCTGGGCAGGCTACAGACTGAGTTCTTGTTACTGAGAGACTGTTTATTCGAATCACCACAAAATCACAACTGTCTGCCAACAGAGCACTGGAGGTTTTCTGCTGATGAGGACAAGGACCACATCCACAGTGGCCTGAGTTTGGGGTATGTGATTCCTTGGCTGTATCATTCTAAGTTAGTTAAATAGCACAGTGATTAATCAGAAAATTGGATTAATTTTTCTTTCCTCCAAATGAAGTCAGTGGGACACCTGTCCCTGACTGCAGCTCTGCATCACCACATTCAGTAGGTTGTCCTTGTCATATACCACACAGCATACTCATGGCATCAGTACCTAGCAACCTGGTGGTGAGCTCCCAGACTGTCCCATGTCCTTGTCCCAGGCAGAGAGGGATGCTGAGTAATAACCATGGATTTGTTCCTCAGCAAATGCTGACATCTTATGCTGAGGACCACAGGGTGCTGTGTGCTAAGGTCCAGCAGGGGAAAGCTCTGCAGGAGGTCATCGCCTGGCTCCACAAAACCTGAGCTCTGTGGGTACTGCATCAATTTCTTCCCAGGAAACCTTCACACAAACAGAGTGCACTTCCTCAGCTGGGCCAGGGCAATCAACTTCCTCAGCTGGGCCAGGGCAGTCAACAGCAACCAGGACTCCAAGGGACAGACTGATGAGTGCCACTGAACTCTCCCTGCTGGGCTGATCTTTGTTTTTCTTGACTTCATTTAAAGAAGGTATCTGGATGTGCTTTTGTTGCTGGAACAATCTCTGGAAGGCACACAGTGACTGCAAGCAACAAAGCATCTTTGTTAAAGTACTGTGAGTGACCACCAAGACATGGCTGCAAACTTGAACATGAAATCTGAAGAAGAAACCACAGCCTCATAGTATAGCAAATAGAGAGGATCTGTTGTAACTTGCATGGGAAATTTATTTATGCACTGACGTTTTGAGGCTGTAACTGGGAGTTTTGTGAGAGTAAATACTATTATACAAAGAAAAAGAGAATGTAAGGGCCTGACAACACTGATTCATTACCTTGATTCATTACCTCGATTCATTACCTCGAGGCATTGCCTCGATACATACCTTGATTCATTACCTCAAGGCATTCTGGCATGTAAACAGAAGCCCCCAGACCCACTCCTATGTGCTACTGGACTTGGTCACTGCTTTGCTCTGTCAGCTGGATGAAAGTCAGGCCACTATGTGTTTAAGGACAAAGCTTTTTATTTCAGAAAGCATATTCCCCAGGAAGTCACCAGAGAGCAGCCTGTAGAGTAGCCAGTGCCATGAGCTGAGCTCTGGGGTGACCCTTGCCACAGGAATACAGGGGCAAATGGAATGCATTTGCTCACCAAAGGAACCTCTGCTTTCCTTAGACACTCTGTGATGAAGCCACAAGATACCAGCAGAGTTCTTTGAGAAGAGGATTAAAGGACAGATGTGGTGCTGAGGGGTTGGAAGGGATCTCTCAAGAGCAGACCTTGTTAGGCAGTGGTTGGGCCTCAAAGGTCTCTCCCAACCATTCTATGATTCCATCCAAACCAGCACTGAATTCAGTGACATCTGCATCCAAAATGTGCTTCCCTAAGAACCCCTCAGATGCCTGTCATAAAAGTATTATGACTTTTTCTTGGAGACTCAAGATATTTTTCCCTCTAAACCCTCTCTCTTTCCAATATTGAAATTCACATGTTCTGCCACACACATCTCAGACTCAACCTGTACCACATAGTGGGGAGGGTAAAGAAGACAAACCAGCCAGACAAGTCCAGCTCCCCAAGACAAGGGCAAGTAGGACAACTCACCTTCAGTTAGCCTCTTGTATCTTGGGAACATTTGGGATACTTCTGCTCTGGCATTTTCCCAAAAGCCAAAACTGTCCAGACATGCTAAGAAAAATAAAGAAAAGAGAGAGAGAGAGAACAATCCATTTCATTTCTAACCAGAGCAGGTCAGAAAACACTCTTGCATTTATTTTTCTTGTCCAAGTCCCAAACAATGTTCCTCAACCCTGTTTTGATTTTGTGAGACCAAAGTCAGACAAAGAATGAAAAGCAGCCAAATTTATATTAGATCTCAGGAAGAAATTCTTCACAGCAGGGGTGGTGAGACACAAGCAAAGGTTGCCCAGAGAAGTCGTGGCTGTCCCATCCCTGGAGATGCCCAAGGCCAGGTTGGATGGGGCTTTCAGCAACCTGGGCTAGTAGGAGGTGTCCCTGCCCATGGGAGGGGGTTGGAGCTGGATGAGCTTTAAAGTTCCTTCCAACATAAACCACCCTGTGAATCTATGATCTTCAAGGCCTCTTCCAACTCACCGCATTCTATGATTGAACACTCAATACACATTTCTCAGGGAACATGCTGGTGAGAGTCGATACATGACAACTCTTTTGAAAGTCAGGGGAAACCTTCTTGTTTCAGAAGAATTTGGTGGAGGTTTTTTAAGAAGTGTTTTCCAAAGGCAGTAACCACTTGAGCCTTTCACACTTCTGGTAAAGGGCTGTCACCTTTAAAGATGTCTTCCATGTTTTCTGATTAGCTGGACACAGAATCACTTCAATAATCTTTTTTTTTTTTCTTTCCAGTTTAGATGTGATTTTTATTAAGAACGGCTTTTCCATTAAAATATTCTCTGTTTTCAGTCTTTTCTTAAGTTGGACTCAGTGCTGTAAAGGTAACTCTGAGCTTGTGGACTGCATGGGCTATGGCTTGAGACAAAGTTTGGCCAGTTTATCATTCCAGTGAAGAACCTTTATTAAATATAAGGCAGAGATGGACAAAAAGAACATTATTTTGATGTTTCTGAAAGAAAAGGTCACAGGCTATAGAGCAATGACCAAGATTAAGACACTAAAATTGGAGAAGGTTTCTCACCTCCTCACCTGGCAAAATGCCTAAGATGCAAGGATTTGCCCCTGTCAGTTTGTATCCACAGCACACTCCTGGCTGTTTGGCACAGGCTGAACGCTGTGCAGGCAGCAGATTGAAGCCAGCATCTCACTAAGCTTTTTTCAATAGTGGTCTTGGCCACCACATGCTGAGAAGATGATTTTAATTGTCAGAGAAAGCTGGAAATTGCTGTTCTAACACAGTGCTCTCAGCCAACAGGTTTATTCCCTGTGCTTCTGAACTTGAGATTTAATCCTTTTCCCCTGGAAAAAAATCCCTGACTGCTATAGCTGAAGTATTCTAACCAGAGGAAGGGAGAGAGATGAAAATAGGCAAAGGGAAAAAATACTTTGCCTAACCCTGGCTCATTAATTGAGGTGAGACTGCTAACTGCCTCACGTACTCACTCCTTCATGCCTTTCCTCAGTCACTCACAGCCTCAGTCAACAGAAATGATGTCAGCACACATGGCCTCCCCCTCCACCACTGCCATCTCTGCAGAGCTGGGGCAGCCTGCCCAGCCTTCTCCCCCAGCCTCAGTTGGGGGTTAAAAGTGAACATGTCAAAGTCTGAGAATAGCTTTGGCTGCACATGGGGAAATCAGCAGGGCTCAGTGCAGCACCCTGCTCCTGTGGCACAGTCCCATGGCAAGGCTGCTGGAGGCATGGTGTGGCACAGCTGGCTGGCAGTGGCAGCCACAGCAGGACAAGGTCGCTGATGGATGTGCAGGAATATTTCCTGCATGTTGCAGAACCTGTGCCACTTCGACAGAAGCTGCTATTTTCTTTTGCACTGGCTGGTGCTGAAGATTCCCTAGGGCCCAGTGGCTCTCCAAGCTGGTGAGCTCCTGAGACTGTTAATAATCAGCAGCTATTCCTTTGTGGCTGGGCTGATAGACAGACTGACAGATCTGCCCTCGAGGCAGAAAGTGTTCTGGAACTCTAGCAGCAGCACCAGGGACTGAGTGGGGAGGTGCTGGGCTCTCACAGCTGCCTCCAGTTCTGCAGGGCTGGGGTTGCTGTGTGCTGGTGCAGGGTAAGGGCTGGGCAGAGAAACTGAGCTGCAAACAGCCCCAGTGCTTCTATTTCCTTGCCTTTTCCCAGCAAGCAAGGCCTCCCTCCCAGCTTTCCACGCCAGTGGGGTGGTTTATACTAGTCAATGTAAATTCTATTCCTTACCCCAGTTGTGTGGAAGCTCAGCAGCCCAGCAGGCTGAAGAGAGGTGATGAGTGGATCAAGGAGTTAACCTCCTGGTTAAATGCCACAGTGTGGCACTTGCACCACCAGCTCCCAACATGAAAAATGTGCCCTTATCAAGGAGAGGAGACTGCAGGCTCAGCACTGAGTTACAGTTCTGAGCATAGATCCAGGTCAGCAGTGCAGATGACTGGCTGAAAGCAGTATTTACCTTGCTCCTTAGGCCTGCGTGTGCCAAACTGTACCTGAAGCTGTTCTCCCTTGTGCAAAGGGGAAACTTACATCCAAATGACAGATAAGGCAGACCACAAATCAGCCCTGGAGGAGTAGCTCTGGCACAGGAGCTTTGCTCTGAGTCCACCTGGTGGCTCCTAGGTGGGCTTCTTGCACATTAATGAGGGCTGAAGAGCATCTTACTTCTTTCCTGATGTTCTTGAAGAAGAGACAGATCGTAAGAATGACTAGTGAGGACCAAAGGTTTACTCTATATGTCCTGAGTTCCTTGTGGATTGGCCAGCTGTGGCAGCAGCTCTTGCTGAGCACAGGTTCCTCCAGCACAATCCCCATCGGGAATTGTCTCATGCCATCTTCTTTGGCTCACACCCTTTGCTTTAGCTGCACCAAAACTGTCCCACAGTGAAGCTTGTTGTGTAATGACTTCATAACAAAGGTCCTTGCTGCTCCTATGACATTCATAGGCATGACAAGAAAACACAGCAGGTCAGTGCAGCAGTAAGCACAAAGTGTCTGTCTTCTCCCAGCCTGAGGAGTGCTACTGCACGGAGACACCCCACAGTGAGCTGTGCAGGGCTAGGTGTATCATGTACTGCACTCTGCTTTGCAGCTAGACCCTGGAGAAAGATTCTCTCACTTAAAGAGAGACTATGTCATGACCTTTGTATGCTGAGGATCCATCTGGAGAATTTTAATCACTCAGACAGCATGAATGATTCCAGTTAGCTCCATTCATGATCAATTACAAAGTGTAAGCAGCTTTGCCTTCAGCACAGGCCAGCAGAATATGTACCTCAATAGAAACAGAGCTGTTGGCACTGCATGCTGTAATACCTCTCAAGAGTTATCTTTTTTCTGATATCAATCAGGATATCAACCCAGATCAATACACAGCAGCAGTGACAATGTCAGGATAAACTGGGATTGAGAAGCAATGCAACAGGTTTTCCCATTTATGAACACCACCTTCTATGGACTTCTTAAGAACCACTTTGTGGGATACTCTGCTCCCCTTCACAGAGCAGCACAGTGCCACAACCTCTCCAGCAGCCTGAGTCAATTGTCCTGTTGCTCAGGCCACAAAGGCCAAAAGAGCCAGCACTGACTGAGAAGTTTGCTCTGAAGGGTTTGTAGGGTCCTCTGTCAGCTAAGATGGATCTGCATTACACAGCAGCATTGCTTTTGGTCCCCAGGCAGAGGAACGTACTCAGGTAAGAAGGGGGAAGAAGGAGATGAAATGCATAGGAGAGAGGCATTAGATGGAGAAATTGTAGTTTGGATGGCAATAGAAACAAAGATGGAAGACATCAGAATCACAGAATCACAGAGTGATCTGGGCTGGAAAGGAGCTCCAAAGGTCATCTAGTCCAAGCCCCTCTGCAGTCAGCAGGGACATCCTCCACTAGATCAGGAGGTGTTATGGAATGCTTGTGCTGCCTCCACCCTCTGGAGGTTTTACACACAGCTGTGCATTTCTCACACTCATTAACAGCCACTAGACTCCAAAAAAAAAGAATAGCTGCTTCTGTCTTTTCACAGGCTTGCCAGCTAAGAGACCAAGAAGGTCTCTTTTCCCTTTTCTAAGCATAGAACAGATGAGAGAGAATTTGATTAGCTCTGTAATTTGCAAAGAAGTTTTCAGTGCAGAGACTCTCGATC
Organism: Indicator indicator; assembly: GCF_027791375.1. NCBI lineage: Eukaryota > Metazoa > Chordata > Aves > Piciformes > Indicatoridae > Indicator > Indicator indicator. The sequence goes on from NC_072016.1 coordinate 339,629, forward strand.
TTCATTTTGTTAAGTAGGCCAAACCTGAAGTTTCTCATTATAAGGCATCTCTGGTAGGGTTTGAATTATGTACTGCTTTTTAAAAGTTCTTTTAGAAGAACTTCTTTTGCTTCTTTTCCTTCTCTTTGTAGAATTCCATTTCACTATAGAACATCTTACTCCCAATGCCCATGAAAATTAGGGCTTCACACTAGCTGTAAATATCCTGGCTTAAGAGCTTGGAGGTATCACCAGTGCCTGCTACATTCCTCCTGATCCATCTTTCTTATCTAGGAGGCTTTGAGGCCTCACATTTGGTAACATGCAGCCCCCTCAGCCCTGGGGTCTGAGGTACGTGAGGTCACCACTGGTTAGCTTGTTCAAAAGTAAACCAGATACTGTTATGGCCACTGCTTAGAACAGGCTATTGCCATTTTTCCTGTCCCTTTGCCCTGACAAAGATTTTGTTCCCAGTTAAAGCACTGTAAGTGGTGATGTATAGAAAGCAAAAAACCTTTTTCTATCCTCAGATAGTGAGGCAGCTGTGTCCTTTTGCTCTGGAGCAGCTCAATACATTTCCCTGAAAAACTAACTCAGGCTCCCTGCATCTGTAGGAGATTAATAGATTGTACTGCTCATTGTCAGAGGAGCAAATACTGATTCACCAAGACTCACAGACCAGAAAAGGCCAGGAAAGAAAGCATAAAGCCCACAGGTAAGGAAAGGCCACCAGTCACATCCTTGGCTTTGCTGGGAGCTCAGACACAAACTCTGGCATTGCTCTGCACTAATGACCACACAGGATGCAAGCAGCACCAGGCAGGCAGGAGTTACCTCCAGCCCCAGCTGGCTGCACAGCGAAGTGCTGAAGGTGAGCTCCCCTCAGAAGAGGCAGAAGACTCTCACCCTCCCCACACAGCAGATCCTTAGGCCTGGGCACATGCCATGCCTGCCCTTCCCAGGTGAATCTAAGCCCTAAGGGAATGTATTGCACAATCCCACTTGGGCCATGAGTCAGGAATTCAGTGAATAGCTCATCTCTGACTTTCTTTACATACCTCCTGTCACCAGCAGAGTTTGCAAGTTATTTTCTGGAACATTAATTCAGACTGAGGGAAAAAAAAAAATAAAACATTTTCTCATCATTATTTCAAGACTTAATTCTGATCCCAGTGTCTGGAGCTGAACAAAACCATTTCCCTTCATTATAACTCTATGGAAAGATATTTCATCTTCAGCTGCAGCAGAGCCAAAGAGTCTCCACCTCTGCAAGCCTCCTCCATCTTCTGCTTTCCGATCAGAACATGATGAGGCAGTCATGGAGAGATGCAGATACCTACATGGTCTCTGGAAATTCCTGCAGGGGTGATCTTATCAATGGGGATCTTCTCCAAGCTGATCAATTGCTCAAGGGTGGATGTCAAGAGGATGGGGCCAGACTCTTCAGTGGTGCCCAGTGATAGGGCAAGGAGCAAGGGGCACAAACTAGAACACAGGAGGTTCCACCTAAACATGAGGAAAAATTTCTTTCCTGTGAGGGTGCCAGAGCCCTGGAGCAGGCTGCCCAGAAAGGAGGTGGAGTCTCCTTCTCTGGAGAGATTCCAAACCCACCTGGCCACTGGGATCCTGGACAGCCTCCTGTGGGTGACCTCTCCACCTGCCATGCCATGATTCTGTAATTCTGTCAGAGGTTATTTCTTTGTCTCCTCGTTGTAAGAACTTTTCATAGGTTTGGCAAGCTCTGCTACAATGATGCTGATCTGGAGTGGCTGTGGAGCCAGTGTCACTTGGCCCCTGCAGAGTCTGTGGGGTGGAAGTCCCTGCAAATCAGCAGGTCTCAAGTATCTGCACAAATATGGAGACAGCAGCAGCAAAAATCCTGTGTAAGCCTTCTCCCAGAAATCCTTGTGATGGCCTTTGGGATAGCTATGGTAGTGATTAAAACAGTGACAGAGCGTTGATTTGGAATCCTTGATGATTTCCTTGCCAGAGCCAGACTCTGTGCTCTGATGGCAGCAGACATGTGGAGCCAGCAGGTGGTTAAGAGCAGCCTTTATGGGCTAAGCATGACTCAGGTCTGATGCTGATCACATTGGGAAACATGCAGATAGAGCTGGGGCCTGAGAGAAATTGGAGTCCTGTATTCCTGCAAGGGAAAAGTAAATAAATAATGTTCCGTGTCAACAGCCGCAGGAAATGCTTAGATGTCCCCTTTAATTTCCCTCATCAGTCAGTTCAGATTGCTTTTAAATGGGGATCATAGAGGAGACATATGCTCAGAGAGATTCTAAACAGGTGGTTCAGTTGAACAGAGCTGAACTTGCTCCTTAGGAGGCTAATTTTTCCTTGAGGCTGCATTCTGACTGAATTTCCTAGCAGCTGGTGGTCCATTACATCGTGCAAGGGCCATTCCAATGGGCTCCACAATGAAGTGGCAGAACAGCTCGTCTCACCTTCTTCTAATTGCTTAAAACATCTCCATCTGCCAACCAGAGCACAGAGTTCAGCAGGAGCTGTCATGAGGGGAGCTGCTCAGATCAAAGCTAAAGCTTGCTGTGAGATACTCTGCTCCCTACAGAAAGAAAGTCCTCTGTCACAAGACTCAGAAATGTGCTTTGATCTGCCTTTGGCTCTCAGGAGAATGGTCCTTCCCAGGTGGGTTCTCATCCCTCAGTGCTCAAAAATTGTGTGAGCTCTCCCATCCTTCCCTTTAACCTGCAGGGTCCTCTTCTGTGCAGTTGCGGCTCTGCAGCACCAATCGTTTGAAGGAGCTCATGCATGCGGGTCCTGGCTCAGATCACTTTGTGTGTGAAGATCTGCAGGCTTCCAAAAGGAACAGTCAGCTCTGGAAAGCTGCTGGCACTGAAATTCCCACAGCTCTTTTAAGAGAGAAATATTTACAGAGGTCACTTCTTCATCCTGGGAAGGTTGAGAGCCACAGAATCACAGAGTGGTAGGGGTTGGAAGGGACCTCTGAAGATCATCAAGTTCAACCCCATGGTAGATGTTCAGATGCCATGAGTGTGACAGAGAAGCAGCAGCTCTGCAGTACATTGAGAAGGTGCAAAGTGTGGTGTCAGCTCGTCTGCAATCAAATATCCCAGAAGGGAAAACACTCCACTCTCCTGGAGTTGTTTCTTTGTGTGACAGGAGAAGCCAGCCCAAGAACATAGACTGGGAGAATTAGCAACAAGAGTCACTCTGCTGCCTGGGCAGGGTAGCCCAGGAAGGAGAAGCAGTCGTTCACCTGCTCTTGCAAGGGGAACAATTCTGCATCAGCCTCAGCCCAGCGGCAAAATCACCTTGAAGGAAGAGGAGAGCCAGCAGCTGAGTCTAATGGAAGTGCTGGCACTGGGCATGGCATCAACACAGCATGTTGCTCCTCTCAGGAGTGTGTAAATCAAGACCAAATCCATTCTGAGTAAGACTGTTTAGTGTGGAGAAGAGAAGGCTGAGAGGGATCTGATCAGTGTCTATCAATAGCTGAGGGATGGGTGTCAGGAGGAGGGGGCCAGGCTCATTTGAGTGGTGCACAGTGGTAAGACAAGGAACAGTGGGTTCAAACTTGAACACAGAAGATTTCAGCTCAACATAAGGAGAAACTTCTCTACAGTGAGGGTGACAGAGCCCTGGAACAGGCTGCCCAGGGGGGTTGTGGAGTCTCCTTCTCTGGAGACTTTCCAAACCCACCTGGATGCATTCCTGTGCAGACTACCCTAAGTGATCCTGCTTTGGCAGGGGGGTTGGACTGGATGATCTCTTGAGGCCCATTCCAACCTCTAACATTCTGTGATTCTGTGAGAGATAAGATTCTAAACCGCTGCACACAGAAGGGGGAAGGCAAAAGGCCTCAGCTAACAGCTTATGCTCTTTGCAGCCTGCAGCAACAACTCGCAGCGTGAGAGAGGTTTTCTCCAGCAACATCTGGTTCCATAGTGCAAACAAAACAACTGTTTACACAAGGGCATGTGGAAAGGTTTGACAGATGGCATTCACTGAGGAATTTCAAAGAGCTGCCTGTGTTCAGTTTAGACTCAGATATTCCCTGTGTCCCACACGCAGGCTGTGTACATCGTAGCATCATCTTGGGGTGCCTACACGAGACGCTGGGCTGAGCTGTGCCCTCTAACTGGCAGGCTGAGATTAAGCAGAGTTTAACCACAATTGCCACACAGTACAAAGGGCTGCTCAATGTCTTCCACAATAAGTATCAATAACAAATTCAGAAAAAAACTATCCCAAACACTGGCAGAGGACTAGACACCAAATAGATGCTTACAGGCAGCAGCTTCTTGACATGGCATTAGGCATCACACGTTAACACCAAGTTTGGATCCAGAGTGGCATCGAGGCTCCCATCGAGCAGGACCACTTTAGTTGCTTAGAAGGAACACTGGAGCACTTCTCATAGCGCTTGCCCTGCTGAGAGGAGTTGAAGTGTGCCTAATCAGACAGAAGTCAGGTCAATGCCAGAAGCTTGGCTAAGGTTGTGGTGAGCTCAGCCACCCCAGGTGTATAAAGTTTCTGTGTCTATATCATCGTTCTGCTCTTATCTTCCAAGATCCAGAGTCGATGTTGTGACCTCAGGAAGAAAAGATGCATGACTAGGTAACATTTTTTATTACTTAATTACAGATCTATAATGTCTACTCCATGCCCCTATGATAAAACAAAATATCATTTTCCAGTGACCAGGAACCCCAAGTTAGCTGAAATCAGCTGCTTTACCCTGATTTCTCTCCAAATGTTAAGCTCAAAGCTTGGATGGCATTTCCAAATGCTTTGTAAATATATCAGGCTCCTGAACTGGTGTAGCAAAAGCCAAGTCAAACAGGAAAATTCCATGGGCATTTCCATTGGAACAAATTTCCTGCATACCAACATATAAAATGTAAAAATCAGGATCTCGTGAGTGCCCCATGCTCAGCTCACGACATTTCCCATAGAGGAAAGAGAAGCTGTGAATCTGAGATGGAGTTTTATGGTTATCCATTCTGATCACTACACAATGCAGGCTAGAAAGGGACTTTTATTGGGTTATTTCTAAACCAAAATTCATAACTTTTAAAGACATTCTCATTTTTCTAGCATATCTGTCACCACTTAAGTTGCAATAAAGTTTAGTCTTGCAGTTAAAAATTTGCAACTCATTTCTGTTCTGCTTTTTATTCATTTTATCAGTCGTTTTCAGCTACTAGAGCTGAGAATTCCATCGTCTGCTGAGCCAAAAGAGCCCTCTGCTGTTGGGAACCTACTTCCACCAAGGGGGCCTCTAGCCCACAGCCAAGTGTTCAGTTGCACAGTGCAGAGAAACAGAGGGTTTTCAGGTTTGGGTAGGAAATGTTCCCTAGTGTTTGGCAGACAATGTTTCTCGTGGTGGCATCCTTCTTGCAGCTCTGTTCTAGAAGGGCTCTAAAGCTGCCAACGGTTGCATGGGTTGGCATTGCAAAGAGTGGCATTTAGATTGCAGTGAGATTCGGGAACTCTTTCTCCCTTGTCTCCCTTTCTCCATTTTTCCGAGTCTCAGATTTCACTCTGAAATGGTTATCCTTCAAACTGACATTCAGAAAAACAGCTCAGGTTGGGATGTTGTCTTTAGTGTGAACCAAGCAGCCAGGAGCTGTGTGCATGGCACCCTTCACTCTCACAGCGAAGGCATCTTCCTGCAGCATGTTTGATTTTGCTCTGTGTGTGTTGTAGCTTAGCCACTTCATCCAGGGTAGAAGACATGAAGTTACAAAACTGTAAGATGATAGTGCCTGCAGGTCTAGCAAGAGCCCAAGGGCTGAAGCTTTCTAATTCATTTTCATGGCTCTTGTGAAAATACAGCTCTCATGGGGGGTGTGGAAATGGACCTCTGACCAAAGGAGACCACAGGGAGACCACTTTACTGCTTGAAGCTGCAGGTCTGTGTTCATTGACTGTCAGCTATGAGAGTTTTTCTGTTGCAGTGTTGCTACACTCAACCTGACTGCCGGTCCTGGATGCCCTTGGGCTTTCTCTTGCATCACCCAGTTGAATGCTCCATCCTGCTCCAAGGTCTTCCAGAGCAATCCATGGTGAAGCTTGCAAGAAAGAAGGGCCCTTTCTAACAGGTGAGAGCAGTGTCACAGCCTGTTGCATCCCCCTGCCCACCACGAGCAGTAAGGGGCACATAAAAGAAAAGAAAGAAGTGGCAGGGGCCATCTGGCTGTGGACACATGGTTATGGAGTCTGTCATCTCTTCAGCAGCCAGCAGAGTGAATTCATGTAGTGGGAGCCAGGACTGGGGCATCTACTCCAGCAAAGCCAGGCAGCAGAATGAAATACTAATGCCCTCTGCATCAGACTTACAGCAGCTTACACCTCCATGCGCTGCAGTCCTGTGTGATCAGTCCAAAGCAGCAGGCTGTGGCAGCACTGCTGGTTCTCAGCATGAGCTGTGCTGCAGGCTGGGGAGATGAATGTGGATGGTGCTTGCAGCTGCTTTCATCATTAATTACACTTCTGCAGGATCTTATTTAAATGGATCCAGCATGTCTGAGATGATCTCAAGGAAGCGTTCAAGAAGCTGAAAGGAAACAGGGTCCCTGAAGCCACAGGCTGACCTTGGTTTGGTTGCTGTCACCAGTGTCACTGTGGAGATCTCCATGGCTCACTTGGTTTGAACAACAACCTGATCACAAGATCTTCCTCACCTTTTCCTGACATTCAAAGGAGACCCCAGAGTTGGAATCTATTGTCTCAAATCTTCACAGCATGCTAATTGTGCATGTGATTAATTTTGCTAGTTCTCTGGATGCTGTTATCAAACTCCAGTTTAATTCTCTAATTAGCCTGTTTTGTAAATTAATTAGGCTTTTCTATCCATACTGTGAGGGTACGTTCTCTAATAACCTTTGCTGCAGCTGGCATGGCTCATATTCTCATTTTGACAGAGAATAAGGAGGCTGCAGAGATGTGAAGTTCCTCCAATTTCCTGACCCACATTCTTCATTTTCTGACATACAGATTGCTGGTGGGTCAGGAACAGCCCAAAGCCTCAGCTGCCTTCTGCACAGGCAGCAGAGAACTGATGTGGGGAGGCACGTTCGGAGTAGCTGGGTCACCATGGGAGGTCATCAGTCATAGTTTGTATTGCAGGGGTTTATTATGGGATGTAAACTGTCACAATTTCTGTTCTAGGTTTGAGACGTGTTTGGAATGCAGCTACTTCTTGGTGTCTGCCCACACCAGCCCTGCTCAGTGCTGCCCATGGACTTTGGCTGGGTTCCATCTAGTTCCAACCCTCATGCCATGGGCAGGGACACTTTCCTCTAAATCAGGTTGCTCAAAGCTCCATCAAACTTGCCTTTGAACACTTCCAGGGATGTGGCATCCACAGCTTCTCTGGGTGACCTGTTCCAGTGTCTCACCACCCTCACAGTGAAGAATTTCCTTGTGTCTATTTCTAATTTACCCTCTTTCAGTTTAAAGCCACTACCCCTTGTGCTCCCACCACATGCCCTTGTCAAAAAGCGAGGCTAATGCAGCTGGGAGGCTCCAGACCACCCATGGCCGTGGGGTGAACCCCCTGAGAGCAGCAGGCTGTACACACTAACATACTAACAAAAGAGGGGGAGATACAGCACAGCTCATTGGCTGGGAGATGCCCCATCCCTGGAAACATTCTAGGTCCCCTTGGATGGGGCTCTCAGCAAACTGATCCCAGTCACAGATGTCCCTGCTCACTGCAGAGGCGTTGGACTAGATGACTGTCAAAGGTTCCTTCCAATACAAAACATCCTATGCTGCTGTCATCCCACGAACATCGTGGGGAAAGGATGGAAATTGGTGTTTAACAACACAAACCATGAGCTGCCACCATTAGCTGCTCCTGAAGCAGCTGGGAATGCTGAAGTGATCTGAAATAACTGGCAGTGACTCCCCCAGCACATCTGCCCCGAAGCACACACCGAGGGCCTGAGGAAATCTTGGCGTGGATGATGGACAGCACCCTTGGGGTGCCCATCCAAAGCAGACAGGGCTCCACAGCCTTGGGGTGCCCATCCAAGGCAGACAGGGCTCCACAGCCTTAGGGTGCCCATCCAAAGCAGACAGGGCTCCACAGCCTTGGGGTGCCCATCCAAAGCAGACAGGGCTCCACAGCCTTGGGGTGCCCATCCAAGGCAGACAGGGCTCCACAGCCTTGGGGTGCCCATCCAAAGCAGACAGGGCTTCACACTCCTGCAGCTATTCTGACATGAAGATGGCTTCTAGCTTGTTCACTGGGCTGATTCACTGCCCCTTTGGGGGATGTGGTAGCATTTTCCAGGCATCTCCTAAAAATTCCATTTACAGTTTGAATTAATCCATCAGCCCTGGGCTTGTCACAAGATTCATGCTGGAACTCTAACAGGTTTGGACAGGAGGGAATATTTCTAGAATAAACAGAAATGCAATCAGAATGATAGAATGGTAGGGGCTGGGAGGGACCTCTGAAGATCATCTAGTCCAAGGCCCTGCTAATGCAGGTGCACCTGGATCAGGTGGCACATGAAGACATCCAGGCAGTTTTGGAATCTTTCCAGAGAAGGCTCCACAACCTCACTGGGCAGCCTGTTCCAGTGCTCTGTCACCCTCAAAGTCAAGAAGTTTCTCCTTAAGTTCAAGTGAGACCTCCTGTGTTCTCATTTGTTCCCATTGCCCCTTGTCCTATTACTGGCCATGCTCATGACCTCCACCCTTTAGATACTGATCAGCATTTATAAGATCCTCTCCCATACCTATGTTTTCCAGGCTGAGGAGCCCCAGGTGTCTCAGCCTTAATCAAAGAGATGCTCCAGTCCTCAAATCATCCTCATGACCCTCTCTCTCACAGTTCCTTGTCTCTCTTGAACTGGGAAGCCCAGAACTGGGCATGATATTTCCGGTGTGGTCCTCACCAGAGCAGAGTAGAGGGAGCCTGCTCATCTCTCCTCTCATTTGGACCTGCTCATCTCTCCTCTGAATGCAGCCCACAATATCATTGGCCATGAGGGCACATTGCTGGTTCCTGGTGAACTTGTCCCTCATCAAGAAGCAACAGCCCCCCTGAAACTGCATCTCCCCATGGAGAGAAGGCTTCCCACTGGTTGATGCTAATGACCCCACATCACTGTTAGCATTGAGCCCCTTTGCACCTTAGACTTCAGTGATGGCTTGGCCCTTGTTTGTGTGGGGTCGTGATCTGCATCTACCTGGGGGTGCAGCAGCAGCAATCTGAGCTAATCCGCCCTCACCACTCTTTTGTGAGAGATCCCAAGCCACACAGAAAGGTTACTGAACACTGTAGGCACCCACACATGGCACCATTTCCTAAGAAAAAGCTGCCTGATGGCATCACCTTCCAGAGTGGCAGTAGGCATTTTTAGGAGCTCCTGCTGCTTTTGTCTCCCCTAAGCTCCTGTACAGGGAGTTAGACATCCAATTATAGCAATTTTTCCCATCCAGATCATGAGCCTCCTCTTCAGAATTAGCCTGAATTAATGCTAAATTTGGAGAAAGCAGAAGTTACACATCATTATCATGTTTGTCTGGACAAAACCAAATCCCTGACCTCAATTCCAAACCCTCATTAGCAGCACTTGTAAAGGAGGTCAGGCTTCGGTGCCTCCTGCCTGTCACAGCAGACAGCAGCTGTGGTGCCCAGGGCACACTGTCCATCAGGCTCAGGAAGCCAGAAGCTCCACCACTCACCTCTTCTTGATGCTGGGCAAAGACTTGACAATCTACTTTACACCTAAAATGGCAAGGATTCATGGCCAGTGCCTCTGGGAAATCAGCACTGACAGAGCCAACTACCTAGGAGAAGTCCAAATTATACAGACATTGTCCTCCTGTGACAGCAGCTCTGAAGGCAGGAACTCTGAACCTTCCAGAAACCTGACTTCTCCTTTCTCTCCCTTTTCTTTCTTACATCCACGCCCTCCCTCTCCTGAGGTCTACCTAAGAGCTTGTCTGGTGACAGCAGCCTTCAAAATGTGTTTTGCTGGCAGAGTCCACTTGTGCTGGCAGCTTCATCCTTGCTGTTTAGCAGAGATGTGTTTCTTAATGCTCTTCGTGATTAGGTTATTGTACCTAAGGCATGCAATGTACCTTACGGTTATACATTTGCACAGTCACCATCATGTGGGGACAATCTTTTTAGCAGGATCTTTTGTGACAGCAGAAGTGGTGATAGTGTGGAATTAAAAGAGGAGATTTAGACTGGATAGAAGGAAATGATTTCTTACACAGAGGGTGGTGAAACAGTGGCCCACGTTGCCCAGAGATGTGACACAAGCCCTATACCTGGAAACATTCCAGGTCAGGCTGGACAGAGCTCTGAGCAAACTGATCTACCTGAAGATGTCCTTGCTGACTGCAGGGCAGTTGGACTAGGTGACCTCTCAAGGCTCCTTCCAAGCCAACCCAACATGTAACTCTATGATTCTACATAACTTGATTCAACGAACTCTACACTTGAAGCCCTCACGAGTTCTCTTCTGCTATATGCATGAAGCCACTTTTTGAGTAGAACTCCAAACTGTCTCTGTTAGGGGAATATCCTACCCTCAGTGAAAAGGAGAAATGTTCAAGTCTGCTTCATTTCCTTCAGCAAGCACCTTTATGACTCCTTTATTAATAGAGCTGACAGCTCACCAGTTCTTCTTTTCTCTTTGTGGCCCAGCAAAAGCAGGACTGCTCTTCATCACCATTTTAGCCAGGAAATTTGCACTGAGATGAGACCTCAAAAGCTCTCTTAACAGCTGGGAGCCTTTTACAGTCCCTCTTCTAAACAGGATGTCTATAAAACTGGTTGGCATCTTACAAGCTGAAGGTTCTTCAAGAAATAATTTGGAGAACAGACTGCAACCAGGTGAGGCTTTGCTGAACAGATGCCACAATTTTCCCTGCCTTCTCCTGGTCAGGATGGTGGAGTACCACTCACAGTCAGCTTTTTAATTAACAATCCTAATATAAATGTTCCAAACCAAAACCATCTGGTAATATTAAAGTTGTGTTCCCATAGAGTCCCAGCATGCTGGGGGTTGGAAGTGACCTCTGGAGATCAGCTATCCCAACCTCCCCACCAAAGCAGGTGGGAAGGTTGCCCAGACTGCAGTGTCCAAGTGAGTTTGGAATGACTCCAGAGATGGAGACTCCACAACCTCTCTGGGCAGCCTGGAGGCTCTGCCACCCTCAATGTAAAGAAGTTCCTCCTCATGTCTGGATGGAACTTCCTGTGGTCCCCTTTGTGCCCAATATACAAATCCATATTAAATCACAAGTGGATAATGCAAGTGCTCTTATCAGCTGCCTAAAAATGCATTTTTCCCAAGGAGAATAAAGAAAGTCATGTACAGAAAGTTAAGCAACAGAGGCAGGTTCATGCAGCAAGTCAGTGCCAGAGGTCAAAGCATCACAGCTCCGCCAGTCGCTCTCTGTGCTCGTGGCTGGACCATGTGTGGTTGCTAGTGCAAAGAAGCTGGACAAAGGGAAAAGAGACAAGAAGCACTGCTGTGCCTGGGGAAAGGGAGAAAATCAGACCAGAACCAGTTTCCTTTCTTTTGGGCCCTAAATCTGATTTTGAAAGAGTACAGCATTATGGCTGCTCCTCTGTGGAAAGATGAAGAGGAACTCCTGACACTTCACAACTAATACCTTTTGGCATTTTATTTTTAGAAGCACAATTACAGTCTGCTCCACAGAAACAAGGACCACAACTGTCCCATTTGAAACCTTTCTTTAGAGCACAGACATTTATTTTCTGGCAAGGAGATGAAAGAGACTGACAGGCCAAGCAGAAATGTCTGTCTACAAAGGCAGTGTTTCTGTCAGGTTGATAACAAAACCTTCTGGTTCAACTCTGTTTTCTTAGCAAAAAGCAGTTACTGGAAAAAATGAGCACTGTAATAAATGCAGAAGGAAACTACATGAAATGCTGCTCAGTATCTAAAAGGCAGGTGTCAAGAGGATGGGGACAGATTCTTCAGCAGTGCCCAGCCACAGGACAAGGGGCAACAGGCACAAATTGCAATACAGGAGGTTCCAGCTGGACGTGAGGGTGACAGAACACTGGTGCAGGCTGCCCAGAGGGGATGAGGAGTCTCCTCTGGAGAGATTCCAAACCTGCCTGCACATTTTAGCAGGGAGGTTGGACTGGATGATCTCCTGAGGCCCTTCCAACCCTACCATGCTGTGATTCCATGATTCTATGAAACGACAGCGCAAGCAGTAAGGAAAAAAATGACAGAACAAGTGGGTTTCCCGACAGGGAATTGAGACAGGACTCGAGGGGGCCGTGAATCGATGGAGCCTGAAGGAAGTCAGCCTGGCCCAAGGGAGCGCAGGGCTGGCTGGGCACCGCGGGGCTGCGTGCTGGGCAGTGCTGCGCCACCAGCGGCGAGCTGCAGGCAGGAGCTGGGCTCTGTAAACACCACCTCATTAGGCCCTTCTGACAAGAGCACTGCTGTACATTGGAGCTGGGAGCCATGTCTGCACAGGGCTTGAGGCTGCGGGCTGGCAGCTCTCGGGCAGGAGGAGGCTGTGGCTGGCGTCTGAACATCGCAGGCGCCGCCGCTGCTGGCCCTGAGCTGGGTGAGCAATGACAACACTGTTTGCTCAGCAGCAATGGCAGGGGCAATGCTCATGCTTGCACAGGAGTAACTACTGAAATGCTACAAAGTGTAAATCAGCAGCAACTGACACCCACTTCCCACAGCTTTAGAAATTGCAAGGATTCCCCCCCCCCCTCCAGATTCATGATTTTTGGTGGAATTTGGCTGCCTGTCTGGAAATTCCTGAATCTTGCTTTGTCTTTCTCTACCCTACTGCTTTGTTTTAAGCTGCTGATGTTATCCAGGGCATTGTCAACATTGCCTTTTACATATTTCTTTCTTTCATGACAGTCTTAGACAAGTAGGCAGGAGGAATTTACAGGGGATTGGGTGGAATCCTAATAAATATTTTCCACTGCAATTACAAGGTTGGCCTCCTCATACAAATTAGTTATGGAAAAATACACTTAATGCCACTACCCAGATCTTCCAAGATAAGATGAAGCTAACGTTGCTGCCCTGCAGTCCATTAGTCTGGTATGTTCTATGGACCACAGTCAGAAGTGAACCATGTAGAAAGTGGCTGTAAGTGATCCTCTAGCTGACCTGAACCTCTGAAGCTAATTTTCCACTACCAAGGTGAAGATAAATCTGTTGCAGCAGAAGAAGACATTCTAGGCACATCACAGCCTTCTGGCCTGCTGTGCTGGCCCTCAGGTTGCTTGGACACAGTTCACTATGTATTCCTGGAGGCTTGTGGATATGGGAAGGCTCACAACATGGAGTATTTCACACAGGAAAAATGAGACACTGGAAGCCTCTTAGTTTGTCTGTGGGGGTTCTTGAGTGTCTTGAATAATCAATGCTGCCCTGCAGTGAAATGCTGGGACACGAGGAGGTGTATGGCTATGGAAGGGGGATGACCACCAATGAGCCTCACCTGGGCATTCTCCTCCTCCTTACTGGCTTAGAGGCTTTCACCCATATTCACACACTGCCAAGAGACTCAGGACAGAGAATGACTTTCCCACCCTGCTTAAATGATGCTCCCCAAGGTCTCTAAGCAAAAGATCTGCTGAATTGAGAATGAAACAAGGAAAGGATTAAAGAAACCCTAGCTGACAGCTCAGCTTATGGTAAAACTGTGGGGAAGAAGATCTGTTCCCAAAGACTGAATTGAGGATAGTTTATGAAACCAGTCACAATGCTCACAGCTGTTAAACAGCCCAGAAGTTCTTAGCTATGACCATATCCCACACATGGCAACTTCATTGGTAGGACAGGTCTGGTGAGTGAAGTTTTCTTTTCCCTCTGCACTGGAGATGAATCTGTGTGCTTTAACTCCAATGTGCCTACACAAACCTTCCCCTTCCATGACATGCTGCCTGCCTGTCTGGAAGCTCACTTCCGTCAGTCTGCTCCCCTGCCCTGGCTGTCAGCCTTGGGAGGGACGTGGAAAACACACATCAGACACGTTGGAGCAGACAGCAGCTTTGGACTGTCATTGACTCTCTCATGAAAAGAGCAGCAGAAGCACTGCCCTACAATGAGGCATTTTCCACCAGACCTGACACAACATTTTGGCCAGCAGTGGAAGGACTGGAAGGCCACAGTAGCCTTTGGGATAATGCAGAAACAAGAAAAATACCCTGAACTTGTAGTGAGAGTCCTGGGGGGACTTGAGGTGCAGGTAGCATGTGCAGCAGAAAGGATTCTGAGCACAATTTCTTCTTCATCTCCATTCTGTGTCCCCTGCACGGCTCCACTCTAATGACTTGATGCCTATGGCTGCTCCTCTCTAATGACTTGATGCTTCCCTAACACCTTGGTTGGAGGTAATCCAGATGTACAGGGAAGGTGTGAGATGTTGATGTGATCACAGCATTCAGAGGAGTGTTTGCAAGGAACTCCCATAATTGGTAAGACATGCTGACCTCATGTGACTGGCAGCTCATGTGAAACAGATGTCAAGTGCCCTTAAAACTGAACGTTGCCACTCAGCATGAAATAATCAAAACATGTGAGTGCATGAAGCAGCTCCCTGGAGACAGAGGAACTAAGCTTTCATTTTTCCTCCTCTGCTGACAAAGAGGCCTTCAGTAATGGTCCCTGCAAATGATCTGGAACCTTTTGTGAGTATCTGCCAGGATATTGTCCAAAGTTAATAAAATCTGCTTGAGCTGGGCTTGCCATAATCAGTGTGAAGGAAGCAAAACCAGCCTGAGATGCACCATGGGAAGTATGTGGCTAAGTTTCAGTATTTCCAAATTCAGCAACCCAAATGTCAGTGGTACTCTTTATGATGTAACTCTGCCAAAGCCAAGGAGATCTCTAACAGTGCTGAACCTGTTAATGAGTGGGATATACAACCACACTGTGAGAAACAAACTGCCACAGAAATCTTACAGTTTAATCATACAAAGGAGATTAAAAAGGGAGATGTTGGTCTCTTAAAGGTCCTTTTCAATCTAAGCTATTTTATTATTTTTTAAAATTAAATACTTAAAATAGATTAAAAAATACAATGGTCACCATCCTGCTTCCTTGGCAGAATTAGTGCCAAGGACCTGTGTGGAAAACCATGTTGGTGCATTTCACTGCCAATATTAGTGCAGTTCATGGTCAGGTTGGATGGGGCTTTGAGCAGCCTGGTCTCATGAGAGGTGTCCCTGCCTATGGCAGGGAGTCGGAACTAGATGGTTTTTAAGGTTCCTTCCAACCCAACCCACTCTGCAATTCATAGTTCAAACAGCTCAGTATTTGTCATATGAGATGGCAAGAAAACCTCTCTGTAACTTTATAGTTTTTTTCATACCACCTATTGATAAACATTTGCATGGCCTTAAAGCTTCACTTCATCTTTAGAGCCCTTTCAAACAGCTTTGCCCAATGTGCTGGCACAAGCCAATCTTAATGGCTATTAGTCAAGCCCTAACAAGTTGCTGACACAGCTGTGAAATGATATTGGCATATCTGGAGATGTAAGTCTGACAGGGATCTTTGATGCCTTCTGTGAGACAAAGAAAACTCAGTTCAGAGCTTTCCTTTCCCTTGAATTCTTGCACTTCCACTGTTCTACCAAGTGAGTGCCTTATGGAAGGGACTTCCAGCATACTGCCAAAACCATATGATTATGAAGGTAAATAAAACCAGCTCTTCCCACCTTCAAACAAAGATATTAGATATAAATAACAAAAGTCCACTAAATTACGGTGAATCTGTTTGGATTTGGACACAAGCTGAGCAGAGATGTGGTGTTCATGTGGGAGTATCACTGTGTGAATTCATTACCCCAAAGGAATCCCATCCACTTCTACCTGCAAGGAACAGTTTCCTGCTATTCTCTTTAAACCCCAGTCCTTACATACAGGAATGTTAAGAAGTACTCTCTGGTGCTGCTGCATTTGCCAGCTCTATCACATTTAGCACGACAAGCAGCTACTACATTTATGTGTCCCCTTCAGTTCCCACTGGACTTCCTCCGTGGCTTCTCACTGAGGCTGTGTGCACTGAAGCAAGCCCAGGGAAAGAGGCCTTTGAGCAGGTTTCAGACAAACCCCACACTGCATTTCCCTGCTGCTGCCTGGAATGTGTTAAGCATACTGCTCACACTCTGCATGGCACACGTACAGCAATCCTGGTCCAGGAAATACCAGACTGAAATGTGAGAGTTGTTCCTTCTCGAAATGCGAGCACTGGCAGGGGGTGATGTCCATGGGAATTTGCTGGAAGTGGCTGTTTTCCTAGGAGTAAACCAAAAAGGACATTTCAGCTGCATATCACCCACAGCCTGGCTGTGTGCACAGTGGGGACATTTCATTCCATTTCTCCAACTGCTCCATAAAGCTGCTGTCATCCACTCATCTCTCTTGTCCTACTGCTGGCTCAGTCTCACAGCTAAAATAAAATGCACATAAATTTTTCCCATTCCACAACACAAAAACCTCTAGACCATTGCCTAAGGCAGACCTACAGTCTTTCAAATGCTGATAAATCAACCAAAAATGAATAGTACAAAAGTCTTTTGGGTTCTCCTTTTTGCGCTGCTAGCATTATAGACTTTCTAATCACAAGGCAACCTCTTCAGTGCCTTCCCTGTTGACAATCCTGCTGGCTTTGATCCAGCAGCAGTTGCCAAATGTCAGGGCCAGACATTCTGGGGCATGAGGAAATGCTGTCCCCATCACAACAAAAAAACCCCAAACCCTATTGCATTCTTTGCAGAAATGCCAGCCATTCTTTTGAGCTTTGTTTATGTCACTGGTTAATGCTGGCTTTCTTAAAAATGCTGCTGCTGATCTGGTCAGCACAGAAGGACAAAGTAAAGACATCTCTGGAGAAGGGCACACAGAGATTTTTTGTTTCTCCAGCAGAAATGTCCTGGTGCAAATGTATCTGATCTAAACAGCCCTAAATAACAACAATGATGGGTCCAGGCTCTTTTCCACATTCCAAGCACTTCTGCTGTGAGGGGAGCCATCACCTAGAGGGTGAGGTGGGGACGCTCAAAGCATGACAATCCCACAAGTCCACTGCTTGCTGGTAAAAGGGTTCAGGTAGTGAAAATGATGTCATAGCTCAGGGAAGTGCAAGAGAGCAGGGAACTTTTGTTTCCACGGCAATGTGAGCTCGTTCTTCAGATACAGAAGCAGGGTGCTGAATGATTGTCTGAAGGCCACGTTGTCAGCAGAAAAGTTAGAGAGACTGCATGGGGCTGGCTTCCCCCAGAAGGATGTATGCTGCATCTCTAGCCAGTTACCAGAAGGACTCGCTGGAGGAAACAATTGCCTTCAGTTGTGCTATCTGCTTACTTTAGAGTCTGTTTAGCTAAAGGAAACAGCAGGCTGCTCATGGAGGAGGGGAGCATCACTGGTTCTTCTCTAGACTCACTCAGATTTTGTACCCTTATTTGATATACTCAGGGCCAAACATCTTTTGGGCATCCCTCACCTGGTAAAATCATTACATTCCCTCTAAAGTCAAATGCCTCTTAAAAATGAGTGAAATGCCTCCTAATGAGAGCCTGGGTTTATTTACAGTCACTTTTGCAGTAAGAGGCACTCTTTCCGGGATCTGCCTTACCAACAAGTGCAAACAGGCTTACCAACAAGTGCAATGCCTGGAGACCCCAGGGATATCCAGAGGTGAGCAGAAGGCCACCTAACTAGTGTCTGTCTCTGTCACATTTGTAAGAGACAGGCACCTAAGAGACACAGAAATGACTGCATTTCCCATTGTCAGTTTCAGGTTCCTATCTCCTCTGAGATCGTCTGACCTTGTTGACAAGCAGGGCCAAATGCTTCATGCACACCGGAAGATGGCTGTTTAAATAGTGTAATTTCCTTGTCTTGCTCCATGATTTACTACCAATCTGAGCTATAAGGGAGCAGAAACTTCACTGCTGCTGGGAAGTTATTTTTAGTGTCCTTTTCTTGCCAAGCATATAGAAACCTTATGTGCTACCTCAGAAAGTTACCCTGGAACAGCAGTGAGAGAGGGATGCCTATTCCTTCACCTTTTCCTTCCAACCACAAAGCTGTTCTCCAATTCACAAATGGTGCACATATTCCAAAGGAGAAGCTGCAGGGGTCTGCTTGAAGTTGAATTAAGCATAAATGTGCAAGGTGTAGTATAAATACAAAGAGCTTGAATCAGGATGGTTCTTAAACAACCAACTCTGCTTCTCCTCAGTGCAAACTCGTTCCTCAATCTGAACTTCATGAAGTTATGGCTGTTGACAGCCAGACACAGCGAAACCAGGCTGCAGAGGTGTGAGGGAAAACGTGCCACCGGTAGAGCCCAGTTGCCCAGACACAAACCACCAGCTCCATAAAGCCACATCTTGCTAAAACGGTGCACCACAGAATCACTTAAAGGCAGGGGTTGGAAGGGAGCTCTGGAGATCACCTAGTCCATCCCCACTGCTAAAGTGGGTTCATCCAGAGCAGGCTGCCCAGGATTACAATGTCCAGGCATGTCTGGAATCTCTCCAGAGAAGGAGACTCCACAACCTCTCTGGGCAGCCTGCTCCAGGGATCTGGCACCCTCACAGGAAAAATTTGTCTCCTTATGTTCATATGGAACTTCCTGTGTTCTAGTTTGTGCCCATTGCCCCTTGTCCTGTCACTGGACAGCACTGAAAAGAGTCTGCACCCCATCCTCCTGCTCCCCACCCTTTAGATATTGATGAACACTGATCAGGTCCCCTCTGAGTCTGCTCTTCTTCAGGCTCAACAGCCCCAGGGCTCTCAGCTTTTCAAAACAAGAGCTGGGAAACACCATTCCAAGGCAGAAGAAGGGCAGGAAAGGATGGCTCAGGTGTGCCCCCAGGCTGCTGGCACCTGATCATCTCCAGCTCAGGGGTGACGTGGAGACTGGCCAGGCAAAAGATAACTCTATGCCGAGGGGTGAGGGTGAGTTGGGAGAGTCTCTTTATCCAAGGGTGTTGTAGAAACTGGCTCAAAGTGCATGGCTTGAGAAGTGTTAGCTCAGAGGGTAAACCATCATCTTTCAAACAGATACTTCTTGGGAACAGACAAGCACAGCCTTGATCGTTTAAAGACAGCAGCTTGTTGTGTTTCACTGCAGCAACACAAAGATTTAAAGAAAAGTGCAGAACGACTTCCAGGTTACTACTGGCACCAGCCCAGGAGGGGAGGGTGATGCTCCTTACAGTTGTTCTACACAAACACTGCTTTGCTTTATCTCCTTCCACATCAGCTGCAAGTTTTTTAAAAGCTTTTGTGGTCCTTCACAAGCAAAACTAAGGAACAGCACTCAGGCTGAAAACATCTGAGCCTTTGGCAAACTTAAAACTCCCGTGCCACTCCAAGAAGAAAAAACATTTCCTTTCCTGTAAGCTGGATGTTGTTAGGAGCTGACACAGAGGGGGAAAAAAAAAAAGGAAAACAAAAAGTGGTAAAAACATCTTACATGGAGAATGACCAAAATTCTGCACAGAGACAGGCTTCTGTGTGGTTCCAGCTGGCTGGATGCACCCCCGCCAAATGCACCCCTGCTGGAAGGAGCAGCAGTGCATTCACACCCATACCCACCAAAAGCACCACAATGCAAGAGAAAGAACTGTAGAGGAGGTGGTTATTGACACAGGCTGAGACCCAGGAAGACATACTGATAAGTATATTTGGGTGAAGACACCTTTCCCAAGGTGCACACAGAGTGAGAAGAGAGTTCTGCAGGAGGGGAACTGGGTGTAGCACTGCCTTAAGTCCTGCAAAGCACTTTTCTGCACAAAGGGAAGTGTGCAAGGAAAACTGCCACTCCTGGAGTCCCAATTGCTCACCAAGCTTCTCTTCTGGCTCAGGTGTCCCAAGAGGCATGCTCGAGTGTGGCTTCCCCTGGCTCCAGAAATGTGCAAGCTCACATGATGACCTTTTCCCTCACATCAGCCCTTGCAGGGATTCTCAACAACGTGTGGAAGCTTCACTGAGATATTCTCTGCTTTGATGCACCTGCTTGGAATCTGCTAGAAAATTCAGGAACGATTAGGGGCAAGATGAAAGCACCACTGGCACAGGATGTGGCCCCTAGTTTTACCATCAACAGCTCACCTCAGCAGCATGAATGTGAATGATAAGGTCCTGTGAATTGTCACCTGTAGCAAGTAAGTACCTGTCTGATATTGGCAGGAGAAGAGTTTGCTACATGAATCTATAGTCATGCATCTACATATATACAGCTACTATGCACAGTCACCTATTAAAGAGGTGCAAACCCAATCTAGCATGTGTTAAAATACAACAGCCCAAACCCAACCAAGCCCATGTGGCTGTCTCTTTACAGACAAAGCATTGCAAAGCAGAGGAAATACACCATGTTTACATACACACATCCTTGGAAAATACACATGGAAGGTTGCCAAGAGCAAATAATGCACAATCCCCCCAAATCACATCCCCCAGGGACTTAACTGATGAACACTTGTCTCTCTGTGTTATGAAAATATTTCTTGTTGTGCTTGGAAATGTAAATCCTCTTCTGTTTCCATGTATCCTTCTGCCACCACTGCAATGAGTTAAATAATAATTTGCAACTAAAGCAAAAAAGAAAAGAAAAGGCCCAGAGTCATGAATGGTGTTGTGGAAAAGTTCATTTTTCTATTTCTGAGTTGGTGAATGTCCACAGTATTTGCAAAAAAAAAAAAAAAAAGTGGTTGTGTGCAGAAAGTAACAAAGTGATGGCCTTTTTCTGTAGCTTCTGCTTTGCGCTCAGAAACTGGGACCAAGGGAGGAGAGGTCAGAGACATCTACACCAGACAGAACTGGCTGGAAAGTTGGATGTGAAGCAGCTTTCCATCAAATGAAATGTAAGATATACACATATATAATTCAGTAAAATAGTGAACAAGTAAATTATCCTTTATTCTAGTCTCAGGCAATGAAAAATCCTACCTGTAAAATAGAAAAAGTCTTAGCTTTCAGATGTTAAAAGCATAAAACTGAAACAGTGAGAAGTGTCAGTGAAAAGCTGTTTGCACTGATCTAAAAGGAAGGACCATATGCACAATAAAACCATGGCATTGCTTTAGGGATAATGAGTAAGCCAGCAAGGATGACCATTCACTGTACAGTCTTAGAATGGCTAGGGATTGGAAAGGATCTCCAGAGACCACCAAGTCCAACCCTCCTGTCCAAGCAGGATCTCCTAGGGCAGGCCACACAGGAGCATGTCCTGCATGGGACTGGATTACCTGCAGTCTGGAATACCTAGGTACTGGAATATTAGATTATGCCTAGTGTGGTATTAAAGTGCTGAGAAACACACCAAATGTGCCTGCAAAGAATACAGAGTGGGGGGACAGATGTAGCACTTTCAGTTGGCTGAGTGGACAGTGGCAAGCACACCACCACGATGAAAACGTGAGCCAGTGTTTTCAGCACGTGGGTAAGGAGTCCTGGTTCATGTAAGCCAAGTTCTGTCAGCACAGAAGTTTATTTCTGAGATATGAAAAAGATGAAAGAGAAGATTTCCTTCTCAGACAAATTGATCCCATTTGTTGCTGTGGGTTGTGTGTGCGCAGCTGCTATAGTACAGCACATCCCAATCCGTGTGGAAGATGTTTCAGAGAGAACAAAAGTCAGGATCACTCCGAAGAGTGATAAAAAGGGCCTCTGATGAAACATGTCCTTTGTGGCCTTCAGCTGGGCTGAGGCCAGGGAGCTCCCATACAACCTAGGAGAAATCTCTTTTAACTATGCACATGCTCTGAGCTGAGTAGTATTGGTTATGCCATAGAATCACAGGATGGGTTGGACTGGGAGGGACCTTAAGGATCATCTAGTTCCAACCCACCTGCCATGGGCACCTTTCACTAGAACTATGTGTATGTAAACATACATTAAAAACTAATCTATATTTTTATATACAAATGAATATATTATATATAAACTCTATACAATTTACCTATAGAACTGTCCCCCTTCGTTGCAAGGGGAGCTGGACCTTTAAAGCTGTCTTCCAACACATGATTCTATAAAGTTATATAAGGAAGGGAGGCTGAGAGTGGTGCTGGGGAGGGATCTTGCGTTTGTAAAAGCTAAAAAGAAAACAGAACTGGAACTACCATGAAAAGGAACATAGCACACGAGGGACAGAATGAGGGTTATTTGTCACAGACCCGTGCCACACGTACCCAGGTACGTGGCCAGGGTCAAAGCCCAGGCGGCCGAACCCCTCCAGCCGCGGGCAGGGCTCATCCCCGGCTCTGCCTGCCCACCCCCATCTGCAGAGCATCTCCTGGGGGAGGGAAACGCGGGCCGAGAGGCGAAGGCTGGCTGCCAAGTTTACTTTTCTTTGACTAAATGCTCTCTCGGATCAGCCACGAGAGGAGGACTAAAGAGAGTCTCCAGTGATTTAGCGGAAAGCGTATCTCTGTCTTTGGTAGAGAGTGGCAAGAGCCACAACAACAAAATGAAAGGCAGGAGGGGAAAGGCAGCAAGATAAACGCACTGCACAGCCCACCTGCCAAGTGCCGGTGGAGCAGTGCCCTTGTCCGTCTGGCTGGCTGCGGAGCCCGAGGATCACATGCACCCCCGCCCGGCCCCCTCAGTCCTGCTGAGCTCCTCGCAGCTTCGGCGAAGGCAGCCCAAAGCGGAGGCAGGTTTTGCAGCGGGCTCCTCTAGCCCTCTGTGGCTCCTGCAGGGCGGGCCACCGGCTGCTAGGGCTCTCTGGTCTCCAGATAAAAGTTCTGGGACTTGCAGAGGGGATTTCTGCAAAAGCAACAGATGATGATTGCCCTAGGCAAGCAAAGCTCCTGTTGTGCGCAACTCTGCCTCCCTCTCTGCGCCTTTGGGCTGGCATTGCTGGGGGACGTGTGCGGGGCCGTCTCCCTGGACGATCAGGATTACTACCTGCAGGAGATTAGCAACAGGGATCATTATTATTCCTTTCCGTATCCCGGTGAAGAGTTTTTTCCTTCCACGGAGCAACCTGGAGGAGAAGGACCTATCCGTGCTGCAGAGACAGAGGAGCACCCAGGGTTCAAACCGAACAGGAAAGAGTTAAAACCGAAGAAAAGCAACAAAAAAGGAAAAGTTATTCTCGAAACTCCACCAGGTAACTTTCCACTTCCTCCTCCAGCACTTGAACCCCGGTGCATCTCGTGCTGACGGTGACTTGTAGCATTAATGATGATCAGTTAATGGCAGTTTAGTAACCGTAACAGCGGCGCTCGTGGTGAGGGTGACAGCTCATCGACTTTTAATGTCCCACAGAACAGAGCTACGCAGCTTCTGTAGACTTTTTAACTCTTCCCTTACTGAGTAAAGAGATTTCGAAGTGGCAATGTGTTAATTATGCTGCACATGGAGTTTTCCTTCTTAATTACACTTGACAACTGCCTTGCTGATAATGTTGCTGTTCTGTAAGAAAACTGAGGCAGGTTCCGTAGTAAAAGCTTACTGTATATGGTGCCACCTTGCTTTATCCCTTGCCATTTTAGTCTTAAGAGGAGTTCCTAAGTTAATTTTACTTTTAAACCTGTGACCTTTGAGATTTCACTTTAAAGCCCTCCAGAGCAAAGATCTTCCTGTCAAAAACTGAAGCCATAGCAGGCTCAGTTTAATTACTGACCGGTAAAATGAAGACATTCAACAGCAACAGAAATGTCCACCCTTAATTCAGTTTTCCGTTCTCTGCCTTTGATAGGGTGAAAACAGGCAATTAATTGTTTGCAGGTACTTGAGCAACTTTTATCGTCCATTTGCTCTCATTAAGAGCTAATTGCAGCACCCTGAAAGGGGAATAATTTCTTTCTGCATCTCTGTATGGTAGGTACTTCACTAGTTTCAGGACTTTAGGAGTGAGGCTGCCCCATAAACTTCAGAGCTCTAAAATCCCACTCTGCTACAGCTGAACTCTGTTTTATTCACGGCTGGAGCTATGGCACAAAGTTTGCAACTCCGACGGGGGATCAAGGCTTCTAGGGTGGCTTTGGCTTTCCCCAGTCACATCTAGCAGAGAGCAAGCAAAGCATTTGTGATTTCATGTTAGCACTAGCAGAAATTAATTAGCTTTTGATTGGAGAAGGTATGAGCTTTTGCTGTAATTAATAATGATAATAAGAGGCAGTTTCTGAACTCTGGAGACCCATTTGCAGGCAGGCGTTTTGTGCTGCCCATATAACTCAGGGCTGATGTGG
The DNA here is from genome assembly GCF_027791375.1 of Indicator indicator. Classification (NCBI taxonomy): domain Eukaryota; kingdom Metazoa; phylum Chordata; class Aves; order Piciformes; family Indicatoridae; genus Indicator; species Indicator indicator. Next base: position 363,806 of record NC_072016.1, read on the forward strand.
TGGGTGACAGCAAACATGGCTTGTCTGGGGGAGCAGACATGAGACATCTGTGCCCACAGCAGCTTCCAAACTGGATATCTCAAGGACTGACTCACTAGGTTTATTGGTTTACTATCTAGCCATGAGCAACCTATGCACTTCAGAACTCCCCAGTTAGGTGCCAGCTCTTTGCTTCTTCAGGAGACAATTTCTTCTGCAGACAACAATCTCCTTCTTTTCTGGACCAACACAGATTTCCAGCTTGTCATGGGCTGTTCTGCAGTTCAGATCTGCTTTCACTTTCCTCTCTGGCTGCTTCCCAATTTCCCCAGCACCATGGCGCCAGACATACTCCACCAAGCATGACAGTGATGAGGATAGCATCCAGTCTGGGAGGGCAATGGTCATTTACTTGTTCTACAGCCACTCTGCTGGGCACCTTACAAGTGCAGAGAAGGCAGCAGACGTATCAATAGCTACCTCTGTCACGATGGAGCGCTCATCCCTTCCAAACCTGGTTTGGTTTATGCTCTGTGGACACATCAGTCCAAAGTTCAAACCCCATGACACAACTACGAATGTTCTAATTTTACAGTGGAATTACATCCATTTTTCTATATTGGCAATTATGGAATTGGAAAAGGAAAATTACCTCTTCAAACCTTCCCCAGAAAACACTCCATTGTGTGACAACCATTTGGCTTCTGCAAGTTTCATCCTCTAAGTGTCTGCTCTTTACTTTCTACCCTATCTGACTGTCTAAATTGAAGGAATCATTTTGCTTCTGCACTCAGGTGAGGTCCTCCCTCAGCCTTCTCCTCTGCCTGAGCATGGCTAAGGACAAAGCCAAGGTGAGCATGGAGAAGTTTGTGAGGCACCACCAAAAGCAGCTGGAAATGGGTCAGTCCCTCTTGCCACAGCAGGTTTGTGCTCTTTCGGCAGAGCCCAGCTCCCAAGCTCTTAGCCTTCACCAGCCATGTGCCACGAGGGGCTTTAAAGCCTATGAGCTGCTGAAAAAAATAGCCAGAGATACAGCAAACAGCTGCTCCCCACCACCACAATGTCATTCCTTGCTCCAGCACATAGAGGCTTGACAGCAGCTCAACAAACTGGCTGTTAGGTGTGCTTCAGTATGGGAAAGCAGCAGATTTCCTCAGGAGCAGCTGAACTGCTTTGACTGCAATAGTCAAAATAAGCCTTAAGGCAAACACCCAGCCAGGAGAACAGTTTCCATTTGGTAGGGATGTCAGTGAGAACAGGAGGGGTTTAGCAGGAACTGTCAGGCAACTTTTACTGCAGACAGTGTCAAAAGCTCTGGTCATGACAGTGGAAATACCTTTCTCCTCTGCCAAGGGCCAGGTCCTGCTGGCTCCAACACTTAGTGCCATGTCACTGTGGCATCAGTGCCACTGGATACAGGGTAGTGAAGTACTGCAACAGGCTGCCTGGAGAGGTGGTGCAGGCTCCATCCCTGGAGACATTCAAGGTCAAATGTGATGGGGCTCTGAGCAACCTCATCTAGTTAAATATGTCCAGTTAAATATGTCTAGTTAAATAAGGCCAGGCTGGATGAGGCTCTGGCGAGCCTGATCTAGTGTGAGGTGTCCCTGCCCATGGCAGGGGGGTTGGAACTAGATGATCCTTGTGGTCTCTTCCAACCCTGACTGATTCTATGATTCTATGATTCTATGTCCCTGCTCACCCCAGGGTGGGGTTGGACAAGATGACCTTCAAGGTTCCCTTCCAACCTGATGCATTCTATGATTCTATGGTATTATTATTATTTGTTATTGTATTATGTAATCACCTATATTATAGGTACAATTACATGCCAATAACATCTCACATTTAACCTGTTAAAAGGACATCTAGAGGTGATAGTAGCAGTTGCCAAACAGATATCCAGAGCTGGCCACTCTAGGTCTGGTTGTGTAAACATGAAGGTTGTGCACACATGTATGCATTTATCTGTTAATACAGATATCCAGAACTGGCAGTCATTTATCAGACATGCAGTAAATGCAGTAATACAGGGGGTTGTGCAGCTTGCTGGCAGCTGGGGCATGTGGGATTAATTAGATGTAGCAAACAATAGCCTGGCTGGGAGCTGGGATGAAGAAATCAGAGGAATGGGAACGTATGATCTGCCCTTTGCCTGAGCAGCTGATACTGATCAGCCCCAGCCAGGAATCAAAGTGAGAATCAGACATAGCATCTGAAGGACATGGCACAGGACAGATGACATAGACTCAGTCTATTTAAGCTAATTCCTGAGCATGGTGAGAATATCACAGAATCACAGAATCCATCTGGTTGGAAGAGACCTCCAAGCTCATCCAGTCCAACCCTCAACCCAGCACTGAGGGGTTCACACTAAACCATGTCCATAAGCACCAGGTCTGAACACTGCTTAAACACCCCTAGCACTGCCCTGGGCAGCCTCTTCCAATGTCTGAGATCTCTCTCTGTGAAAAAATATTTCCTAACATCCAGCCTGAGCCTCCCCTCATGCAGCATGGAACCATTTCCTCCCATCTGACCATGGAGCAGAAGCTGCCCCCTCCTCAATCTGCCCTCCCTTCAGGGAGCTGTAGAGAGCAATGAGGTCTCCCTCAACCTCCTCTTGTCCAGCCTGAACACCCCCAGCTCCCTCAGCCCCTCCTCTCAGCCCAAGGGCTCCAGGCCCTTCTCCAGCCTCGCTGCCCTTCTCTGGACACTCTCCAGCCCCTCAGTGTCCTTCCTGCAGTGAGGGCCCAGAGCTGAACACAGGTGTGGCCTCCCCAGTGCTGAGCACGTGTTAATGTGGAGAGAAATCCCCCTGATACCAGTGGGGTTGCAGTGTTGGTTTGGGTTTTAAAAGATATTATTAGGATCCATATTTGCAAATAGTGGAAGAGAGAAAACCGGCAGTCTGCCTCCTTCCCTTCGAATGACCCCGTCATGAAGTGGGACCAGGTCACCCTTGGAAGGGAAACAGTCAGACTGACAGGTTTCTGTGTATATGTATTTCCATTTTCTAATTCCATCCTTGTTTGTTTAGGCTTCCATCCAAAGCCTTTTCCAGTCTGTGGAAAGAGTCTTGTTAACATCAATGTTTTCCTTTTAGGAGGCCTTTAATGGAGTTGAACACGTTGACCTCTAAGACCATTGAGCCCCATTACTAACCCAGCATAGCTGAGCCCACCATTAAGCCATGTCCTCCTGCACCACATCTACATGGCTTTGGCATCCCTCCACCGAAAGGTTCCCTGGGCAGCCTGCTCAGGGCTTGACAACCCTTTGGTGAAGAAGTTTTCCCTAATGTCCAATCTAAACCTCTCCTTCAGGGGTGATCACTGCCTTTCTCCTGCTGGCTGCTCTCTCTCTCTGATACAGCCCAGCATGCTGTTGGCCACAGGCTGGATCACCTTCAGCCAGCTGTCCATCAGTACCCTCAGGGCTTTCTCCCCTGGGCAGCTTTCCAGACAGTCTTTCCCAAGTGTTCATGGGCTTGTTGTGACCCAAGTGCAGGACCCAGCACTTGTCCTCGATGAACCACACACCACTGGCTTTGGTCAATCCATCCAGCCTGTCCAGATGCCTTTGTAGAGCCTCCCTCCCTTTGAGCAGATCAGTGCTCCTGTCCAACTCGGTGTCATCTGCAAACTTACTGAGGGTGCCCTCAATTCCCTCATGCAGGTCCCTGATAAAGGCAGAGCTCTGGGGATCTCTGTGTATGGCAGTGCTCAGAAGTGATTCTGTATCTTGTACAGGTCTTCCATCCCTGTGCAATCCAACCTATACATGTGCAACAGTCATGGTTTCCTTTGTCAGTCTGTTCCTTTTCCCAGGTTTGATGCAACTCCTCAGCTGCCACACTATTTGTCCCATATTTGGTTGTTTTTGTGTTGTGTTGCCCCTGTTCAGCAATGCAGTTCTTAAAGTTCTGGGGTTGTTGGTTTGGGTTTTTTATTCTTTTATATACAGCTCAAGAATCTTTTGGATGGACCAGGAAAGCAAAAAGAGGCTGAAATGGCCAATGCAAGCAACCATACAATTGTTTCACAGGAAGAACTTGAGTATAAAAATAGTCAGATAGTGAGATGTTTGTCAAGATAGGAGATCGTGGAGGTCTGGAGCCTGATCAGTGAGGGAATGAGGAGGAAAAGCTGAATCACAGAGATGTGGAAAGGTTGTAGTGCAAAATGGTGATGAATCTCAGAATCAATAAGGTTGGAAAGACCTCAAGGATCATCAAGTCCAATCTGTCACATGAAGATCTGAAGAGGGCATGAAGTTAAAACCATGGCAAGTTTGTGGTGTTACTGGCACTTGAATGGTGAATTTGTTCCCTAGACACAATCTAGGAGGAAGAGATATGTGAGGCTGATGTGACACCTTCCACTGTTTGCCCAGGCAGGTGCTAGGGTCACCATCCCTGGAGGTGCTCAAGAAATGTGGGGATGTGGCAATTCAGGACATAGTTTAGTGGCCATGGTGGTCTTAGGTTGACAGCAGGACTCAATGATTTAGAGGTCCAACCCAAACAATTCTGTGATTCCATGGTCTCACAGCTGAAAGCACTTAAGAAGAGCTCAGCCAGACACACCAGGTTTCCAGCTGGAACAGAGTGAAACACAGAAGGAAAAGGTACCCTGTGAGTCACCATGGCTTGCCAAAACTGGGGTTTGGATGGGATTAGCTAAAGCAAAGATGAAAAGGGGGAGACTGAAAACAGACAGGCTAAAGTTGTGCCTAAAGAGTTAGGAGGAAGTCCAGGAGCAAAGAAAGTCATGAAGACATTTGAAGTCCAGCTAGTTGAACTTTGCTGGCATGCTGGAGATGGGACAGTCAGAGCCCTGGATGGGAAGAAGTCATTAGAAGCACTGGCAAGGTGTCTGTGAGTGGAGCACAAGGGCCAAGAGTCAGGCAGGGTGTGCGAGGGACCTAGGGGTGGCAGGGAGCAGAGCCAGCAGCTGCTGTCAGCAGCCTGTCAGCAGCTGAGAGGAAAGGTGTGAAGGGAAATGGGGCTGGAGCTGGAAACAGAAAAGAGTTTCAGGGGGAACAGGAGACAGACTTTCAGGTTAGGGAACTGAACCAGAGGGTTAAACAAAAATTGGGGGATGACATGGAATCATAGAATGTTTTGAGTTGGAAGGGACCTTGAAACATCATCCAGTTCTAACCACTCTGCCATGAGCAGGGTGCTCCCCACTGGGCCAGCTTGCTCAAGGAGCTGTCCAGCCTGACTTTCTACACTTCCAAGGAGGGGGCATCCACAACCTCCCTGGGCAACCTGTCCCACTGTCTCACCCTAATATCCAGTCTGAATCTTCCTCTGTCCAAGTTAAAGCCATTCCCCCTCAACCTATCAATACAAACCCTTGTCAAAAGTCCCCAGCTTTCTTGTAGACCCCCTTGGTGTTCTGGAAGACCACTAAAAGGTCTCCTCTCCAGTCTGAACAGCCTCAGCTCTCACAGCCTGTCCCCTGTAGGAAGGTGCGCCAGCCCTCTGATCATCTGTGTGGCCCCAGTCCTAGCCCATAAGCTGGTACTGAAGTGAAAGCTTTTTAGTGGTGCATGACTCAGATAGGAACAAAGAGGCAGTAAGCAGAGAGGGACCCATATGCTGTGGAATTATCAGCACTATGGTTTCCTAGCCCCTTGGCAGCCTTGTAGCTGCCTTCCCTTCCTGAGCAGCTCAGAGAAAGGGGAGTACTGCTACCACCTAGGATGGAGGTTGTGACTTTAAAGCTTTTATTTAGACGACTTCTATTAGTAGCTGTTACAAATGAACTCATTGGCCCTAGGTGTATATCCCATGAATTTTAATATGACCTGCACCACATCCTGACTGCCAGCTGTGACAAGCAAAGATGAAAACATGTGGCTTTTAATGAACTTGCTTTCATCCACCAGCCTCTATTTTCTCATCAGCACTTCTGCAAACATGTGGAATGCTGGAATGGAACAGGGCCCTTCCATTTAACAGCCCATCCTTTAGAGAATGTCACAGCAAAAGAGCACAAAGGATGACTAAGAGTGAATAATGAGCAATGCCCTCAAAATAGGCTAAAGCTTTTTGATTAGCATCTTTCCTTACCCATGGCTTCAATTAATAGTGTAACATGAGAAAAAAAAAGTGCCAGAATAAACACATTTGATTATGTCAGAGAAGCCATTTTCTATGATAATTCTCCCAGCAGCCTTCTCTGAATTCAAACTAGTTTTTTAGGTGAGAAAAATACCTCTTTAAAAAAGGGATGGTTTCACTGAATAGATTTTAGTAGTATGAACCTGAGTGTAGACTTGTTCTGAGATGCATATCAGAGGTCACTCCTGATTTCAGCTCATTCTTGGGGTTTGGTGTTATTCTCTCCTCAGTGAGCTGGCTGCACAGGCCAGTCCCATGGCTCATAGTCAGATTGCACTTACTTCTGGTTTCTGAGCCTTCGGTCAGCTGTGTTGACTTGAAACCTGTCAAAAGATGAAGTAGTGAAAGATATGGAATCACAGAATTGCTTCAGTTGGAAAGGAGCTGGAAGATCACTGAGTTCCACTCATGCAAAAGGAGGAATTTCTTCCACTTTTGACATCTGAGCCTTTTCTTCCTGGGATTTTTTCCTCGCCCAATTCCTTGTCCATGCAAAAAGCAGACTACCAAGGGACTTGCTGTCTGGTGCAGAGGTGAGGTCTGATTCTCATCCTCCCACCTAGCAGTTGTTTGTGGTGTTAGTATGCAAAGGATTGGTTAGCTCTGGCCTTGTCCAGCCTCTGTCCTGTGTTCTGTAAAACCAGGCTTCTGGACAGGAACACGTCACGTCAGGGAACCAGCCAAACTCTGCTGAAGCCAAAATGCTTTTCGCTTTTCAATCCAGCCATTGCACATTCAAAACACTGCATAGTCCTAAAAGCAGCTCAAACAAACATTCCCTGAGGGAGAGCAGAGGTGACAGGAATGATCACTCATCTTAGCAACAGACACTCACCTTTCATCTTCCTGTCCCTGGGAGCTACCCTAATGGACAGCTGAGTGCAGTTCGGTCCAAGAGACATGAATCAAGGTGAAAGCTGAGTTTCCTCCCTTTGTGCAGGGGGTTTCCTGCAGGGATGGTCATGGCCAGCACATCTGTGCAGCTACATCTCCAGTGTACAGTCGTGGAATCCTAGAATGGTTTGGGCTGGAAGCGGCCTTTAAAGGCCATCTAGTCCAACTGCCCAGTGGTTAGCAGGGACATCTTCCACAAGATGTGGTTGCTCAGGTTGAAATGGAGAGGTTATTTCTCAGTAAGCTGCTTAAGTGAGCTGTCCACATCTGGCAAGAAGAGGGTGTCTGAACAAAGGTGTCCAGAGGATGCTGTGGCCAGGCCCAAGATGTCTCTAACACTACTGCTTACTTTCCTGATGGGAACTTCTTTTCCTAAGCTATCACTTTTCCTAAGCTGATCACTGACCACATCTACCTCTTTCAGGGGCTGCCCTTGCTCCTTTGGAAGCCTTTCTCTGCCTCAAGGCAGAGAAGTAGGCTTCAAAAGGTGGTTTGGATGTGGTGCTTGGGGATATGGTTTAGGGGTGGAACTTGTAGAGCAGGGTTCTCTGCTGGACTTGGTGATCCTCAATGTTTCTGTGATTCTGTGATTGTATTTTTGCAATTCTGATCATGTAATGAAAAACACCTACATGAAACCATTAGTAAATACACTGCAATGCTTTTCATTACTTCTGATGGAAATATTGCTGATTTCCTTGTAGTGCAGCAAAAAGAACATTTATGATTCCATTCCTCTGTGGTTTTATCATCTCAGTGTGGGGAGAAACAGGACACTCTGAATGTCTGCTGTGTGCTGGAAGGGGTAGATCCTCACCAGAGAGGAGCAAGGCATTTTATTCTCTGTGCAGTCACCAGGCAGTGCTAAATTAACTTGACAGGTGTAAAAGAAAAAATGCTTCTCTTTCCTACCCACAGCTAAAAATGGCAACAAAAAAAAGGTGGGAAAAACAAGAAGGGGAATGAAGAGGTGCCGGATGGTGACTCTGAGAGTCAGAGAGCCTTTGAAGACATCAGAGGAAGTGTGTGAGAATCTTCTTTCCTTGGCTTAGCTGTTAATCTCTCTAGCCCTGCTTGAGAGTCCAAAGGAAAGCCTGGGGAATCTTCTGCTGGGTACCTGAGTCTTCCTTTGATGGAAAACTTATTTCTTCTGGTGGGTAACAGCACAGTGGCACTGGTGAGCCAGGATTTGTACAGTGTTATTATTGCCACAGCAATCTACATAATTCCTTTTTGAACAAAAGAGGCTTTGAAGTAACTTTCTGATTCTGGAGGGGTGTTTGAAGGCCCTTTGCTGTACATGGGAGTCAGGTCCAATGCGATGCAAAGTGTACTTTAAAAAGAGTGTCTGGTAAATATTGTATGAGATACCATTGGTGTGCCAGAGCTGGAGAATCAGAGAATCAGAGTCATTTACATTGGAAAAGACCTGCAAGATCATCTAGTCCAAATGTTAACCTTACACTACCAGCTTCACCCCTAAACCATGTTCCTCAGCACATTTGACTCTTGGATTAGGGCGACTGAGTGATTTTCTGTTCCAACAGGAGTGAGCCCCAAACCTGCACTGCCTGGCCTGTGTGGGCTGCTCACAGTATGTCTGCTGGGCTTGGGTGCTGCAGAAAATCACAAAGAGGCTGGCAAGCTTCAGCAGGCTAGAGGGGTTCCAGGAACTTGCTCATGGGTGACAATGAGCAGGATTAATCTCCTCTTTACACTGTGGGAATCCTGTATATGGGCAGATCTGTATATAAGAGCAAACGAGAGAGCTCTGCCCCTGCTTGCACACAGGCATCAGCAGGATGCTCTGGTTGCAAATGTTCTGCTGCATCCAGCAGGCCAAACAAGGAATGCAGTAGCAGTTGTTGCAGCAAGTGTTAGTTTCTACATGAACATTGAACCTGATCAGTGGAGCTCTCTGGTTTGGCTTTTTGCAGTTGATCACAGATCTATTTTGTACTTTTTTTTCTCCAGCTAATTGCCTGACAGCCTTCTTGTACTTCTCCCCATCAGCCTTGGGCTGCCTGTGTATCACACGAGGGCTGTACTAGCAATAGTATTGTTCTGTCACCACCATGAGTCACAAGGACCAGGTTCAACTAACAGTGTAACTTCATGAAGCCAATAGTAAAGGCTTATGTACATATGTAGAGCTAGAAACTGCTAAAAATATGAGAGTTTGGAAAGAGGTGTGAGCTTGAGAACAGCTTGCAGCCTGAGAGAGCAGCTCCTGTTCTTAGCAATACAGCCCCAGGTAGTGACTTGGTCTCCTGGAGGCCGTGGAAGCCGTGGTTGATGCATCTCTTGATGTATCTATCTTTCATTCATTGAAAATAATCATCAGGGCAGGTTTCCTCATCCCCCAGCCCTCAGATTGGAGGATCACACTCATCTTTGTTCTTGTCTTTGCTCTCCAGCTCCCAATCAACCCCTTCTGAGCTTTATCAAAAAGAACTGTCTCCTACAGCATGGTCTGACCCTACTTGCATGCCTTAGGGGCTTAAGGTTCAGCAGCTTCCCTGCAAGATGTGAGTTCCAGACAGCCCTGAGAGTGCTTTAGCCACATGGGACAATGTCCCGTACCATTGTCCTGTCTGGAGGCCACATTTCTCCCAGAGCTTGCTCTGTTGGACATGTTTGCAGTGTACTGATCCCTACAGGAGGCACAGACAGGCAAATGCTCAGTTTTGAAGCCTGACAGATCTGCCTGACATGGCAGATAGATCTTGTTCATCCAGAAGGAGACACTACTGTGTCTAACTTGGTGATCTTGAAGGTCTTTTCCAGCCAAAATGATTCCATGATTTCATAGTCCTACTGGATACACTGGGGTCAGCCTGCACCTGCTCCTTAGTGAGACTTCACCTGGTTTGAGCACTAGAGTCCTGTGTTTAGGTTGTTCCTCTCTCTATTGGGTGTCAATAGCTCATCCAGAGAATGGCTAACAGAGCTTCCTAAAATCTGCCTTGCTTGGTTAGATCATGAGTCTGGAGTGCTTTCTATAGGTGATTTCTTCCCCACACTCCCATGTATCCCAGGGTTAGTAGTTTTCTTGTCATTTTCCTTCTTTTTGGTTCTACAAGGTTGAGCCTCCTGTGGGACCTGAAAGGGAACCTGAAGGGGACCCCCAAGTATGTCTGCTGGACTTCCAGGGTTTTCTCTGGCCTACAGAGGGGCTCAGGAGGATCTGAGGTCCCTGTTGCTCCAGATTTGCCCTTTACCTGTTTCCTGGTATGAACTTTACAAGGCAAAGGAGTCTGCCCTTTCAAGGGGAGAGACAAGAGAGCCAGGAACAAAGCCAAGCATCTCCTTCCTCTAACACATCCAAGTAAGCTGCCTGGGTGCATCACTCAGCAGTGTGCTGGAAGAGGGCTTTGTTTGCAGTGGCAGAGATGGAGGAACATCTTTCTCATTCATTCCCAGAAATTAGAGTATTTTTATGCTCTTCAGATACAGTGTTTCATGGTGACAGCTTTATGGCTCCTCTCTACTTGCAGGGTCCTCCTAACACATCTGTCAAATGAAAGGAGAAGTTCAAAGCGTCTTAGAAGAGCTGATCTCAAATCTGGATGTAAGCACTGCCTGCCATCACCATTACAACCACCCATCATGCCAGACTGGGCTTTAACACCCCACTCCCAGGATATTTTTCACTGGTGCAATGAGTTTGCCCTATTCACAGACAGAGGATGTCTGAACACAGGACCAGATTTCAAAGATTTTCATTGACTTAGAACAGAAACTTCAATTTCATCCAAAAAACCTTTCATATGTGATTGCCTAAAAGCAGAGCTTGGAGCTTCAGCCTTTTACAACATGATTTTTCTCTTTTCCCCCTCAATTACTTATGTACTGTGAAGTTACAGAAAAGATTTCAGAAACAGAATTCTCTTTGCCATCTCAATCTGGATGGCAAGTACCCTGCTCCAGAAGACAGACCCAGTTTTATCCCACAGAGTATTCTAACTGCATTTTCTTTACACACTTGAAATTCCAGACAAAAATTCCATTGAGAACTCTGCCAAGAGCATGTCTGGGCTATTTATGTTTCACATACATGGCTGGAAGGTTAAATATGGTTTATATATGTGGCTGGAGGGTTATATGTGGTTTGCATCCATGGCTGGAGGAATAGAAATTATTTGCATCCATGGCTGGAGGGATATAAATGATTTACATCCATGGCTGGAGGGTTATATGTGGTTTGCATCCATGGCTGGGGGTTATATGTGATTTACATCCATGGCTGGGGGGTTATATGTGGCTTGCATCCATGGCTGGAGGGTTATATGTGGTTTGCATCCATGGCTGGAGGGTTATATATAATTTACATCCATGGCTGGAGGGTTATATGTGGTTTGCCTCCATGTCTGGAGGTTTATATGTGGTTTGCATGCATGTCTGGGGGCTTATATGTGGTTTGCATCCATGTCTGGGGGCTTATATGTGGTTTGCATCCATGGCTGGAGGGTTATATGTGGTTTTCATCCATGGCTGGGGGGTTATATGTGGTTTGCCTCCATGTCTGGGGGGTTATATGTGGTTAGCATCTATGGCTGCGGGGTTATATGTGGTTTGCATCCATGGCTGGGGGGCTATATGTGGTTTGCATCCATGGCTGGGGGGTTATATGTGGTTTGCATCCATGGATGGAGGATAATATATAATTTACATCCATGGCTGGAGGGTTATATATAATTTACATCCATGTCTGGGTGGTTATCTGTGGTTTGCATCCATGGTTGGGGGGTTATATGTGGTTTGCCTCCATGTCTGGGGGGTTATATGTGGTTTTCCTCCATGTCTGGGGGGTTATATGTGGTTTTCATCCATGGCTGGAGGGTTATATGTGGTTTGCATCCATGTCTGGGGGGTTATATATAATTTACATCCATGGCTGGAGGGTTATATATAATTTACATCCATGTCTGGGGGGTTATATGTTGTTTGCCTCCATGTCTGGGGGGTTATATGTGGTTTGCCTCCATGGCTGGGGGTTATATGTGGTTTGCATCCATGGCTGGGAGGTTATATGTAGTTTGCATCCATGTCTGGAGGGTGATATGTGGTTTGCCTCCATGGTTGGGGTGTTATATGTGGTTTGCATCCATGGCTGGAGGGTTATATGTGGTTTGCATCCATGGCTGGAGGGTTATATATAATTTACATCCATGGCTGGGAGTTATATATAATTTACATCCATGGCTGGAGGGTTATATATAATTTACATCCATGGCTGGGAGTTATATATAATTTACATCTATGGTTGGAGGGTTATCTGTGGTTTGCCTCCATGGCTGAGGGGTTATATGTGGTTTGCATCCATGTCTGGAGGGTGATATGTGGTTTGCCTCCATGGTTGGGGCGTTATATGTGGTTTGCATCCATGGCTGGAGGGTTATATGTGGTTTGCATCCATGGCTGGAGGGTTATATATAATTTACAACCATGGCTGGAGGGTTATATGTGGTTTGCATCCATGTCTGGGGGGTTATATGTGGTTTGCATCCATGTCTGGGGGGTTATAATTGGTTTGCATCCATGGCTGGAGGGTTATATATAATTTACATCCATGGCTGGGAGTTATATATAATTTACATCTATGGGTGGAGGGTTATCTGTGGTTTGCCTCCATGGCTGGATGGAATCCTGGGGTTTCCCATAGCAAACATGGCCATGGCTGTGCTCCAAGGTGCAGGGGAGCCAGCAGCATGGGGACATGCCCCTGTCTGCAGTGCATGTCACTAGAACAGGAGGAGGCTTTTCCTAAGGTGAAGCAATGCTCTTATGCTGCTGGGGAATGGAGGAGGATGTGTAGCCAGGGCCAGTTGAAGCCAGGGTCCAGTGCACACCATGCCTAAGACAAGGAGAAGAGCATCTTACAGCTCTTCTGGCAGATACTGTTTTCTCAGAGTGCTTTGGGTGCTTTCAGATCCCAGCAGAGGACTGCAGTCCAAATGTCTTGCAGGCTGGTCAGGTGAGTATCTCATATCTGATCCTGTTTCTCAGCATCAGGTATTTTGTTAGACAGATGTGACAAAAAGAGGTCCAGAAAGGTCTTATGCTGTAGTGGAACAGACAATTGAAGGATCATACATAGAGGCACAGAGCTGTGAGTCCTCTTCCAAAGACCTTTGAAAATGCTGACAAAATGATCCAGGGTACTGCAGAGCTCTGGAGATGCAAGAGGCTCAGAGAAGGAAAATGGATGAATTCCTCAGGTACTTAACATGCAGCCCGGGAGGAATGAGGGTTGAGGTATCTGGTGGTTGGGATCACAAGGAACAGCATCATTTCTCTGCCTGGGCTGAAGTCTTTCTTTCAAAAGAGAAGAAAACCTAAGGGGCAATGTAGTCTTGATCCAATATTTTTGCAAACCTGCTGCTTGTTGCTTAGTGTCTGAAAAACTTCTCCACAATGAGTGATGTCCATTTGCAAACAGCAGTGCAAGCCCACAGTGAACAAGAAGCAAATCTTCCAAGCAGCAGCTGAAAGCACTCAGTGTTATTTTGAATTATTAATTGAAGAGAGAGGGGAAATGTCTTGTTGGTCTGTTTGATGAAGAATCCAGTGCATGCTGAAGGCTAGCAGCAGGTGAAGTGCAAACTACTGCAGGCTGTTACTGCTGATAGAAGACAGCCAGGATGTACCTGGGGGGTTTGGTGCTTAAATGGTGGTGTGAAGCCCCTACACTCTTAGAAGAGGAATGCAGTGGGAAGCTTTGCAAACTATGATTACAAAAATGGCTAGTATGGTGTTAGGCACCTAGAGGGGAGAGAAAATGGCACAGAGCTGTTCCTCTGCAAACCCATTCCACATTTCTCTTCATTAATTCTGAATCTCATATTTTCCCTCTGTGATGGTTTGAAACTGTCTTTTTAATTTTTCCTTGCAAAGTTCAGAACAGAGAAAGTGAAAGAGTGTAAATAAGTCACTATTGGGTGTAAGAAAGCAAAATACTGATTGTTCTAAACACTTCCATTGGATAGACAGAAATGTTTAAGAACTATTACTCAAAACAAAGTGGGCACTCTGCACATTCTGTGTTCTGCAGTGGGGGCAGTTGCTGGGCTGTCTGGCTGCTGTTTTCTTCTTCTTCTCTTCTGGCTGAAGATAACACACACTGACCTTGGCAGCTAAGTTAACAACTTTCTGCTCTAACTAACTCTGCTTTCTGTCCAAGGGGGTTCTGGGGGGAAGCTCCTGGGAGAGGGAGGCCCCTTTGGGAAGGGTCCCCTTTGGGGGGAAGCAAAGGAGATCGGTTGTGCTTTTCTGTTGATTGTATATATTTGTAAATGTTGTGAATTTTGTATATTTGTACATATTCATTGCATTTCATCATAGATTGTAGATTCTGCTTTGTAAATACAGCTTTCACTTGCTTCCAGACTGGGCTAGTCTGGTTATTGTCGGTGGGGGGGGAATTTCAGCTCTCACTGACACACCCTCCTAGTTGAAAAAGTCGAAAAATTTGGGGTCTGTTAGTTTGGGGTTTGTTTTTGTTTTTGTTTTTTTATTATTCTCAGAGAAGCTTGTCTTGAAGCTTTCTCTATTCCACAGCTCTCCAAGTGCAGAACACCTATGCTCAGTAGATACTTCCAGCTGCTGTGAATGGGATAAGCTCCAAGTCATGGCCTGCACTTTTCACATTAGCACATTGATGTTTTGCAGTGGAGACATGGACTCTCTTGGTGACAAATGGGCTATTGCTGGGCACTGTTCAAACATCAGTCTCCAAGTCCTACCAGTTGGGGTGTATCTGAATGCTCTTCTGTGCAGTCCTCATCAGCTCCACAGACTGCTAAATGAATCACAGAGTGGTTTGGGAAAGGCACCTTTCCAGGTCACCTAGTCCAATCACCCTGTAGGGAGCAGGGACATCTGCAATTCGAGTAGGTTGCTCAGTTCATCCTTAATCTTCAGTGCTCTTGCTTCAGCCTTGAGCAAGAGGCTCAATGAGCTTGCTCCTTCCCTGCCCATGGTGGGGGGGTTGGAAGTGGATGATCTTCAAGGTCCCTTCCAGCCCAAACTATTCTGTAATGCTCTGATTCTGGTTATGCATGCAATTTAAAATCCATTAATGACCCACCTCTCGTATCATTTGAAGCTTCTGTCACACTTAGCTTTGAATCAGTGAAACCTCCTCTGTGATAAATGTTTAGCCTGGGATGTTGATCCTTTGCTGGACCGTGGCTGAACTGCTAAACAAACCAGAGAAAATGTTTATATAGAATGAATTCTGGGAAGCTTTTGCAGGCTGCATAAAGCTACAAGATCATAGGAAGCTGGAATAGGGATGAAGGACCTCTGAACACTCAGTCATTTGAGTTGGAGAGGTGCCCACCCTTTGAGCTATTTGTCTGAACCTTGCTTGAACTGTTTCAGTTCCTTTGCTCTGTGCCATGGAGCTGGAGCTCCGTGGCAGTGTCCCTGCTGAACCTCTCGTTCCTCCTCCTGCTCAGTCAGAAATAACGAGAGCCATGTCTTTCTCATGGCATTTTGAGCATTTCTCTTCTTGCAGGCAGGAAGCTCAGAGGCCTCTGGCAGTGCTGAGAGCTCAAAATCTAGAAGATATGAACTGCATCCTGGTGCTTGCTTGGCCTGGAGACATTTCTTTTATTTGATTTTTCTTTTTTTTAGTTCCCTCAATTCAATCTTCCAAGACTAGTTTGAGGGCAGGTAGAGAGGGGTAAATAAAGTGGAGGAATGTGCAAAGAGACCTCTGCAGAACAGACAAGCGAAAGCTGGAAAGTTATCTGGAAGCTGAAATGCTTTACGAAGAGAGCAGAAGCTTTGGGAAGCAGAGCTGGTGAAATGTGGAAAAGAGGAGAGCCTGACTGCAGAGGATGTGGAGTTTCTGAGCCCCTTCAAAATCATCTCTTCTCCAGAAATTCCTTTGGGGAATAACTGATTCCCTTTGCAAGCTGGACTTAGATTTCTTCCTGAGTGGTGCATTTTCCAGTGAAACTCCTGTGCTCCCTAGGGTTTGTATTCCCACAGTGAACCCAAACTCCAGTCACAGACCTCTTCCCAGGAGAAGCATCCCTCCTGCACCCCTCCTTGCACCCCATCAATTTACTTCCCTGCTCCTTCTGTTTTCCCTTATTGCTTCGGGGTGGGTAATGCCCACACTGAATGAATGGCTTTCATTTTCTCAACTCTTAGAGCTTTCATTGTTTCTGGGAGTTTTACTCCTTGTTGCTTTGAACTCTTAAATGCTCTGCTCTCAGAGTACTTCCCAAGGCTGCAACAGCCTTGGGTGCTTTAAAGGCAAGAAGAAAGCTCTGTTATATGAGTTCCTAAGTCTTTTGCTTTTCAGGATATACTTCTGGATATATCAGGATATACTATCTGGGTATATCCACCCAACCTCTAGCTATTCCCTGTGTGCACTTGGCCAATCTTTTTATCCCCTCACTGAAACAGTGTTCCAGTTTGGGGCTTTAAATGTATTAGCCACTCCTGGCTTCTTAGTACTGTCCTTATTAGAAATGCACCTGAAACAGCCAGGCAATTAAAAAACAAAGTCCATCAAAAAGAGTAATGCAGTGAAAAGCAAGCAATTAAACTTGGCTTTCTTTTACTGTGCTCTAGAAAAGACAAACTGATTCTCTTCTCAGGCTTGGGAAGGAGCACAAGGTTGGAGTTCAGGTTAATTGTAACCGCAGAGCTTTGTTCTGCAAACACTGGCTGCCCACTGTGACTCCTGTGCTTTATGATAAGTGTTTGGTTTCATTCATTCCCTCAGTATTTCATATCAAATAATAACAACAGATGTCCAAGCTGACTGCTAGGTGTGCCAGGCATGCCAGGTCTCCATGAAGCTGAGACTTGCCCTGGTTGATTTGAAACCCAGGTTGGATGGATTTTAGGTATTTCCTGTGGCAGGCTCTCTCTATTGGTTGAGCATTTAGCCCAGACGTGCAAGCTGGAGGAGAATGAAGCAGCAGTTGAGCCTGGCCTGTGCAGAGCAGTGACTCACAAATAAAACTTCAAGGGCTGAGCAGTCACTGCCACCCCCTCAGTGATTTTCCACCATAGTGGGCAGCACATTTAGCATCAGGGAATCATTTAGGTTGGAAACCACCTCTAGGATCATTTAGTCCATGCTGGCAAGAGGAGAAGGGAAATTACTTGCAAGGGTTATGAATACAGTTGGCTTGGCAACCTCTGCTAGAATGGTCAGGCTGCCTTTGAGGGTCTTCTTGCTTGTGTGTGGAGGTTTGTTTGCAACTGTGTGTTTGTCTACACAAAGAGCAGGCAAAGTTTAATGTCACTTCTGAGTAGCAGCATGTTCTTTGGGAAGGTGTAAAACTGAGGAGGATTAGTTTTTCACAGGCCAGTGGGAATGGCTCTTGGAAAAACCATCCTTTGCTATCCACCTGGGTGTCATGGCAGATATGGACTCCTCTATTCTGTTGTTGAATGAGCATTTTTAGTTTGAACTGTGAAAAAATGCAAGCTGACATTTCAGCTCCCAGCTGAGCTGACTGATGACTGCTGCCTAAAGGCGTGGCTCATGCTGCTTCATCATGCTGGCTCTCAAGTTTGCTGGCTCCCATCAGAAGCTAATGTGAGAAAGCTAAACTGGTAGAAAACAGCCTACTATGGGACCCATAACTGAAGAGTAAAATGATTCTGTCTTCATCCCTGATTTCCTTGTGCTGGGCTGCTTCATCAAAGGAAGCCAGTGCCTGCTTCAGCAGCATTGCCAGCAGGTTTGCACCTTACAGGAAAGTGACAGAAATGGGGTTTGGTCTGTGCTATAGCTTAACTTGATTACCAGTTGAATAAGCTTGAGTGGTGCTGACTGGGAAGAAGCTGGTTTGAGTCATTCTCAAGTATGAATTTAGCACTTGGGAGTGGAAGTAGCTGTAGTAGTGGTGATAAAATGCAATGGCTCCTCACTACTAACCAGACCTCCTTCACCACCTCGCCAGTTTTCCCTCCTCTGTGTGGTTGGGGGGGCTCCATGTGTGCTGGGGAAAGTGGGAAGCTGAGAACTTCTCAAAGCAGTGCCAGCTCTTGCAGTGAAATTAGGTGCTCTTGGAGAACTGCTGAAGCTCTTCATGTGTCTTTAACCAGCAGGTTTACTACAGCCCCAGGGGTGTAATTCTGATCCTCCTATGTCATTCCTCTGGTTACTTTCCTTGTGCTGTTTGGGATCCCTGTTTTGTTCCAAAATCGTGGCTCTGCTGCAGAATCCTTACAGTTAGCAGAGGTCTTGGCAGATGTGTACTTGCAGGGCTGTGGGCATTTCCCACGTTATTTATGTGTAAGGAATTTCCTGGCTGTGCTGTCACAACTGCATAGTGAATGTGCTGTACCTAGCTATGAATATATTTACTTCTAGAGAAAGTAGCTACTACAGCTTTTGGAGAGGGGGAGGAAAATAATTGCACCAGAAGCCATTTTTATACTCCTACAATTGGTTTTATGCAGTTGTAGTATTTTGGGTAAAATACACTCAAATGGGATTGTTAAAATGGTTAACTTCAGCACTTTTAAAGTGCCTCATTTACTGAGCCAGGGACGTATCCCAAAGAGCTATTTTGGGTTTGTACTTGTTATTGGGATTCCAAGTTTCAAAGTTTATTGTTAATGGCTGCAATTAATATTCTTGTTGCATAAGCTCTGGTCTTTCAGTATCCCTCAGGGATTTGATATTTTCAGCTGTTTGTGACCTGAGGACATTGGACAAATCTGTGGTTCTAATGGCAATTCCAGTCCTGTACCAAGGCATTGTATGAGCAGTCCATCTCAGGTTTTTTTTTGCTCCACTGTTTGGCTCTGGAAAAAAAGGATGGTTCTCATTTTTGATGGCTGTGCTCAGTTTTGTGGCTTTAGCTGGGACTGCAGAAAGTCTTCGTTCTGAGCTTCAGGAAAACATCAGAGGAGACATTTCAAAATCAATAGCACAGGATTCAGCCTTAGTCAAAGCTCATCAGAAGTTAAGAACTTCTATTTTTCAGGCTGTATGGTTTGGGTTTTGGTCATTAAGGGCAATAACGTATCTCTGCTGGAGCAATTAAATACACCTGTTCCTTTGAAAAGAAAGAGGACAATTGCCAGCTTTGGCTATTGAAAGAGGGTACCCAATGCCACCAGCATCTGGGAGCCTTCCCTGGGCTCTGCCTGTGGTGATGCTGAGGCACCTTCACATGCTGCTGGTGCACACTGCATACAGCTTCTCACAGTCTCACAGTATATCAGAGGTTGGAAGGGACCTCAAGAGATCATCAGGTCCAACCCCCCCTGCCAGAGCAGCATCACTTAGGGTAGTCTGCACAGGAACACATCCAGGTAGGTTTGGAAAGTCTTCAGAGAAGGAGACTCCACAACCTCCCTGGGCAGCCTGTTCCAGTGCTCTGTCACCTTCACTGTAAAGAAGTTTCTCCTCATGTTGAGGTGAAATCTTCTATGTTCAAGTTTGAACCCATTGTTCCTTGTCTTATCACTGTGAACCACCCAAAAGAGCCTGGCCCTCTCCACTTGACTCTCACCCCTCACACATTGATAGACATTGATCAGATCCCCTCTCAGCCTTCTCTTCTTCAGACTAAACAGCCCCAGGGCTCTCACTCTCTCTTCACAGGGAAGATGCTCAAGTCCCCTAAGCATCCTCGTGGTTCTCCTTCCATCACTGCTTTTGTTACTGGCCTGGATGCCATGCCCAGGGCTGCAGTCTGATTCCTACCCTTGTCCTCCCCACTGCAGGTCGGTAAGGTGGCGTTCCCCTGGGCAGTGAGTCTCTGTGTGCCTGCCTGCACCTTCTCTTTTCCTTTCTCCTCTGTGACTTTCTATTTTCCTAAAGAGACATAAGGAAAGAGAGAGGAAGCCAGGTTAAGACATGGAAGAGCTGTGGACAGCTCTTCCATGCTGAGCTATCTCTCCACCTGGAGGAGGCTGCTGCCTGCAGGCATGGATGGTATGGTTGCTTCCCTGAGGAGATGGAGCACAGGCAGCAAGAAAGAGCCAGGAAGAATGAAGGGAAAGCTGCTTTTGCCAAGCATGCTGGCTTTGTACAAGCGGCACTGGGCTCCTGCAGTGTCCACATCATCAGTCCTAAGCAGGCTGTACCCTGGCAGCAGCACACAGCTTTGGGAAGGTGTAGGTATCATCAGGAATTTACATCAGCCTCTTGGGTCTGAAAGCTTGGCCAGCAAGCTCCCAGAGAGCAGACTTGCTAGAAATCCCTGCTTCCAGCTGGGCCAGCAATAAGAGAAGCTCTGCCTGCTAAATGTGCTCTCTTCTTTCATCTAGAACCACTCACAGTCTAGGCTTGGAGGGAGGAAAACCGTGAAAAGTAATGAAAGAAAATAAAAGTGTGCTTTCTGAATCTTAGAAATGCTTGGGTTTGTTTCAGACCTGACCTAGAGGACGAAGATAATCCTTAATTTATTCTTTATTTGCCAAAAACAAGTTGCCCAAAGAAGTTATGGTTGCCCCATCCCTGGGGGTGTTCAAAATCTGAGCAACCTGGTCTAGAGGAAGGTGCCCTGCCCATTGGCAAGGGGGTTGGAACCAGATGATCTTTGAAGTGCTTCCCAACCAATTCTATATTTCTAAGATACCTCTATTATATGATTAATTGCTGAGTTTTCTCTCTTTTACCCCTACACACAGACTGTACACTGCAACTTTTAAAGTAACAGCATTTGTTGCTTGTCCTGCAGAAAATACACAGCTTTGATGAAACATTAGAGAACAATTACTGTTACCCTGGGATCGATCTGATTCTTTATTTGATCTTTGATTTGAGACTATAATTCAGTGTTTTAACAGATAGCTATACACAAGTTATACAGCTAGCTAGGTAAATATATGTATGTGTGTATAAATAGATAGCTCTAGATGCACGGATAGCGGATTTGTTGTGAGTGCCTGTTTCCTGCTCTGTTCTTTGCAGTGCCCTGGGACTGGGTTTATAAGAGAAAGCAAATCAACCCAAACTAGGATGGCTTCAAGAACCTTCACCTGCCTGTACTGTTTTGATTAGTTTGGGATGCATGGGGGCTGAATTCAGGCCAGGCAGGAGCCCAGTATCTGTTTCTAGGAACACCTCAGACTTGCAGAGAGTCAGACTGCGATCCATAGACCTGTTAGCAGGGAAAGGTTGGGCCATAGCCAGCTCAGAGTGTGACTCATGTACATATATGGGAATTTCACACTTTCACCATCACATTGTCAAAACAGCAGATTTTAGCTAGACCACATTCCCCCCACAGATGTCCTAGGACTGTAAATATAACCATTTATTTAGAAAATGGAGAGGTGTGTTCTGTTTAATGCAGCCCCCACAAAGGCTGTCCTTCACAGGAAAGGAGTTCAATCTATTCTCAGCAAGCAGCATGTCAGCAGAACTGTGAAACTGCTCTTCCTTCCCCTTTCAGGTGCACTGCAGTAGCACAATACTTTGAGTACCACTGACCCAAGTACTACCTGGGACACAGGAATTAGTTTGGCAGAGTTTCCATTTTTCAAATTGAGGATGGTGAAGCACTGGCCCAGGATGCCCAGAGAGGTGGTAGAAGCCCCATGCCTGGAACCATTCCAGGTCAGGTTGGACAGGGCTCTGAGCAACCTGCTCTAGTTGAAGATGCCCTGCTCACTGCAGGGGTGTTGGACTGGATGAGCTTGAAAGGTCCCTTCCAACCCAACCATTCTATGACCCTTATGATTCTACATTCTTCTGCTGGCTTCAGTGCTGCCAGCTCAAGCTTCCCAGGCAAAGTTACAGATATCAACAGCAACAACAAAAAATCCTGGCACTGAACCCATTTTTTATGTAGAGATAATTCAGTGTTAAGTTACTGCCATCACTGCCTTGACCTCCTATTGTCTTCTCTGAACTTCTGTCTGTGTCATGTAAGACCCTTTCTCCCCAGACAAACATTGTGAACCACAAAGCAATCCTCACCTATGTAAAAATGACAAAGCACCTGCAGCAAACCCACATTTGGGATCATGCAAAATCAACAGCCTGAGTGCTTCCTGCCTCCAAATGCCAAGGAGACTGTCAGGCTGCAGCAGGCTGGTATGTCCCCAGTTCTAGAACCGAGTGTCCCTGTGCATGAGCAAGGCACAGACTTGTGGGAATTGAAAATGACTATAAGTATGGCTCTTAAAAACATAACTGAGGAGGAAATATGATGCTTTTTAGTTGTTTTTTTTCCTTTCCATTTGAAAAAATGGAATATATTCCTAAACTGATGGGAAATATTCTTTACATAAAACAGCCATTTGTCTGCTGTGCCTCCGATAGAGCAGCACAGAGTGATTTGCTAAATGCATCCTTATTAGATACAAAAGCTATAAAGACAATCTGTGCTTATCTGAAAATGTTGATTTAGACCAGAAGAAAATAAAACAAATTAGGAATTTAGTCAATAGAGATGATCAGAAGTGTTTTCCTTGCCCTGCTCATACATACAACTCCTGCTTAGAGCATTAATATATTGCTAAGAATGCCTGCTAATAGGGCTGGATCATCCAGAACAGCTAGAGCTGCAGCAGAGCAGCTGGAGTGGTACTGCAGGTGTACAGGCAGCCAGGATGGCTCTGCAGAAGGTGGTTTGTTGATCTGAGGCTCAGTGGAAGATGCTGCATCTGTAGGGCAGAGCCATCAAGAGGCTGAGACTGCTTTCAGGCCTGGGCTAATAGCCTTGCACAGAGCCACTCTGAGGTTGCAAGCTGGGCTGATGCTGGCTTGAGATCAGGAGCTCCTTCAGGTACAGACAAACTACATTATGAACAGTATATTCAGATTTCAAAAGAGGAGGCTGTGACTGAAGTGATTCTCAAGTGTTTCCCCCTGCTGACTTCAAGGGACAGGTGATGGCTAGCTGCACTGCAGCACCAGAAATCCCTTGCTGCCCTTAGCTGGGATGCAATCCTCTGAAGCAGAACTGAAAACAGTGGCCACTGAGGTACAGCCACTTAACACAGCTAATGGGAAGGCTCTTTTGAAATGCAAACTTCACAAGAGCACTGCTCAGGACACAAATGTTACTAAGTCTGTATCCAAGCCCCATCACTTTTTAGGTCTATTAATTAATTAATTTGATCCAAAGATCTTACTAATGGCTTGTATCTAAAGTGAGTACCTATTCATGCTTGCACATCACACACAAAATCGTGCCTGGTTGTGTGCCAGGAAGGGAGAAATCTCCATAGCTCAGCCTCTTCCCTGCACCTTGGTGCTTGCTATCCATCCACTCTAAGACAGAGGCTTTAGCTGTTGCTGTTAGTAAGTTGCTATGTACATACTGTGTGGATTTAAAGGCCTCCCCAAGCCAGAATGTATTTTTCCTGTGTGTTATAGTGATTACTTTCTCAGCTGGTTAAAGAAATGACCAGGAGCTGGGTGATTTGCAGATGAATCTGTAAGGTAGAACCACTCTGATCGTTCCTGATACCCAATTTCTGTAGCTTCTGCAGGTGTTTTGCAAACCAGCATGGAGCATGCAATAATCATGAGGAAAGTTATTGATGATTGTGTGGCATTTTTCATTGTTATGTGGAAGATCTCTTGAAGTTAAATAAAATATATTAAAGCAATACATTAAAAGCTAAAGTCTTTATGACTGCCATAAATCAATTTCTTTACCTGTATGGTTTTCAAAAAGAGGTTTTCCTGATTATCTCCAGTAGCCTTAAGAAGCAGTGAGGACACAAATCAACAAAAGAGTTTATCTAAAATTGAATTCCCAGCATGACTCAGGGTTTGTGTGGTCTGGGGCTTTTTTTCATTAGTGAATTGTCAGCTTGAGGTGGAAGGTGTTATATTATGGTGAGTAACCTGAAGTTAATCAGATGAGGCTGTGCTGAAGCGTTTGCCCCACCACCTCTATCCATTGCAGACTGAGGGCTTTGTCACATATGCTCCTCTTCTCAGCACTTTATTGATGGTGCAATTCATAGGAATGTGGAAAAAATTAAGTTCCCTGTGCTGTAAATAGTCAGACATTTCACTGAAAAGTAAAATCAAAGATCTTCTCTTGTGGAAACCAACACAAGGTCTGTATCTCAGAGCTACTCTAAACAGTAGGCTTGATGACTTCCAGAGCACAGTCCCTGTGCAGAGCTGCACAGATGCACACAGCCATAGGTCAGGAGTCTCTTAGGAGAATCCTGCTGCTCCCTTCCTGGTTCAGGATGGTCACTGGAGAAAGAGAGGCCAGGGCCAGCTGTGTGAAAGAAAGGCTTTGCGTTCATTTTCAGTCCAGTCTTGGAGCAAAATAGTTGATTTTTCTTACCAATGAAAACAAAAATTCTTTATGTGACTTGGTTAGTGAAGTGACAGCCAAAAGTCTATTTCACTTCCTGAGAAAGCAAGTTGAGTGTTCTCCTACTGGTTTATAGCAATAACAGTAAAAAAGGAATTCCTGGATACTATTTGAGTTAGGATAAAGACCCTAATGACTTCAATACAGTAAGGGTTGAGCACACTGAGAAAGGGCAGTGTGCTGTTTACAACTGCAGAAAGACCTGTACAGCATCACAGGCAGCTCCTGCCTGCTCTGAGAGCCCAATCTTGCCTTCCTGGGAAGCTGCTGGAAAACTGAGCATTGCATCCTGTTGGCCTTTCCATCTGAGGTGTCCACAGACATACAGACCATGCACGAAGCTTGCAGCAGCCTGCTCTAGTAGGAGCTGTACCTGCCCATGGCAGGGGGGGTGGAACTAGATGATCCCCATGGTCCCTTCCAATTCAAGCTGTTCTGTGGTGATCCTTGAGAAGCAAAGAACAGTCACCTAAAGTGTATGGGCAGCAGAGCTGGGAAAGGTCTGCAGAGCAGGTCTGCTGAGGAGCAGCTGAGGGAGCTGGGGGTGCTCATCCTGGAGAGAAGGAGGCTGAGGAGAGACCTCCTTACTCTCTATTAATAACTGAAAGGAGCTTGTAGCAAGGTGGGGGCTGGTCTCTTCTCTGTGGGAACAAGTGATAGGATGAGAGGACACGGCCTCCAGTTGCACCAGGGCAGGTTTAGGTTGGATGTTAGAAGAAACCTCTTCACTGAATGGTTCTCAAAGTCTGGCACAGGCTGCCCAGAGAGGTGGCTGAATCCCCATCCCTGGAGACATTTAAAGAGGCAGAGATGTGATGCTGAGGGACAAGGTTTAGCCCCAGCCTTGGCAGAGTTAGAGAATACTTGGACTCAATGATCTTAAAGGGCTTTTCCAACTGGAACAATTCTATGATTCTAAAAGGAGGGCTTGCAGGAGACCTGGAGAGGGACTTTTCACAAGGACACATAGTGACAGGACAAGGGGTAGCAGTTTCAAACTGGAAGAGGGTCAATTTACTTTAGCTATTAGGAAAAAGGCTTTCACTGTGAGAGTGGTGAGACACTGGAAGAAGTTGCCTGGGGAGGTTGTGGATGCCCCCTCCTAGGGAGTGTTCAAGACCAGGTTGGATGAGGCTTTGAGCAACCTGGCTGGTGGAATGTGTCTCTGCCCATGGCAGGGGGTTGGAACTGGGTGATCTTTAAGGTTGCTTCCAACCCAAACCATTCTGGATTTAACTGAGATCCATATGAACATTTTGGAGCCTATTCTCAGGTTTCAGTTACCCTAGAAACAGATATAAAATATGCAAGTATAGGCAGGTGGTTTTTTTTCAGCTATCTTGCAGTCTAAGAAACCCTTCCTAAATCCAGAGGCAGCCCAAGAGCAGTGCAGTTTAATAGCAAGTCAGTCACATTTAAGTCTGAATTAAACCAAGGCCACTGCTTGTGCATACACTGACAGGTGAGTGTCACTCCAGGTACCTTCAGCCAGGTGTGACAGGCAGCTGCCAGGCTCAGAAGTAATGAATTTCCTCCAACTCTCTCTCCATGGTGAGGAAACGGACTGCAGATCTCAGGGCTCCATGAGCCCTTGCTGCGGTTCAGTTGCAGAGAGTAGGTTGTGGAATGCAGTCTGGAGGAGACTGAGCTTCTGTGGGTTTCTTGCTGATGCAGCTGGATGTTCATTCTGTGGGATGTTTTCTACTACTTTTTTAACTGCATGCAGTACTTGCAGATTGTCCCTTATGCAGCCTGAGGTAAATGATGTTTTGTGAACTGAGTGTGCAGCTTGCTTCTGTGTTCAGCTCAAACCTGGCCTGAGTACGTCTGGGTAGCTTTGGAGTGCTTGGGAGCAGTGGTGCTGTTCTCAGAGCACTGCAGTGCACAAGTGTCTGCAGGCTTACACCAGGAGACTGATTTCCAAACCTCTCTTGAGGACTGAACTTTTTAAGGACAGGCAGGCAGTTACTCCTGGCAGAGATCTGTCAGGGACTTGAGACTTCTCCCAGTCGAAATACAATGAAAGATGAAACACTCTTTAAGGAAATGCAATTAAAACAATCAGCCAATGAAACAAAAATCCTCTGAGCTATTCCTTCCTTTGTCTTTCCTTATACATCCTGTCTCTTTTCTGCTTTGGATAATTAAATTGAATGCTCTTTGAAATGAAGAACTGTGTACAGAGAAGAACTCTCTCGTGTAAGACTAAGATCACTCTTGGTACTTCAGAAAACACATTAATATTTAGCAGTTGTCTTTACTGCTTCTGACAGAGCCATTTGGCCCTGGATTTGTGTGAGAACTTTTCTAAGGATGAACAAAGTACTAGTGTGAACTGACAGCACGTGAGCTTTGTTTCCTGGGGGATTTTAGATTGTTAGGAGCTAAGCAGGGGAACTCTCCTGTGCTTCGCCAGCTTGTGCACACTAATGCAAAACCACACCTAAAAGTTAGATATGGCCAGGATGGGACTATCAGCTGCCTGCCCTCCTGGCATTTTGGTGAGTGATTAAAAACACCTCTGCAAGTGGAGTACAGGTACAGAGCATGGTACTGAGCTCTTCAGCAATTCTCCATCCTCTGTGGCAAAAGCAAGCTCCCAGACCCAGGCAGGCAGTGAGGAGGGATATAGTTTGGGGACTGGAATGGCCTGGTTTGGAAAAGTGGCTCCTGCCCAGCTCCTGTCTCTGTCACAGCCCATTGTGCAGGTTACAGCTGACTGCAGAAACCACAATCTGTCCTCTATCCAACCCACAAAGCTACATGGCCACATCAGTGCAAGGTCTGGTCTAACCCAACCGGCACCTGACCTATCATCCATGCAGCACAGCCTTCCACCTCTGCCCCATGCACACTTGTCAGTTCCAGCTGACACTTACTTCAGGGTCCCTAAACTGTGCTCTCCTGTACAATTTAGGTGCTTCCCAAGTGTTTCTCTGTGCTTTTGTTCTGCTCCTTCCCCACCTCACCAGGGTATTCTGAGGGCAAATGTGGTAGGCATTGTCAGGGACTAAAACTCTGTGGTGGCCAGGGGCATTTTGGAGCTGGAATATGTTTTTCATAATCATGAAGTAGACTCTTTCCAAACCCAGAGCTCCAGGCTTTAGTCTGCTGCATTGCTGGCTAGCTGCTGAAGTAATGGCTTCCTCCTTTTCTTTCTTCAAGGCTTTGCCCAATTTGGAACTTAAAGAGTTGTTTGTTTCACAGTTGCCCTCTTTGTGCTTAGTCATTACTTCCAGAGAGCTCGGCTGTGCAGCCTCCCAGCCCTCTCTAACAGATGCTATTGTGCAACAGGAGGGACAGTGATTGCCATTTCCAGAACAGATCTTAATTGGAAACATAACTTCATACAGTAGCTTGGAATGAATACGGGAGAGGGAAAAAAATAAATCAAGAGATAGGGAAGGAAAAAAAGCCCAAACAGGGTAAAATAGAAGGACATTTTACTGATATTTTGTACTAAAAATCATGTTCCAGGAAATATTGTGCATGCCTGCGAAAAACTGAAGCATAGAGCAAGCAGTAATAATTATCTGAGCCCCTCAAAGAGCCAGATCCTCCTCTGGGGTAAGGCAGCTCTGCTTCACTGGGTTTGTGAGAGCTGCCATTCCTCATTGACCTCAGCTCAGGACCCCAGCTTGGCACGCTGGGAATCCAGGAGCTTTGAATACTTGTTTGTTTTGTGTTGGGATTTCTCCCTTAATTGCGTTTTGATCAATCTTTTGTTTTGTAGATTGTCCTCCACTTGGTCTGGAGACATTAAAAATCACTGACTTCCAGCTCCACGCCTCTACAGCAAAGCGCTATGGCCTGGGGGCGCACAGAGGAAGGCTGAACATTCAGGTAACATCACTCTGCTCCTCAGAGGGGGAGAATGGCTTAAGGCTGTGCTGCTGTACAAAGAGAGCCCAGGGACGGTTATTGGTTCTGACTGCTTTGTCAGCCCATGTAATTCAAATGAAGGGGAAACACCGGCACTGGGGAGAGGAGGAGGCTGATGGACAGCCTTAGGCTTGGAAAAAAGCTCCACACTTCATGTGCTGAGGGTGCAAATCCAAAGCAAAGGTGGAGGCAGCCCAGAACTGCTCCCTTTCCAGCTTTCTTCCCAGCTCCCTTAGCAGTCAATCTGGAGCAAAGCTCAAACAGAAGTTCCATGTTGGTCGTTTGCCTGCAGTTAATGGCAGTGGTTAATTGAAACTGTGGTTTGCAGTGAAGCAGTTGCCCTGAGGCAGAGTCTCAGAGGCAATGATTATAGTACCAAAGAATGCTTCAATTCAGAAGTCAGTATCACATAATCTGTTTTAGCTTCTCTTGTTTAGGACTGAAGATGTGCTTAGATGCTTTGCAGGACCAAACTCCATTTCCCCATTTCTTGTGTTTCCTATTCCCTCTTTGTTAGTGCTGTTTCCTGATTTGCAGCCTTGGCCGTTGTCAAAACACTGCCTTTGTATAATAAAGAACATTGAAATCTCAAAGTGATAGACAGCATGCTGGTACCAAGTTAACAGTGAGGAATCTCTACAGTTTATTTCATTTGTTACCCTCCATTAGATTATTTTTTTTTCTCCAGCATAAGGTCTTTGCCAGTTAATGGACTGAGAAGGATGAGCTCTAATCTGCAGTGCAACTTCACATGGTGCAAGGTGATGGTGTAATGGTGGGCAGCTGCTGGAAGGAGGTTAAAACCCTGCTGTGCACCTTCCCCTCTTGCCTCAGCTTCTCTAGAGTCGCTGTGCAAACAGCTTTGTCAGCTTCCCTCCAGGGAAAAAAAAAAAAAAACCCGCTCTCTCCCCTCCCTTATTTCTTTTCCTTGTTTGTTTTGATGAGTTAATGTTGGCCAGAAAGCTCAGTGCACTCTGCTGTGGAGCCACATGGACAATGGAGCCAGTGGTGGTAAGTGGCAGGACACACAACAGGGAGGTAGAACCTGTCCCCTCTTTCCCAAGCCAAGTGTGCAGGTACATTAGGTTGGGTGTGATGTGAGATCTTACCTGCAGCCTTCAGATTTAATTTTGAGATCTGAGTGAGGTGTTTTGCTTCTTTGCTTCATATTGTCTGCTAGGGAAAGCCCCATGAGCACAAAAGTGGTGTGCAGAGGAGGTTCATGTGGGTTCTATAGGACTCTCTGCTTAGCATCATTGAATGGTTTGGGTTGGACAGGACCTTTGCAGGTCATCTAGTCCAGCTTTCCTGAGGTGAGCAGGGACATTTTCAAGCAAGCCAGGAAGGACTGGGAATGTTTCCAGGGATAGGGCATCTGTCACCTCTCTGGCCAAGCTGGGCCAGTGTCTCACCAGCTTGGTTGTAGAAACTCTTCTTTTCCATTATGCCTACTCTAAATGTCCCTTGGGTGTCAGTGGGTGATTTTCCTTTGCATTTCAGCAGTGTTTCACAGGTAGCTGTTATCCCATGGAGCAGAGGGGCTGGTGTGTCAGCTCGGCAATGAGGGCCCTGGTGGTTTGTGTGCTGCTCAGCAGGGCAGGTTGTGGCATGCTGGGCAAAGGCACAAGGCACTGGTGTTTAAGCAGCTGTGTTTTCATGCTGTTCAGTACTGCACATGGGGAAAAAAAAAAAAAAGACAAAACAGCTCACTTGGCCCAAGTCTAAGAGGCAGAGGTGCCAGTGAAGTCTCACCAGAGCACTCAGCTACATGTACAGTGATAAGCAATTATTGGGCTGCTGCCCTTGGCCATGGTCTGGGTATCCCCACAGTGCCATCAGGACGTTCATGTAACTCTTCTGTTCCTCCCTGAAGAAAGGCAAAATCCACTTTCTGCTCAGCCTCATCACCTGATGTGAAGTCAGCTGAGAGGCTTAGAGCTCACCCCAGGTAACTGGCACTGCCTCACTTCACAGGCAGTCTGCACAATAATGAAACTTTTCAAAGGCTCCTGAGGGTTATTTTTGCTGGGCAGATTGTTTGAAGCATATAAAATTAATCAGTTGGTGCATGCTTTGTCCTGAAGAAGGTCTGGATAGGGCCTTCTAGGATCTGCTCCCCTTGTGATCTTGCACTCTGGGGGACCTGGCCTGTATGAATGTGGTGACCGTGTTGGGACCTCTTAAGAGCAGGAGCACTGCTGCTAGAGTCCTGCATATTGGAGATCCACCCTGCAACTGCAGTATAGCACCAGTAATTTAATTACAGCACCAGCTGTAATTTAACTTTATCAGGAAAATTCATAGCCTGAAATAATATTGGTTGAGGGACTCTGCCTTCAGGGGTGAAAGTCATCAGTATTTGTCACTCAGTCACAGTAACTATCAGCGGTGAAACCCTGAGGTAACTACTCAAGTGATGTTTCTTCTTCTTCCTCCTCCTCCTTGGGGGAGAAATTCGACCAGCGCTGGGGATTAACCATACAAAGCAGTGGTTTGTATGCAGATAAGCAGGAGGCTTTTTGGTCTCTTCTGTTCTTTTGTTTCACTGATTCTTTGTAAAAAGCTCCGGCATCAAAACACAAAAGGCAAATCATGTAGGTTCTACTTTCAGCCCTTGTGCTCCAATTCTTCTCTTTTGGCAGTGGTTGCTATAAATACCGAGGATGAGTAATACTTTGGGGTTTTTTTTGTTCTATTTTTCCCTCCCAAGCTTCCTATGGCAAAATGGCTTTTGTGATCACCCTGCTGGGAATGGAGAAGAATTGAAGCAGAAGTGGTTTGATACTAGGTATGGTTTCACTGCAGCTTCAGGTGGCTTGTGCTGGTAGACTGAAATCCCTTTCTTCATTTGAATCCCTTTAGGCAGTGATATCGTTCCCCTCATGGAGTAAAGCTTTGGAGCAGGGATAATTGCAGCAAGTGTTTATTCTGCCTTGCACATGTTTGACTCAGAAGAGAAATGTGAATTGAAATCAGAGTCATATAATTTGTAAAGGAATTGTAAACCTTTGATTTCCCCTCATCTTAGCTTCTGGGTACATAATAAGCAGCTGATTTTGTTTTATTTTAATTACAATTTGCCACATTCATATTTATAGATAACTTATTCAGGAGCAACAGAGACAAGTCCTTTTTCTGGATCAAATATCTGGTGGTTTGGTGTTTTTGGTTTGGTTTGTGTGGGTTTTTGTTTGGGAGGTTTTTTTGTTTATTTTGGTTTGGGGTTTTGTTTTGTTTTGAAGACTCTGCGTATTGAGAAACGTTTTTGCTTTTGTCCACAAGTGAAATTGAATGGAGAGTTGCCTTCTTGGGTGCTTCATTTGTTCTGCATGCACACAGGCACCAGCTGCAGGCATCCCACTGGACAGACAGTAGCTGTCTGCCAGACCTGTAAGATCTCTCTCTAATATGGACTTGCAAAGTTTTCCATACTCATTTCTATTTGGGAAACATTTAAGAATATCCACTCTCAGAATTGCATGGGTGTCAGTGACAAATGCTCATTAAACACAGATGAAATGTGAAAATACACACAGCTGCAGAGGATCATATGGAAAAGCTTCTGTGCTCTGTATGGGTGTAGCCAGCTTGGTGCCAAACACCTCCTGGGCTTCAGTAATCAGACAAATCTCTCAAGACCTTGGAGGCTATGTTTCTTTGAATGCTGTTTCAGATGGATTTGGGACGCAGCTTGCTCAAAATCCCCTGCAGCCATTGCTTTGACAGATGTTGAGGAGGCTGTTGGTGGTGTTCTTACCAGCACAAACTGGGATGTGATTGGTACAGGACTTGGAGTACAACTGGGCATAGCTGCATTTTTAACCTTTGACACCTTAGTGATGAAAAATAATAATTCTGGGGCTGAAAAACTGATGGGAAGCAGTATTATTGTGTCCATATGCACTGTGCTCTCTTCTGCTGCTTTCAGGAGGAGGAGGGAGGTTACTCCAGCACAGACCATTATTGGCATGGGTTGGGTTTGGCTTTTTAGGACTTTCATAACTCTGAAGATCATGTGGATATTTTTTCTGGATAAAGGCTCTACCAGGCCACAGGCATGGAGAGGTGGAGTAGCTTGAATTTCTTTGAAATGGTTCTTTGTTTTCACAGGGGCTCTGCAGAGTTTCCCTCCCCTCTCTGAGTAAGCAGATATTTTGGTCACTCTATATAGCTGTTGGGAGTGACACTCTTGGGGGCCTTAAACTAGAACCAAAGGAGTAAGTGGAATGAATAATGACTCCATGGTTTTGGTTTTGGCACCCCACCTTCCCTGTGAGAGACCTTCAGTTTCTTGGTTCTGATGATGAAGCCAATCTTGCCTTCTTTCCAGGCAGGTGTTAATGAAAATGACTTTTATGATGGTGCCTGGTGTGCTGGCAGAAACGACCCCTACCAGTGGATCGAGGTGGATGCTCGCAGGCTGACGAAGTTCACCGGCGTCATCACGCAGGGAAGGAACTCCCTCTGGTCGTAAGTGCCTGCTGGCTTTTCCCCAGGGCATCCTGAGCTTTGCCTTCTGTTGGGGTACTGCTTCAGGGGAAAATCAAGGGTAGAAATGCTGTATTCCATCAAGCAGCTGGACAAGGGAACGGGAAAAGACAAAGTGGTGTGATGGGACATAAAATGTGAGCTTAAAGGTAGCAGATTTCTGTAGTCTTTGTTCACCTCTGGCAAAGGGTGCAGCAAAATGCCCTCAGGTGATGCACCTTTAGAATGCCTCAGCTTGGCAAACTTGCTTGTGTTAAACTTCCTAATTATTTTCCAATATTTAATGTGATTGCTTTATCATCTCAGACTGGTCAGTGATCTTTGGCATTTCCTAATACTTAGGCAATCACCAAGGAATTGGTAAAGTTCCAAACCAACCCTCTTTTTTAATGAGCTGTTAAAGCAAACTTACATCTCTACTCTCTTGTTCTGTAGAAGAATTGAGAATATAACTGAAAAACATAGAGTAGCCTAGGCTGGAAGAGACCTTAGAGATCATCCAGTCTGAGCTCCCTGCCATGCAGAGAGTGTTGCCCAGGACTCCAGTGGGCAGCAGGCACATTGTGTTGTGCTGATGGATGCTCGGAATGCTCTGTGCAGTTGAGCCTGCTGGCTAAAAACCTTTAAGGAAGGAGTACTTGCCACAAATGAGGCAGCTGCCTTGTTCCCAAGGTCTGAGAAGGCAATCCAGACATGCTCAGGCCAGGAACTCAGGTGTGGTCAGATGGTGCTGCTCACTTCCAAAGCTGAAAGCATTCTCAGCTTTCTGGTTGCAGGAGGAGCGTGTGGCACTGGGAAAGAAGTTTTGCACAGACTCATGTGCATCTGTGCTTGGTGATAGAGCTGGCAGTGATGGGGCAATGGTTATCCTCGAGGCCTTCTCCAACTAAAATGTTATGGTTCTGTGGTCTGCTCATTGGTGACCTGCTCCTGAGTGTAGCTGCCCAGATTGCTCTGTGATACAATAATGTGAATGAGGTGAGAGCTCTGCATGAGGGACACATCAAGCAGCTGGAAGAACCAGGGCCTGGAAATGATGCTTTCCTCTTTTCCTGATCTTCACATATTTGTCCCATTTCTTGGGAGCCTTGTTGCCTTACAGGACCAAATAACCCCACATGTGCTGCTAGGCCTGTTGAGCAAGTATGCAGGAGAGGCACTATCTTAGACCCATGGCTGCTCAGATCGGCATCACTGCATAACGTTGTTTTGCCATGTAATAAAAGGCAAACCAGAGAACTTGTCACTGTAAGAAAAGATTCTTTTTTTACCTCTGCTATAATTTAATATTCTGAGTGTTGTTTTTTGTTTCTTTGAGTGCTGCTGTGGGAGTCAGAGCCTCTTTGGCAATAAGGTTTCTATATTTATTTCACTGTTCTGTGTTGGGGAGATAATTACTGTGGTAAAGGTTTATTCTTTTCTGTGTTCACACTCTTGACATTGCTGTTCCTGTCCACACCAGTGCTGCACTGCTTGGTCTTCTCATATCTCTATTCTTAGTTCAGCTCTACTGCAAGTTTACAGCAGGGATTGACACTGTTTGTAGTTGGCATTCACAGTTGTCTGGCTGGTTTGGTTTTTAAGTGACCTGCTCTTGCTTTGGCCCTCTTGCCCCATTAAGAGTCAGTCAAGAGACTGAAGGTCTGCAGTAAGAGCAGGGTTGGTGAAGGGAGAGCAAGTGGAGGCTCCTCCTGGATTGCTACTCAGATTAGCAGAGAAACAAGCACAGCTCTGCCTCGTGGGAGCAAAGATGGTTTGAACTGGATGAGATGCACTGAGGGGCAGGCTAATGTCTGCTGGAAAGCATGTCCTGTAAGGCTGAGCTCTGCCCCAGGGAGAGGCTGGAGGAATGGGGAGAAACAGCCCAAGGAAGGGGTGAGCTCCTTCCCTACCTCCAGCGTACACACAGGGACTGCCGTGGAGGTGGCTTCCCTGGTCAGGAGGTGATGGCCACTGCATCCCTTGCTGTCCCTTGATACAGCCTTGGCTGTGGGACTGGCTTCCCTGGAGACCACCTCCTCCTCCCTCTCCTCATCCAACTGAGCAGATAAAATCAGTGTAGCTGATGTTTGTGTGCTCTGTTTCTGCATGTGGAAATCCTTAGATTTCAAAAACTACGTGATACCCTCTGAGGTCCCAAGGGAGATGTTTGTGCTGATGCATGCAGCCCTCATCCGGGCCAGGAGTGGTGTCCTGGGGTTTCCAGGGTCTTGGCACCAGGGAACATCACACTCAGGAAGATGGCAGATGCTGCTTTCTGAATTACTCCTCTTGATACATCTGAAAGATGATCTCTGTAAGACTTCCTACCCCAATTCCTCCAGCGGTCAGGAAAGTGAGGAGAAAATGAAAACAAAATCCTGGTGTGACAGGAGCTGTGCGAAGGGAAAGCCAATCCAGACAACAGCAGAGGCCTTGAGCTTGGAGTAGAAGCTGCCTTAGGGTGGGTTTCACAGGCACCTGTGGAAGCTTTGGTACTTGTGGCAAACTCAGGAGACGGTGACCTCACTGCAGTCACAGGGGTTGTGTGCCATGAAGTGCCTGCTGTAAGCCAGCCCAGGAGAAACAGGCTGTGAGGCTTTTGCTGGTGTGGGCAGGCTCCTTTGGGACTGGTTTGCTCTCCTGGCCACTGGAAGGGAAGGAGGTTGATTAGTTTCCTTCTCATACTTAGTTACTGACTGTGATGGTATCAAAAAGGACTATTTATGATATGAGAGGCTGTGCCAAAACGATGCCATTCTGTTACCTGAGCACCTTCCCAGCTTCCTGAACTCCTGCAACAAGAGATGGAACTTTCACAGCTAACAGGCAGATGTGGGAGAAGGGGCTGATTTCAGGTAGGAGAGAATACAGCCACCCCTCTACACCCCTCTGATCTGTGTTGTATTAGAAGCAAGAGCCTGCCAAGCTTGACAGCCAAGGGGAGATTTTTCTTTAAGCCTTGGAGGCTTTCCCAGCAGTACATGAAAGAAGATCAAGAAAGTAGGATATATGTTAGGTTCACCAGATTATGTGATGGTGACAATCAGAAAAGCAGCCTTTTTAATTTGCCTCTTTGAACTGAACAAGAATCTTTAACAAAGTGGAACTGAAAGTTCTCTCTGAGCTTCTGCCTGGATCAGATTTGTGCCTGGTCCCCCTTAGCTTCCTGCTGCTGCCTTAATGGGGAGGTGTGAATGACAAGGGAGGGCAAGCGAGGACACCCTGGTGAATCCTGCAGCCAGTGGCTTTTCCCTGTGACTGCAGGACTGCAGTGTTTGGGTTGTGAGCAGCCTGGCACTTGGGTGTCTGAGTGGTAGCCAAAGCACGTGGTTTAATGGCCAGCATGGTCCTAGGCTGACAGCTGGACTCCAGGATCTTGGAGGACTGTTCCAATCAAAGCAGTTCTAAGATTCTATACATAAAATGTAACTCTTTCTTTGGCTTTTTTTTTTTATTGTACTTTTTTTGGGGGTTGCTGGGGTTTTGTTTGTTTGGATTTTTTGGGTTTGTTTTGGGGTTTTGCTGTTGTTTTGTTGTTAGTTGTTTTTTGTTTGGTTGGTTTGTTGTTGTCGTTTCCCAAAAAGTTTCAAAGTTTAGGACCTGAACATTCTGCCCAATTACTTCATCCATGGTTTTTCTTATTGCTGCCATTTTACTGTTTCATGGGGTGCAAAGAGAGTGCACAACACTCAAATACTTTAAGAAATGCATTCTTACAAACACTCCTGACTTGCTGAAACCTTGTATCCTCTTCTGAAAACCAAAGCATCCTCTGGCTGGAGCAGCCCGAGGTTTTCCATTAGCCAGCACACCTTCTGCAGACACATGGGCTTGATACAAAAGGTGGTGCTGAATTATCAAACAACAGTCTGGGGTGTGGGAAACATCTTTCCTCTGGCTTCTAGATTCTTGCCAAACTGCTAGAAGTGATGTGTATTTTTTTCCCTCTGTCAAGAGGTTGCATATTTCACCCCATCACATCACTGCTGAAAATGGCAGAGTTCCACAGTGAAGCTTCCCCAGCCCACTCCACAGCCTTCTGAGCTGCTCTTTAAAGATGCCTTGTAGGACTGAAAGAGATCTTTTATACATAGTGATTGCACTCAGTGCTCTGCAAGGGCTTTTCTAGCAAAACAATTCTGTGATGTATTGGCAGCAGCATAAAGAATTCCACACTCTATTTCTCTTCCAAACATTCAGCCATAAACCCTGTGTAGCCCAGTTATGGCACAATCCACCTCTCAGGGAAGGCTGCCCCAGGCTTCTCTAACAGGGCACACCACTCTCACTTTCTGTGGCCTAAGAAGGCAAACCAAAGAGCTCTGCAGAGAGATGTCACTGATGCCTGTCTATGGACTGTTGGGTATTCATAGTGAGAGTCTGCTAAATGCCTGGACACCTTGATCTCCACATGTTCCACTCATACACAGGAGCATCTGCCCACTCTCTGTTAGAGCTTTTATTCACATCAGCCAACCTTGGGCACTTCTGAATTCTGGGTATCTTCACTGTAAAAAAAAACAAAAGATGTCCTGGTTAAAAGTCATAGAATCAGTCAGGGTTGGAAGGGACCACAAGGATCACCCAGTTCCAACCCCCCTGACACAGGCAGGGACACCGCACACTACAGCAGGCTTGCCAGAGCCTCATCCAGCCTGGTTGCAAACACCTCCCAGGATGGGGCCTCAACCTCCTCCCTGGACACCCCATTCCAGGCTCTCACCACTCTCATGGGGAAGAACTTCTTCCTCATGTCTAGTCTGAATCTCCCCACTTCCAGCTTTATTCCATTCCCCCCAGTCCTGTCACTACCTGATAGCCTAAAAAGTCCCTCCCCAGCTTTCTTGTAGCCCCCTTCAGATACTGGAAGGCCACAAGAAGGTAACCTTGGAGCCTTCTCTTCTCCAGACTGGACCGCCCCAACTCTTTCAGTCTGTCCTCATAGGAGAGGTGCTCCAGCCCTCTGACAGGACAAGAGGAGGCAGCCTCAAGGTGCACCAGGGAAGGCTTATATTGGACATTGAGAACAATTTATTTCCTGAAAGGGTTGTCAAGCCTTAGAACAGGCTGCCCAGGGAAGTGGAGGAGTCACCATCCCTGGAGGGATTTGAATGATGCATGGTTGTGGTGCTGAGGGGCATGGTTTAGTGGTGGACTTGGCAGTGCTGGGCTGGACTAATGGTTGGACTCAAGCCTTCTGCAAGCAGAAAGATGCTGTGTTTCTCAGGGTTAAAATACACCACCAGTACAATGCTGCTTTTGAAAGCATGGTAGAACAGACTCTACATCCTGTCCAGATCACAGGACAGTTTGTTTAACTTCCATCCCTGTGCCATGTGAATTTTCCACCTCAGTTCTTGTATCCTACACAGGGTTTTGGTGACTCACCATCCAGTCCTGGTGCTGGGGAGCTGTCTGTGTGGCCAGCTCAGCTGATCCTGTGGAGGGGGAGTTCTGACAGCACTCCCCCAAACGTGTTTATGCTTTCACAAGGTAGTTTGACAAAGATGTCAGAGCTGATGATGCTCTCTTGTGGGTGTGATTTGTCATGGTGCTCTTGCTCCAGCTGTGACTCTTTTGCCAAGGGCTTGGTGACTCACCACATAGCAATGGGAGGGAGCAGGTCTCTGCCATCCCACGAGGGCTTTTGCATGGTAGAAATCATGGAATGGTTCATAGAATGGTTTGGGTTGGAAAGGACCCATCTAGTCCAACCCCCCTGCAGTGAGCAGGGACAGCTTCAACCAGAGCAAGCTGCTCAAAGCCTCATCCAACCTGAACTGGAGTGTTCCCAGCAATGGGACCTCTCCCAGCCCTCTGGGCAACCTGAGCTTAACCACCACTTTGGACAGCAGCAGGGTGGTGTCATGTGGAGAGAGCCTGCTTTGCACATTGAGGCTCAGCAGGAATGCTCAGAAATCTTTTTAACTGCCTTGGAATGGCCTGCAGTGGGCAGGTGTAAAACAGCTGAGCTGAAGCCTCTAGGAAAAGGATCCATCACATGGATGCTGCAGCTGCTGCCACAAGTTAATCACATTAACCACAGCCTTCATCTCTGTTAGTGGTGTGTGTGTGCACTGTGACTTGTTGCAATGAGAATGATTGAGAAGGAGGACATGAGTACCTAGGGGACATAATTTCCTCTCCACCCATGCCCTGTGCATCCTTCCTGAGTCAACATCCCTGCTCTATTCACCATGATGGCCACACCTTTGTGTGCACTTGGTAGTTGTGAGCCCCTTCAGCATTACTGCAAATGGTCTCACAGCTGAGCACACAAGGGACAGCATTTGCTGGTTGCTGTCATAGCATCATAGAATGACAGGGGTTGTAAGGGAGCTCTGCAGAGCTAGACCCCAACCTCCTGATAAAGCAGGGTGACCCACAGCAGGCTGCCCAGGAACACAACAGCCAGGTGGCTCTCCAAAGAAGGAGATTCCACAACCTCTCTGGGCAGCCTGCTCCAGGCCTCCAGCACCCTCACAGCAAACAGATTTCATGTCAAACCTCCTGTGTTCTAGTTCTCACCTGATGGGCCTGGTCCTGTCCCTGTCAGAGCTTTTGATTTTCCATTGCTTCAATATCCATGGGAAGGAGATCAGAAGAAATAGTGAGGCAGCACCTGTGTAGTCTGCATCTTTCTCCTCCAGTGTGAGACTGCTGTGCAGGGGAGTGATCAGCACACACAATAATGGGAAACTTCAAAGGTCACAAAGGGAGGTTTAGAGTCACAGTTTGGTTCTTTAGCAGATAGAGGAGGTGTGAAGGGGGAAAGTCTGGTGTATGAAGAATTTCAAATAGCATCAAATTTTTGGGACCCCTTCAGGGGTTAATGTCTGAACAGCAGAGGGAAATGCCCACATCTGGCACCAGATTCTCTGGAAAGGTCAGAAAGAGATTGAAGTCTTGTCCACACCTGGCTGCAAGTGGCAGACATTGGGTGGGAAATGCATCTACAGCCTCAGCCTCTTCTCTCTGAAATGAGAGCTTTGAAGCATTTGGGCTCCCTTCGTTTGAACAAGTGAAATTCTGGCCCTGAGGTCTCCTTTATAGCTATGGCCTCCAGAGAGGCAGATTTCACAGCAGTGAATTAATTTAAGTCAGTGAGAAGCCATTTTAAAAATTAAACCTTCAAGGATTTCAATTATTAAAGCATTTTAAAAATGCCCTTGCTGGCTAGTCAAGCTCCAACCTTGAGAGCAGATTGAGTTTAATTAATTTGTAGAGCTTGCTGAGCTAGCTGTGGTGAGCCTGAGCCTGCTTTGCCTTGGCTTGTTTTGGGAGCTGTTAAGCAGAGGGTATTTTAAAATTTTATCAACATAAATATTATTATAGAATATTAATTCTAATGGCTTTGTGCTTAATTGTATGAGATGACAAATTGCATCTCCAAGTAGCAGGCTGTGTAATTGCCAGCATGCTGATTCTGTTGCATGAGTACAGTTTAATCCAAGGGTTCCCTGGCATTTTCCTGGTACAGCAATTCTATTGCAAATCTTTTGGCTTGTCAGTTTCTGCATTATTGGAGGATATGCAGCTGGCTGCCTGGCTCCTTCTATTTTCCATTCATTTTAGGGGTTTGTAATGCATCTAAATCAGATTACAATGACAGCAGAAGGATAATAATACAGTCAGCTGGAGCTAGGGCCATTGGTAGAATTCCCATTAGCATCATCTGCAATATTTGCTAATCTTATCCACTGTGGACTTGAGCTTCTGCTGACTGGCCCTGCCAACCTTCCTGCTTTCTCTCAAATCATGTGGAGTTGAGTAGTGTGGAAAATCATCCTTGGAGACTAGGATAGGATTATCAGATTGATTTCACTTCTGCTTATTCAGCTTTCCATAACTGAGAAGCTTGGCTTTAAAGTATTAGATGCAGCAGATGCTGTGCAAACCAAATCAAACCCTACCCAAATAGTCAGAAGTCCCAGCTGAGGCTGGGCAGCCAAAAGCCTGGCATTCATCCACATCTTCTGCTTGAGCACTTGCTGTGTGTTGTGCTGAGCTGGGACTCATCTTTGTGTTTAATGCACGGAAAGAAAACCAAGCAAATTATCTTGGGGAAGGCAAGGCAGAAGGATTTCATTGTTCTGGATATCTTTGCCTATGCTCAGTAGCCTGATGGTGTGGTCAGATAAGCAAAAGCTGATTCTCTGGGCAGGTACCTAGGGCTACAGGAAATCTGTTATGAATCCTCTGTTTTGGTTCAGATTTCCCCTCTCTCCCTGGGGAAATCACTGAATTCTTGTTTTTCAGATGGAAATGGACAAACTGCACTGTGTATGCACCATGTGAAACTACAACTGAGGATGTTCAAATAAGCCTGATCTAAAGCTAATGCCTGAGAGAGAAACCCTAA
Organism: Indicator indicator; assembly: GCF_027791375.1. NCBI lineage: Eukaryota > Metazoa > Chordata > Aves > Piciformes > Indicatoridae > Indicator > Indicator indicator. The sequence goes on from NC_072016.1 coordinate 404,814, forward strand.
CTAATTAGTAAGAGTAATAATTTAAACATCCACCACATGAAGTGACTTTGAATGGTATTTTGAGTTTTGCATTGATTTTCTGTGCATGGAATTGATGTTAGCAATAGCTGCTGAGATTCCTCAGGTTCTTCCTGAAGAGTTCAGACTGGCATGAGGTTTAGAGGAAGGTTAGTGGGAAGGACCTGGGTGCATATGGTTCCTGTCCCCTCTGCAGCTCGTGATCCCTTTCTGGCCTTTCCCTGATGGAACTCCTGAAGCAGTCATGTGAGCAGCACTTTGTGCTGGAGCATGATGAACCAGAGGTAACCTCGAGTGCTTTTGAAGGTACTGTCATGCGGTAACTCCTAGACTGCCAAGCTTCCTGCCAAGCAAGAGCTCAGTAATTAACACATTCTCTCTTCCACATGCTGGCATACAACTTCCCCTGAATTATGGCTCCTTGCCTCTAAATCAAACAAATAGCTGAGAAATATAATGGTAGGGCCAGGGAGATTTTGCAGAATGAAGTCAGAAGAGCTTCTACTAAAAAAACCCAAACAAATGGTTGGGACCCCTAACTGCTGGAAAGCTTAATACCTTTTTGTCAGCTTTCCTTGGATAGCTTCACCATTCAGTGCTGACAGCCCCAAAGAGGCTGGATGTGCCATGCTGCAGAAATGAGTGTCTGCAAATCCCAAAGCCAGGGAGATGGATCTCCTTGTCAGCAGGTAACAATGTGGGTGATGGTCCCCAATATTTCTTCTAGCTGAGGCTTTGCTGTAGCTGCCGTGGTTGTGTGATGGATTTCCCCAAGAGCTCGAGGTTTCTGCCCCACGTGGGTACCAAGCCCTGCAGCTCCAGGAAGCATTGTGCTCGTGCAAGCAGCCTGCCTGTTAATTCCAAGGTGTGCAGCACTTCCTTCTGCTCTCTGGAAGCATCAGATCTCCTGTGCTGCGCATGTGTAGACATTCTCTAGCTTTCAAGGAGATTTATTATGTGACTGCTCCTCTGCTGGTCTGTATCTGTGGAAATAGCTGGGACTTGAAGATCCTCCCTGTCTGGTCAGAACCTCTGTGTTAGGTTCTGCAAGTTTTCCAGCCACTGACTGCATGGATACATGCAGAGCTCCCTTCCCTCTCCCTGGGGAGTTCAAGGCAGAAGATTCCACTTCTGAAGGGAATGTGAACTTCCAGCAACCTTCATAAGATTGGCAGAAGCTGTTTTTCTTATGACATAGGAAATAAGGAGGAAGAATGTAAGCTCCTAGGGGGTTGTGTTTAGGGCCAGAGGGAGAAGCATCTGGTCAGCCTGTGAGGGTTTTAGTCTGCACCTCACCAAATGCAAAGTCACTGTTTTCCCTTACAGGCAAGAAGAGTCAGTGGGATGTGGTGTGTCACCTACTATGTTATGATGGTTTGTTTCATCCACTGCCCCTCTGTACTCCTTCTGTGTTGCAGCTGTAGAAGGCTGGCTGTGGTCCCAGCTGTGGTTCACCTGGCAGGCTGCCTTTGGGAAGCATGGCACTTGTGGCCGCTGTGGGTGGCGAATGCCTGCTGTTGGTGAATATGCATCTTCGGGGGGAAGCTGGAGCCTGGGGAGTGAGGAGAGTAAAACATGGGAAAGAGAAGTCCTAGCTTGGAAATGTGAGTGTAATAGGAACATAATAAGCTGGTTCTTCTAAAAGCTTTCTACATGTGCCATGAGTTTCTTACAAAATTCTCAGGTATGAAGAATGCCCAGAAGTGTCCTGGCTTTCTGCAGCTGTGATGTTCTCTTTGAAGAGGAGGAGGGGCTTTTAAACACTTAAAGGGATGGGGATTCAACCACCTCCCCGGGCAGACTGTGGCACTGTTTGAGAACTGTTTTAGTGAAAGAGTTTCTTCTCATATCCAATCTAAATCTTGGTGCAGCTTGATACTAGGGAGGAGATGGGCATCCACCTTCCTACAGCCTCCTTTCAGGTAGTTGTGGAAGGGAGATCTCCATTTGTACAAGACAAAGCTACTGATCTTGTGGGTGATGAACTTGCTCTTATTCTGCCCTTGTCCAGCCCTTGGTCTTCACTGGAAGGGAACAGGTAGAACCTAGTTTGTCCCTTTAAACACAAGCCCAGTTGGGTAAATGTGTGTGTCCATAGGTAGTTTGTTAAGATTGTTGATTTTGGAAGAAAGAAAAGCAAACTAATTGTGTTTGTGTGGATGCAGGACAAGGGGAAGTTCTTCCTAGGAGTGTCTCTCTTCCCAGATACTTTTCTCTCATCCATGTGCTCCTGCTGCTTCTCCCATAACTGCTCAAATTGCCCCTGTACTTCTTTCTAGTCCCAAGAGCTTTGCTTACCCTGATTTCACTGCCAGCAATCCAGCCATGGAGCTAAGAACCTGTGCTCAAGAATGACTGCTCTGAAGGACTGCTGGTTATGTGTGATCAGTTTATATCCATGAGAACAGAATGTCATCATCCTGGGCTGAGCTTACAGTGCAAAGAAACCTCCAAGCCACAACTCTCCTGCCAGCCACTGAATGTGTTAGGGGGAAAAATAAATTACTGCTGCCCTTCCAGACCACAAATCTGAGAGGAGAGTCAGGGCATCACCTTCTCCAGAGCTGTCTAACCATTACCATGGGCAATCCCCAGGCAGTGTAAAGGCTGCATAGCTTTACCTCCACTCAGAACATGGGAAGCAGCATTTGATTTCTTCTCACACTTTTCTCTAAGTGAATACAGGCAAAGCACAATTCAAGTATGAATGCAGATTTTGCTTGCAAGATTAAAGGTGGGGATTTTTTCTGCAAATGTGTTTTTTATCAGGTCATCAGAAAGATGAAGATGGAGCTGGGTATTGGAGCAGTGCAGAAGTACTGTGATCAGTTGGGCTTTGCTGTGCAGAGACAGAATTGTCTCTCTTTCCCTACCTCCTGCTAATAAATACAAGCAGGACTGCAGCCTCCTGTCATTCTTGTGTTGGAAGAAATGGAAATTTTGCTGGTTGAAAGTCACGGGGTTTTCCTTCTGGAGGATTTACTACTTTTCCCTCCATCCCTTCTGATAACAACAGCAGAAACAATTTAAGTTCTGTAGCTGCAAAGATAAGGTTTTTTGAAGACTAGATACATCTGCTCTGGGTAAGCCATTTATCCCCAGGTCTGCATATAAAAGGAAAGGAGAGCAGGAACCACTAACTGCTGCAATCCCAGAATATTCTGGTTTCTTTTGCTTCTGTGTGCTGGGCTGTGTTAATTATCTGTTGAATCTTGACTTGCACATCACTTTTTCAGCCAAGTGCTGACATGACTTTGCCAGCTGGGGTTCCCACTCCTAGCAGTCTTACAACATCTATTACACTAAACACAATTTGCAGCTATCCTAAAGCCATGAAAAATATAACTTAGAAACTCTTTGTCCTTTTCAAGGAGTGACTGGGTAACCTCTTACAGAGTGCTGGTGAGCAATGACAGTCATGCATGGACTGCTGTCAGGAATGAATCTGGAGACGTGGTGAGTAGCATGGAACAGAGCTTTTTATGAAGAGCAGAAGGGGGGCTGTCTGCATGGTGCTTTCATTTGCCAGGTTGGTGAGTGTAGGACTACAAGGCAAAGTCTCTCAGCAGTCCCACGAATTGTAAGAGCAAATCAACTAACATAGAGAAGGATGCAGAATATCCTATGTGACAACTGCATGTGTCTGCCTGTGGGTGCAAATGCCACACTGGCCTGGCCTGTTTCTTGCTGTATGGCCCCTGCAAGGGTTAGTGTCAGTCTGCTGGCCCATGGGGACTCCAGGAAGTGCCTTTTGTTGGAGAGGGGGTGTGGAGCTCAGGCTCCTTTGTTCCTCTCCAGGGGGCATGGCAGAGTGGTACTCTTGAAGAGCAGTTCTGGCCTGAGCCACCATCAGGCTGGCCCTGTCCTAGGTGACTTTATTTACCAAAATGCTAACAGATTTTGTTGAAGAACTGCTTTTTTCCCATTTCCCTGTGTTTGGCCTCTGCAGATTTTTGAAGGAAACAGCGAGAAGGAGATCCCAGTGCTGAACACGCTGCCAGTGCCGTTGGTTGCGCGCTACATCCGCATCAACCCTCGCTCCTGGTTCGGGGAGGGCAGCATCTGCATGAGGCTGGAAGTCTTAGGCTGTCCTTTGCCAGGTGAGACTTGCTCAGCTGATGCTGACGTGGCTGCTTGTGCCAAGACTGAGAAATTTCACTTCCTTTGAGCTTCTTTGCTTTTGATAAAACACCTGTCTGTAGGCAGCATGCCCAAAGTCTCAGTGAGCTGCACCAGCGGCTCCTCAGGTGGTAGCAGCTGATAGGGAGACACCAGGGAAACTCCTTAAGGGAGGTGAGGGCCTCTCTCTTGAAAGGGAACACAGCCAACAGCCCAGCTGAAGACTCTACACTAACACAGGAGTTGTTGGAAGCTACCTTGCTGATGGAAGGCTATGACATAGTGGCCATTTCTTAAGTAATGGATTGACTGTGAAGAGATGTCCCTGAAGAAGAGCCACGAGCAAGTTGAGAGCTTGTGGGTAGGAGTTAGAGATCAAGACAACAAGGGGAAAAGGCAGCATGGCCAGCATATGGAGAGAGGGGATTCTGCCAGTTTGCTCTGGTGAAACCTCACCTGCAGTGCTGGGTCCAGTTCTGGAGCCCTCAACATGAGAAGGATATGGACCTAATGGAGCAGGTCCAGAGGAGGCCACAAAGATGATTGCAAGGGTGGAACAGCTCTGCTATAAGGACAGGCTGAGGGAGCTGGGGTTATTCAGCCTGCAGAAGGCTCTGGGGAGACCTGATAGCAGCCTTCCAGTACCTGAAGGGGGCTACAAGAAGGCTACAGAAGGGCTGTTCCCAAAGACCCACAGGGATAGGATGAGAGGCAATGGTTTGAAACGAGAAGAGAGCAGATTGAGATTGGATGTGAGGAACAAGTTCTGCACCATGAGGCTGCTGGAACACTACAACAGGTTGCCCAGGGAGGTGGTTGGGACAGGTGCTGGACAGGGCTCTGGGCAGCGTTATCTAGTGGAGGATGTCCCTGCTGACTGCAGAGGGGATGGGCTGGATGAGCTTTGGAGGTATCTTCCAACCCAAACAATTCTGTGATTCTGAGTTGTGCAAAAAGGAACCAGTAACTGCCTGGGTGCATGGGCAGTATCAGGGTAACTGTCCAAACACAACCACATGGTATCTACAAGCAGCCTTATGTATGAAATAAGGTGGCATGGATGGATGTAGCAAGATCTCTCTGGGCTAAAATGCAGGGCAATTAATCTTACTGAGTGCACTGGTGCTAAGGAAGCCGTAGAGTTACATATGGGAACAGGCACTGGCAGAAGTCTTAAGCTTCTAAAGCAGGATAGAACCATTATAATTATGTTGTCTGCAGCTTATTTCCTTTTAATTCATTGTATAGGAACAGGACTTCCCTGAATTAATTTGAAGGCAAATACTATGGCTGAACTAGCAGTTATCTGCTAGTTATCTGGGAGGGAGGGGAATTTGGCATGTAAAGAACTTGTAGCACTTTTCAAGTGCTACTGAACCCAATAAGATCCTTGGTAAGCCTCAGGTGCAAGTTTGTGCACCTTCATCCAAACCCAAGGCCAAAGATCCATGAAAGAAGTTGTGCAACGCTGGATTTCCCTCAACACCTGCTGGGACTTGGGTTATGCTTGCAGTCTCAGCAGGAATGAACAAGGAATCGAGTTGTCAGGAGGAGCAGTTGGGCTGTGTGTTAGAGCTCCCACATGCTGTGCTCTCCTGAGGCAGTGCCAATTCATGGGCAGGTAGGGTGTAGGAAAACACCTCAAGAGGAAAAGGGTAGGGTTGCAGGAGAGCAGGTCACTCCTCATCGCTGTGGATTCCCTTTCGTGTCTTTTAAGCCTGCACCTCAGGTGTGCTTCTGAGAGGGTTTTTAGGAGTGCCAGGTAAAGAAGAAATCTTAATAAGGGATTGGTGTTCCGAGCAAGCTCCTCAGAACCAGCAGAGTGGGATGGAAATAGGAACTGACAGCCAGGCCTCACTGCTGAGGGTGGGACTGGGCAGTAGCATGCTGCCCAGTAGCTGCGTGTGCTGGGTGCATGGCAAGTTGGACAAAGCAGGAGGAAACGCTGGCAGATAACTGGGACAGGGCATTACGTAAGCTGATTGTGATTTTTATCAGTGGAACGCTCACACAGCCTTCATAAAGTACACTTTGGATGTGTTGTGGGCTAGTTTTGGCAAACAGCTGTTTCTAGACTGTGACAGTAGCTCTGCAAAGGGAGCTGTGTTATCCAGCTGCATCAGTGCCACACAAGTGATTTGCTGCTTCACCAAGGGAAAAACTTCTAGCTGTGCAGGAAGGATGCCAGGAAGTCCTGCCCATGGCACAGCATCCTTGCTGCTGCTTCTCACTGGGGAAAAAGAAAAAAAAGAAAGACAGACAGAAGCCCCAGCATTCAATTCTCTCTCCAGTTTTCAAAACTGTAGTGTTTGTGTGGATGCAGATGGACACACAGAGCCTTTTGTAACTGCCTGAGAGGGATGGATGTGCACTCCTTGCCTTCTCTTTCTCAGACCTAAGGAAAATCAAAAAGAAGCTGCATATGATCAAAAGCACCTAGAGATAGGAGAGAGAAAATTAGCTGAGCTCCTCATGCATTTATTTATACTGTAGAGTATTGAAGACAATTATTTTAATGGATTAAATTTGTGATGGAATTTAATTTGTAATGGTTCTTCTGTAGAAAATCACGGGTGTCATGATTATGCCATCACTTCCACCCCAAGATAAACGGTGATCTTCACTGCTTTGTAAGGGAGTGTTTGTAAGGGTGTTTTGTAGCAGATGCAGCATTCAGTCCTGTTCTCATTCCTTCTTGCTTTCTGCCAGGCTGCCTGCTCCACATGCAGTGTCTCATTGTGTATCAAACTGTGACTTCCTACAAGTGGCTTTCATGACAGGTGATGGTGCTTGCAGCAGTGCTCAATTCACTCAGCTAATCAGGAGAGAGCATCCTGGCTTGGAGCGACAGCCTGTTCCTGGGCTCTGCTTTTAGCATTGCAAAGCTAAAACCTAATCTTCATTTAAATCTTTGATTGAAGGCTGCCTGAGCCAAGGCAGACTAAAAATGGCACCAAATAGCTAAGTCCCTGGGGAAAGGCCTCTGGATTGCTCTTTCTCACTCTTATCAACGTGAGGTGTGTAACATGCCCCAGCCACACAGTGTCTTGAAAAGTTTTGCTTTCATATTTCCTTTTTATAATGAAGTGAGCCATATTGCCTGTGTTCTTGTAGTCAAGAAGGCCAGTGGTGTCCAGGGGTGCATTGAGAAAAGTGTGACCACCAGCTCAAGGGAGGTTCTCCTCTCCCTCAGCCCTAGTGAGGCTACATCTGGAATACTGTGTCTGGTTTTGGGCTTCTCAGTTCAAGAGAGATAGGGAACTCCTGGAGAAAGTCCAACAGAGGCTGTGCAGATGCTGAGGGAACTGGAGCTCCTCTGTGATGAGGAAAGGCTGAGAGCCCTGGGGCTGTTGAGCCTGGAGAAGAGAGCAGCCTGAGGGGATCTCACCAACATCTAAAGGGTGAGTCTCAAGTGAGTGGGGCCAGAACCTTTTCAGTGATGCCCCATGACAGGACAAGGGGCAACAGCACAAACTGGAACACAGAAAGTTCCATCTTAACATAAGGAAAAACTTCTTTCCTGTGAGGGTGTCAGAAGACTGAAACAGGTTTCAGAGATTCCAACCCCACCTGGACATCATGATCCTGTGCAACCTGCTGCAGGTGACCCTGCTTTAGCAGGGGCGTTGGACTGGATGATCTTCAGAGGTCCCTTCCAATCCCGTTCTGTGATCCTGGAGGAGTATTAGCAATCCTCAGAATTACCAGAGCTGTACACAATGATTAGAAACAGCAATTTTTGGTAGTAAACCTTTTAAGAAGTAACTACTGCAGGTTAAGAGTTTGGTGGTTTTTTCTCCTCAGCATTATAATGACTGGAATTTGTGGTGTGGTGTTTGGAGTGTACATCGACATCCCGAGAAAAGAATCTGTCTGTAGTTGCAGCAGGTTATTTCACTGCTGGTTTGGGGGGTGGTGAGGATATTCATGGCTGTCATGAGACAGATCATGTGGAACAATGTTTGCAGTCTTCTGAGGTGTGCCAGTGGAGTGTGGCAGAGGTACAGGTGTGCTGCCTGTGCCACGTTCGGTTCTGTGGGGACAAGTCAGATTGAAACAGAAGGGGAAACTCAGTCATTGGCAAAAGGTCGCAGGGAGGGTTTTAAGACAGTCTAAAGCATTTAGTACAGACTGTTCTTTTCTTGTTAAAAACTTCTCTAAGTCGCTTAGGATCACTTCATTATCTTGTCCATTTGGAGTCCTGCATGAGCACAGCACACCTGAGCTTGCAAGCAGAATGGTACCTCTGTGAGAATGAACCATGAAGAAGCCATGTTGGGAATAGAGTTTTGTTTGCTAAATGAGAATATTTTGATTTAAAGTTGTTTCAAAGCTCTCTTCATACCTTCCCAGTGCCAGTGAAAAGAGCACTGCAAACTAAAGCAGTTAGAAAGAACCAGCACAAGTTTTAGCATCATAATTGGGAAGCATCAGGACTCTGAGGCTTAGGGTGCTGCATAGAGCTGTAAAGGAAGAGAACATCCCTCTGTGTGTCAAGCTGCAGAGCCATTGGGTCTCACTGGTCTCTCTATGGGCATCCCCAGAGTTCTCATGCTGGAGAGTAGCTGGGCATTTCACAGCTGCCTTCTCACCTGTCCCTCTTTACAAAGAAGTATGATGGCCGCAAGCTACCTTTCTGTGCAGCTTCATGACCTCTGTTGGCATTGTAAAGGCAGAATAGCAGTAGAAAACGTGAACATTTCTCCTTGGAAGAAAGGGAGAGTGTCTGAAGCAGTGCCATGAATAAATGAGTGGATTTCAATTCTAATTCTTTTCCAGTTGGAGTTTCTTCATCTCTTATTCTCTGTTTTATTAAAGAAAATGTTGCCACAGCAGTCCCAACCAGCTGTGCACAAGGCTTGCTCGCCTTGCAGCATTTTAACTTCTCATTTTCTGCTCTGTGTTCCTGCTGCAGCAGAATTCCTGCCAGGCAGGCAGACTCCCAGCAGAGCCTGGCAAAATCCGAGTGTTGATTCTCCGGGGAGCTGTCAGATTGTGCAGTGTTTTTGAGGGAGGACCAGAGTTACAATCATTCTCACTCTGCAATTCTCTTCAGTTTCCATCAAGTCTACAGCCTTCACAGCCACTCCCAGGAGATTAGTGTTTGATATATGGCAACAGTGGCAGACTATGAAGGGAATGGGATGAAAGGATTAGGGGAAATATCGGTTGCTGTGTATTTTGGCTTGTGGTGATAGAGAAAGCCTTGAGCAGCTTGGCAGTTTGATGATATTTATTTTTATAGCTTTGCCACAGAGGGATCTTTTTACAGGGATGAAGACAGTCTGTGTGGCACTGAACACATTGTCCCTTTCTGGAAGGAGCAGGGTTTTGTCGTGATTTCCATTTCTCAGTCATCAATATATTACTGAATGTTTTTATGAACTAGCATGTGTTGGCCTTTAAAGGTTTGCTATTCCAGAGTCAATTGTGTGGTTAGTGCAGCATTGCTGCTGTCAGTGGACTTGTATCAGTTCAGCTTACAGTTAGGTTGCAAAACAGACCTAAAAATCACAGAATCATAGAGGCTGGAAAGGACCTCTGGAGATCATCAAGTCCAAACCCACCCCCAGCAGAGCGGGTTCACCTGGAGCAGGCTGCACAGGATGGTGTCCAGGCAGGCTTTGAATGACTCTAATGACTCTGGAGATGGAGACTCCACCACCTCTCTGGGCAGCCTGTTCCAGGGCTCCACCACCCCCACTGTAAAGCTCCTCCTTATGTTTAGATGAAACTTCCCATGCTTGAGTTTGTGCCCCTTAACACTTGTCACTGGGCAACACCAAATGAAGCCTGGCCCCATCCTCCTGGCACCCACCTTGCAAGGAGTTACAGGCACTGCTAAGATCTCCCCTCAGCCTTCTCTGCTCCAAGCTGCAAACCTTCAAGCTTGAAGGTGTGCACTGTTGGTGCTAGGAGTTTTTCACAGTTTCCTGATGTGTTTGTTGTCACAGGATGGTATCTGCAGATTCCTCCTACTGGTAATTATTACTTTTCCCTCAAAGATATCACAGCTGATATGTGGTGCTGTTTTAAGAAAATAATTCTTTTTTTTCTCCAGAGAGAGTGTTCTTGGCTGTGTCACAGTCAGACAGGATGACATTTAGGCTTTCATAATTGGCCTTTTTTCCCCCCAATCATTTTAAACCAAATAAAGATGATTGTCTGCAAAGAGAAACAATTTTTCATACCAGCCTGACAGCCACTGGTTTGACAAATGATTATTCAAGATTCCAGACATCCCAGGTATGGCAGATGAAGGAATATGTCCAATGGTTTCCAAATAGACTTGTTTATCTCTAAAAATAAATCATCTTATCTTGGCCAGAAGCACATATATCCAGAAATAAAAAGCTGAGCCCTAACTGTCTTGGCCTGTTTTCTCCCAGGTGAAAGTCAAAGAAACCAAAGGGCTTTGTTCTATCCCTCTATTCTCTTTTGATGCTTCAAAACACACAAACTGTAAGTTACAGCTCTATAGAAATTAATATGTTAATTTTGGAGTAACAAAGGCCTCTGAATTCCACCAAAAGGCAAATAATCAGATCCTTTCTGTATTTTGCAAGCAGTGCCTGGACTGAAAATACTCATCAAGAGAAGTAGAAAAGAATTCCTTGCACTAGTGGACTAATCAAGGAGACATGAAACATTTACTGGGGCTCTTTCCTCTGAAATGGTTTTTTTCACTCTTTTATCTTGCATCTGACTCATTATTTTCCAGTGTCTTTTGCCCTGCTCTGTAGCCTGAGGATGGCCTTCTGCTTTTCTGCTGAAGTTCAGTTGTTCATGCAGAGCAGATGTCTATTAAACTGATCCCTGCTGCCTCCTTGCTGCTTTGAGGATCTGGACAAGCTGATTTGTGCAGCAATTAAAAAGGTTTTGAATTTGTTGTTTCATTGTGTTGTGCTTGTGAAAACTTGATTTCAATACATATAGGACACTGGGATTCAGATTTCCACCCTCCTTGCATGTGTTATGGATAAGCACCTTTGTATTTCAAATCCATGAGCACGTGAAAATTCCTTTCTTTCTTTTTTCAGACCCCAATAATTATTACCACAGAAGGAATGAAATGACAACCACAGATAATCTGGATTTCAAGCATCACAACTACAAGGAAATGAGGCAGGTAGGCAAAGAGGCTGATGTGTGAGCTCCTGGATGCAGGGTGGAAGGGTGCAGTCTTTGGAGCTCTTATGGAACACCTGTTAAAATCAGTATTAAACCATATCTGCAATCTCTTTTAATAATTGTGTTTCTGTTTTAATCTCTTAAAAGCAGTAACCTATTAAAATCCTAAATTCTTAATATATCATCTGACCTGAAGCAGGTGATGCTACCTGGTAGAGGGAGTATTTGCACATCACATCAGTTTTCTTATATGTATATTAGAGGAAGAAATTCTTTAGAGTGAGGGTGGAGAGACACTGGAACAGGTTGTCCAGGGAGCTCATGGATGCCCCCTCCCTGGAGATGTTCAAGGCCAGATTGGTTGTGACCTTGTGCAGCCTGGACTAGTGAGAGGTGTCCCTGCCCATGGCAGGGGGTTGGAGCTGGATCCTTAAGGTCCCCAAACCATTCTGTGATTCTATGAATGTTGTAGTGGTGTCTCCTTTCATATTCTGACTTAGCAATCAGAATTTTCCTAAATTCCAGTCTTTTGGGTAACCACAACAAACTCTGCAGAGTCTGACTCTGTCTTCACTGCTGTGAAAATCAACAAAAACTCACCAAAAAAAAAGGGGAGAGGGAGAGGGAAAAAAATCCTGTTGCTATAATTTTAAGCCTAACAGCCTTGTTAATCTTGTTCCCTTAGCTGCAGAGAATCATAAAACTGTTTTGGTTGGAGAATACCTTTAGGAGCATCAATCCCAAGCATTACCTAATTGCCAAGTCTCAGCTTTGTGGTTGGCTTTGTTGCTGTTTTTCAAGGTGCTGTGTATCAGCACAGAGAAGAGTGTGGGCTGTCCTGGAGGAATGTTTCCACCCCCTTCCTCTTCAGCTCTGGAGATGATATGTTTGGACTTGAACTGTGTGAATCACTTGCTGTGTGCTGAGCTTTCAGTGTATTTATACTACATGATTCACCCCTGGATTTTGTGGAGCGATTGTGTACTGAGTCAGGGCTTTATTTCGGGAGATATCCTGTGGTCTAGATTTCTTAGCACAAGGATTAGACGAGTAGAAACTCAATTGGCATAATTCCTGTCAAGAACAATACAATGAAATGCATTTTAGGCTCTCATTGCAGAAAGACAGGTTGGGCAGGTTAGAAATATTGTGGGGGAGGAACGCCCCTCAGCTTCATGGCAGAATGTCCATTTTCATACAAGGAGGAAACTTGGGACTGGCTGAGAACTGGTCAGCTGTGAACTGCTCTGGGCTGTGTTCTCCCCAGTTCTGTTTCCCCTGTGTTAAATAGTTAATTTGTTTAGCTCATAGAATTAGACTTCTCCTTGTGGTAGGGAGAATGTTGTGGGTTGGACTGAATTGCAATAATTCTTATGTCCTCAAAATCAGCGTTAGAGCTTTGTCATTTCAAAATTTCTGTCCTGACTAAAAAATGGAACAATAACTATGAATTGGTAGAGTTGATTTCAATTAAAAAAACAACCAACAAATCCATGTTATTGTGAGGGCTGGGGACCGGAGCACCTCTTCGGAGAGAGTCGGAAAGGACAGCTTCAACTAGAGCAGGGGGCTCAGAGCCCAACCTGACCTGGAATGGTTCCAGGAACAGGGCATCTAGCACCTCTCTGGGCAGCCCAGATCACATCTTTCTTAGGAAGTAGGAGTGTTCATTTTGAAATCTCTTTGACTGGATGTGACTCAGATCCTTGGACAAGCCAGACTCCAAGCACTCCTGAAGTCTGGTGTTGATTTTTGTGTTTATGGCCATGATTTGATGATCATACAGCAAACTGAAGTGCACTGTCTGTGTTACCAGCTGAGCACCTCTATCTGAGGATGAGACAGCCAAATGTAAAAGGCTAAAGCAACACCCAACAAACGTCCTGGGCTGCATGGAGTGCCAGGTTGAGAGTCTCCAAGATCAAGGAGGAGGCAAACTCTGTTTTGTCTTGCAGCAGAACAAGAAATACAGTGACTTTTCTCAGTGCTGGGTTTACAATTTGACTCAATCTCAAGGGTCTTTTCCAGCCTAAATGATTCTACGATCTCCATAGGAGATAAAGAATAGGTGAATGGCATTAACTGAGAGTGCTTTGACCACCTCTAAGCGTAGATGCCTCTTAGACCTATGTTTACTTCACCTTTTCTGCAAAATGGAGACATTGAACCTTCAGAGACCAGTTTTGAGAGGCTTCTTCAAAGGCTGTATGCAGTCTTTTTCCAGGGCACTAATAGGGTAAATAATTGGTAGTGACAAACAAACAGGGACTGTCAAATAGGACCTGCTAGTGAGCATCGCTGTGGCAGTGTTGTGCAGCCCTGCTGGCTGCTAATAGAGCCCTGCCTGGCTGCTGTCATCAGTTGCCTGTGACAGTTTGCACAAAGCATGACATTTCAGGTGACCTGTGGTGCTGGCTGTAGGAAGTGGGTATGAGAAAAGCAGAGAGGGAGTGTGTTTATTTTCAATGTGTATTTACATGTAAACATTTAACTACATTATTATATCCATACTGTTATCAAAAGAGCCACAGTGGAGGCTACTACAGAGGCCCTAATTCAGGGAAGTTTCTTTGTCTGACTCAGTAATCATGCTTGTAATTAAAGAGGGGATGGGGAGTTAGCTGGAGCAAATACAAATATTTCCACTGATTGTACTGTACTCTGACCTTGGCATTTTTCTCACTAGTAATGAACATTTAACATACTTTTAACTACTTTCCTAAACTGTTGTGTTTGGTATCCTGTGTGGACTGAAGTGCCAGGCACATCTGGAGAGCTGCTGCTCTGCAACTTGGTTTCAGAGGCAGCTCTAAGAGGCGACAGGCTCAGGTTCCCTATTTCACTTCTTGGGGAGCTGCATGGATGCAACGATAGATACATCATCCAGGAGGGAGTCTGCTGCAGTTCAAAGAGGGTGTGAGGAGAGGAATTAGTACACACAGTGCTGAGACAATAACATTATTTATGCATGTTTACAGCAATATGCTTTTAGCCTTCTAAAACAGAGCTCCTTTTAATGCAATATGTACTCACTGGCAGGGTGAATAAACCAGCATTTGCCTCTCTTGGAGAAAAACGTGGTGTCTGATCCAACAAGAATTCATTGCCTTATCTTGCCAGGAGGGCATGAACTAATAATCCCCACACAGCAGACCTTGGATAAGTTTTGGTGTGTGTGAGGCTGTAGCAAGAGGTCCATAGCTCCATATCCATTGGTAATATCTTTGGTTGGTTATGAGCAGGTTGCCCATGAAGGTTTAAGGAAGTCTGTCTCAAGACATTAATCATTAACTGGTTTAAACCCAGTGCTATCAAACGTAAGGCAGTGTTCTCTGGCCTCACCTGTGTGTTTCAGCTAGCACAACAAATGCTGACAAACCCACTTATGCGTGCCCAGAATGTTAGAAAGGCTTCCATGGACACAGCATGGCACCAGAGGTGCCCATCATGCCAGCACACTGCTGATGGTGACAGTGGTGAGAAATAGGAGGTGTGAAAGCAGGCAATGCACTGAGAGAGCAGCACTGCCTGCATTTTTCAGACCAGTATTTAGAGTTACAGAGGAAATTGTCTCCTGTGTACGAAGCCAACAAGTGAGAGGAACAAAGGTACAAACCCAGCATTTTGTCAGTTTCTTTGCAAGCTGATTACAAACAAACATGAAGCTTTTTAGAAGAGTAATTTTCATGCTGCTCTTAGCAACCAGAGTTGTGTTTTCACTTAGATGTGCTAAATGGTGTCATGGGAATTGGACATGCCTAATGGTTGCATTTTTGAACTGATCAGCCCTGTGATTATTCAATATTGTTTCTCTGTGCAAGCAAAGAGTGTCTTTGTGCTGCAATATTTCTTCAGTAATGTATGCACCCTTGTTTATGAAAAGCTTGCCTAATTAACAGTGCCCAGGGTTCCAATTTACAGTGAAATCCTCATTTCTTCCTTTAGTATCTTGCAATGAAAAAACTCCAGATAGATTAAACCTCTTTGCAATAACTTTTTGTCATTAGCACATAGATTTCATTCTCCTTTGTAAGTTTCAACATTCACTTGGAACGCCCCTAGGAAGTGATTGTTAGTGGCACAATTGAGGCTCCAGATATTCTCCTCTGGATGACATCTGTGTAACTCCCTCACTTCAAACAAGACTGTGCCCTTGGGCATGACCTTCCCTATGCAGTTCAATAAGCACTGAGGCTATTTGATTGTATTTTGACTATGTCTAGCAATATCTGCAGCTGGGAGGAACATCCAGCCAGGCTGGTGGCATTTCCTTTATTAATTCTGGTTGTACTGAAACTTGTTAAGCAGAGTCTGGGGAATCTGGTGTCTGCCAAAGGCATATATCCTGCTTTGTTTATGGCATCATTTGGGTTCTCTCTGTCTCACCATTTTCACCACATCAGCACTGCCTTAACTGATGACTTTCCCCTGTGAGATTTACCACTGCAGGGTTGGTTTCTAGCTCAGCAGAAGCAGGTGTCCTCAGAATTCATGGTGAAAACAGTGTTTAAATGGGTCTCAACCTTCTTTTTTTAAAATCTGTTTTGGAATAACCTTCTGCTGCATAGGGCAAAGGTGAGAGAACTCTCCTTTACTGGGCAGAGGGTGTCTGTGGCAACCTGTGATGTGCGTGCATTGCCACGCCACAAACACTCTGGGTCATCTTAAGTCACTTACAGGATCATAGAATCTTTTTGGTAAAGCCCTTTAACATGGTGGAGTGCAGCCACTCTCTAACTCTGCCAAGGCTGCTACTAACCCATGTCCCTCAGCACCACATCTTTGTGTCTTTTGAACCCTCCAGGGATGGGGATTCAAGCCCCTCCCTGGGGAGCCCTGGCTGGAGTAAGTGACAGCATGCTGCAGAAAGGAGTGTCCAACTGGCCGATCACTCTCCATTACATGATGCTTTAAAACTGTGGCTTACTACCTCCTTGTAGTACAGCAGGAGAGATTTTTTTCTGCTTTTATTTGTGTTGGGCTTTTCCCTCACGTTCTTAACCTTGTGAAAATGTAGCAAATATGTCTCATTAAAAGGTCTTGAACCTCACCTACCTCTCTGTTTCAGCAGACAGCATTCAGCTTTTTCCAGGTAAACAAACATCATGTGTGATCAATTCATGAGCTGAAAATACAACTTTTACAACTCAGAAACAACCAGAAGAGGCTTAGCCCTAACCAGTTAGGAATGCAGTTATTAATAATGGATGTATTTGGCTACTGTGTTGTCTAACTCTATACCTAACTGCTTTATTTTTTCGTTGGCAGTTGATGAAAACTGTGAATAGAATGTGCCCAAATATCACAAGAATTTACAATATTGGAAAAAGCAACCAAGGACTCAAGCTGTATGCTGTGGAGATTTCGGACAACCCAGGAGAACACGAAGTTGGTTAGGATTTAGTCTAAGTAAATCTGGTGAAGGGTGTTGGGATTTGGCTCTTTTTCTTTTTTTTCCTCCTTATTCTCTGTCTCTGCAGTAACTGTCACTGGCAGAATTCTATTTGTGACAGCAAAGATCGCAAACATACATGGGAGGAACTTGTGCTTTGTGTTTCTAAACTGGGCAGGGGAGGATGGACATGAAGAGAAGGTATTTTGGATGTGGGATCAAATTCTTTAATGATAATGAGTCTTATTTCTTGTGATGACAAAATGCAAGTGAATTCATGCTGGAGAACAGATTTCAGTTGTGGGGATCTGTGTAGTTTTGGATAGAAGTTTAGCTTGCCTCTGTTTTTTTTTTTTTAATGGGGTGATTGCATTGCAAGCAAGGAGAGGTCAGATCTGTTGGGTTTGGAGATACAATATCCTACTGTGATGTTCTTCAGAACAGAAACTTACTTAGTCTTTGGTTCTGCTGTGGAGAGAAATAACGATCCTACTGCTGGAATAAAGGGGATAAAAGGGTCTTGTTCTTTGCCATGCCCATAAACACCCTGGTATGAGTGCAGTGATGTGCTCCTAAGGCTTGTCTCTGCTTTGCCATAAGGGATGGAGCACAACAGCTGGGATGTCTCAGTTAGGTTGGGACTGCCCTTAGGCTGTCATCTCTGGATCTCAGGTGATAACACCAGCACAACTCAGTTGCCTTGTCCTCTTAGCTGGTTTTGAGAGTACTGCACAACACATGTAAGGAGTGTAAAAGGGGCCAGGCAAACTAGGAGGGTGACTCCAGCCACAGGCCATAGCTCAGTCAGTTTGGGTCTGTCCAGCTGCTGTTTGCAAGTGTCATTCATACAAAGGACAGCTCCATTAGGTGGCTTTTAAAAAGAAGTGGCACCATTCCTAATCACCTCTGTAGGTGAGTGCCAGTGTTGTGGTATTTAGTGTAACCCTGACAAACATGTGAACCTGGTTTCTGAAAGGGTGTGTGTGAAGTCACAGATTGCTTCTGTCTTATCTTTTGAGGCTATCTTTTAAGAGCCTTACCATCAGTCCCAAAAACTACTAGCAATGTGCTTTTCTGCTTATTTTTAGACTATCAGAACTTAAAAAAAAATCTACTTCTAGCATGCTGAAGTTGAGAGTATCATCAACTGTCTGTTTCATGGGAAATGGGCTTAGGAGGTTTTACACAGTGGCTTTAGAAGTCACTGACCTATGAGCCTGCTCTACAATGGCAAAAGAAAGTAACAATTTGTTTCTGTGCAGTTATGTTTTCATCTGTCATTGGTTCAGTTCAGGCATTTCTCCAGCTCTCCTGCAGTGAATGTTGCTTACTGACATGGGTGAAATTGGGTCAGACGTTTGGTTTGCTGCCCTGACTCTCTCCCTGATCCCTCTGTTTCCAACAGGTGAGCCAGAATTCCGGTACACTGCTGGAGCTCACGGGAATGAAGTGCTTGGCCGTGAGCTCATCCTTTTGCTAATGCAGTTTATGTGCCAGGAGTACCTGGCTGGGAACCCACGCATCATGCATCTCATTGAGGACACCAGAATCCACCTCCTGCCCTCGGCCAACCCCGACGGGTACAACAAGGCCTACCAAGCGGTAAGGTGCTCGCCAACACAGCAAGGAGTGATTTCCTTTCTGTTAGATGAATGAAACAAGCTCCTGCTGTCATAATTTGTGATTTCTCTCAAAGATATCTCTTACAAGCAATTAATCTAAACAAATGAAGCAAGAACGAGTCAAAGCAAACAGTAGCCTCTGAAACATCTTATTCACAAGACAAGCTGAATGAAAATGTGTTCCACCTGACACTAGCTAGCAGGGAGCTGTGTGTGGAAAGGGAGCTTGCAAAGACTGCCAGAACAAACCATGCTGAGGTGCGAGGTGCAGAGATCAAAGGGAACACCACTAGGGAAAATGGAAAATTCCTGCAGTCTGTTTCTCATGAGAAACCAAGCTAAGCACATGAAAATTTGTGTTCCTTCACAGCTGAAATCTAATAGAGAATCTGTTCAGGGAGAGCAGGGTGCTGGATGTTGGAACAGTGCTGGATGCTGGAAGGAGAGGGACACCAGGAGGAACAGCTGTAGGGGCTGGAATGCACTGGAAAATCTTCCAGGACAATCTATAGAAGACTGGGACACAGAAGTCACACTCATAGCATTGGGAGGAAATGTGTGTCACCTCCACTGAGACCCAGGAGAGAGCCAGTCTTGAATAGAAACCTTGAAAAATAAACCAGAACCTCTGGGCTAACCTCAGGAGTTTTCCCTGTGTTTTGCTTCACCTCATTCAAGGTTTCGCACAAATTAATAATAACAAAAAGCTAATTATTCATTTTAGCTAATGAAATAATTCATCCTGTCACTTCTCTGTATAGAATTACCTTTGACACATCCTCAGACACTCTGCTGAGGGCTCCCAGGTTCTGTTCTAAATTAACTGGTTTGTTTGGTTTTTTTTAATTTCAGGGTTCAGAACTGGGGGGCTGGTCTTTGGGACGATGGACTCAGGATGGGATTGACATCAACAATAATTTCCCTGATTTAAACTCTTTGCTGTGGGAGTCAGAAGACCAGAAGAGTAAAAGAAAAGTTCCAAACCATCATATCCCAATCCCAGACTGGTACCTGTCCGAAAATGCCACTGTGAGTAAGAGCAGAGAGAGGAGAGCACAAAGGCTGGGGCATGCTTAAAGAGGGAAAGGTGTGGGTAAAGCTGCAGACCTGACCTGAGCTACTCACTTTGGCCAATGGAAATAAAAATGGACCCCAGAAGTATCATTCAGCCCCATAGTTTAGAGGCAGCCCCTAAGAAGGGAACTGTTTCCCGCAGCACCCTCTTTTCCCTGGGCTGTCGAAAGAACCTGGAGGACTTGATGCCAAACTTTTAGGCAGCAGTAGGTAAAATCAAAGAATGATTTGGGTTCAAAGGGACCATTGAAGGTCATCTGGCAGGTGGAGTCTCCCCAGAGCAGGGGGGGTCAGAATTGCCTCCCTTGACCTGCTGGCCCTACTGCATTTGATGCAGCCCCCAGGGTAAGGTGGATCTTCTGTGCTATTCTTGCCTTACACTCAGTTTTTTCATCCACCAGCAGCCCCAAGTCCTCCTCCTCAGGGCAGCTCTCAATCCACTCATGGCTCAGCCTGTACTTGTGGTTGGGATTGCCCTCACCCAGCTTCACTTCTTGCCTCCCTGAAAGTGTCCAGGATTGGGTTGGACAGGGTCTGGAGCAACCTGGGCTGGTGGGAGATGTCCCTGCCCATGGTGGTGGGGCTGAACTAGGTGGCTTTAAAGGTCCCTTCCAACTGAAACCATTCTGGCTCTATGCTCTTCCTGCTCCATGATGTGCTGTCATGAAGGGTTTGTTCGTTTTGCTGGGGCTTTGGTGACCTCCCACACCAGGCTGTCAGACTGTAACTCCAGGAGACCTCCTCTCTGGCTGCAGCTGGTCCTGGTTGCCCAGGCCGTGGCTGCCGCGCCTGGGCTGTCCTTGGCAGGGAATGCTGCGCTGGCGCGGGGGCCGGAGCTGCCTGCCTACTCTCTTTGCTCCAGGTGGCCGTCGAGACGCGGGCGCTCATAGCCTGGATGGAGAAGATCCCCTTCGTGCTGGGGGGCAACCTGCAGGGAGGGGAGCTGGTGGTGGCCTACCCCTACGACATGGCGCGGTCGCTGTGGAAGACACAGGACTACACAGCCACCCCTGACGACCACGTCTTCCGCTGGCTCGCCTACTCCTATGCCTCCACGCACCGCCTGATGACCGACGCCCGCAGGAGGGCCTGCCACACCGAGGACTTCCACAAGGAGGATGGCACCATCAACGGCGCCTCCTGGCACACCGTGGCTGGAAGTAAGGGGCTGCCTAGCCACGGGGGGCAGGTGTCTCAGTGTCAGTGCCACAGAACGTTGGAGGTTGGAAGGGACCTCCAGAGATCATCCAGTCCAAGCCCCTGCCAGAGCAGGGTCACCCAGGAGACTGCACAGGAATGCATCCAGGTGGCTTTGGAAACTCTCCAGAGAAGGAGACTCCACAACCCCCCTGGGCAGCCTGCTCCAGGGCTCTGTCACCCTCACTGGGAAGAAGTTTCTCCTCGTGTTGAGGTGGAACCTTCTCTGTTCCAGTTTGTCTCCATTGTTCCTTGTCGTGTCACTGTGAACCACCCAAAAGAGCTTGGCCCCCTCCACTTGACACCCACCCCTCAGCTATTGATAGACATTGATCAGATTCCCTCTCAGTCTTCTCTTCTCCAGACTAAACAGCCCCACGGCTCTCAGTCTCTCTTCACAGGGGAGATGCTCAAGTCCCCTAAGCATCCTCGGGGCTCTCCCTTGCATTCTCTCCAGCAGGTCTCTGTCTCTCTTGAACTGGGGAGCCCAAAACGGGACTCAGCATTCCAGGTGTGGTCTTACCAGGGCAGAGCATAGGGGGGAAGAACCTCCCTAGCCCTGCTGGAAATGAAAGATAACAGAATCTTAGAATGTTAGGGGTTGCAAGGGACTTCAACAGATCATCTCGTTCAACTCCTCTGCTGGAGCAGGGTCACTAAGAGTAGGTTCCCATCTCTCCTGAACACTCACTGCAGCACTCCACGCAGTTCTTCACATTTGTACTGAAAACCAGAGCTGTGCTACCAATCACCTAGTTCCAACTGCCCTGCCATGGGCAGGGACACCTTCTTCCGGACCAGGCTGCTCAAAGACCCAACCAGCCTGGCCCTGAACACTTCCCTCCAGGGGGCATCCACAGCTTCTCCAGGCAAACCTGTTCCAGTGGCTCTCCACCCTCACAGTTAGCCTTGTTGACTATGGTAGTACCAGCACTGCCTGGTGTGCATTGCAGAGGCAGTGGTGGTGAAAACATGTCCCAGGAGGAGTATTTCCCCAGCTGAAAGTCTGTTCACTGCCTTTCATCAGGACTGAAGGAGACTGCATCATTAGTAAGTGATGACCATTTACTTCTGGTTCCCAAAAGTGCACACACAGTTTTATGGATTCTGCACATTCAAGGAGAAAACCAACCCAGTCCAGACTCACTAGGAGGGGAAGACCTTTGCTAGCTCTCAGGGTCCCAGCAGAGAACTGCCCCTGAACACCAAAGGTAGCTAATGCGAGAGCCAGCGCAGCGACGTCAGGGAGAGATCCCACTGACCCTTGGATAAGAAAATGATGATACCAGCCTCCAGCTTGGTCAGCTGAGTCACAGACCAGCCCCCACTCACATCCACTTCAAGTTGTACAAACATGCCACCAAAAGCTGCTGCATGCCACTGTCCTGTTGTTAAATGCCCTGGCCAGCCTTACACTTCAGCTGTGCATGGGCTCCACGGCTATTTTCGCTGCCAGAATCAATTACAGCCTGCAGCATTCACCGTGTGCCCAAGCCTGACCACTGTGAAGGAGCACAGGGGGAAAGCTGTGTGCTGTGGTGCAGCCAAAGCATCAGTTTGCAGGGAATCCCAGTGAGAAGCACTCATTTAACAGGAGCATGATACCTCTGTGGGTGCACAGACTGGGAGCCAGGTTCGTTCATCACAGCTCTGCTCAGAATCTTTGGCTTGTGTGAGTACCTTGGTTGGTTAACATGCTGTGGAACTGAGAAGTGAGCTGTGCCTCTGCCATCACTTCAGTGCGAGCAGCAGCAGGGCAGCAGCTATGAGGGAGGGTCTGTGCAGACCCTGTTTTGCTGGAGCACGTGTGTAATCTGCAGACACCTTCACTGCAGGGATGTCTAACTTTGGTGCACAGCCCAAAGGCTTTTCTCTTGGCCCAATTGATGAGCTTAATTTTCCTAAGTGTTATTAGAAACATGATTATGAATCGAGCCAGAAAAGATGACATTGGCTGTGCCACTGACAGCTGTCATCCTAATTGATGATGTGCAACAGAGCTGCTGAGCAGTATCTTGGTTTCTTGTTCACATTGCATACTGGATTTTGGTTCATCTGACTTGTTTCATTGCTTTATCCTGTTTCTCATCACTCTTTGCATCCTGCTTTCTCACATTATAGCAAGATTTCCAAGACTGTCTTTGGGGAAAGTTCTGGAATACTGTTTTCATTTTCAATTCCTCACATCTTGGACTCCAGACTAAACCTCAAAGGATGTGGTTTCCTTCTGAGCTCGGCCTCCCACCTGCAAGATGGCTTCAGAGCTTCTGTGCTTAGCCAAAGGGAAGAGAGTGCTGTGTATTGCAGATAGGTGTATTAGACACAGATGTATCTATTGCAGCTGGCACCTGCATTGTACAGCCTTGTCCAAATGCCATTCCTGATCCAAAGACAGATGCCTCCTGTATTTTTGTCCTCTGGAATTCCATGGCTACACAGATGCAGTTTTATAGCTTACTCCCCTTTCTCTGTTCCTTTACTTCCAGGCGAGCACAGAACACTTTCTTCTCCTAAACCCCTGGGTGTTTAAGGTTTGGCCTGAAGGTGACTCAGCAATATATTGGTGGCAGAGAGCTGCCCCACCTGTCCTTTATGTGTGGCATCTCCTTGCTGTACCACAACTTGAAGCTGCCCATCTCTCTCCTGATCCCCCTACTCCCTGGCCTTGTGGTGACCATGCATGTATACTGTTAATGAGGGAATTCATGAGGCATTCTTCTAAATCCTTTTCAACACCAGAGAGTCCCTGGGAAGTGTGTGCAGCACAGCTACCAAACAGCTCCATATGTCTGTGGAACCCAGCCCCAGTGTTCCCTGCACATGCCTTGGACTGCAGTGAGTGCAAGTTCTTCTGCAGATTTACACACAATGTCACTGCACTGGGTGACCTCCACAGAGGCAAAGAACAGATGAATTCAGTTTTGTCTCCAGTGATTTCAAGGCCTGATCTGCATCTTCAGTCACTGCTCTTGGCAACACAAAGTTACTGTCTTTAAACACACGTATTATCCCTGAGCAGTTACTGTGTGTTGCAGTACAGTTCACAACAGCCTAATCAGGCTGTGACAGAGAGGAGGACAACTCTGGCTGCTTCTCAGAGGGCAGGGAAACACAGAGCAGCAGGTCTGAGCCAGCCAGATAAAACCCCAGTTTGTGATTAAATGTCTTATATTACTCTGCATAAAATATTAGACCTCATCCAGAGAGTAAAAGAAGCTATCAAATAATTTCCCTTGTCCCCTCTACTGACAGGCATAAATGACTTCAGCTACCTGCACACAAACTGCTTTGAGCTCTCCATCTACGTGGGCTGTGACAAATACCCCCACGAGAGTGAGCTGCCCGAGGAGTGGGAGAACAACCGCGAGTCCCTCATTGTCTTCATGGAGCAGGTACCCGACACAGGAGGGACTTCTGAGCTGTTTGGTGACTCCTTTCAGACCCAAAGGGACTTGAAGGCTTCTAGTACTTTCCTTGAGTGATGAATTGCAGGATTATTGGTGTTTGTGCTAGCAACTTTACCTACAAGCAGTAGTGGCACATCACTTCACACCGGTTTGCTTGACTTAGCAGAACAAAACAATGAGGCTTGCTAAAATTTGACATGAGTGCCCAGCTTGCTGGAAAGGATTGCCAGAAGAAAAGCACCTATGGCTGGTGCTTTATCTGCTGCCTTTATCTGTCCCTTGAATTCGATGCCTCAGGAATCTGTAAACTGAATCGTAGGCAGCTGATGCCTGGGAGGCTGACACTGGGTTAATAATGATGCTTTGAAATAGCATGAGTGATGAAATAGGAACATAATCAGTGTAATCCAACTAATGATTTGTTGTGTCTTCGTACTGACAGCGCTGCTCATGGCTGGGCTGTTTGTTTGTCCTCCCGACAGGTCCATCGGGGCATCAAAGGCATAGTGAGAGATGTGCATGGGAAGGGGATCCCCAGTGCTGTTGTTTCAGTGGAAGGCGTTAACCACGACGTTCGCACAGGTGAGAAACACCAGCACAGCCCCAGAACAGCAGGGCACTGAGCACATCTGTGGCTTGAAAGCAAGGAACTCACTGCAACTTGGAACTCATGTCTGAGAGAAGCCAGCAAATGGCATGTAGTCCAAGGGCACTGCTGCAGAAGGAGGTACATGAAGGAGGAGTCCACTTCTTTCCATGGTGCAGCTGGGTAGGCAAGAATCAGGGAATGGGTTGAGTTGGAAGGACCCTTTAAAAGTCATCTACTCCAATCTCCCTTGCAGGCAACAGGGACATCTTCAACTAGAGCAGGTTGCTCAGAGCCATGTGCAGCCTGACCTGGAATGTCCCTAAATCTCTCTTTATCTATTTTAAAGTCCAGTTCCACCAGGCCCTGCTAAAAAGATTGTCCCCATCTTTCTTACAGGCCTCTCTCTTCCTCTTTCCACCTCTTTAAATTGGGAGCAAACAGCCTTTTGGCTGCTCAAAATCAGTAGCCTGAGTAAGGCTGTGTCAGAACTTGTACTGCTCCTTTTCTCGTACAAAGGTAGTACAGATCTCACCCAGAAGAATTACAGCCCTGGAAAACAAAGCTGTCAGTGATGCCTTGCTGGGCAGAGAGTGTTTCTCTGGCTATTCACAGTTACAACTCTGTGAGCCTGTTGGAAATGTGGTTTGGAGCTGTGTCCAGAGGAGAAAGAGCTGTTGCAGGGCAAAGAGAGCCTGAAGAGCCTCCTGAAAGCATCACAGCTTTCCAAGAGATCATTTCATGGGGCTCAGAAGAGCCACTGCCTTGCACAGGTGACTGCTAGCCCAGGGATTTACTTTCCAGTATATGTATTGCCAAAACAACTGACAAATGGCTGTTTGCTATCATGGGCTGGATCTAGAGCCAGGCACAGGCATGTGGCAACTCTGAGCCTGCTTAATGGCCTGGAAAGTAGTTATGGCACTAAATAAAGAACTGCTTTAGATAAACACTGGGCAATTACAAGATTAATAGTAATAGCTGGGAATTGATGTTGCCAGGTAGCAGTGGGGTAGTGTCCAGTGGCTGCTGTGTTTGTGAGGGCACTGTACCATGATTTAAGACAGAGTCACCTTGGCTGGAGAAACAACAGAGGCTGGAGAAACAACAGAAAAGACAGAGCATGCAGAGAAGCATGTGGAAAGAAGAGCAAAATAAGGTGTCAGCAGGAGCCTGCAGTGATTGATTGCACTCTAAGAACTGGCTGCAGGAGGTTAAGAAGGTTTCTCTTGTATGGCTATGGCAGCATGGTGAACCAGCAGACAATTCATATTGTTGTATCCTCTGGGTTTGGTTAAACATTAGAAATAGAAACATGAATTGTATGTATTGTTTTTACATCCCAACTGGTATTCCAGGTCTTTCATTTGCTGTCACTCTGATGTGCTCTGCCACTGGTGACTGATGTCAGGCTATGAACTATCACAGAGCTTTAGATAAGAGACATCCAAGTCTTTAATGTTTGCCAGACTAGATTATCCAAGCCAATAATAAATCTTGGACTATCTAACTTAGTTTGTGATTAATTTTATTTCAGTGCTACTGTGTCTCTGCTGTAAAAGAAAACACTGACTGACAGATACTTAATTAGGCAATAATGATTCTGCCTTAAACATTTCCAAATGTGACCACTGGGAAATGGTAGAGGGAATTAAAGTCATCAGTTGCCTTTCCCTTGTCTTGGAAGCCTTGGCAGTCTTGAAAGACTGCCATAAACTGTGGGTTGTATGACTCTGTTAACAGAATTGATCTATTGCTCTGGTTGGGGCTGAATAAATACAATAGGTGATTAAGCTCAAGATCTCTGATTGCCACCTGGGACAACAAACAGGAGTTTACAAACAGCAAACCTGCACACAGAAGGGAGTCCTGATGGCAAGTGCAATAAATGTGCAAGGTCCCAGAGTCCACCTTGTAAGCCTGGGAGGATTTTGCAGCTCTTTATATCTAGACTCAGAGCTGAGCTTCTGTGGCTCAAGACCACCTGCACTTGATAGTGAACACCAAATGTATTTATTTCAGTCTTTTCAATTTTTCTTGTAATGAGAGGTTTTGGCTGCCACCCTGTTTGGGATTCACTTTGTAGGTGGGAACATAAAAGCTCTCTCCTGTTTTATATTATACAGATAACAATGCATGTCTCATCAGTCTTTGAAACTAGAGGATGTGTGTTGGAGCCAAAAACCTGAAATGACAACTATAGCACCAGAGGAAGAAGGCAAATTGTCAGCAGTCTTCTTTCATTTATACCTTTTAAAGTGCAGAATGGATCCATTTAAACCTCTGAGTTGCTTGATAGAAAAATAGGCCAAGCAGGAGAAGAATTATGGCCACTGTGCATGTAAGTTTTGTATCAGGTCACCTAAGCTGGAAGGTCTCCAGTGTTTCTTTGATACATGAGGATGGTTGGCTACCCTCTACAGACAGACAGCAATCATCTGTAAAGGCCCTCTGATAATATTTGCTGCAGAAAATGTCTCTGCTCTTTTCCTGTGGACAAAAAACAAACAAGCAAACAAAACAAACAAACCAACCAAAATAAAACAAACAAAAAAAGCATGGAAAGTATTTTACTTTTTTTTTTCTCACTTCCTCTTGACCATGTATGTGCTGTGCAGAGAAGGCTGCTGACACTAAGCTAACGATATTAATGGGCTAATTGAAGGCATTGATTGTGAGAGTAAGTGCTGTGTGGAAAATGATTCCATTTTCTCTGGATGAGGATGTAACTATTGATTAAGTCTGAGTGATCACATGTGGCTATGGGTAGATGAGGACTGTGCTCTATGAGATAACCTTTGGAAAAGAATTCATTGATTGGATGACCAAATGTCACCCGGACACCTGGTGGCGCAGAGGCAGTTTTGTGGATTCCTTCCTGCAGCTGTACCTTTGGGGAGTCTCACAGCAAATACTGCTGAAGAAATGCACATTTTCTTTCTAGGAAACCATTCTGTATCTCAGACAGGCTTCAGACAGGTGCAGGTTTCTGTGTGATGTTTTGCATAAATCAATTTCACACAATGGTCAGAGGGAATTTCATTCATGCTTTGGTATGTTTTATCTGAGTTCTGTACACATTGTGTAGCCAAAGCCAAGCAGTTTGAAGCACCAATGTTTAATAACATCAGCCCAAGCTGAGCACAGTTCTGCTGCTACAACTCCAGCCTCGTTGCTGGCTGCCTGTTCATCAGAGCAAATGTGTTACAGCTAGCAGCACTGTGGCTGCCTTTCCTGGTGAGTCTTTTGTAACAAAGCATTAAGACAGATCTTTAATTGAACTGAGTAAGATCTAGCACATTGGAGTGCAACTATGACACATGATTGCACCAAGGTCTGTCCTAGCATGCTGAAAGAGTGCTCCTCTTAGCTGGGGTGTTTATGGAGTCGTCTGACACATTGGCTTTGTGATGCTGCTGTCATAATTC
The DNA here is from genome assembly GCF_027791375.1 of Indicator indicator. Classification (NCBI taxonomy): domain Eukaryota; kingdom Metazoa; phylum Chordata; class Aves; order Piciformes; family Indicatoridae; genus Indicator; species Indicator indicator. The sequence continues at coordinate 432,788 of NC_072016.1, forward strand.
ATGCATGATTATTGTATCTAAGCAGACATGGCAATCCTTATCCAGACCTAACAGGTGCGGACAGATGTAGTTTGCCTCCAGCCTGCTCCTGCTGGAGCCTGTGATTGTATTCTTTTAGCAAACCTGTTGTTTACTAAATCCATCTGTGTTTTTAATTGTGCTTCTCTTGCCATCTGCTCTGAAATTTTCCCTGCATTTAATCTGATTTTTCAAAAACAAACCCCTTTCAGTCTGGTATTAAATTCTGGGCAATGACAGCTGACAGAAGTTCTAATGTCTGTTCAGTAGTAAATGGAAAGGAGGTAAAATACATCCTGTTAGCAGCTTGATCTCCAGCTTTCTAATCGTTTCCCTGTGGTCTGTGAGTGTGTAAATATTTTTTTTCCTGGCCTTGTGTGGGGTTGTGATGAGCTGCCTATAAATGTGCTAGGAGAATGTGGGTCAGTTTTGAACTCCAGGGGCTCTCAGCAGGGATGCCACACACAGGGTGATCTGTGGCCTTTTGCCAGCCCTGTAGCATCACCAGAGCAGCTCCAGCTACAAAATGAGCTCTTAGGGATAAAAGTCAAGAAACCTGGGAACGTTTTGGTTTGTCTCTTGGTTAAGGTGCCAACAGACTCAATAGTAAGAGACAACTGGCTAAAGAGCTTCTCAGAGACCCCTTCCAAAAAATTACTGTATCCTGAGAAACAGAAATCTGGACCATGGCCATGAGCCCAGGAGGAGTCAAGGTGGCTGAAAGAAGAGCTTGAGTAGGCTGATGTGCAAGAACTACCCTGATGCTGCACACAAGAACCAACACATTGCACGTGATGTCACAGCTGCATTTAGAGACTGCAGGGACAGTTGATAATGACTCTTTTGCTAAGGCTTGCTGCTTGCAAAGATGATTTTTGTTTTGCCAACCCTTAAATTAAGCCCCTGTTGCTTTAAGCAGGGACTGGCTAGCCCAACCTTTCCCTGAACAGAACATTTGTGTGCAAATCAGCTTTAGTTTTTGCAGCACACTGCACTGCAAGCGACCCAGGGCTAGTGATAGTAACACTGTCAGTGCTCATCAGTGTTACAAGAGCTCAACCCAGCCTCTTCCCAGAGATGCTGCACTTCTATTTATAGAGAGCTGCAGATCTGAATATGCCCTTCCATTCTACTCTGGGTTTTCCCAGGACAGAGTGCAAAACCAGTGGTAGGTCTGAGTGTTTCACCTTTCCCAGTCCAGAGCTAAACATACTTGCTAGATACCATAATGCTGTGGAAGACGTTCTAAAATCATCCTGATGTAGGCTTGGGGAGCCTGAGATTATTTGTGGAGGAAAATAAGAAGAAAACAAAGTCTTGATTGAGAAAAGACTGTTTGGGACTGTCCAAATCCATCCTGCTTCGTGCATGGGTATTGTAGTTGGTTACAGGAGCCCTGATGGTGGATCTTAATGGTAAGCAAGTGGTTAAGCACCCTGATGAACTGATCCTTGTAGGAATGATAAAAGTCAGTGTAAGATGCTACAGAAGGAGATGCTCTCTAAGAGCCTTGACATCATATATTCACACTCTTTGCATACCAAAACACGTGTGTCCAGGTGATCTGGCCAGGATCATGAGTGTGCTGTGGGTAATCCACTGGCATTCCTCTTGATCCATTAGTAAGAATTAGTTTGGAGAAGGTCCTTGATACCCCTTAGGAATCACCAACCTTTACAAAGCAGCCGTTTGCCTCAGGGTCTGCCTGAGTTCCGATGACAAAAATCTTACAGAATCGTAGAATTGTTTTGGTTGGAAGAGACCTTTAAGGTCATCAAGTCCAACTGTCAGCCCAGCACAGCCAGGTCACCAATAAGCCATACGCCTCAGCACCACATCTACACAGCTCTTGAATACCTCCAGGGACAGTGACTCCACCACTGCCCAGGGCAGCCTGTTCCAGGGCTTGACAGCCCTTTTGGGGAAGGCATTTTTGCTAATCTGGAATTTAAACCTCGCCTGGTACAGCTTGAGGCCTTTTCCTCTTGTCCTGTTTCTTGTTACTTAGGAGAAGAGACCAACCCCCACCTCACTCTGACCTCCTTTCTGAGAGTTGTAGAGAGCAATGAGGTCTCCCCTCAGCCTCCTTTTCTCCAGTCTGAACACCCCCAAGTCTCTCAGCCACTCCTCATAAGAGCTGTGCTCTAGACCTTTCACCAGGTTGAAGGCAGTGTGAAGCTCATTGTCCTTCTTTTATCATTTGAAAAGTAGGTTTGAGGTGAGTTTTGCTGTGGGGTTGGCAGGACCAGGAGGGGTGCGTGTGATGGGGAGCAGCCTCCCTGACACCCTCTTGATGTGAGGATGCAGGGTTGCTGCATTGTCATGGATTCTTCCTGAAGGAGAAAGGGTGCTGCAAACCCTCTCTTTTGTCCCCAGGAGCCGACGGTGATTACTGGCGCCTGCTCAACCCGGGTGAGTACGTGGTGGACGTGAAGGCTGAGGGCTACACCGCTGCCACCAAGACCTGCGAAGTTGGCTACGACATGGGGGCTACCCAGTGTGACTTCACCATCTCCAAGACCAACCTGGCGAGGATCAAGGAGATCATGAGGAAGTTTGGGAAGCAGCCTCTCAGCCTGTCAGTGCGGCGGCTCCGGCAGAGGGCTTGGCAGTGGCGGCAGCGGCGATAGACCCCGGCCCGCGGCGCCCCCGGCGCTGCCCCTGCCAGCCCAGCTCTAGTCGTAGTCAGAGCTCTGTAGCACAGCTCTTCATGCATATTGCTCTGCACCAGGCCTTGCTCGTAGTGCAGCTGGCGAGGGGGCGTCGGGTTGGTGAAAGACCAGAAACAGAATTCAAGTCGAGCCAAAAGAAGCCCAGGGTTGGGAGGAGAATCAGGGAGGATGTGGGAAGGTATTTTGCATCAACCTGGAATGGAGGTTTTTGCTTGTTGGGTTATTTAATCCTTTGTAAATCTGTTTGCTTTAAAATAGGGGGGAGGAAAAAGAGCTAGGTATAAAGAAGAGGGTTTTGAATGAAAACCTGAAACTCGTTTCCGCCACATAGAATTGGTACATTTTTGCAATTCAAAACAGATTTTGACAGACTGCATTTTATTCTCACATGGGAGGAAAGCTGAGAGGGGACAGCTTCTGCTGACTAGCATAAAAATTTGTGTTAAAATGTCACTCCTGCTTTTTATGCTGCAAGCCCTTCTTTTGCCAAGCACCACCAAACCTGGAGGCAACTCTGAAGTGAGTGACTCAACTCTGCTTTCCTGCTTGGCTTGGTTGTATTTACAGAGGTCTTGTGGTTCCAGGCTTTGATGCCAGGAGTGGTTTCTCCTCTGGGTCAAGGCTGCATTTTCACTCTGTGAACTAGAGCTCATGAAAAGGGCATAGGATAAGGACCACTGTAGAACTGTGGTGTGGCTCCACTTCTCCAAGCTGGGGGAAGGATGTGAAATAAAGCTTTTGTTGTAGGTACAGCCAGTTGTATCACATCTGTGAGAGGAGAGGCTTGGTCAGTGATGTGGCCACAGCTCATAAATCCACTGATGTAATCTTTTCTTCTTGAATTTGTGCCTGCCTAAAAGTGCCTTTTGTGCTCATGCATACCTTGTGCCACTATCTTGTATGACATGCATGGTCTGCTCATCTTGCTACTGCAGCTGCTGCTGCTGCTTTCCTGGCCTCAGGATGCTGTGGAAGCAGGATTTGGGCTTTTTTATTGGGTTTTAAGTAAAAAAATTGTGCAGCAGAATAGGACTGAGAGACAGGAAACATGCAGATCAGAGCTAAGGAAGAAGGGAGTAAAGAAACACTGGACAAAGTATCAGCTGGTGAAAATCAACTATGCTAGCTTCAAAGTTAGCACCTTAAGGATACCAAATGAAGGGCCAGCTGCAGGACTTCAGCCAGGCAGAAGTCTGTGGCTAGACCAACAGCTCTTAACGTGCTTGATACAGCAACTGTGGCATACACTTCCCAACATGACTCTGCTTGAAACGTTTGAATTGCTGTTGCAGTTTTTGCCTATCTGCTGTGATTGTTGGAAAAGATTCTCACCAAAGTATCATTCAAACCTGAGCAGAAATAAAGTGCAAGTAGAACACTGACTGTAAAAATGCCAGGTGCCATCTGTATGAGATCTCTTTCTTTTGTCAGCAAATCTCATCAACACATAAAAGGTAAAAGATTGCAGAATTAATAACCATGACTCCTTGCATAATAAAGCCATATTCTAAAATGTCTTACCAATTGCAGCCCATGCTTGTTCTGCAGGTGCCACTAAACAAGAGCAATGTGCTCAGCAGCCAGAGCTCCAATGAAACACAAGACTGCCTCCATCATTTTCCATAACTGACATGGTGGGACCCCAGCTCCCTGTCAGCAGCACTTAAATTAAGTAATAGAGGTAAACAACCCGATCATTCCACGGACATTTGGAATTATATGCTACTGATTTCACCCTTACAACATCCTTTATGCCATCTGTTGTGGTATAGCAGCTTCTCAGGAAGGGGTTTTTGGTTTTGGCAGCTGAGAAGGGATTACTGATGTCTTTGTGCAGGTAGCAATGTGAATAACTCTGGGATGTGGAGGAATGGCAGCAGGCAGTTTGTAAGCAGTTGAATCTGGTTTGCTCACTGGCATCTGCAGGTTTTGTTTCCACCACAATAAATCAGGACCATATGTGATGGTTTTCTATTACAAATTGATGGAGTTTCTTGGAGGGCTTCTCTCTAGGGCCCTAGAACAGCTACCCAGATGTCTTACTGGGGGTAGCTGGCATGCACAGCAGGATTAGCCAGGCAGGTGTAAATCACTCTGAGCATCAGATTGGAAGTGTAAACCCCCTCCCTGTGTCTTGACAGCTCTGTCTTTCTACCTTGAGACAGTGTTTCAGGCTGCTTTGAGATTGACTTCACAAGCCTAGAGGTCCCTCTGCTTTGTTCCTGGGTATGAGGTTATCTCAGTGAGAAGATCCTTTTTGTTTGATGACAAGAAGTTGATTTTATGGGAAATTCTTTGATGCCTAGTCACTAAAATTGGATGAACTCTGACAGCTGAAGATCTCTAACACCAGAGGCTAAAGAAGTGGCTTTGGTGACTGATGCCTACACAGACTTGGGCACAGCAGAAGTGTGACTAATGCAGGTGACCTTATTTCATTTTAGTCCAGGCATTACTAAACCAATGGCCCAAGAGCTGTCAAGTATTTGCCTGGGCTGTTATGTTTTGTTTGTCCTGCCCCTTTGCGCTGGAAAACACTCCAGGAGTCACACTGGGAACTTCGGGTGAGTGAGTATCTCATGATGAGATAAATCAAATGCCTATGCTTGAGCTGAGTGCAATGGTGCTGGACTTGAGAGTGCCCTGCTTCCTGCTATAAGTTATGCTTTCAGGAGTTAAAATGTTCATTTTCTTTGAGATGCTCAGCAGCCCTACTTAACCCCTAGGCAGATCCAAGCCCCAGACCAGTAAATCTAGAGAGCAGTTCCTTCTATTTGTATCTACCCTTTCCACATCTTTAGAACAGGGAATTTTTTCTAAATTCTGTGCTTTTAATCTCTTTTCCTTTCAGTGTTGTAGGCAAACAGGCAGCCATGCAAAAGGGACAGGAAATGAAGCTTGAGGATGGAGATGATTCTTTCTTATGAGAACTTTGGTAAACTCTGATCATCCCTGATAGGAAAGAAGAAAATACAGTCTCTGCCAAGTAAGGAGAAACTCAGCTGCACAATCTCACCAACACAGTAAAGGTTAAACAACTCAAAGGTTAAAACAAGACATATTCCACCCTCCTTGATAATACCAACCATCAGTCACCTGCTGCTCTGCAGAGCCCTGGCAGGCAGAAGGTGCTGGCTGGCTCCTCTTTGGCTATCCACACTGTGCTCTCCAGCTATCCAATTTTGATCTGTTTCATTATCACTGTTTTTATTCACCCCATAGCTCAGTTTTTCCCATCCATCTTGGTCACTACAAGTACCCTTGCTTCTCTGACTCCAGTATCTGCAAATCAGCCTGGGAATGTTGGAGCCAGTAAAACTATACCCACTGAAACTATACCAGGTTGAGGAACCTGGGCTGGTGGGAGGTGTCCCTGCCCATGGCAGGGGGGTTGGAACTGGATGATCTTTAAGGTCCCTTCCAACCTAACCCATTCTGTGATGTTCCAGCAATTCTATGATCTACTTACATTGGTGTAAGAGTAGTGAATCCTGGCAATCTCTACCCTGAATTCAATCTGTTGGTACCAGAAGCCTGTCAGGAGTATGTGAGTAACACTTTTACCAGGAGGTTGAGCTCTGTCTGGGTACAGCACAGGGATAGGAATGAATGCAAATGAAGTTAGTGACTCTTCTGGTGAAGAAACACTTTTTTTGTTGTTGTTGGATATTTTAAGCCTGTCACATATTTTTGGCTTTTCTCACCAACTGCTTCCCTCCCCCCCCCCCCTTTTTTTTTTTTGCCATGTATAACTGTGGTTTTTTTCCTCTAACTTCTGCTCACTATTTTCAGTCAATTTGAGACATCTTCCCAACGTGTGGATTTCAGCAGTCAGTGACAGTTATCCAGCCAGACTTCCTTGCCTGTTGTGTCAGGCTGTGGTAGGTGGGTGACCTCTGTGAGGAGCAGGAGCAGGGGAACAGAGATGAGTTCACTCGAAATGGAGCACTTTCACTGCTTAACTTTTACAGGTGGGTGTAGCATCTATTTGCTGGGGGAAAGGAAATGTCTAAGTTTTGAGGCAAAAGTGGCTTTTCTTGCCATTTCTCTTAGCCATTCAGTCAAATTGCAGCCATAAACCTGAGGAAGGAAGTGTAAAAGCACATAGAGGCAGCATAAAATGTGGAAGCATCACAAACTGTGGAAGCATCACCTCATTCAGCACCAGCATGGATGGACAGACAGCTCTGTGCCACAGCACCTGCCAGCCACCCAGCTGGAGCCCACACCAGCTCCATTCTATCCTCACTGAGAGGATTCAACCTTCCAAACATCTTTATCCTTCCTTACAGGAGCAGGTGTGCACACAGAGAGGGGCAGTGGTTTCTGCAGGTCGCTTCATGGACCATTTTCATAGCCCTTTTGCCTGTGCTTCTTTGTGCTATCACAGTTCCAAGCAGTCCTGCCCAGTCCTTAATAAACAGCTGAAAATGCTTTTCATCTTCTGGTGGTTAACTTACAGAAGGTTTATGTCTTTCTGGCATTTCCTTATGGTATTCTGGTATTGCCTTAATCCTTCTATTAATCCTTAAATTTTCCAATCTACACCTGGCCTCATCTGCTTACTAGCCTTTGATTTCTTTTGAGAGGTCATTTAGCTTGAGATGACATTTTTGTTATTTTACTGTTAGCCTATCATATGGTTTTGGAACCACAAGGTTTATGCTCAGTGAAGCCATGGTGGTGAATACAATCTCCTGCCTGGAACAGGAAGTCACTCAATAACCATTTTGTGCCATCTTTCACTGACACAAGCACAGTTTTACAGCATACAGTTTAAGTGAGACTTGCAAACCTGAGATTTGCAGGGCAGTTTTTTGATCAGTCATTGTGGTGGCTTCTCTGGCCTCTTGAACTCCATTTTATTTTGATGGAGATTTCGATTGCTGCTTCACATGAAGATTTTAATCAGTGCTGTGGTGCTCATTATCTGTTCCTTGCTCATTAGGCAGGAAAAAAAAGGGACATTTTTATGCCTTTCCTCAGTTTCAGAGGCGTTCTATTGACAGCTTCTGTTCTGACATTTCAACCACCTGAAATGAGTGTATTTGCCAGGATAAAATTCCAGGAATGAGGTTTTGGCCAGCCTGTGAAAAAGGTTAAGGCAGTGAACACAAAGGTACCTGCAGCTGCATCTTTGCATCCTCCATCTGCTTCTTCAGTTCTCTGAGTGCCTTCCACCCTCTGCTGCAGGACCAGGCTCAGTGAGGTGAAATCCATCGTCCCCTCTCCTGTGCCTGCTGGCTGGCACAGGCTGGGATAAACACTACCCCACAGCCTCTGCTCAGGGTGCTTGGCTTGAGGCTCTTTACTAAACTGATCTTCAGGGACCTGGCAAGCATCTACCTCTCCCCATTAACCAGGCTCCCCAGTGAAGGTCATCAGAGCATGAGTGGAGTGCCAGCACCACACCAGGAGGTAAGAGTTGGGCTCTTCAGGTGCTTCAGCACCTCTGAATGTAGGTTTCTTTAGCAAAATACCACAAAGTGTTTCAGGGCCCTGCAAATGCCACTCTTGTACCTTCACAATATTCTGAGGGAAGATGTGGGCCATTTAGAAAGCTCTGCTTTCTGAGCAGTGTGTAGGTAAAGCTAAAGGACTGCTGAAGAGCGGATGTTGACAGACAACAGATGCAAGGGTAGCTCCATCCTTTGCATTCAGATCTGGTCAGTTCTTCAAGACTTTGTGAAGAAGCTCTTGGTGTGTTTAAAGCTGCCTTGCAACACCCATAAATTCCAGATGAAATTAGTGCTTGTCCCCAGGAGCTTAAATAATAAATCCTTCTGCACTTCATCTTGTACTGAGGAATTGCAATGTCCACTGCAGACATGGCAAGGAAGCATCTCAGAGGGTGCAGAGTGGGTTTCAAGGCTAGAAGAAGTTACATTGGATATATACAGATCTAAAGACATACAGAAATGGACCCAGGATGGAGCTTCAAGCACTGCAGACAGGGAATTGCCTACAGGAAAGGCAAGTGCTGGAGCTGATGATCTCAGAGGTCATTTGCAGCCCTGGTGGTTATGTGACATGGAATGAGCCCAACCAGTGACAAAAGGTACGTAGGCAGAATGGGCTGTTCCATGAGGCTGAACAAACACAGGCACGAGGCAAAACACAAAGCAAACAAACACAAACCACCCAGAAAGCAAACCAAACCAAGCAGAAAACCCCCAACAATACCCACCCCCTAATAATAATAAATAATCATAATACAACAGAGCAACAAAACCAAACCAAAACCACACATACAAAGAAAAAAAAAACTGCAACACCAAACCCAACCCCAAAAATGATCTGCTTTGCTTCATGCCAGCAAAAACAGAACATGAAGCACCTCCTCTGCGTGTCTGAGGTAATAGAAATAACGTTTCAGAACAGCAATATAAATTATAACTATGACTAGGAAGTTGTCTCGTCTCTTTGGAGTTCTTTTCTGTTCCAAGGCTTGTTGATACGTCCTGAGACACTGCTGGTGTTTGTTAGTGACAGTTCCCCTCTGTTAGCTGAATTAGTATCAGCCACCTGATATTTCAATTACTTCAGCCATTAACTCTCACTTGATTTGCATTAGCTGCTTTCTAGACCTCCATACCCCACTTCTGTCAGCAGCACACCCGTTCTCACAAGCCCTATGCTGTCCCAAAGGGGACAAACCAGACCCCTCAGAACAAGCCATGACTTCAAGGTCTAACACAGTGCAGCCTTATTGTCAGCAAGTGAAAATATGAGCAATGGATTTAGTTTTTGTGGGTTAGATGTGACAGCAGTTGAAGAGCTGGGCTAATAAGCATCAGTGGCAGCATAATCTCCCTCAAGTGAACCAGGGGGATGTAAGTCTGAGATCTATTTCTTACTGCAAGGGTTGGGATCCGATGACATGGTCTCAGTCTTCAAGGTGTTAAAATCCCCTTCCTGTTTATTACTTTGCTTGGAGCATTCTTGCTCACAGGTGAATGGGATCACTAGTATGGTTGTCTTCTGGTGGCATGCTACAGCTCTAATCCAGCTCACATACCACTCATGGTGTCTGAGGGTGGATCAGGCTCTCACAAGCAGAACTGGCAGCTTTGGAGTACAACCTGGAAAGCAATGGAAAGTGAAGTGACAACCAGAGTCTGCTTTGATGATCTGCCTTGTATCTACTTAAATGCAAGAGGTCATTTTTATTTGGCTAGGGAATGGCCACTGGAGCCAACATCATGGTTTCTAGTAACATTTCAACTCCATGTTGTTGCACTGAAGGACCAAGACCACCAAGAACCCCACCAAAGGCAAAAGGTAAGCTGTTGAATCTACCTGTTTAGTTTAGTCCTGAATAATTTTGCTGTTGTTTGTTGCTATATTGCCATTTTTTAAAGCTAAAATAGGTTCCTTGAGTGTGCTGGGGAGGTTTAGGTTGGAAATTAAGGAAAATGTCTTCCCCCAAAGGGCTGTCAAGCTCTGGAACAGGCTGCCTAGGGCAGTGTTGGAGTCCCCATCCCTGGAGGGGTTTAAAAGACATGAAGACGTGGTGCTGAGAGACGTGGTTCAGTGGTGACCTGGCAGAGCTGGGTTAACAGCTGGGCTGGGTGATCTCACCAGTCCTTCCTAGCCATAACAGTTCTATGACTCCTTGGTTCAGAGATGTGCCATGCCTGTGGTACTGAAATTTGACAGCACTGCTTCCTTGCTCACTGTGCACCACTCTTGCTCTAAGGAGGTCACCAAGGATCAGTTTCATGGCTCAGAGTCACTATAAATTTGAGTGCCAGTGGTAGTGCATGGTCAGTAACCATGCCTCCTCCAGCATTAGCTCCTGTGCAGAGCATGCATGACACAGAGAAATCCAGCATAATACTGTCAGCTTCTTGCTGATGAAGGTCTCCATACAAATCAATTGAGGGATTTTCATCTTGCTTTCAGCAGCAATCTGTCATTCCTAAGGCAGTGTGGGTCCCCAGAGAGTACTTTCAGATGATCATGTTCTTTAGGTGTATTGTTAATTCCTTGATTGGCTGTTAGAAGACTGAAATGAAAATCAAATGCAGGAGGTGCTTGGGAATGGCAGGGATTTACCTGGGCACGTGGTTGCTGCTTTGCTGGTACTGACTCTGGGGATGCAGAATTAATGCAGAGTGAGATAAATAAAATACTATGGGCCAGGTCAGCACAAAATACACAGCAACAGAGCTTCACTGGAAGTCATCCTTGTAATCTGCTGGGAACCCTTTAACTTCTTGGAGGTCTAATGTTTGGGAAATGAGAGTAGAACAAGCATGAAAGTAGGGTGGGAGAAAGAGAAATGCTTCTTCAGAGGAAACCTGAAGCACAGAGCAGAAGATTCAAGCTGAAATCTTCCACTCCTCTGTTTGTCCTGAGCAATCTTCCCTGGACTTGCCTTTTCCTAAGTTTTCAGATAGCCCCTGTTGTGGAAGCAGTCAGTGGGATGAAAGCAGTGAGAACAGCCTAAGCAGTGGCATGTGAAGGTTTCCAGTCCAAGTGCCAGAGCTGGTGCTGGCACGTTATTTCCCCCAGTGCTGATCCCTCTGGCTTCCCAAACAGCACATTGCTCTGAGTCCAGGGGGCTGGCAGCAGGAAGAAGATGGAGTATCTGCACACCAGGGGACTGGAAGGGCAGTGGTGAAAGCTCAGGGCAGGAAGTGGGATGGCCAAAGGAGCATTCCTGTGATGAGTTTGTGATGTGACACAGATCTGATGCTCAGTGTGAAGGAGGAAATGTCCTTAAAGCCTTTTCCAGGCAGGGTGAAGGACAGCCAGTGGAGCGTGCATGGAGTAAGCCAAACCAGGGCTCTGCTTCCCTAATGTTTCCCAGAGTATTTATCCCACACCAGGCAGCAAATCCTCACTGTCCCATAGCAGAGAATACGGAGAGAAGGCTTGAGCTTACAAAAGCTACTGCAGAAGCAGCATGAAGTGCTGAGGATGTTGGAATGAAACGAATGTCTGTTATTAGAAGGAAAACAGCAAACTGGAGGGAGAGGAAGGAGCAAATAAGGATGTTAAAAATGAGTAGAAAGGAGTCTGTGTGACCCACAACAAAAGCAGAGCTGTGTTTGTGTGCCTCGTGTGGGCATGTTGTGTACCCTTCATGTGTTGATTTTCAGTAGGCAGCCCCTGGGCACATCAGCCCTGCAGAGCTGCCAACTGTTTGACATTAGGCAAAGCAAAGTGCAGGAGTATAGCCTTGTTACAGCAACAACCAGAGCAGAGCGTGGGAGTCTGTAGTATTTATCAGCTTCCCTGATTAGAGCTCCTTGAATTCCTTTCACTGAGGAAGCTGCAGCCCAAGAACTTAAATGTAAAGCAGAGGTTTTAACATCCTTCCCACCTAAGTACCACTGACCTCATGCAAACAATGTCTGTGCTTTGGAGGTCACTGTGATCACAAAGCACATGATGCCCTTCTGCCTTCGCCCCTTCTTCCACCTCTAAGTTATATGCACAGTATCTTACTCACCAACCATTAACCTCCAGAGACAGACCTCCAGTCCAAGTCCCTGCTAAAAGTCACCCTCTTTTGGTGGGGAAAGGGTTTGCAATGTTGTTCTGATGGCAAAAGGGGGAAATAAATGCAGCAGTCCCTAGAGAGAGAGGTCACAGTAAGGAGACGTAGGGACTGATGTGGATAACTGCTGCGTTATGGAGGGTACAGCACAGCTCCTGGAACTCAGCCCTGGCTGCCTCCCTTCAGCAGCCATCTGCACAAACTCAGCACTGCTTTGGGTTGCTGCAGCTGACTGTCACAGAAACTGCATCACCAGGGCTTGTCTCTGTATTATTTTCTTGTGAGCACAGGCTGGGAAAGGAGGGGTTAGAAATGGTAGCAGTAGCAGCCACAGCAGTGTTGGGTAGTTTTCAGGTCACTGACAAGCTGCCCCCAAAGCAGAGGCACAGTTTTCAAACTCCTGCAAGCTAAATTAGCTTCAACAATGCACTTAACGGCATGGTATAAACAATTCCATGTTGGAAAAGCTAAGAGACTAATTCGAGACCAGAACTATCTTCTGGAGTAGAAATTCACAGGAAGCATTCCTAAAGAGGAGATATCTTAAAGTTATAGAGCCTTTCAAATACCCCACGTGCAAGCACTTTTCTTTCTGCAAGGCAAAACCCTACAGGCTTCTTGGCATCTCAACATGAAAAGAAGTAACAGGGCAGGCCAGGTCTTGGCACTCAGTGTGGTGGCTGATGGCTGTCTTCTTATCACTGGTTCTTAAGAGCCACCAGAAGACATCTGGTCTGGAGAACAGCTCTTGTGAGGAGTGGCTGAGGGAGCTGGGCTTGTTCAGCCTGGAGTAAAGGAGGCTGAGGGGAGACCTCACTGCTCTCCACAACTCCCTGAAAGGAGGCTGGAGGTCAGTAATTTTTCCCAAGTAACTAGTGACACTTTCCCAAGTCCCAAGTGACTAGGACAAGAGGAAATTACCTGAGCTTGCCCCAGGGGAGGCTTACATCAGAGATTAGGAGAACTTTCTTCACCAAAAAGGCATCCCTGGAACAGGCTGCATAGCAAGTGGTAGAGTCACCGTCCCTGGAGGGATTATAAAGATGTGTTGTTGAGGGACTTGGCAGTGCTGGCTTAGCACTTGGACTTGATGATATTAAAGACCTTTTCCAACCTAAATATTGCTAAGATTCTGTATCTGAGGTTGTCCTCTTCTCTTTGCTCCGAGGCAGGAGCAGTGCAGACATACACCCACTCTGCCCAGACAGGCAAGGTATTGAAAGCAAGCAGTGACACCACAGCGAGTGCCACCAAACAGCTCCCTGCAAGCTCCCCTGTTCAAGGCACAGCAGCCAGCTGCACCAGAAGAGTGAGGAACGTGGTATGGAAAGACAGAAACACAGAGGCTCTGTGGAAGTCAGGGCATGTGTCTGTTTGGTGACTGCATGCTTCAGTGCTCTGTCCATGGGTGCTGCTGCTGCCAAGTTAGCATTCAGGCTGTTCTGTGAGGCTGCTGCTGTAGGAAGGCTCTGTACACACATGCTTCAGAGAGGAGAGAAACTCGGAGAGCCTCCCGAAGACCAGGCATGCCACCAGATTAGGGGCTGGTTTGCAAGGTCCTGGTGGCACTTTAGAAACTGTACACTCAGGTCAGCTCATTGGAGATTGCCTCCCCAGCCCCAAATGTCTGAATATCTGAAAAATATCTGAAAGATCTTGAACAACTTCAGTGACTCAGCAGCTCCTTAACACTGTGAGCAGGCAGAGGACAATTTGCAAAGAACCAAGGGAGCTAAATGCAACCAGCTGTTCACAACAGCTCCACGTGTGGAGTTACAGCAGATGATGTGCAAATTGTGGCAAACACACAATCACTTTAATAGGACGGTTAAGAGCTGTGCGCTCCTGGGGAAAGCATCTCAGCAGCCTGTGCACCTGCATCTAGAAAAGAAGTCAAACAGAATAACAAACAGCAGCTCAGCAGCCCATCTACAGGTCATGGCAGGGGCTGCTGGGAACGGGGATGGAAAGGGAAAGCACAGAGTAAGGCAGCCTGGCACTATGTGAGGAAGCTCTTGAGCGTGATGAGAGACACAGAAGGATGCTGCTGGTCCAGGTCATGCTGTGGGAACACAACAGTGGTGCAAGCAAGCTGAGCAAGGAGCATGAGACTGGGCACTCACGTGGGCCACACAGGGTGGTACCTCCCTCGGGAAACTCCTCACAATCAGTGCAGGGTTTGGGACACACAGGGAATCTGGGTCTGAGAAAGAAAAGGTAACATTAGACAGGCATTGGTAGGATTTTCAGCACCTGATCAACCCAATCTCATCTGCTGATTTGTACCATAGCGCAGGATCTGCCTCAAGCCCTGGAGGAACTCTGCAAGTTGGCCAAAACACAGAGAGAGAAACAATCTAATCAGAAGCTCTGGTGAGATGCTGCTTTCACTGCCTCTGTATATTCTTTGCTTGCCAGTAGGCAGCAATGTTCTTTGGGTCCTCTTGACACTGGAAGTGCAATTAGTTATAATTTCCAAATACTAACTTTTAAAAAATGAAAATAATTGACAAATTTTGAACAGATAACAGCCCCTACTGCCTCGGCAGTGTTCCTCTGGAGGACTGCCTCTGTGAAACAAATGCATATTAACATCTGCTATAAATACATCTGCCTGGAAATATGGAAAGTGCAGGGATGGAGATTCTCTTCCTCTTCTTTCTTTTGCATTGCAAAGGAGGAATAAAGCATGAGTGCAAATGCCTCCAGAAGGATGCTGCCTGGCTCCACAGGCTGGCCCAGAAGTCTGACACCACAAACAAAGCCAGGTCCAAGAACCTTATTAACTGTTTGCACAACCCTGGTAATTCCTGGCTGGGAAGCGGCATCTGGGCAGCTGCCTGGGGCTGCAGCCAGCAGCTCAGCTGACACAATCTTTCCCTGGTGAAATATTTGGGTTGCACACATGCCCTGTTTTCTGCCCTTCTTTAAATAAACTCCTCTGTAAGTCAGCACTTTGCTGGGTGGACCTGCCTGGGTGCTCCTGGCCTCTCAGGTTCTTTTGCAGGCACAGAGAGGAGAAACTGGACAGACCTGATTCCTCCGTGGGGCTTACTGATGAGACACCTTTATAATGCTGCTGAGCAGCCTTCCTGGGAGCAGGGCCTGAAGAGGTGTGCATCATTTGTTTGGCTTGTGCTGCTTTGTTTGTTTTGCCCACTAAGCACCAGGCCAGCTCTGCTGACTCAGTCTGGGCTGCAAACAGCCATGGTAGGGCTGCCACGGTCACAGAAGGTGGTGGTGTTTTGTGGGGCTACCAGTGAGAAATATCAGATCTAGGGGAAGTTTATTGATAAGCAACGTAGTAGAGATGACCAGGTGTGTCGGTGTGAGCTGAAATTCCCCCCCCACCGACAATAACCAGGCTAGCCCAGTCTGGAAGCAAATGAAAAGCTGTATTTACAAGCAGAGCCTAAAATCTACAATGAAATGCAATGAATATGTACAAATATACAAAATTCACAACATTCACAAATATATACAATCAACAGAAAAAGCACAATCGATCTCCCTTTGCTTCCCCCCAAGGGGACCCTCCCAAAGGGGCCTCCCTCTCCCAGGAGCTTCCCCCCCAGACCCCCCTGGACAGAGAAGCACAGTTAGTTAAGCAGAAAGTTGTTAACTTAGCTGCCAAGGTCAGTGTGTTATCTTCAGCCAGAAGAGAAGAAGAAACAGCAGCCAGACAGCCCAGCAACTGCCCCCACTGCCGAATGCAGAATGTGCCGAATGCCTACTTTGTTTTGGGTAGTAGTTCTTAAACATTTCTATCTATCCAATGGAAGTGTTTAGAACAATCAGTATTTTGCTTTCTTACACCCAATAGTGACTTATTTACATTCTTTCACTTTCTCTGTTCTGAACTTTGCAAGGAAAAATTAAAAAGACAGTTTCAAACCATCACAGTCCACCCCTTCTAAACAATTCCATTGGCTGCTACTATCATTTATCTAATCTAAAATAATATCTACAACAATAGGTGAATAAAGACCATAGTCCATTCCGGCTACCTCAGATGTAGATGATTCAAAAGAGTCAAATCACAGGAAAAACAGCAAACAGCTTGTTTCCTCGCAGATGGAGCGAAGAAAGGAACAGGGACTCTCAGGTGACTCAGGGCTCTCAGGGTTCGTGCACCGTAGATCTCATGGACTCTCCTCTTGGGCGCGATGCTGTGTCTGCGCAACACTCTGAATTTAACCTCTCTCAGCCAAAGTTAGATTTCTTTGTGGAATGCACTGAAATTCACCATTTTCTTGCATCACCCAATAGGTGTGACCAGGACCTTCAGCAGAAACCACCCCTTGGACAGGTTTGGCCTCTCCTGAGGGAGAAAATACCCAAACAGTTTTGCCTAACAGATTCTTTTCTCTGATAACAGGAACTCTATCACCTTCTTCCTTTCGCAAGAAATCTGATTGGGCAGGTCCAGCTCGATTCACTGAACCTCTACTATTCACCAACCACGTTGCTTGTGCTAAATGTTTCTCCCAGTTTTTCAATGATCCACCCCCCATGGCTTTGAGAGTGGTTTTCAGCAAACCGTTGTAGCGTTCGATCTTCCCTGCAGCTGGTGCATAGTAGGGAATGTGGAATATCCACTCGATGCCGTGCTCTTTGGCCCAGTTTTTTACAAGATTGTTCTTGAAGTGAGTTCCGTTGTCTGACTCAATCCTCTCTGGAGTTCCGTGTCTCCACAGGATTTGTCTCTCCAGGCCAAGAATGGTGTTACGTGCAGTTGCATGAGGAACTGGATGAGTTTCCAGCCATCCAGTGCTCACCTCTACCATAGTCAGCACATACTGCTTACCAGATCGAGAACAAGGTAGAGTGATGTAGTCAATCTGCCAGGCTTCACCATACTTGTACTTGGACCATCGGTCACCGTACCACAAGGGCTTGATCCGCTTTGCCTGCTTAATAGCAGCACAAATGTCACAGTCATGGATGACTTGTGTGATAGCATCCATGGAAATGTCAATGGATCTGTCACGAGCCCATCGGTAGGTTGCATCTCTGCCTTGATGTCCTGACGAGTCATGGGCCCACCGAGCTAAGAACAGCTCACCTCGGTGTTTCCAGTCAAGATCAGGATCAGGATCAGAGTTTGTGTCCACCTGGGAAACTCTTGCAGCTAGATCTGCCTGATGGTTGTGTTGTTGTTCCTCAGTAGCTTTGCTCTTAGGAATGTGAGCATCGATGTGTCTCACTTTCACTGGGATTCTCTCAATGCGAGCAGCAATGTCTTGCCACAGATCTGCAGCCCAGATTGGCTTTCCTTTCCTCTGCCAGCCATTCTTCTTCCAGTCTTTCAGCCAACCCCACAAGGCATTGGCTACCATCCACGAGTCGGTGTAGAGATAAAGCTTTGGCCATCTCTCACGTTCAGCTATGTTAAGAGCTAGCTGGACAGCTTTTACCTCTGCAAATTGACTGGATTCTCCTTCTCCATCTCTCGCTTCTGCAACTCTGCGCGTTGGACTCCACACTGCAGATTTCCATCTCCGCTTGTTCCCAACAAGACGACAGGAACCGTCTGTGAACAAAGCATATCTCTTTTCATCATCAGACAGATCACTGTAAGGAGGAGCTTCCTCAGCACGAGCTACTCTCTCCTCTGGAGGTTTAGCACAGCTTGTGCCTTCTGGCCAGTTTGTGATCACCTCCACCAAACCAGGCCTTTCGAGATTTCCCATTCGAGCTCTCTGTGTTATCAGAGCCATCCACTTAGACCAGGTAGCATCTGTTGCATGGTGTGGTGAAGAACCTTTGCCTTTGAACATCCAATTCAGAACTGGCAATCTAGGAGCTAGAAGAAGTTGTGACTCAGTTCCGATCACTTCAGAAGCAGCTTTCACTCCTTCATAAGCAGCTAAAATCTCTTTCTCTGTTGGAGTGTAGTTTGCCTCTGAGCCTCTGTAGCCACGACCCCAGAAACCAAGAGGACGTCCTCGTGTCTCCCCTGGAGCTCTTTGCCATAAGCACCAGGTTGGACCATTGTCACTCGCGGCTGTGTACAGAATGTTCTTAATGTCTGGACCAGTTCGGACAGGTCCCAGACCCATCGCTTGGACTACCTCTCGCTTGATCTGGTCAAAGGCTGCTTGTTGCTCAGGACCCCATTGGAAACTGTTTCTCTTTCGAGTCACATCATAGAGAGGTTTCACAATCTGACTGTATCCAGGAATGTGCAGTCTCCAAAATCCCACTATGCCTAGGAAGCGCAGAGTTTCTTTCTTGTTGATGGGATTTGCCATGGTGGAGACTCTGTTTATCACATCCATTGGGATGTGACGGCGACCATCTTGCCACCGCACTCCCAGAAACTGGATTTCTCTGGCAGGTCCTTTCACCTTGTCTCGCTTGATAGCGAAACCAGCTTGCAAGAGAATATCAAGGATTTTGTTACCTTTCTCGAAGACTTCTTCAGCAGTCTCACCCCAGACGATGATGTCATCGATGAACTGAATGTGTTCTGGAGCTCCACCTTTCTCCAAAGCATCATGGATCACTGCATGGCAGATGGTTGAACTGTGAATCCACCCCTGAGGCAAACGATTGAATGTGTACTGAATGCCTCTCCAGGTGAAAGCAAACTGAGGCCTGCATTCCTCTGCTATGGGAATAGAGAAGAAAGCATTAGCAATGTCTATGGTAGCATACCATTTGGCCTGCTTGGATTCCAGCTCATATTGGAGTTCCATCATGTCTGGTACAGCTGCACTCATAGGTGGAGTTACTTCGTTCAAGGCACGGAAATCAACTGTCAGACGCCACTCTCCATTCTGCTTTCTCACAGGCCAGATTGGACTGTTGAAAGGTGAATGAGTTTTGCTGATGACCTTCTGACTCTCCAACTGACGAATCAAGTTTTGAATGGGCACCAAAGAGTCACGGTTGGTTCTGTATTGTCTGTGATGCACAGTTTCAGAAGCAACCGGCAGCTTTACATCCTCTATCTCATGTTGTCCCACAACTGCAGATTCATCTGAAAGCTCAGGTCTAATAGACAACTTCAATTTTCCTCCATCAATTTCTACAGTTGCTATTCCAAAAGCCCATTTGTAACCCTTAGGGTCTTTAAAACGCCCTTCTCTCAGAAAATCAATTCCCAAAATACAAGGTGCATTAGGACCTGTTACAATAGTATGTTTCTTCCACTGCTTCCCAGTTAAACTTATATCAACCTCTATCTTAAACAACTCTTGAGATCCACCAGTGACTCCCTGAATAGTTATAGATTCTCCCCCTTGATAATTTGATGGTATTATGGTGCACTGAGCTCCTGTGTCAACCAAGGCCCTGTACTTCTGAAATTTTGAAGTGCCAGGCCACTGGATGTACACATCCCAATAGATTCTGTTATCTCCATTATCCCTTACCTCCCCCTGGCGGAAGGCAGGGCACCCCTAATGGTGGGGATTACATCCACATGTACAGCTGGCACAACGTCCAGCACCAGAATTAGGATCACTGTTGGAGCTATCAGAGTTGTTCTGGGAAACTGAGGAAGCGACAGCTACCCTCCTGGTATTGCTACCTCGGGATCTGCCCCTCTGCAGCTCCCGTAACCTCTTGAAAAGATCAGAAGTTGGTTGACCATCCCATCTGTTCATGTTCTCACCAAACTGATCACGCAGAGTTATCCAGATACTGCCACGTGATTGCCTCTGCTGTCTGTTTTGGTTTGACCTATTCTGGAATGGCCTTCTTGGAGCACGTCTGTTCCTAACAGCTGAAACTTGTATCCATCTGGAGGAAGAGGAATCAGAATCATCCCCCTTCATCAAGTTGGATATGGAGGTTTTAAGTTCCTCCTTCAGCTCTTTCATGCAATTCTCCATCTTTCCAGACAGAGCCTCAATGGCTGAAACCAAAGAAGTACGTGCAAGACTATCCTCCAACTGCCTCATTTGGTCAGTGAAATGGCCAACAGTAGGAGGTGCTCCACCATAATTTCTTGCCACAATCCTGCTTGCCAGAATAGTAGCATAATTAGGAGGAGCAAGCTTAATGAGCTTTTTGGCAAGGCCTGTTCCAACAGGAATTTCATCAGGATTCAGAGTCTTATGATCTCCATACATTACTTCTCTCACAGCAAACTCTCTCAGACGCTTGATTCCCTCAGCTATTGTGGTCCAAGGCTTAGGGTTCCATGGTAAATCATCTCTGCTGGGGTACCTCAGCGAGACTGCCAGTAGGAGGCGTGCCCACAGAGAAACTTTACCAATGCACTTGCCTAGGTGCCTGTCTATGCCTGTATCCTTTGAGAGCATCCCCAACTGAGAGGCCGACTTGTCACCTACCACCAATGCTGGGGCTCCCATATCAAAACACCTGGCTAGCCAAGACAGGACTGGCTCATTATCTCCTCTGATGTAATCCTTCCTCACATGTCTAATTTCCTGTCTGGGTGCATTAGCTGACTGTATGTCATCCTCATCATCATCATCATCATCATCATCATCCTGAGGTCGCTGTCCCCATAATCCTATTTTAATCCTCCGTTGAATTTCTTTGAGTTCAGAGGCACTACCAGCAGTTGCTAATCTACCAGGGTCTACATCCTGACCTACATCTCCATCATCCATGTGGGGTCTCAAGAGGTCTACCAGAGTTTTAAGGCTAACCCTCTCTTCCTCACCAGAAGGATCTTTCTTAACAGAGGGACCCTGAGTAGAAGGACCCTCATCTCCATCTGCACCATCTCCTGCAGCATCTGCATCTCCTTTACGCTTTCTGGTTACAGTGGCCACCAAATTTACTGGCTTGGTTTTCACATTCACAGCAGAGTTGGAAGAGCAAGTAGCCTTATGTCTTTCTTGACACAGTGCTATCAGTAGCCATATGATTATTCCAAGAAGCAACAAATTTAAGATTAAGGCTAGTACAAGATATCTAAGGTACTACTGGTTACAAAGACCCTCTGTAGTTGTAAGAGGAGTAACAAACTCATATGTGTCTGCTAGCAGATCCATAGTTGAGTTACCATAGCTTCTTAGCCCAATAAGACCATAACAGAATTCACCAACATTCAGTAACTTGTTCTTAACCCAAAGAAATGACTTATATGCCACATATCTCACAATCTTGTCTATCATGCAGGAAACAGCCCATCTGTAGACAATCACACTGATAACAGAGGAAATAAAATTACTCAAAATCCAAAACAGCTTCATTTTGCTTCCTAATCTGAGCAGAAATAAATCAAACAAGCAATCGAGCCCCGAGTTGGAGCGCCAAAAATAAAAAGTGTGTCGGTGTGAGCTGAAATTCCCCCCCCACCAACAATAACCAGGCTAGCCCAGTCTGGAAGCAAATGAAAAGCTGTATTTACAAGCAGAGCCTAAAATCTACAATGAAATGCAATGAATATGTACAAATATACAAAATTCACAACATTCACAAATATATACAATCAACAGAAAAAGCACAATCGATCTCCCTTTGCTTCCCCCCAAGGGGACCCTCCCAAAGGGGCCTCCCTCTCCCAGGAGCTTCCCCCCCAGACCCCCCTGGACAGAGAAGCACAGTTAGTTAAGCAGAAAGTTGTTAACTTAGCTGCCAAGGTCAGTGTGTTATCTTCAGCCAGAAGAGAAGAAGAAACAGCAGCCAGACAGCCCAGCAACTGCCCCCACTGCCGAACGCAGAATGTGCCGAATGCCTACTTTGTTTTGGGTAATAGTTCTTAAACATTTCTATCTATCCAATGGAAGTGTTTAGAACAATCAGTATTTTGCTTTCTTACACCCAATAGTGACTTATTTACATTCTTTCACTTTCTCTGTTCTGAACTTTGCAAGGAAAAATTAAAAAGACAGTTTCAAACCATCACACCAGGAAAGGGAGACAAACAACCTGCAGCGCATAGGGACTGCTAAAAAGGTTCCTCATCTGAATAAAGAAGGATGCTATGTCCCTCCTAGCCAAGGTGCCTGTCCTTGAACTGTCAGGGCACACTTCTTCAGGTGGAAGATCTACCTGCTGCTGAGTACCTCGTTACATAGAGAGCTGTCTGTGTTCACCATCATTTACATTTCCCTTTACATTTAGATACCATCTGCTGCTGTGTTTTCTTTTGCCTACTGCCAAAGTCATAAGCATGTAATTACCATACTCCCACTCATTTTTTTTCCTTGTTCTTTTTTATTACAAGCTTAATTTCAGTCATTTTTTGTCCTTAGCTTTCTAAAACCCTGCAATTATTAGAAGTCACCTAATGAGATCAGCAGCAGTATTTCGTGATGCAGGGATGTTGCTGAAATGGATTGCATGAGGACAGATGATAAAGGGCTGCAAGCAACCTTTGTATCAGAAAAATGGAAGAAAAAGGCAACCTTGTAAAAATTAGCATCCCCTGGCTTTGTGTTAAAATCTTTAAATTATTTTATTGATGTTTTTCTCATAGTGGTAAAACAGGAACTGGAAATCCTGAGCAAGTGTAGATCTTAGAGAACAGTCAGCGCAGCAAAGTGCCACTCTGCTCTTGCTCTTCTGACCAAGTCCAAGCCTAAAATTCAATGCAGCTCGAGCCTGAGCCTCAGAGGAGTGCCAGGGTTGGTGTCACCTTCTGGTCTGTTCTGCTGCTGGCATTTTGGTAAGGCTGACTGCTGACTTTTGAGGCCACTGTGTGCAGATGGATCCTTCTCTAACACTTGGTGACAATGGTTACTTTCTCTGCCAGTATTTCACCATTTCTGAACAGCACTTGGTCTTTGTAATTACTGTTTTGGTCTCCAGAATATCCTGCAATATAACTGCCAAGAGGCTGATCTGAGAAGCAAAGGCAGCAGGGGAGCTGTGCTTGGCTAGGAGTTGGAATTGACTAAATTTAGGTTGACCATAGAGAAACAGCTCCTTAGAGGGTGATTTAGGAAGAGCTCTGTCCTAGGGGCTTGGTGTACAGGGCTGGTCTGGGGAAGCCTTCATTTTCCCCTGAAGAGCTGTGGGGGTAGAGTCTGGCAGGCAGGTGGCTCCTGTAGAACCTTGGGATGGAAGTCTTGGAGATGGTTTCTGGTTGAAGTCTTGGAGATTCTACTACTCACACATCTCATAAAGCAAAGGGGGATGTAGATGTTCTAAAAACATCCTGGGAAAACAATGATGTCCCTTTAGGACATGTTCATCACATTTAGACAAGAGTATCCACCAAGGAGCAAAATGGGAGCTGCTCAAAGGAGAAGCATTTTGCTTATAAAAACCACACTGCAGCACTTCAGCCCTGATGGGTGACAGCACTTAGAAGAGATGAACTCCTGTCCCAGCTGCTGGGAGCTGCAAAGGAGCTCTCACCTGCTGTCAAGGGGAATATTTAGCTCCTCTGTTCCCTGACTACCTCACTTTAGTAGTAGATACTTGTGGCATGGGAAGTGCTGGAGACACCCCAGCACACAGAGGGGCAAGGAGGGAACCCCCCAGTGCTGCCCTTGTTTGTCTCTCACTGAGTTTTACACCTAACAGAAATGCTGACATAAAATACCACCCCAAAAAAACCATCTGGAGAGCCCTGAGTGGGGAAAAGCTAAGATTTTGATTAAGGGAGTAAGAAAAGTTTTGAGGCTGTGGGGATGATTGTTGGTTTGCTGTTGGGTTTTACAGTTTAAGACCCTGAGGTCTTTGTGAGCACCTCCCGTGGCACTGTTCCTGGGAATGATGCAGCTGGGCTGTGCCAGCATCCCATCCATATGCATGCAGACAGGGCTGTGCAGAGGTTCATCCACTGCAGAGGAGTCTTGTGGGAGGGGAAGGCTGGGGAGCTTTGTGGGGGTGTGTTTCTGAAAGTTTCCTTTATCCTTGCAGTTTCTTGCACATACAGCTTCAACTCTTGCAGTTCTGACCTAGTAGAATGTTTCCTCCTGTATCTGCATACAATAGAAGAGACTAAGAGCTGTACAGTTTGCAGCAAGAACTGGGACATGATAGAGAGCAACAGAACTAGGGGAGCAGTAAAACATTGACGTGGTGTGAAGAGCACGGAGGACTTGTGGAACAGCCCTCACTGGGAGCATTAAACCACAGGTGAGGCTGCTGTGTGCTGGAGCTGGATGAGTCATAAGGGAGCCTGGGGTCAGTGAGCCCCAAGTGCCTGATTCCCTGGGATGATCACTTCCTTTGATCATTTTTTCTTATGCTCCAGTCCCAGGCATTGCAGCTGGAAGTGATTCTGTTGGTGTACAGATGGCAGATGAGCCCTGATTGTGGATCCAGTGTTTTCTTTATGTTTTCTTGATTGCAAATAAGGAATTTGATAGTCCAACCCCTTCAGACCTGGGGTCTTACTCCAAGGCTCCCTGGACTCAGAGGAATGTCACTACAATATCCTGTCAATCAGATGCCTTCAGGCAATCTCTAAACAAATTTCTGCTCCTCTTGTCTGTAGCAATTTGGTTTCAATACTTCCTTACAGACCTAGAAGACTTTCAACTGCTTGGTATTAGTAATAGATACAACAGAAGTTACATCTAAAATAAAAAGTGTGCTCCATTGATTGGCAAACCACCTGACAGGACGAGGGGCAATAGACACAAAGTGGAACACAGGAAGTTCCACCTCAACTTGAGGAAAAAATTCTTTGTGAGGGTGTTGGAGCCCTGGAACAGGCTGCCCAGAGAGATTGTGGAGTCTCCTTCTCTGAAGAGATTTGAAACCCACCTGGATGCATTCCTGTGTGGCCTGCCCTGGGTGATCCTGTTCTGGCAGAGGGGTTGGACTTGATTCTACCATTCTAGGATTCTATGATTCTCTGAAAAGCAGAGATGTGTTAGGCAGGATGAAGCACCACATCCACTGGGGGGAAAATCTCCCTGGTAGAGAGGCAAAGCCAGAGAAGCCAAAGTGCCTGCTGAAAACTGCCCTACAAGGTAGACTCACCTAAAACTGAGTGGTTTTCACTTGTGCAAGTGCATGGGCAGTAGGCCAGATTGCAATAATTTATTGAGAAGTATTAAGCTGCCTCAAGGGAGCAGAAAAAGTGGCTTCCAAAATGATCACAATGCTAAAGGTATCTGACATGCTAATGGCTCCTGGCAACTTCTACACTGAACAGGAGGATGAAAATGCATTTAACATTTCTCACAGCCCTCTGAACCATGGTGCCTTTGGAGTGGCAGCCTGAGGATGTGGTCATGGAGAGGGTAAATTGGAGAAATGTTCCCTGCAAAACAGGGAGAGCCTGGCATGGAACCAGACGTGCAGGGGCATCCTGAGTGCTGGGTCCTTGCTTAGGCACCATGTCCTGCATTAGCCAGGGACCCAGAGTGGGCAGTCCTGGGGTGAGTGTGGGAACAGTGAAGATGACTGACAGTCTTTGAGGGAGAAAGTGCATTTGGGCTTCCTGGAATACCCGACTTTGTTTTGACTAAAAGCTGGTGACTAAGGTATGTTCTGAGGGGCTGGCTTTGCTGGAGTGGCTGTGAGCATCACCATCATCCTGAGCAGTATGAGGCTCCAGAGAAACCTGCCTTTAAATGAAGCCATTTGGTCTGGACAGGCTGCCTATGGGAAGTGGAGGGGTTACTGGAGGAAGAAGCAGGAACAAGAAGATAAATACAGAAATATTTCTGGTTGCATCTTGCCCTGGTGAGACTTTCCCTCAAACACTAGCAGAGTGAGAGTTTTATCCAAAGAGCATAGTGAAATCTTGTGAGGGTCAGTTTGGACAACTAACACATTCAGGAGTTGGGGTTCAAGCACACAACTTCAGACACAGAGGTAGAACAGAATAAACCAAGTCATCATTATTTTTCCCATATGTCATGTAAGTCAGGATATTTAATAGATAGCCCCAGGAATTATTGCTCTGATGGAATTATGCTTCTGGTGGAGTTCTATACTGGCAACAAACTGGAAGGGGTTAAGAGCTGAAGATGAATAAATTATTTCCCTTCTCCAGCTCTGTCAGCCTTCCTGAGAGCATGGTGTTAAGCTATGGTGACCATCTGAGTGTGTGTCTGTCTGACAGGAAGGGAGTGCACAAACAGAAGGATGGGAAACAGAAATTATTTGCTGAGCTGTTTAGAATACAGGAGGGGTGGGGAGGGGGGTGGGAACCAAAGATTCAGCACAAAGTAATCGTTTTGGTTACATCAACAATTATTCAATGCCTGAGAATTCTGAGCTCTTTTGGAGTCTCTTCTGCTTTTCTACAGCAGAGATTTCACACCTGGAAGGGAAGCAAGGCTAAATCTGTGCACTGGAGTGGAACTGAATCTTCAGCTCAAATCCATGTCTAGAGATCACAGGGAGAAGACTGGAGATGCTGTGATTTGAGGGAGTGCTTAGCCACAACTGAGCACTGGAGTTGGGGTGGTGTGACTAATGCACAGTTAGTGATTAAATCCTGTGAGCCAGCAGAAAAGCACGTTTATGGACTAAGAGTTTGGACTTTATATAGTCAAAAAAGATTTCTGCTCTGTGGAGGCTACCAGCTATTCCCTCTGCAGGGTATGCCTCTTGGGTGGTGTTCAGGAGGAGCCTGAAACCTCCAGAGACCTTCCTATGGGCACTTCATTGGGCAGGGATGCTCAGAGAACCCTATACTCCCACCTCACCCCAGCCTTGGTTTCACACCAACTCAAGATGCCCAGGAAGAGTTTCATAGGACTGTGTGTGGTAAGACTAAAAGTGCAGCAGGTGTTAAGGCTTTCCAATTGTTTCACTTGTGTAGCTCATACTGCAGTCAAGTCATCATGGAATCATAGCATGCTTGGCTTGGGAGGGAGCTGTAAAGGTCATCTAGCACTACCTTCGGGAATGTGCTACTGCAGTGGACTTGGAAGTGGCTTTCCAAATGGGAGCAGGACTGCTTGGGTCCCATCCCTGCTCAGGTCCCATCCCTTCTCAGGTCCCATCCCTGCTCAGGTCCCATCCCCAGGCTTGACTTTGGCAACAATGAAGTGAAACAGACTTTTTAAAGCAGTAACTTTTACATGAAAAAATAGCTCACACCAGGTAATTTCTCATGATCACATTTCATTAGCAGTAAATGTAACAAAAGCACAATATAGATATAGTGTATTTATTTTTATATATATATATATATATCACTTTGTATTAACAATTAACTCTATGTAAGAAAAATATATTGCAGCCTTGGATAAGTCTTCACAAAGCGCAAGCCATTGTAAACAGGGTAGGCAGCACAGGCCCCATCAGTCAGACATTTGGGTTTCAGGTTTATTTTATAGCATTGCTTTAAAGTGTAGGTGCTGCTAGAGCAGGACTCCACATGAATCTTTCTCTCTGAACTGTCTATTGGGAGACTTGCAGCTGAGCTTACCTGGGACCCTACAGTCTATGCTAACCTGGGAGCACAGTGTCACCACAGGTTGGTCTCTGCATCTCTCTGTCCATGTAGCTTAGGAAAGGTTTCGTAATATTGCCTTTTTTTTTCCTCTCTCTTTTTCTTTCTTTCTTTTTTTTTTTTTTTTTTTTTTTTTACTAGATAAATATCCCCTGGAATTACATCCCACTGGGATACAAAAAGAAATAAAAATAAAATCTAAAGGTATCTTTATAGCCATGCAATCAAAACATGCCCTATCTACAGCAGCTGATGTTAATGTGACTTCAGAGCTCTCTTCCTCCAGCCTGGATAGGTGCTTTCAGACATAGCAAACCATCTGTTCTCATGGCTTTCATCTTTTCATCAGTCGCTGTCCTGAAGGGTCAAACCCCAAAACCTGCCCCAACACTTCAGGACAGCTGCAAAACAAACTCCAAATTTTAAATCCACAGTCTGGGATTTTTATCCCTTTCATGTTAGGAACAATCCTTACTCACCCGAGCAGCCCCACTGCCCTTACAGCAGCCAGCCCCTAAGTTACTGGGGTTTGAGGATTTTTTTAAAGCAAATAGTCATCTAATTATCTAATCCAGGGGAAAAAGTTTCTGTCTGACTGTAGCTGGAAAGACTGCTAATACATTGCACTGCTGCAAGAATTCAGAAGGGAATGATTAGTGACTGCCACACAGATGGCATTTTTTATCCTACAATTATCTTCAAAAAAATAAGAATGCTGTGAAAAAAATCAAATGTAAGCTTTAGAAAACTGTCCTGTGTATAAATAAAAGTGACTCAAGGCACCTTTTAGTTACCAGTTTCTATTTTCCAAGGCAATCTGTGAGAATGTTTCACCTGTTTTCTCTGGGAAGCCCTATGGTTTCTGGTCTAAAGAGAGCCATGCTGTACTCAGGCTGATGCAGGTAGCTTTCTCTCTCTGAAGTGAGGCTGGCCTGGAAGGCAGAGAACAGAGAACTTGTTCCCAGCCTCACCATGTGTTTCCTATGTGACCCCAAGGGCACTGAACATGTAACTGGCATTTTTTTCTATCAAAAGCCATATGATTCGTGAGATTGCTTGTCTTTTTTCCCCCTCTCTGTAGCTCATTGATCACATTAACAAAGCAGGGGATTAGGATTACCTGTCTTTGCATGAGGAGTTCATGGTCAGAAGGCAATCTAAAACATGTGATATCCAACAGGGTTCCTTTTAACTCTTGTTCAAAAATCCCAAGGTAGCAGAAGTGCAATCTGAGTTGAGAGGACTCCCTGTGCCAGTCAGCAAGAGGAAGGCTCTAGCCAGCTTTGCCCCCTGGCCCAGGCTGCAGTGCCTCCAATATCTCACCAGGATGCACTGAACATTTCCTTCCTTTCTCCTTAGGAACTCTTGCTGGATCCAAATCCAGGGGGGGTGGAGGCTTTCCATTTTTTTGCTATCTGTCTGGATTGTGCTTTAAAGCTGTGGTTCTGTAACTCCAGTGACCAGAGAACGGTTTCCTAGTATTTGGTGATAACTCCAGGTGGAGATCCTTTTCCTGATACAAGTCCATATGTTATTGATCAGCCCTGTGCCTTGGTGCCTTTGGGTACATCAAGACCATGTGCAGCATCATTTCTTCAGCAATCCAAGCTGCTGCCTCACTGCACAGCTGCACACAGCTGCTTCTTGACACACACGTTCCTGAAGTGCACTCACAGCCTGTGGGACTGACCTTCTGTCTTACAAATAGAGACATCTATGATAAACCAGAGCAACCTCTCCAGCTCACTGTTACCTGCTCAGAAACCAACAAACCTGAACAGATATTTACATGATACACACCAGGACTACAGGGGAGAAGCAGACGTTTCACAAACACTGCAGCAGCTCTTTCCTCCATGGAAACTTTTATATCCCCCCACCAGGGTGGTTTTCAGAAAGAAACTTCACCCATCAGAGATTTTGGATAAGCTGAATGCTGAGACCATAACAAGAAAATGGAGGTGGGAGGGGGGGGTATATTTAAGGCTAAAATGTTTTTGCTCTCACTTGCTCAGACTTGAGCATGGTACAAAGATATTATCCCTGATTCTACAAATACACAAACCTGTGCTTAGCCCCAGCTACCCAGGGCTACCTGCTGAAGCAAACATATAATTGATTACAAGATCAAGATCTAACTGAGCTTTCTGTCTTGGAAGTGATATCCTGAAAAGTTTAGTGGATTTCAGGGTCAGGTAACAGCTGATATAGGTGCAAAACCCCTGGCTTTGCTTTTAGGCTTTGTTGAAGCACATTTAATGTGGGGAGAAGACAGCTCTAATTTCTGTGAAAAGAAAGCAGCTTCCAAAGGGTTTTTTCAGAGGTATTCACATGTCAAAATGTGGGGAATAAGACATTCAGAGATGTCTTCATCTAGGATTGGGAGGGGTAAAGGAAATATGAAACCTTAGGTGTGTAGGTCCAGAATAGAAGTACTCTGCAAGCTGCCTAAACCGCCTGGGCTTTGACCGTCAGAGCTGAGCTAAGGCTCACACAGATGTAGGTGGTTTCTGGTCACTCAAGCAGTGTAAGCAGTTCCCATACAGCCCATGTCTTAGTCTTCTCAAGCCAACAAAGGTCCTGCCATGGAGGCTGTGCCTCAGCCCATTCTGTGGCAGATACTGGGCTTGGACAGAAGTTTTATCTTTCTCTTTTGGGTGAGTGGATGCATGAGAGACTTGGAGAGCTGTCTGTGAAAATACGTCCCTGGGGAAGGCCTGTTGCAGCCAGGGTAACACATATCATTGG
This sequence comes from Indicator indicator, assembly GCF_027791375.1. Lineage (NCBI taxonomy): Eukaryota > Metazoa > Chordata > Aves > Piciformes > Indicatoridae > Indicator > Indicator indicator. The sequence goes on from NC_072016.1 coordinate 463,032, forward strand.
CAGCAAAACATTCCCAGGCCACCCGAGCATCCCCTTCACCCCAGTTTTGTAACCTCAAAAGCTGTTCTGAAGCAGCTGGTTTTGAAGCTCAGTCTAAGATGACTTCCTGAAATAACCTTTTAAAAAACCCAACCTCTCTACAGGAAGATTTTATTGTTGACTTGAAGCAGAATAAGGTCGTTTGCTTGCACTACTGAAGGGCAAACAGATGCCCTGGCAAAACCGAGGCAGCAAGCTATGGCAGGAGGCAGTGAAGTGCCTCTTGGGGGCTGGACAAGATACCTGCCAGAGTTCCCTTCCAACCTCAGCTGCTCTGTGATCCTGTGACACACACAACCGTGGCTGCAAAAGTCATCAGGCTTCATGAGGGTTTGTCTAAGACATTTTTAATATCTAGATTTGATCTTTTTCAGAAATAAAGGTGGTTATAGAGAGTCTGATGAAGGGCCAGTGAGAAGAGGGCTGTTGAGGTCTGAGGAAAAGGATGGAAACAGGGAGAAGAGTTATTTAGAGGGATGTGGCTGCCTGGCACTGCAACCAGGCACTTGCACACCTGGGGAACTCACTACATCCTGTCCACATCTTATCCATTGGTGATTAGCATTAAAACAAGGTCCTGCACTTTCAGAAGAGAGATTTATAAACCCTGGGTATAGCTACCTGCTGGGACCTGGCCCTCACGTGAAACAAAAACTGCTACCTTGATGTATAGCAAGGGAGGTTCTGGTACTTAACTCTTTTCCAGGACACTCTTCTATTTCTCTTATGGATATTGCCCACTGCACATACCTAGATCTTCACATTCTAACTGGCTCAAAACTGGAGCATAACCAGGATCCTTCTTCACAGATAGGGGTCTGAGGTTATATAATTAAAACAAAGGAAGGGAAAAGCTCAGAATCTGCAAAATGACACAGTGGACTGGATTCTCTTAATCATCTGCCAGTGTTCTGCCTGCCAAATTCAGAAGATAGGAAGAGAATGTTACTTGAACATGCATGTGAGAACTCGATATTGCATATGGCTGGCAGATACCAACAAGCTGCCTGGTGCCTGAAGCAGCTGCAGAGGGTGTTTTGCACATGCAGTTCTGTAGTTGGGGCACACACTGTAGCCACACTTTACAAAAGTTTGCCAAAATATTGAAATAACAAATGGGAAACCACAGACAGAGGGATTGGTGGTAGAGGAGGGAGCAGCTCTGCCTCACAGAGCAGAGCTCATAAAGCATTGTGCATCACATTTACCATCAGTGCTCTAACTCACTGGACTCGACGTGGTGTACAGCAGATAGTTACTCACAGCTACATTCATCACTTAGACATCTCAGGAAAGTTTGCAAGTTGCCTATAAGAATTCAGCTGAATATCAAGCACTTGACAAGCCACGGGAGCATATTTCTAGTACCTTATAAAACGTCAGCAGAAGTGTTGGGCTGTGACTCTTGTTCTGGGGACTGAGTCAGTTTGCCAGGCACCAGCGTTTGCACCTCCCGCTTGCTTCAGGTGGTGGAAATAGGACAATGTGTCAGAGAGCTGATGTAAGGGAGGGGAAAATATAGTTATCCTCTGTTCATTCTAGAAGAAAGGCACCATGAAAGAAAGACAAATGTTTAAACACATACAAGGGGAGAGATTTATTGCTGATGGGGAGACATAGATCAGCCAGGGACCGGCTGCGGTACACAAGCAGAATGAGGCAAGTCCAGTGCCATAGCCCTCTCCAGCTTTCTGCTAGCCACCCTGAATCTGCTTGGGTTGGGTTGCTGGGGGGGGGTGGGGGGGTGGAAATTATCTTACTCTGTTTGAGACCCTTCTAGGACTGGGTTCATCGACATACAAACCTCCCACTGACTTTGGCAGCAGCCACAGTGATAAGTTGAGCAAAGCTCAGGGCTGTAGCAATGAGCTTGTTGCAATTTACCTCAGTAATAGTGGTGTTAGTAAAGCACACCACAACCTGACAGAGAGCTTTTTATCACTTTAAGCTCCCTAATAACCAGCTCTGCAATATCCTGTGTTCTGATACCATCAAGGGGATTTGATTTCTTAAGAACCAAGTGTGGAGCTGAGTGGTTTTATCTATTGCACCTGAGAAAATTATGTGAAGCCTAAGAAGTGAGATGATGAAGATGAGGTAGACTTTTATCTGGCCAAGGGCTAATTGTGACTGCAGTCTTGTTCAAACTTACTTAGGTTCTCTGACTATATTCATGTGTGTATTGTATTCTAATTATAGGGGAGGTTATCAGTAAAATCAGTAGTTTTGTTGCAAGTTGTCATTTAGATGGTAGATGATGATCAGCATTATAGGAATTCTCCTATTTCTCAAGCAGATGACAATGTGAGTTTCCTAAGCAGGTGACAATATGAGTTTCCAGATTAAACTGGTTCCTTGCAGCTATGGTACTGCCTTACCCTGGCAAAGCTCTCCAGACCTACAGCTGAGGTCTTACCCCATGTTCATTGCTGTGTTCATCCTCACTTTGAGTTACCTCAGAAAGGTAACTGGCCAGAAACTCCAACAGTGGACACTTCTTCATAGAATAATAGAATGGTTTGGGTTGGAAAAGACCTTTAAGATCACCAAGCCCAGCCATTATCTAACTGTACTGGTGTGTGAGGTACAAAGGAAACGGAATGTCTGTTCTATTGGAGACTGGAGTCTGTGGTAGAGCTTGCAAGAAGGGGCATGCTGATGCTTGCAGAATGACTGCTGGAGGGCATTTGGCACAAGCAATAGGAAATGCACTAATTTAGTTCGTTATCCTACCTCATGGCCACTGGAGCAGGAGCTTTCGTGACCTACCCACACGAAAATGAATTTAATTTCTGATGTGACTGTAAGTCATCTTCTGGGGAAAAACACGTGCAGAATTAAGCTCAGAACTGGTGATAAGTCTTTTGCCAGTCTAGTTATAAATGTGAAGTATTTGAAGCCAATAAATTGAAAATAATTTGAAGGGTTTATAGGGACAAGACACGTCATCGGTGCAAGTTGTATCAGAAATCAGTCATTCCTGAAAATCCTAGCAGCAGAAATGACAACTGATTAATTATTGCTTTGGCTATTCTAGGACTTAATCAATAAGAAAAAGCTTGGAAAACTGTCCCATTCCATAGTGCTTTTGCTGAGCTGAGAGAAGCTTAAATCATCCAGGAAAGTAATTCTTCTTGAGTGGCTGGAGGATGGCTTCAGCATCAGGTCTCTGTGTGACAGTTGTGAAGCCATCTCCCAGCTGTAGTTGTGCCTACAATGAACTAAATAACCTTAACACAAAAGATGAGGAGGCGTGACACACAGGATTGTCCTGCTTGGAAAATCTCCCTGGTGCTCAGGCCTGTGCCAGCTGCAGGCTGAGTGAGTGAATGGCAGCTCCTGATAGCATGACTCTGCATGGCTGCAGTCCAGAGCTCTGGGAGCTGCACTTTCAGCTTACTGGCTGCGCTTTCATGGTGGAGAAGAAATCTGTTATTTTTGGATCCCTTGCTTTGGAGATTATACTTTTAAACCTAATTTTAGGCTCATCTTTCCTTTCAGTAGCGTATCTGTAGAAAAAAACAATCAACCAACATGATTAATAACACCCCAGAAAAAAATTATTACTTTTTTTCCCCCGGGCACTGGGCCCAGTTCTGCATCTTTGGCCAAAATTCATCTCTTTAGAGCTCAGATATGCTGGAAGGTAGGCAGGAGGCATTGTGACCTTTCCATCTTGTCTACTGATTTTACTTTTCTGAAATTTTATCAGGAGGGAACTAATGGGATTCTGTGAAAGTGACTTTACAAACCCTTAGATAAGAGAGGGCTGAATCCAGCCAAAAGTGGGCACTTCCTTCTGTTCTACAGCAGTGTTCAAAAAACAGGTATCAGAAGAACTTGAAAGCTATTCTGGGCATTGTGTGAGTATCTAAGTAGAGATTTTTCTATTAGACTTTGCTTATTGAGGGTTTTTCTACACATGACATAGCCAAGCAGCTTGGTTGGAGTGGTTTTTGTCAGGCCAGGCTGGCAGCTGCCTTGGAGGGAGCTTTACCTGCAGCACAAATACCCCTGTGCAGCTTTGCAGAATAACTGTGATGGCACCAGTTTGTTCCCATGACTTTCATGAGCCCTTCTGCTGAGGACTAGCTTTATACTCCCTGGTTATGTGTAAGTGCTGATGGAAATCAATGGGAGGTTTGTATTTGCAAAGCCAGCAGGACCACAGATCAATAGCACTCTTTTAGTCGGAGGCAGGAGTTGAAGGCAGGCTGCCTGCCTTGGGTGCCAGATAGACTACTGGAGGGACACAGGCTGGGCTTCAGCCTGTGCTTGACTGCCTCCCAAAGCCTTGGCAACTGAGGATAGCTATTAGGGGTAGGCCAGCTACTTTTGTTTCCCACATTTTGTATTTTGTGCCTTGTAGGTCCCATACCAGGCTCTTCACTCATTCAGCTGCAAAATATTCCGACTGTGCGGCTCGCCTGCGAGGGCAGAAGAGTTGATGGAGCTTCTTTTGAGGATCTTGTTTATGAGGTCTTTCCATGTCTTCTTGTACTGGTGCCGCAGCAAAGAGTACACAAAAGGGTCTGAAACCACTTTGCTGTAAGCTAAGCACTTGGACATGATTCCCCAGTGGGAGCTGATGTGCACCACAGAGGATAATTCAACAAGCCTGCGGAGAGAGGGAGGGTGAAGGAGTGAATCCTCACATTAACAACAGAGCAGCAGCACAACTATAATCAATGAAGCCCCTGCCCCCAAACCTCCATTTGCTCCTGGGCAGTTGCAAGGACAAAAAGCAAATTAAAGCAAGCCATGCTCATGAACATGAGAATGTAGCCCTCCCCTTGCTGAAGTCTAAGACTGCAGCTGTAAGCTTGAGGGCTGTTGCTTTTTGTCCCTTGCAACTCCCATTCCACGACCTTTCAGTACATCCTGGTGTTCAAAGCAGCACTGGCAGATGGCATGGTCCTCATCTGGGCACAGAAGTGGAGCTTCATAGAGCCATAGAATGGTTTGGGATAGAAGGGACCTTTAAAGGCCATCTAGGTGAAACCCTCTGCAGTGAGCAAGGACAGCTTCAACTAGATCAGGCTGCTCAGAGCTCCAAACAACCTGACCTGGAATATTTCCAGGCACAGGGCATCAACCATCACTCTGGGCAGCCTGTGCCAGTGTTTCCCCACCCGCATTGTAAAGGATTTCTTCCTTCTGTCTACTCCAAATCTCCCTCTTTTAGTTTCAAGCCATTACCCCTTGCCTGTGACAGCAGGCCCTGCTATAAAAGACTATCCCCATCTTTTTATAGATACCTTGAAGTATAGAAAGGCTACAATAAGGTATCCCGGAGCCTTCTCTTCTCCAGGCTGAACAACCCCAAATCTCTTAGCCTTTTTTCACAGGAAAGGTGCTACAACCCTCAGTCATCTGAGCAAAAAAATGGGAGTAAAGAGCCCTAAATTTTAACACTGCTGACTACGAGTTTCTGCCTTCCCTCCCTGTTGTGGTTTGCCTAGACAGCAAACTCCATGGCAAAAGGTTAGTCTCTTCCTGGATATCTGTGCCCATGCTCAGCACTGTGGGTCTGCAGGCAGTGTTGGGGCTTTAGCCACTTAGAGTGGCTCTTGCTAGCTGCAGTGTTGCTAAGTCTGTGATCCAACATAGCTCTGTCTCTCTTGTGCTAGTTATTTGGCTAAGTTGTGCATCCCTTCCACTGGCAGTGAGGTGCACCTGTGCAATGGTGCTTTTAGGGCTGGTGAGACTAGCCACAGCTCTCTGGGGGCTCCCAGACGTGTGGGACCTTTGAGGTGACCAGGCTATGTTCCATGAAAACCCTTGGGAGCTGCTGTTGCCCCTTCACTGGTGCTGCCTGGCTCAGCTGATCACCATAAGCAACTCTGAGCTATGAAAGCATCTCCATCTGTCCCATTGCTCAACTAAGCAAATGCTGCTCTTCCAGCCTATCCTTGTAACTCAGGGTTGATATCTCCCTTCCAAAGCAGGACCCAAACTCAGATATAAAGATCATCTACTCAAGCTGCTGGGGGTCTCATCTGGTGTGTTCTCCCTTGTTTAATAAAATGTAGCTGACATCACCAATGTGTATATGCCCTAAAATGAGATTAGACTCTGGAAATTAATTATCTACCCAGTCCTATTTACTTTATCATCTACCCTGAGCCATCCTTCCCCTCCTTATTCTCCATGTCACAGATTTGATGCCTTCTTTGCATTTTAAATTTCACATGTTGAATTTCATGAGGTTCTTTTACTGAAAGCTTTACAGATGTGAATTGGATAAAGTTTAATTAAATTCAGAGGGTGCTCTGAATGACCAAAATATGACAAATGTGTGCCTGAGTCCCTGTCAATCACTTCCACAAGATGTTAGCAATCTCCATATAAAGCATATCAAACAGACACTTCAGGGTTGCCAGCCCAGAGCTGTTAATTTTACCTTCCTTGACTGATCCAGTAAAAAGCTTACATTTTTATGGGCAGAAATGTAAATATTTGCTTTGATTACGTTCCCTAAGTGTCCCTGATATTTTCACATTTTGCACTTCTTGTGCTCTGTAGTGAATTACATTTGCAGGTACCAGGCAGCAAACATAGAGGTGCAGATGAAACCCTAAGCCCTGCATCCAATTTTGTGCATAATTAAATGTCAGCCTTTCAAGGCACATCACATTCTTTATTGCCTTTGAAAGAAGGTTTTGTTTCTCATTTGAGAGGGAAATTATATGCATGGCTTCCATTTTCATGAAAAGTTTCATCCAAAAAAAAAGACATTTGCAGAGAAGGAGCATTGATATTTCAGTGCTCCTGGTAAATTAAATCCTACTGTATCAGCTGTGTAATTCCCTATCCTGCCTTCATAAGCCACTCTTCTCCTGCCTGCTCTTCAATGTCTTTGCATGTCCCAGCTATAAGCTCTTTCACTGTGATCCCTTGTTAATGTTGTAGCGTTCTCGAGGTGTGCCATGTCAAACAGGCATCCAGGTACTTCATTTCACTCTCAGGAAACCAATGAGGATGCTGCTGTAAAGCCTCAGACCTTGCTCTTTTGCACAGGTAACACTCACTGGGAGCCCTTTACACACCTCTGCACTTGATCACTTTAGGAAATATTTTGCTGAGCAGGTGCACATCCAGCTGGAGGCTACTGCAGAGACCAGCCGTCTGTTGTGCACTGCTGATACCCCAGACCTTCACTGAGGTATGGAGAACATTCTGAACAACCTAAACAAGCTAAAGTGTCTTGTTCAGAAGTGAAACAAAGCTGGCTCTGCATTGTGGAGCTGGCAGGTGACAAAGTTCTCACAAGAGTAAGTTCAGTCCCTTAAGCCTGTGCTCCTAACATTCCTCTTTGTGTCTAATTCTGATTCTTCTCCCCACACAAACCCCAGGCTATCAGAATTAGGCCTTAGTTGTTTCTTTTGTTTTAATGAGATGAATAAGCTGACCATGGATTTTATCTTGATGCTGATTTTACTTCACTTTCACTGTATTGGTTGGTAAAGTGAATCTTTCCTGTGTTTTCTTGCCAGTGAACAATCCCTCTTGGTACCACCATGCCATGGCAGTGCCTGCTGGCTGCTTTGCAGTTAAGTTGTGGTGCATACATTACAGTGGGCAGCTGGTTTTGAACTCTTGTGCCTAATCTTGTAAATTTCCTGCAATAAATCTTGCAGTCCACTGCTTTTATCCATTGCTGTGCTCCAGAGCTATGGGAACCCCCAGTCAGCACAGAGCCATGAGGACAGCAAGGCAGCAGGCAGATGTGATGATAGCAAGCAACAGCAGCCAGCCCACACCTGAAAGGTTTTCTGTTCAGGAGGAAAATAGCTTTGCCTCACATCAGCTGAGGCTTTTGATGAGCATTAGGAGGTCACTCCCATCGAATACATCAGCGACTGCATGTGTTTATATGCACAGACAGGGAAGACCAAAGCTGGCAGGGGAATTCTGAACTTGCTTCTCTACCCCAGGAAGATCTGCATGCAGAGTTCAGGGAACCCCTCTAAATACACAGTTTGCTCACCCCTTGTCCCCCTGAGATGACACAAGAGAATTTTAATCTTATTCTGCCTGTTCCACCATCCTCCTCTGTAACCCAAGGGCTTGGAACTATGAATTTCCTTCTGATATTACTTCAGGATTTTTAATTTAAAGCCAATTTCCTTGCACAGCAACAGAGCTTATTAGCTTCCATGAGCGCAGCCCTGTGTTCCAGGATGAAATGCCTGGAGTTGGAAATTAATATCAGAAATTGGCATGGCACAGTTTGACTTCCCTTATGAAAAGCTCCTTGGAAAATAATAGGGTTTGAGCAATGTTATTTAATCATACAATGATAAACGTAGCTAAAGAACAGGTGTATGCTAAGAGAAGTTTTACAAAGCAAGAAACAAGCTATCCCTAGAAATGCATGGCATGGGATAACACATCTGGCACACTGCAACACAGAACCAAGCAGAACTTCATTCTAGTGATGTATTGCCTAAGGTCAGCCACTGAGCTAATTAGAAGGGTGTTGTGTCAATACAAGAATGCAGTGTAATCTGGAAAACTATGGTTTACCCAGAGAGGATTTTACCTGGCTGGGGTTCTAATATCAACTCCTTCACCATGAGGGTGGTGAGACACTGGAACAGGTTGCCCAGAGAGGTGGTGGAAGCCTCATCCCTGGAGGTTTTCGCAGCCAGGCTGGACGTGGCTCTGAGCAACCTGCTGTAGTGTGAGGTGTCCCTGCCCATGGTAGGGGGATTGGAACTGGATGATCCTCGAGGTCCCTTCCAACCCTAACAATTCTATGATTCCATGACAAGCAGAAAGATGTTGTTACAGTGAAACCTTGTGATTTGCAGCCTTCAGACCTCACTTCATGAAGGAGTGAAAAACACAAGTAAGTTAAGCATGCTGCTGATTAGAGCTGGCTGTCCAAAGGAGAGGCTAAGCGATTCAGCTGTCTTCTGTTCACTGCCTTGAACTGTGATTGATTGCTTCTATCTTGTGAATGCAAAGAGCTGGACACAGTCCAGAAAATAATATTTCCTTACATGATTAATCTCAAAAGCCTCCTAATCCCCTTGGCTTCATCACCCTCAGCTGCTGTGTGTGAGAGGCAGAGGGAGGTACAGTAATGCACACCCTCCGATACCCATGCATGTGCTGTGGTGTCCAGCAAGGTCTCTCAAGTAGCAGAAGAGTGAATTCCCCATATCTTGCTGCTCATCAATCCCTCTAAAGGTGTCAGGGCTGAAAAGCCAGGAAAAGGATGGACTTTATCCCCTGGCATACCTGGCAAGTGCCCAACCCTTCATGCATTCCAGGCCCTACACCTTGGCTCTTCTCACTCTGTGCAGTAAAGCTATTAGTCCTCAACAGACTGAAGGCTCAGAACATGTAAGTGATCCTTGTATGGACTAAAAGGAGGAAGATCAGGATTTTTCTGGCCCCTCTGCTGCATCTTAGGGCTACGAGGACACCAGAGAGTTAAGAGGAGGTAGGGGCACGGTGAATGGATCCCAGGCTGGGATGCCTGTGGAGAAGTACGAGAGCACTTTGGGCAGTCCTGGTTATAGCTCTTGGCATCACTCAGGACAAAGCCACAAGCTACTCTGTGACTGATGATGATGTTCATGAGTTCCAGAGTCCCAGCATAAAATGGGATGCAACCATTTGTAATGAAGCAAATTCTCTAGTGCCTTATAGCCTGAGAACTGAGGGTGCAAGTGCAAGTCCATGGCTGTAACTCCTTTCACACCCATTGAGAGTGTGGGGCAGGGAATGTGTTCTTGTGACTCCCAAGTGAAAGCAGAGATAAATGCAGTAACAGGGTTTGCAAGGTGCTTGCAATGCTGTTACACACTGCCAGCAGGAATCAATTTGCTATTATTATCAGCAACACAAAATCAATTGACATGCAGGCTTCCATTTCCACTAAGGGACTACAAGACCTTGGGAGCTGTTTAGTTAGAAATCCAGGATATTTTATTATACTGGGACAGCCTGGACTTGGCTCTGTGCCCAACATTCACTTTTAGTGCCTTAATTCCATTTTTCAAAGATTTTTCATGATGGATCTGAGTTTGACTAAAGTCAGCCCAAATAATTTCTACTTGACAGTGCTGGTGTAGGCAATACTTTAAAACTATTTTTTCCTTTCTCTGTTCTGCAGAGCAGCATTTCATTTCCCCCTAAGTCTTTTAATAAAGAATGCAAGTTGTAAATTTCCTTCAACAACAGTTTTCTGGATACACTCACTTTTAAATATTTCTTGTTTGTTTCATAGGAGTAATTTTGTGTTTCCCAGAGGAGCCATTTCCAAAGATAAGCCAGAAGATACGCAGACATCTGGCCATAAATCACAAGGATTTATTTTAGCTGTGAGCTAGATGTTTATGACTAATAAACTGTATCCAGTCAGACAAAACTATCATTTCAGTCTGTGGACCATGTTTTCACCTCAGCTGGACCTTGTTGACCAGACTTTTATCGTCTGACCTATTCAGACAAATATCTTCCCCCTGCACATCACCCCTGAGCAGGGAGCAGGGAGTAGCAAGGAGTAGGTGATGGCTTGACCTGAAATAAGTCTGCAAACTCCTGTGGGCTGACTTCCTAAATCACCCTCATGAGACCAACATCTCAGCTGGGACGGTCGAACAGATTTTGGCCCCCAGGCTGTGTCAGGATTGCATGGGACAGGTGCTGTGACACTTCAGAGGACGGTGTTAGTTCAGCAATCTCTGCCTCAGGAGTGGAAACGGCACATCAAATTTTCATGGGAGACCTGGATCATTCCCTGCCTCATAGTGCCCTACTTCTCTGCGGGAGGAGTGCCTCTCAGCAGCCTTCTCCAGGCTGCAGGCTGGTGCTTACCTTGTAATTACATAAGGTGCAAAGCACAGAATGAAAGTCCCAATGAAGGTACTGATCTTCTTGGTTGCTCGCTGCCTGCGTCTCCGCTGCTCCTCTAGACAACGCTCTCGTACGCTGCGTGACGGGCAACACAAACAAGAACAAGCATCATGACATCAGCCTGCAATGCCTTTACTTCTGGAATGAGGGAAATCAATCGGAGCAAGAAGTGCTGTAGTCACACGAGTTCACCTGCTATTGGCTTATGTGAGACAATACCAAGTATTGATGCACTCCCCCAAAACCACCATGATAGATTTATATGCACACAACCCCATTCCATCAGTTTAGATCTAGTCAAAACGGTGCAGTTCAGCCCAGAATGCAGCTGCAGCCCCTTTCTGAGTTACTGAGAGCTGTATTTGCAGGCCAGAGTTTGCCTCACACTGTTCAGAGTCGTGGGAAATAGGCAGTGCAGGGTAGGCAGCATGCTGCTTCCCTGGAAACACGAATTCCATCACCACTGTCCTAGAGAGGGGAAACTTCCCAGCAAGATAAGCAACAAGGCACAATAAAATCATAGCAGGAAAACACACCTTCTGCACACTCAGCACAACACAGGAGAAATCACTACAGCCCATGGCTCTGAACTGGATGGCCATAAATCTCTGGGCAGCAGCCCTGCATGGCCACCTTACTGAGAGCTCTGCAGAGCCCAGAACTGCACAACAAAGCCACAGAGCTGTGATGTGCCAGGTCCTCGCCTCAGACTAGCCTTGTTCCTGTCTAAACAGACTCAAATTACTTACACCTTGGGGCTTTTTCCTTCCTGTGACATTTTAGCACAAGAGCTTCTCCTTGGAGATTCCCAGTGGTAGTCTCATCAGGCCACTAGAGAGCTGCTAAGACCTGTGTGGTGCTGGCAAGGCGACGGAAGCATGGGGCTGGGACCATGTGTGACTCCTGTGTTCACTGTGCATTTTGAAGGAAGTGGATCCAGCTTGGATGGACAGCAGCATTAGTATCTCCCAGAGCTCCAGAGCCATCTGTACCTGAGCTAGTCCTTTTGGGAAAGAGCAAAGCCAAAGCCAGACCACTCCTGAGATCCCCCTCTTGGTGCTGATTGATTGCATGAGTTTTGTGGTAAAGCAGCCACAGAATCATAGAATGGTTTGGTGTTGGCAGGAACCTTTACAGACCATCCAATCCAACCTTAATGTCTCACCAACATGTCTTGGGCAAAACAAATGGTCTGGCCCACATGCTGCAGTTGGTGACTCACTGCTAGGCTCCACACTCACATGTGTTAAAAGCCACCAGGTTTGTGGCTAAGTTTTATGCTGCCTGCTGTACCTGCAAGGGTTTGATCATCACCTAAATGCATGCTGAGTTCTGAGGATCTCAGTGTTCTTTGGTGGCCCCTGTGGCAGTGAGTTTTGTTATCTCTTGGTTGTGTTAGAGAAGAGGTTTCCTCTGATCTGTTCCACATATGGTCTTACACTGCCAGTCCCCAGAGCAGCTAGCACGCTGGCAAAATGAACAAATACAGGAGAAAAAGTGTTTTCTGCTTGAAATAACAAATCACCTTGCTCTTCTGGATTGTGTCCAAGTAGAATGACAACACATCTACAAGTGCTATGTGTTCTGGGAAGCTGCCATGTGAGGAAAGGCTGAGGGAGCCGGGTTTGTTCAGCACTCAGGAAAGGCTGAGAGGAGACCTATCAGCATGTCCCAGTATTTAAAGATTGGTTAAGAAGAAGGTGGAGGCTCCCTTTTTACAAGGAGCCAGATGGGAAAGACAAAGGGTAATGGGTCCAAGTCACTGCTGGGGAGATTCCAGCTAGACACAAGGGGAGGATTTTCCCAGTGAGAACCATCAGCCACTGGAATATGTCCCAGCAAAGTGGTGGAGTCCCCAGCATTGAACTCCTTCAAGATCCATCTGGACAGGGTGCTGGGCTGTCCTGTCTAGACTGTGCTTCTGCTAACAGTGGGTCCTTGAGGTCCTTTCTGTCCTGGGATTGTGTGTCCTATGTCTGAGCCATTTGCAGCTAGAGATGACAGCTGACAAGGGAAAAAACCTGCACCTTTTCAGGGGAACTTGTGTGCTCTCCTGTCTGCAAGCACTGGGGAACTTGGGCTGGTTTTAGGTGCAGAAATTATTTGAGAGGTCCGACAGCTTCACTTAAGACCTTGGTTATTAAATTCAGAGTATCCCAGGCACATAGCAACACAGGAAAACAGATATCCAAAGTGCTGTTAGGCGGTAGAGGTAGGGGTGGGTTTGCTTCTAACAGCTTCCCCAGCTATAACTTACTGACACATAGAATCATAGAATCATTCAGGGTTGGAAGGGAGAAAGCTGTCTTTGACTCCTGGAGTCAAAGAAATAGAAAGCTGTCTTTGACTCCTGGAGCTCACACTTGGTTTGAGGAGTCCTGATAGACTTCAAGCAATTTCTTTTGTTCAGCCTTTCCAAATGTAGCTAATAAATAACAGAGCAGAGAGGCAGGTGCTTTATCTCCCTGCTTCACAGGGACAGTGTTCACAGATGAGTGTTTTGCTGTTGCACACGCTCTCATACACCAGGATAAGAACATCCATGCAGGCTCCAGTAATGACACTAGCACTAGAACTGGGTTGTTGACCAAGCCCTCCTTTACAGAGCTTCATGTCCTGGGAAATCTGAGTTGTATCCCTTTGAAGGTTTGAGGTTTTAAACAAAGTTTGTGAGATACTGGACTTTAAGATGTGTAGCCCTGAATGCACCACAAGGGTACCATAGATAACTTGAGTGGAGAAATACATGGGTCAGCCAAGCACCTAGGCAACTTGCCCAAACTTCTCACAATGCCAAAGATCTCTTGGTCTTCAGAACAAAGTCAGGAAAAAGCAGGACTGCATACAAAAGCCTAAGCTAAGTTGAGAGGACATGTGCCCTAAACATTCACACCAGTTTGTGTGGGGTTTAGAGGCCTCCTTTGTGCTCATCTCCAATGATCTTCAGAAGCTCACTCGTGTCTCTGCAAGTCACAGATAATAAAGCCATCTGTCACCATGCCTGTCGCTAGACCTCCTCGAGGGCGGGTTGTGAGTCACAGCAAGCAGAAAATTGTCCATCCACATTTCTCAGCATTGAAACTAGACTGAGCAAAGAGCCAGGGAAGTCAGGGGAGTCTAAGGTGGTCTTACAAACTTTGTTCTCTTGTGTACATTCTCTGACCATCTGTGCCTGTACTGTTAGGCACCACAACAAACACTGAAGCTGCCTGTAGGTGCACCGCTTCCATTCTTCAGGTGATGCCTTTGCAGTGTCAGAGCTTTGGACAGCAATCACAGAATCACAGAATGGGGGGAGCTAGAAGGGACTTCTGGAGGTCATCTCGTCCAAGCCCCCTGCTAAAGCAGGGTCGCCTAGATCAGGTTGCACAGGAACACATCCAGATGGGGTTTGAGGTCTGACCCTTTCAGCACTGGTAGCCATCACCACCAGTTAAGACAGCACCCCCACAGATGAAGTTGGCCACCATTCTGTAGTTTAGCACAGAAGCTAAAACTCTCCTTTCTTAGAGAGAGGCATCAGAATAATCCGATGTGAGAAATAGTGGCAGGAGTTATTAACACAGGTTCCTGCCAGCAAAGTGCCTGTACCACTCTATCTGCTCTGAAGAAAGGAGGTAGCATCCCACAGCCCCACTGAATCCACTCCTCACTGAGGTGACCACAAAATGCACAAACACCCTCATATTAACCTAAAACCAGGAAAAGAATGCAGAGGAGGAGAAATACCATGGAGATTTTTGTCCTTTTTCTCAAAGTTTGCAGTGCAGCCCAGGCATACTTCCAGCACCAGCTGTGCTGTTTCCAGCAGCCCCGGCGGCTTCACAGCACTGCCCCGAGGGCAACCACCACAGCTCACGGAGCCTGCAGGAGCCAAGGGCACTCGGCACAGTTAGCAGGCAGACAGCACGGAGGGTAGGAGAGTGTTTTCCTCCTCTGCCTCACGGGATAAGGGAATATCTACACACGTGTTGCTCAAGAAACAGTAGCAGGGCTTGCCCAAAGTTCTGCTCCCACATTTTTGGTCAAGAGACAGATCAGATCAAACAGATTTACTGGAGAACCCTGGGCAAATGCTTCTGCACCTCTAGCAGTGTGCTGTCCTGCTCTGATCCTTTCAGACTTATTTGCCTTAGGCTTAGGAATCCCCAAAATGTGACCCTTTTTTGAGGATAGACACATGTGCTCAGTCCTGCAGCTCTGCTCCTGGCTGGCTGCACATGGAGAGAGCTGATGTTCTCCTCCAGCTTGCAGAGCACAGGACAGTAAGTGGGGACCAGTGGGAGAGGATGTCCAGGTGGGATGCCTGGCATGGGACTGCCCTCTTCAATTGCCCTGACTTTCCTCTCTTCCAGGCAGACTTCTTTCCCCATATCAGACACATCCCTTTACTGCCAGCATTTTCCTGAAAGATATTTCTCTTCTCTTCAGCCTCTACAGATACAGTCTGAACCTCAAGATCCTGTCTCTGACTCTCTCCCAAGCACCACATGCACTCCTCACAGCTGCTCTGTCACCCTTCCTAGCCAAACCAGTCTACTTTTTTTCCAGGCAAATACATCAGACCTGTCCCTTTCCAGTCACTCACTCCAGCCACACTAAGCCCTAAGACAAACCAGCACCCCTGAGCAAACCAGGCTGATTCCTTTCCACACCGAGACTAGTGTCTCCGGTTTCCTGCTTCACACAGCTCCCTCGCTGACTTTGCCACCTTATCCCAGTCTTGGCTGGGTCTTAGTCCCATCTGCCCCAGCAAATCCAAGCCCCTCAACCCTCAGCCAGGATATGCTGATCCATGAGCCACCCTGTCCCTCTCTGTCCTGCCCCAGTGGTGCAGGTTTATTTCTCCAATCCCCATTTCCTGGGCAGATGACTCTGGCACATCTTGTTGCTCCCTTCTCCCCAGCCTGGTCCCACATCCTTCCAGCTGTGCCTGTTTTGGTCTTCCCTGTTTCCTTCTTTCCATATCTCATGGGCAGAGCCATCACAGCCCACTTTGACTTCCTCCTCCCCTGAACTCTGGGCATCTTCCCCAGCTCCTCACCAGCACTGCTACCTGCCCAGCAGCACCCTTGAACACCTGCAAGACTTTCTCTCCTCCAGCTTCACCACTGACCCGGGGCAAGCTGTCTCTCCCACTGTCCCTCCTCCAGCCAAATCTGCAGACCTTTCAGACCCAGATACAGACTATTCAGACAAGATTTATAGTTTGTGCATAATCCCTGATATGCTTCTTTGCCACATCATCCCAGCACACATTCATCCCTGTTTGGTGTTTACCTTCAAGCCTATTTTCATCCCAGCTCCCAGAGACTTTTCTCCTCCTCTGTCTAGGCACACGGGGCTCAATTAAAGACTCTCATTTATTCTATACATCCCTTGCTTGTCATGTTAACATTGATACTGAGGACCCTCTGGTTTGGATTTAAATTTGGGCATCCAAGCATATGCATTTTGCAGAAGTTATTCCCCTACAATCCTGCCTTCTGGAAAGATAAAGTTACAGAGAGCACAGCGATAGGGAAGCTGCTAAGGGAGCAGCACACAGCACCCGGCTCCCTTCCTGAACTCCAACCAAAGGGATATGTGCAGCCCCAGCCTGCTCCCTCCCAGGGATCCAGCAACCCTTTGGGCTGGCAGTGCCAAAAAAATGCAAATCTATCAACCCCTAAATCCCCCTGCAACGAACAAGGTCCTTGAGATCGCTGTCTCAAGGGACAGTGCATGCTCAGCCAAAACTGCCTGGTATTTGCTCTCTCTCCCAAAACAAACCTTTAAGGACAATAACAACAACAAAGGAGTTGCTTCTGCAACCAGAAAACCCAACACATGTGAAAAGAAACATGCAGAACAGAAGAAGGATGCTGGCTTCCTCCCCCTCCCCATCCTCTGCTATGCCACAGACCAGACTGTATTTAAGGTAACGCTGCAGCCCGTCCTTGATTCCGCTGCGGTGAGCAATCTCCCTTGCTGAACACACAGCACCTTACCTGGGGTGGATGTCCACAAGCAGCACCAGGGTCTGCATAGTGATCACATCAATCCGCTTACAGTGAAACCGTGCCACCTTCAGCACTTTGAGATATGTGAAACACAAGACTACAAGGGAGAGGAGGAAGCTGAGGGTATGAAAGACCACAGTGAAAATCACAAACTGTGTCCTATCCTCTGGTCTCTTGTTGTACAGGGTGCAGGAGGCATAGAGGTGATGGAAACCCACCCAGGAGAGAGATGCTGCCACTATGGGGAAGGACACGGAGTGCAACCACGTGTAGCTCAGTATGAGAGCAGCATCTCTGTACCTCATTTTGGAGTGGTAACTGAGGGGGAAGACGACAGCGATCCACCTGTCAATGCTCAAAGCTGCCATGCTCAGCATGGAGTTCGTGGTGAGAAAAGTCTCCAGGAAGCCCACAACGTGGCAGATCTGATCTCCTGCTGGTTGACTCTTGTAAATGATCCCAGCCAAGGTCAGGGGCATATTGAGAACAGTCATCAACAGGTTGCAGAAGGTGAGGTTGAGGATGAACAATCCCGGGACCTGCTTGCGGATGTCAGCGCTGTACAGGAAGCACATCAGCACCAGCACGTTGGCCAGCAGGGCCACGAGCATCAGCACCACCACCACGAAAGCCAGGATCACCTCCCAGATGCTCATGGTGCGTCCGGTCACAGGAGGGTCATGTCCGGAACTGAGCGGCGCGGGCGGCCGGGGCGCATGGTGCGGGGTGCGCAGCCCTCGGACTCCTCTCCAGCCTGCCCGCACCCTCGCATGCTCTCCGGAGTTTCAGAGGAGCCGTAGCTCGCTTCTCCAGCCTCCCCCTCCTCGCCGCTCCTTTCCACGTCAACGCTCTCCGAGACGTGCAGAGCAGCACCGGGGGTGCCCATCAAGCTACGAGGAGGGCTTAGCACTTGTGAGCAGCACCGAGCCGCTGCCCGCCCGCGGCCCCGCCGGGAGCGCGCCGGGGGTTCCGAGGAGCTGCTCTCCGGAGAGCCCTCGTTGCCAGCCCCGGCTTGCCGCGAATCCTGCTCTCCTTCCCTCGTGCTTTCTGTCGCTCTCTATCTCTCTTTATTTCTCTCCCCTCTCCTCCAAGTCTCGCTCCCTTCCCGGCTGAGTGTAACCTGCTTTTTATGATCAGAGATAAAACCCTCCATTAATGAATTAATCTGGCACACCGCTGGTGATTCGTGAGCCTGATTGTGTCATCCCTGCTGCACAAGCCCTCCCCTTCTGCTGGCGATGGAGACTAGGCTTTCCTCAAGAGAAATCCCCTGCTTGCATTTAATTGATTTAGCCATTAATTTGCAAACAGCCATGTAACCAAATTCCAGCACTCCAGCCCACTCCCTGCATTTCAGTACATCACTGCCACAGCCACTGCCTGCTCCCAGCGAGGGCAGGGGCTTTCTTTTCTCTTCGTTAGCTGTGCTTAAAGAGATGGGGGGGAAAGTAGATGGATTCTGTTCATTCTCTGGAGCTGTCATTGGGCTACCAGAATGCTTTTACTGCTCTAGTTTAGCATTTTGTGGCCGTGTGTCTCTAAGCACGATGCTCAGGAGGAAAGTTATTGTTTGTGTTTAGCGGCAGAGCAAGCAAAGCCATAAGTGCCACTGTCACAAACCCAAGGTCAGAGAGCAGGTGAGTGACAGAGACAGCAGCATGCTGCCAGTCTCACTGTTCAGCCCTCTGACAGCTCTTTTTCCCCCTCCCAACCCAACCTTTCTCTCGGTGAGGGTGAGCATCCTCTGAGAGCAACACCAAACAGCAGCTGGGCAACAGAAGCAGGAATCAGTCCGTGTTGCACATAATTAAGTGCTAAAAATAAGCTTGTTTTAAGGATGGAGTGGGAGCCTTTTGCCGATTGCCTTTCCTGTCTCTTAAAAAAAACACTTTTAATTGGGAATGCTGAGAGATCAGGAGCACTCTGGACAGCTTTCCCATCATGGCAGCCAAGCCTTAACCCCTGCACAATCAGGAGGCAGAAGACAGCCTGCAGCAGAGCTCTGGTGGCTTTGTGAGTGCCTCTGTAGGTGTGCAGGAGCTGGGTGCTTGGGCAGGTCCCTCCCCTGTGCCCGCAGCCCTGGCAGAGCCCTGCAGGCTGCATTTGCAGCAGCTCTTCGCTGCAGACACCCAGGCTCATCTGCTCACCCTGAGCCCTACCAGAGCTTCAAATGTTGCAGTAAGGCCTCTTCTCTCCCACTTTTGTTTTACTTTGTTGTTTTAAACCAGGCTTTAAAGGGCTAACAGAGATAGAATGCAAGGGGCAGTGGATACAAACTAGAACACAGGAGGTTTCACTCAAGATTAAGGAGAAACTTATGTATCCTTAAGGAGATGGATAGAGCACTAGAATGGGCTGCCCAGAGAGGCTGTGGAGTCTCCTCCTCTGAAAACTTTCAAAACCCACCTGGACATGTTTGTCTGCAACTTGCTCTAGGCACACCTGCAGTAGCAGGGAGGTCAGACCAGATGATCTCCAGAGGTCCCTTCCAACCCTTACCGTTGTACAGTTCCATCTAGGACAGCTGTGGCTCTCCAGGACAGTTCAGCTGGGTACTCAGCTCCTCCACACATTCTCTCCGTGGAGGAGAAGTGGCTCAGGCTGTACAGCCCAGGCCTACCTGTGAACCCTGCAAGCAACTTGTCTCCAGAACACCAATACCTGTCCTCATGCCAAAACAGGACTTCAGTGTCTGGTCTTTTCCTGAGTGGCAGTCACCCAAAACCACATGAACGAAGCTGAGAAGTGACCCCTTCTCCAAGCAAGAAAGGTTTCAAACCACTTAGGAGAGGTAGGATAAGGAGATGAGTGAGAATCATAGAATGGTTTGGGTTCAAAGGGACATTTCAAGGCTATCTAGTTCAAACCCTCCCTTGCAGTCATCAGGGACATCTTCAGCTACATCAAGTGGCTCAGAGCCCCATCCAACCCGACCTGGAATAGTCCCAGGCATGGGGCACCTTCCACCTCTCTTGGCAACCTTTGCCAGTATTTATCTGCCCTCGGTGTGAAAAATGTCTTCCTTCTGTCTAGTCTAAATCCTCCTCTTTTTCGTTTCAAGCCATCATCCCTTGTCCTGTCACAACAGGCCCTTCTTAAAAAGTCCATCCCCAAAGAAGATGCAGTTCTTGGTGTTGCTGCATGGCACCAGAACCTTGTCAAGCTTCCCTGCAGGGTAGAGGGCTGAAAAGAAAATGTGGCAAGACTTACCTGGAGACTAGGAAGGACAGGGAGAAAGGAGAGGAAATCCTGGTGGCACAAGGAGGCAGGAACAGGAGAATCTCATGCAGACTTGGTGTCAGGGTGATACCTGACCCCTTCCTATGCTCAGCTTCCTCCTTGGCTCAGCTCACTCCTGCAAGCCCCTGGCTGCATCAATCACCCAAGGCCCAGCAGCATGGGCTCTGGCTAATTCAATTTAGTCTGCCTGGCAACACTGAGGCTGTGGGGCTGTCAGGATGGCTTCCTGAGCAACATCCTGTTTGCCCTTCAGGGAGTTGTGCTGCCTCCAGGATTCAGAACCTTTGTTTGTGAGTACTGTGCTGGTATGACAGGGGGTCTGGCATCCATGTCAGGCTTGGGTGGGTAGGGAAGGTGGAAATTTGTATCTGGATATAAAGGATTAGGGATTGCAGTCCAGAAAGCACAATTCTCATGAAGCAATGAATTAATGTGAGTTAAGGGGAGGCAGAAGAAGGTGGTTGTATGATGGAATATGAAAGGTCAGGTTTGTGGATGGCATGGGGAGGACACTGCAGAGGACCCCTTATGAGAGGGCCAATGTGGAGCTGATGCTGTGGAGGAAACAGTGGACAAGAGGTAATGGTGGAAACAGCTTGAAGGGCAGGAGAGGCCAGCAGGACTCTGGACTGGCTTTACTGGGTCTCCACTGGATGTCCACTGCAGGTGTAGCTGCAGGATGGTCAACAGGAGATTCACTGCACCCTCTTCATAGTGTCTGAGCTCCTTCTGTGAAGACCTGAAATCTACTCTTCCCTTACCTAGCCTTTTTTGGCCCAGAGTTTGGTAGGGTGCTGCTGTCACTCACATCAGTGTGGGAGAGATGAAAGCAGCAGGTTTGGCAGGTAGTCAGTAAGTGTTGGTCTAAGTGAATTGTAGAATCAGAGTCACTGGGTTGGAAGGGACCTCTGGAGGTCATCTAGTCCAGCCTCCAAATGAAACATTTCTAGTCCCATGCTTCACAGTTTACTGATTGCTTTGCCTTTCTCTATTCCATTCCACTCTCCTCCCAAGCAATTCTGTGTTGCACAAGTTTTCCAGATAAAGAAAACATTTTTATCAGTAAGGCTAAACTCTCAGGGCTTGCAGGAAAAACAGAGCAGCTAAAAGGGCCTTAAACCTACAATCCACTGAAAAAGCTTTCTAGATTTGAGGCGAAAGATGAAGTTTCCTCCTCATGACTGATTTGAGTCTTGGTGTGTCCAACTCTAAAGGCCCAAGCAAATTCAATAATCTTAATCCCAGCACCTGAGGCGATTCACTAAATGCTTTGGGATTTATTGATCCTGAACACCCAAGGGAGCAAGACAGATCCATCCAATAGCTTCATTTGATACAAAGCAGGAAGAAAGAATATGCCAAGTGTACTCCATCACTACTGAGTGGATGAATGTGTTACCTGTGAGTCCCTGATTGCAGGGACTGCCATATTGGTTTGTGATTTTTCAGTGGTAAATCACATCATGAATTAGCAGCAAGCACTGCTAATAAATAGCAGCTCTCACCAGCAAGCTCTGACAGTGCCAGGTGTGGGGTTAGAAGATCTGCAGTCCTTTGGCATTTGCTCCATTATCAAGCACACAAAGTCACAGAACATCTATTTCACCTTCACAGACTCATAGAATGGGTTGGATTGGAAAGGACCTTAAAAAAGTATCCAGTTCCAACTCCCTGCCATGGGCTGGGACACCTCCCACCAGCCCAGGTTGCTCGAGGCCTCATCCAGCCTCCATGCAGGGGGCATTCACAACTGTGGTGGTTTGAGCTCTGAGTTTAGGAGCTCAAATGATAATAGATATAAATTCCTCCCCCAGCTCTTTTCCCCTTTTTCTCAGCAGGGTGGAGAGAGAGAGAAGAAAAAAAAAAAAAAAAACAAACTCGTGAAAGAAATATTCTGTGTGTGCCCCAGCACAGTCCACCCCTTCTATTTCACTTCCACTTTCCTGTCACAGTTTCTTTATCCAGTCATGAGTTGTGGTATTAGAGTTCATGCTGTAAGTCCCTCTTTATCCTGGCTGTGTGTCTCTCTCTCTCAGGGCAGTCTGTCTTTATCCCGGCTGTGTCTCTCTCAGGGCAGTCTCTCTCTCTGGTGCCAGTTGATGCAGGTGGTGCTTGAGCTGGGCAGGAACGTGGAGAAGAATAAGAGAGAACAGGAAACCATCTTCACCTCTGAAGGGGAGTCAGGAACAGTCTATTGCTGTATGGGAAGCAGGAGCAGGTGTAGGCGAGATGATGCAGAAGTCCTTTCGAGCTGATGCTTGTGTGCGGTGGTTTCATGCTGGATCCTGGACACCAGGTTGTTATCAAACTAGAAGAGAAAACTTACAACAACTTATAACTATTATACAGTGATTACATTACATTAATTGGTGTTACCTTCAGAGGCTATACCTTTTCAGCCAACGTCACGTTTCGTTGTTGCACACACTGAATATCCCCAGTCTCTAGCATGACCCAGTATGTGTGACCAGGCCCCTCAGCAGAGACCACCCCTTGGGTTGGTTTGCCCCCACCAACAGCAGGGAAAACCCATACTGATTTTCCTAGTAGGTTTTTCTCATTGATCACAGGAACTCCATCTCCATCCACTGTTTGCAGCAGGTTGGACTGGGCAGGACCAGCTCAGTTTACAGACCCTCTGCTATTGACTAACCAAGTGGCCTG
The DNA here is from genome assembly GCF_027791375.1 of Indicator indicator. Classification (NCBI taxonomy): domain Eukaryota; kingdom Metazoa; phylum Chordata; class Aves; order Piciformes; family Indicatoridae; genus Indicator; species Indicator indicator. The sequence continues at coordinate 485,849 of NC_072016.1, forward strand.
AGCTAGGTGTCTTTCCCAGTTCCTAAAGGTTCCACCCCCCATGGCTTTTAGGGTGGTCTTCAACAAGCCATTGTAGCATTCAACCTTCCCTGCAGCTGATGCATGGTATGGGATATGGTAAATCCATTCAATCCCATGTTCCTTTGCCCAGTCTCTTGTGAGATGGTTCTTGAAGTGGGTTCCATTGTCCGACTCGATCCTCTCTGGGGTCTCGTGTCTCCATAGGACGTGTCTCTCCAGGCCCAGGATGGTGTTGCAGGCAGTGGCATGAGGTACTGGGTAGGTTTCCAGCCACCCTGTACTTGCCTCCACCATGGTCAGTACATACTGCTTGCCACTGTGAGATCGAGGAAGGGTGATGTAGTCGATCTGCCAGGCCTCTCCGTACTTATACTTTGACCATCTCCCCCCATACCATAAAGGCTTCATGCGCTTAGCCTGCTTTATGGCAGCACAGATGTCACACTCATGAATAACCTGGGAGATGGCTTCCATGGATATGTCCACTGACCTGTCCCGAGCCCACCGGTATGTGGCATCTCTCCCTTGGTGACCTGAAGTGCCATGGGCCCAGCGAGCTAGGAATAGCTCACCCTTGTGTTCCCAGTTCAAGTCTATCTGGGAAATTTTAGCAGCCAGATCTGCTTGGTGGTTGTGCTGGTGTTCCTCAGTGGCTCTGCTTTTGGGAATGTGTGCATCGATGTGCCATAACTTATTGGCAGCTTGTCCAGATGGGCAGCAATGTCTTGCCACAGGTCTGCAGCCCAGATAGCCTTTCCTTTCCTCTGCCATCCATTCTTCTTCCATTCTTTCAGCCACCCCCATAAGGCATTTGCCACCATCCAGGAGTCAGTATGTAGGTAAAGCACCGGCCAGTTCTCCTGTTTTGCTATATCCAGGGCCAGCTGGACAGCTTTTACCTCTGCATACTGACTGGATTCGCCTTCTCCGTCCCTTGCTTCTGCCACTTGCCTTGTTGGGCTCCAGACAGCTGCCTTCCATCTCCGCTTGCTCCCTACAAGACGGCAAGATCCATCTGTGAATAGAGCATAGGCCTTTTCATTATCAGGGAGGTCATTATATGGGGGAGCTTCCTCAGCACGGGTCACTGTCTTCTCTGGTTGCATCCCAAAGTCAGCACCCTCTAGCCAGTTGGTGATCACTTCTACTATGCCAGGGTGTTCAAAGTTCCCCATTCGAGCTCGCTGAGTTATCAGGGCCATCCATTTACTCCAGGTGGCATCTGTGGCATGATGTGGGGTTGAGCCCCTCCCTTTAAACATCCAAGTCAGGACTGGAAGCCTTGGAGCTAAGAGAAGTGGTGACTCGGTCCCAATTACCTCAGAAGCAGCTCGGACTCCCTCATAGGCAGCTAGGATCTCCTTTTCTGTTGCAGTGTAGTTGGCCTCAGAACCTTTGTACCCCTTACTCCAGAAACCTAGGGGCCTGCCCCTTGTCTCACCAGGAGCTTTCTGCCACAAACTCCATGTAGGACCACTCTCACCAGCCGCAGTATACAGCACATTCTTGATCTCTGGCCCAGTTCGAACAGGTCCCAGAGCCATAGCATGGACCACTTCTCGTTTTATCTGGTCAAATGCTACCTGTTGCTCAGATCCCCACACAAAACTTTTTCTTCTGTGTTACATGGAAGAGGGGTTTCACTATTTGACTATACCCAGGAATGTGCATTTTCCAGAAGCCCACAAGCCCCAAGAAGGATTGTGTCTCTTTCTTACTAGTGGGTTGCACCATAGTGGCTACCTTATTCACCACATCCTGAGGGATGTGGCGACGGCCATCTTGCCATCGAACTCCCAGAAACTGGATCTCTCTGACGGGCCCTTTTACCTTGCTTCTCTTTATGGCAAAGCCAGCCTCCAACAGGATATCGATTATCCTCTTACCCTTCTGATAGACCTCCTCTGCTGTCTCACCCCATACAATGATGTCATCAATGAACTGCAGGTGGTCAGGGGCTCCACCCTTCTCCAGTGCAGTTTGGATCACTTCATGGCAGATGGTAGAACTGTGTTTCCACCCCTGGGGGAGACGATTCCATTGATATTGGACACCTCTCCAGGTGAAAACAAACTGTGGCCTACATTCTTCTGCAATGGGAATGGAGAAGAAAGCATTAGCAATGTCTATTGTGGCATACCACTTGGCCGCCTTCAATTCCAGTTCGTACTGGAGCTCCAACATGTCTGGCACAGCAGCACTCATCGGAGGAGTCACTTCATTCAGGCCACAGTAGTCCAGAGTCAATCTCCATTCCCCGTTTGCCTTCCGCACTGGCCATATTGGGCTGTTGAAAGGTGAATGAGCTTTGCTGATTACCTTCTGGCTCTCCAGTCATCGAATCAGTTGATGTATGGGGTGCAGAGAGTCTTGGTTGGTCCTGTATTGCCTGCGATGCACTATGCGAGAAGCAATTGGTAACTTCAAATCCTGCACCTTATGGCTGCCAACTACGGAGGAGTCATCTGACAGCCCAGGCACGGCAGACAGCTGTTCCCTGTCTGCAGTCCCTACAGCTGCTACCCCAAATGCCCACTTGTGCCCCTTAGGGTCCTTAAAACATCCCTCCCGCAGAAAGTCAATGCCAAGAATGCAAGGTGCACCTGGACCAGTCACTATGGTGTGTTTTCCCCACTCATTCCCAGTCAGGCTTATCTCAGCCTGCAGTACAGTCAGATCTTGTGAGCCCCCTGTGACCCCTTGAATGGTTATGGGTTCGGTCCCTCTGTAGCTTGATGGTATTAGGGTGCATTGGGCCCCTGTGTCCACCAGAGCTCGGTACTTCAGGGCTTCTGAAGTGCCAGGCCATTTCACAAACACATCCCAGTACACTCTGTTGTGCCCTGGCTGGAGGCAGGGCACCTCTAATGCTGGCGGCGATGCCCACATTTGTCACAGGGCCCTGTGTTACTGGGAGAAGGGTCTCTTGAATAGGAGGAACCACCCTGGGAAACTGGGGCTGCCCTTCTCCTGGGCGAGTTATTCCCATTGGGGCCACCTTGCAGTTCCCATACTCTGGCCCAGAGTGCAGAGGTGGGTTGGCCATCCCAGCGGTTCATGTTTTCCCCATGGTCACAGAGAGCTCTCCACAGAGCCACCCTTGACATCCCCTGATTAGCTTGGGGTGATCTCCTAGGGGGAGGAGAATGATGTTTATTCCTGATGGCTGAAACATGGATCCATTCTGATGGATAAGGTGAAGGGGGAGAAAAGGTGTCATCCCCTTCCTTCAGTTCAGGCTTGAAGACCTTAATCTCTTTGATGATGTCTTTAGTCATAGCCTCTATGGCTGAAATTACGGGCCTGTGACTGACACTGTCCTCATATTCCCTCAGGTCACTAGCAAACTCACCCACAGTTTTAGGACTTCCATCCTGTCCAGTCAGAAGCATCCCTCCTAGTGTATGTGCATATCTTTGAGGGGCACCCTGGGTGAGTTTCTTTACTAAGGACCGTTTCATGGACACCTGATCTGGGTCCAAGAGGAGCTGGCCATTTCCATAGATGATCTCCAGCACAGCCATCTGTCTCAGGTACCGAATGCCCTGTTCCAGAGCCGTCCATTTAATTGGGGCCCAAGGCAAATCCTTTCTGGTAGGGTACCTGCACTTTATAGCATTAGTAATCCAGGCCCAGAGAGTGTGTGTTCCATCGAGTTTTGCTAATTCTTTATCCAGACCGGCATCATGAGACAGGGAGCCTAGAAGCTTCGCCTCCCTCTTATCTAGATCTACAGTTTCTGCACCCTCATCCCAACATTTTAGGGTCCAGTTTAGTATTGTCTCACCCTCTCTCTGTGCGTAGTCCAGACGAGTTTGCCTTAATTCTTTTCTGGGCAGAGATGTGACGGTTATGATCTCCTGATCTGAGTCCTCTCCATCTGCTGGTGGGTTTTGAGATGTGCTGGGTCCTGCTGAGGTGCCTTCTTCACCATCCGTATTTGGAGCTGATTTTTGCATCCTTTTCCTGCGTGTGGTAACTGGTGCTAGGGAAACTACAGGTGGAGGAGCATCAGGGGTTATGTGTGAAGCTGTTGGTGGGGGGTCAAACCCGCGGGGCTGGGCCTCAGGTTTGGCCAGCCTCCATCGGGCTGGACAGCATTCACAGCAGCCAGACCCCTCCCTCCTGTTTTCATAAACATTATCACAGTGCCTGCAGTGCTTACAGCTCTCCGCCTTTGGGCCATTAAGGCTTACAAAAGAATTCCCTAAACCGATTGTCCCTCCACAGATAGCTCTTAATGGGTTGGGGCACCCCCTTCCCCACATGGCCAGAGCGAGTATGATTATCAAGATTACATTTAAACCTACAGAGCATATTTTTACATAGTCCCATTCTCCTTCAGCAATATTTTTATCCACACGTTTAGTTTCATAATAGGTTTCAGAGAAATTCTGAAAATGTCAGAAAAGTTTGAGAAGTGCCCACCGCCAGTAAGATTGATGGAATTCAAAAGGTACATGCAAAACTGCATTGGCAGAGTTTTTATCCAGTCAAGCAGCATCTCTATAATTAACCAAAGCACACGGTAAGTCAGTAGTTTATACACGTGTGCAAAAGATCCAGCCAACAGCCCATCCAAAAACTTGAACCATAAGAATCTGTAAAATTACCATCTCTACTTCCAAACCCTTCTTTCCCAATCAGGTGTTATTTTCAAGCAAAAGAAAAAATATTATTTCCCAAGCCTCACGTTGGAAGCGCCAAAAGAAATATTGTGGTGGTTTGAGCTCTGAGTTTAGGAGCTCAAATGATAATAGATATAAATTCCTCCCCCAGCCCTTCTCCCCTTTTTCTCGGCAGGGTGGAGAGAGAGAAGAAGAAGAAAAAAAAAAAAAAACAACTCATGAAAGAAATATTCTGAAGTTGGTTTGGAAGTAGGAGGAGCAAATTTTTTTCTTTTTTCACAAAAGGGAAAGGAAAAAAAAATTAATTTTTTACATATATAGATATATATATATCAGTAACAGGGGGGGGGCTCACAGAGGTGAGGGATGAGGGTAAGTGGGAAGAAAAATATACAAAACCAAGCCTGGATGGCCTTGTGTTCCCCTGGATGTCAGTGGATTCAGTTGAGAGAGAGAAAGGGCCCCAGCCACGTGGTCCGGTGCAGGAGACAGTGACAGCAACAGCAGCAGGAAGTACTCTCAAGCAGACAAGGCAGGAAAAAGAGGAGAGCAGCAAGATATCCGCCCCTTTTATAGGCTTGCTGGACAGGAAGGGGAAGTGGAATAGACCACCTCTGAGTCAGGGGACCACCTTCTCCCAGCAGGGGAGGGGCCAAGCCCTCCCCAGATTAAATTTCTTTTGTCCACCTGGGGCTGGGTTCTTCTCAGCCCCATCCAGGATGGGTGTGCCCCAGCACAACAACCTCCCTGGGCAACTGGTTCCAGCATCTCCCCCCCCCACTGTGGAGAATCTCTTTCTTTAAAGGGATATCAGCTCACCAAACCCCTCTCATCTTCACACAAAAAGGCCCTGGTCCTGAGCCTAAAGGCCTTATCTTCATCAAATGATGAATTCCATCCACAAATGACCACTTTTAGAAGGATCACCCACAGCTCCTGCCATGCCTTTACAACAGCCTCCAGCTAATGGACTGGTGACCTACATACCACATGCACAGCAGCTCCCCGTGACAGAGCCATGATTTGTGCTGAGCCTTGTACCAGGCAGCAGGGATGTTGCCACAACATGGAACTCCTCTAGAGAAAGAGGTAAATTTATTACTCTCCATGCAGCTATTCTTCTTACATGTTTGTCTATATTTGGCACTGGATGAAGGAACGAAGCTGATTAAATTTTGACTGCTTTGGGTTGACCTTTCAGTTTCAAATAGTCTGCACCACGTGGAGGGATGATTTGTCTTTGTCACAACGGGAAAAGTATGTCTTGGCGTGTTGTCTCACTGAGGTGATGAATAGCTCCTTGGGATAAGTGACATTTTCCAAGGTATGGCCTAAATATCCCAGACAGGAGGCTGTTGTGGTGAGCTGACTGAAGCATCTAAGGCACTCCTTACACAGGAAACCAATGTCGAAGGCTTTGCCCCACTGAGAAGAGCACAACCTAGACATGGATTGGAGATCTGATGCATTTCCTGTGTGCTGAAGTTCGGAGCTCTCCGGTTTTTTCTGCCAATACTGAGGATCTCAGTTTCATGCTTTCACTGCACTTTCCTTCTCCTGTTGTCTCACCTTCCTCCTTTGATCAGCAGGGTGTAAACTTTACAGGACTTTAATAACAGTAGTGCTGACCCATGGAAGAAATTGTTTCTGCTTTAGCTGTGTCTTGGCGGGTTCAAAGACAACCAGTTTCCCTGGGGAAACTGTGGTGCCTGCACAGAGCCCAGGGGTGTTTTCTTTTGTCTCCACCAGCCTTTGCATTTTCAGTTTACAGCTCTTTGGAGAGTTTGAAATGCATTCATGAACTGTGGGATGGGGTCCCTTCACTTTCTTGCCAATTAAAGTACATTTTAGTAACAGCCAGACCTTGGGGCTGATTATCTGGAGGTCAGGTGTCAGCCTGAAAAAAGCCCAAGTGTGAGTGAGACCATGGCTCATGAAATGGTCCTGCTGCTGGCTGGCTGGTGAAGTCTCACTGACTCCAGCTGCCAGAGTTTCACCACCCATCTGTGGTGCAGATAAGGTGAGCAGTGATTGGTGTAATGTCTGCATGCTTTGTCAGGATGGCAGCTGGCCCTGAGAGTTCATTTATTAACAAAGACAAATTAGTTTGTTGTTGTTGTTTTTCTTTTTTGAAAGATGAAGAATCTTACTTTTGTTTTCTGGTTTTCTTTTTTTTCTTTTGGTAATTCTCAACCTGTTTTTACCCCTCACTTCCTTCTCACATGCAAATGAATAAAAGAATAACTAATCTGAAAATTAAAACTAAAAAGAAAATTAAATTATAATGAAGTTAACACATCCATAACATTGCAACCTTTAGAATAGTATTGATAATTTCAGGGAGAAGAAGTAATTTTTTCCAGCAGCTCTTTCCCTGTTCTTCTTCTTGCCTACACATCTGCAGAGGTCAGGATCCTTCAGCACAGCCCAGCACACTTCCTGACCCAAACCCTGGGAGCTATTTCTAGAGAGGCTGATTTCCACCCTCCGGGAGCTTGCACCAGCTGAATGAGAACTGCCTTTGGAAAGGCAAGAGCACAGGCATTGATGCATTTGATAACCTGCTCAGAGGATGCCATCGTTGTTTGCAAGCTGCACAGCTGTTCCGGTGTGATTCCCATGCAAACGTCACTCAAGCATCAGCTGAATCCAGCAAACTGCTATTAGTGCTCTGAGCTACTCTATTGCTTCCCTGGCAATGTTGTCATAAGGATGAGAGGAAACTGATGTGTGGGTCAAATGGGCTTCATCAGTACCCACAAGTGCTTCTTCCCTGAGGAGAGGTAGCAAGGACTCTACCAAATGTTGTGACTGCCATGACAGGAGCTTGGCTGCCACAGCTGGTGGCAGTGTCCTCTTCTTTCCCAGGCTTGCCACCAGCACGTCACAGTTCCTCAGACAAGCTCCAGAGCTGCCTTGTGAGTTGATGTAGCCACCTGAGCTCAGGTAGAGCTGCATTTCAGACTCATCACTGGCAGAGGTCCAGCACAGATTTATGGCTCACAGGGAGGGCTTTGTCTTCACAACTGAGGCACAAGCTGTGCTATTCCTTTTGCTCATTAACTTCAGAGAGGCAACTTCATCTTCTTGTGTGGTTAATGTGCAGTAGGAGAGCTGGAAGGCCCCAAGTTCAGAGGGATGTCATCTTAGCTACATCTGCATACAGGTGGCAGGAAAGCTTTGTCCTGAGAAGTTCTTGCTTGTGCAGGTGACTTCCAAAGTACCTGGCAAGGTTTGGAGACCTGTGTCCCAATGAGAAGGCAGCAGGAAGGAACTCATTTGGGGAGTTACTGAAGTTTAGGAGTGACCATCTGTAGACTGCTCCTAGGGCCACCTGAGATGTGACAGTCACCCCGGGCTGTAAACTATCATGAGACAAGCAGTGAGTATTTGAAATGCAGGGAATGTATTTCAAAGGAAGAAGAACGTCATTTGTTAAAGGACCCCAAATGCTCTTGGGTGTCTGAAGACAAGCAAAACAAATTAATCCCCAATTTCTGTGGAGGAAAGGCAAGGTTGAATTTGCCAGGTGGGATGTTTTATATCGGTCCTGTGTTCAGATACCCAAGTGACACCTGACATATCTGCACTCCTCCAGACAGAAGTTGTTCTCTTCACCCTGCAGCTCTTTGAAGCATCAGAGCAGAAATCACTCTGGCACACTTGCTCTTTTTAGATGTGCAGTAATTCAGTTTCCTCTTCTTTTAAGCTGGGCCAACTCCTTCTCACTCAGCAGATGCAAAAATAGAGGCTTGCGCCAGCAGGCTGCTCAGCGCCACAGGGATGTCAGCGCTGCTGCTGCTACTGCTACTGCTGCTGCTACTGCTACTGCTGCTGCTACTGCTGCTGCTGCTGCTGCTGCTGCTGCTGCTGCAGGAGAAGCCATGCGTGGGCACACAGCCAGGAACTTGCAAGCAACTAGCTGGGTATTTCACTTCTTCCAGTTGCTTCCAGTCCATCAGTTTTCCATGGACAGTCACATCTATCCACTGCTTTTGCAGGAAATGTCCATGGCTGTAATTGCTATCCTGGAACTGAAATAAATTCATTTTGCATCGTGTTAGTCTGTGGAGCAGAAGACCACTTCTGCTATTTCTAGCACGTCCTGTGTTTGGTTAGATCATCCCCATATGTGTGTCTGCTGATTAGCAGGGGATATCTGGATCCTTGCCTCAGGCTGAGCAGCAGAGTTTGAGTTCAGAACTATTTTAAATGTACATAGCCATATGCATTTTTGCACACAGCTTGCTCTGGCTTTGCCTTCCCTTGCTGTGCTGGAATTGTGGACTTCAGAGCTCAGCTAATTTTGTATCACCTGCAAAGTTTCTTCCTGGTTCTTTAACTCTTTTAAATATACTGGAAAGCTTATTAATGGTATTTCAGCTCAGGGAAGACAACATTCAATTCACAGGTCTCTGGGAGACTGAAAGACTCATTGCAAAGCAGTCTATTAAAGGCTTAAGTTATTTCCCTCTAACGGCTCTTCTGGGTTTGAGATTCCTCTTGGATTTGTGCTACATTGATAAGGTTTTAGACAGCTTTTTTTTTTCCACTGCAAGCTTTTCTACAGGCCTACTTACTTTAAGGAGTTTGAAATTCTAATTTTAATTATTTCTCTAACTGGCTTATCATGGTAATGGAGGAATTATGTAAGCCCTTCGAGAAGCGCAGGCAGCCCTTTTAAAATAGATGTGTTATTTCCAGGCCCATAGCTTGGGAAGCACCACTAATGAGGTGCAGCATGCCCTTGCTATCAGCTCAGCCTCTTCCTCTTGAAATATTAGTAGCTGAAAAGTTTTTAGTTAGCACTCAAACTGTGAATCTGATTTAACCATTTTACAATCAAAAAGGGGGCAAGGATGGAGCTGAGGACTAATCCATTGTGGTTTCTGTGTTCATCCACAGCAACCCTTTGCCTGTTGACCACAGCTGGCAAGTTGGGTGGATTGTCATGTGCAATGTCACCCCAAACCTTGCTGGGCTGGCACTGGCTTTGTAGCTAAGAAAGGTGGAGCAGCAGCCCCTGTTTGATAGCATTCTTGCCTTCTCACATCAGATTGTTGAGATCATGATAAACTGGGAGAGCTGCTGCCAGGATCCTTTATTAATGCCACAAAGGACCCTTGTGCCTGAGCTCTCCCACCCATGTTTCACTGGTTGCTTCCCAGAGCATTCATTGGGTTGCTCGTGTGGTGGCTCTGCTCAGGCCCACAGCAGAGCATGCTGCAGAAAAAGTACAAATGCAAACTGGTGAGCGAGTGAGTGAGCTGCTGCAGCTGGTAGATGCAGGTGCTGCAGCCTGGCTGGAGCAGCAGGAGACACATCTGACCTACGAGAGCTCACGGAGGAGCTGGAGTCACGCCGTCAGCATGCTCTGCAGGCTTGTAAATGAATGTAGGCAACAGGCAAATGCATGGCAATAATCACACAGAGAATGCTGAGTTGGGCAGGAGTAGGCAGCAGCTTCTGAGTGACTTCCTTTAAACTGTTCTCATCTTGAAGTGCATCAAGCATTTTCCCAGCCACCTGGACCACTTGAGTCCATTTGTGTGCAGAACTTAATGTGCTACTTAATGTACATAATGATAAAATAAGGCTGGAAACAGAAGAATGCTCTTTAAAAAAAACAAGATAGCAGAAATCATCATAGCTAATAGCTGAGGAAGCTACTAAAGCTAGTCAAGTCCCATCCCTGGAAACATTCCAGGTCAGGTTGGACTGGGCCCTGAGCAGCCTGTTCTAGTTGAAGATCATAGAATCAACCAGGTTGGAGGAGATCTCCAAGATCATCCAGTCCAACCTATCACCCAGCCCTAGATGTCTCTGCTCAGTGAAGAAGGCTGGACTAGATGAATTCTAAAGATCCCTTCCAGCCCAATGCATTCCTTAATTCTATGATTCAATGACTGCCACTGAAGGATTAAGCAAATTCCTTCTGCATTTCTGTAGAGCAAGCTCAGACTGCAGTGTGTGGATGCTTGGAGCATATCAAGCATTAGGTGAAATTGCCCAGAGATTAGTATCTACTGAGAGAGTAGATGTATCAAACTGAGCTCTTTAATTGCATCTTGTTCATTTCATTTGGCTTGGATATAATTTATGTGCATAGTCAATAAAATACCAGGTTATTGATTGGTTAATAGTATCTTAGATTTAAAAGAGGTCTTCAAAATTGTCTAATGAAGAAAGCTTTTAGTGTATTAGCAATTTCTGGAAGGGTTGCTCTGTTTCTTAGGAGAAATGAATTGCTTGATGAAGAGATTTAAACCCTTTTTTCTTATGATCCAGTCCTCATTGTGGCCCAGGACAGAAGACTGAGCCATTGACACTGTCTTTTTAGGTTAGGTCTCAGCCATTGTGGTCTGAATCCTCTTTTGGTGCCATCACAGAATCATGGAACAGAATTATAGAATCATTTGGGTTGGAAAAGACCTTCAAGATCATCAGGTGATTGCATCATCACTGCAGCACTTCCAGGCCACCACAAACCCATATCTCTAAGCCCTGCATATACACATCTTTAAAACCCCCAAGGGATGGGGTGTACCCCGCTTCCCTGGGCAGCCTATTCCAATGCCTGACCACATTTTCCATAAAGAATTATTTCCTAATATCCAACCTAAACCTCACCTGGCACAGCTTGAGGCCATTTCTTCCTGTCCTATTGGTTATTACCAGACAGAAGAGACTGACCCCCACCTCACTTCAACCTCCCTCCAGGGAGTTGTAGAGAGCACTGAGGTCTCCCCTCAGCCTCCTTTTCTGCATTCTGAACAGCCCCAGTTTCCTCAGCTGCTGCTGCTGGATGGCAAAGCATTCATGTGTTTGCTAGAGTCCTGTTCTCCTGCCAGACTTGGAGTGAAGTAGGTTTACAGAAGGGAGGAATGAGAGCAAAGCAGCAAGACAAACACAAAACCTGTTTGATTTTCCATTGGATTGGTAGTACTAGACAAGATGACACAGCAACTCCTTTCCAAGAGAAAGCTCAGGGAATTACTCATTTCCAGATGATGCCCATTTTGAAAGACCCCACAAAAACACAGGGCACCATACCCACCTACCTAGGCCTCTGACTAACACAAGTCTCACATTAAAAGAGAGTCAGTTCTGCAGCAAAGTCTGTGCAGACAAAATGCCACACTGCCACTTTTCTCCTCTGAGCATGGGGAAAATCCACCAGGATTAGTCTTCCTTTAAATAGCTCCACCAGAAGAGTGCTGAGGTCTGGTGGTGATGTGGAGCTGCCACCACAGCCTATGTTCAAGAGATGAACAACCTCCCTTGGCTTGTCCATGTGCTCTGTGCTAATGGAAAAACTCCTTTGAAAGACTTAGATTTGAACCAACCTTTCAATCCCTCAAAGCAAGCTGGAGACAGGTGGAGGTCGGTCTCTTTTCAAGTGCAACAGCTGACAGGACAAGAGGAAGTGGCCTCAAGTTCTGCCAGGAGAGTTCAGGAAAAATGTCTTTACAAAGAGGGTTATCAAGCGTTGGAACAGCACCCAGGGCAGTGGGGAATCACCATCCCTGGGGTATTTAAAAGCTGCATGGATGTGGTGCTGAGGGACATGGGTCAGTGTCAGTGGCTAGCAGCAGTAGTGGGATTGTGAGCTTTAGGTGAGAGATTGGACTTGCTGATCTCAAAGGTCTCTTCCAACCTCAGCAGTTCTATGGTTCTGTGTTCTAACTCTAACCCTGCCTTGTCATCTCCTTTATTCATTTTTTCTGTGCAGTAAATGTTTAAAATACACCCAAGCAATTAAATCAGTACTGGCTGCTTTCTCCTGTGCTCTGAGCAGTTAGCCTACTCCAGCTGGGTTACTGATATCAAGGGGTTACTCATGTCAAGGAGAGCCAAACTGGAATCCCACATCAGCAGGCTCCTGGTGGAACAGTTAGGGAAAGTACTCAGTTGACAGCAGCACTGTGCAGTCATTAGCTGTAAACAAACAAGGGCAGCTTGGGTTTATTTTTACCAAGGGCTTCTCATGACCTGTCTCAGGTGAGTTCCTTCCTACAATGGCAAAGCTACTTTAATCCACTCCCCTATGTATTCTTTCCTGTCTACTACCTAATCCATCTGTCTCTTTTAAACACCCTTCTGATACAGGTTCAGAGCTACCACACAAGAAGACTTCAGATTTGTAGAAGGAGCAAGTGAGGACAGAGACTCTGAAGTGATCTTTTATATCCTTCATAGCACAATATTTTAGAACAGCTATGACTTTTCTTACATTAAATCCAGCTGGCAGTTGAGAATCTAGCTAGGAAATCTAATTAGAAGGCAGGAAAGAAGTGAGTGCTGAAGTTTTGTCTATGCTCTTAATCACTATTTGATTTTTATCAGCCCTAGGCATAATAAACATCACTGGCAATTATCTCCCCTGAAAAAAAGCTGCCTTCCTCTGGTGCTGAGTATCTGTCAGCCAGCCCCACCAGTCCTGGGCTCCCATTGCTTGGGGCTGGAGGAACACCTGCGTTTGCTTGGCAGGCTGTACAGATGGTAATGCTTCAGCAGTCTTCCTGTCAGAATTCCCTCTGATTCAGGAGTGCCTCACTGAGCTGGTAGACAGAAAAGAGGAAAAATTAAAGGAGTTGCTGACTGATTTTTCCCACTGTCTTGAGAATCTTCTACTCTGGAGCACAAGTTTCAGATGGATTGTGTTATCACAGGAAGTCCTTACTGCTGTTATTGGTGGGAAGCTGAAGTTCCCAAGGGTTTGGACAGAAGCTCTAAACGTGCTTTCACTTTCCCCACAAGTTGCTGACACTTTCTCTTGTGTGAAAGAAAAGAATTAATTTTTGCTGCCAACAGGTCTATTCTCTTCTAACTAAAACCCAGTATAATTGAATGAGCTTCAAGGAGCTTTTCATCCTCTGCCACCAGGCCCCAGGGAGGTCAGAAAGCCCTGCAGCCCAGAGGAGTATCTCTGTGCCTGGAGACAGAGCCAGTGTCCCTGCAGTCCTACAGCTAGATGAGCAGAGAATCAGTGCCCTGCTTCAGAAGGGACATTTAAAGCCCATCTACTCCAGCCCCTTTGCAGTGATCAGGGACAGCTTCAAATGGGCAATTTATCAGGGCCTCATCCAGCCTGACATACGACGTTTCCAAGGATGGGGCATCTACCACCTCTGTGGGTAAGCTGTGCTAGTGTTTCACCACCCTCACTGTAAAGAATCTCTTACTAATAGCTAGTCCAAATCTCTCCTTTAAGTACTGAAACTTTTTTTCTCTTCCAGGTACGTTTTCTTTACACTGAAACAATGTCTTGAAGAACAGCCCTAGATGCAGAGAAATTTGAGTCATCTTGGTGCACATCCCCTGCACCATGTCCTCCTTTGCAAGCTCTGTTGCCATTTTGGGTTTCCAGCTGGTTTAATTTCTCCCCTTGGAACACAGGCTTCTCCTCCTTTTTGAGCCCAACTGTGGATGGGCTTAGTGGATGTTGAATTGGTTTTCTTCCACTCTTTCTTACAAGTTACTGGAGGAAAATAACCAAAATGTGAAACTCTGATACTTTATTTTTTAATCAGTAGGTCTTCTCAACATCTGACTATTCATCTTTTCTTCAGGGAAAGAAAACCTGGAGTCTCTGGCAGGATTTCCAGAGCGTTTGTCACCTTGTTCATTCTTCTCTTTCTTTTTCCTAACAGCAATACAGCTCTTTCTTTCCTGCACATGATAATAACCCTTGCTTCTGTAATCTTTCTTTGTAGATGGATAGACTGACAGACATACACAGAGAGAGAGATAAAATCCAGGAATGTTCCAGGATATTACTTGTACCCACCAGAGGCCAGGATTACTTGCTGTGCAGCTTTATTAAGCACTATGCTAGATGACTCTCACCAGAGAAAGCTGTATTACAGCACAGGGGAAAATACAGCCCAGGACCTGCAATGAGAGTTCTAAGAGGTAATACATTATACAAAGTGAACTTTATATCATCTAAGAGCCTCTGCTAACAAAGCTCTGTGTTTCATTGCCTGTGTTTCCTTAGTGCCCCATTGCAAGATGTGACACTTTGCCTAGAGAAAGCCAAGGAGGTGTTGTGGGATATCTGACTTTTAGAATCATATGGACTTGTGAGGAACATTCAAGGTCTAGTTCCAACCCTCTGCCATGGGCACTAGAGCAGTGTGTCGGTGTAAGCTGAAATTCCCCCCCCCACCAACAATAACCAGGCTAGCTCAGTCTGGAAGCAAATGAAAAGCTGTATTTACAAGCAGAGTCTAAATTCTACAATGAAATGCAATGAATATGTACAAATATACAAAATTCACAACATTCACAAATATATACAATCAACAGAAAAAGCACAATCGATCTCCCTTTGCTTCCCCCCAAGGGGATCCTCCCAAAGGGGCCTCCCTCTCCCAGGAGCTTCCCCCCCAGACCCCCCTGGACAGAGAAGCACAGTTAGTTAAGCAGAAAGTTGTTAACTTAGCTGCCAAGGTCAGTGTGTTATCTTCAGCCAGAAGAGAAGAAGAAACAGCAGCCAGACAGCCCAGCAACTGCCCCCACCGCCGAACGCAGAATGTGCAGAGTGCCTACTTTGTTTTGGGTAATAGTTCTTAAACATTTCTATCTATCCAATGGAAGTGTTTAGAACAATCGTTATTTTGCTTTCTTACACCCAATAGTGACCTATTTACACTCCTTCACCCTCTCTGTTCTGAACTTCGCAAGGAAAAATTAAAAAGACAGTTTCAAACCATCACAGTCCACCCCTTCTAAACAATTCCATTGGCTGCTACTATCATTTATCTAATCTAAAATAATATCTACAACAATAGGTGAATAAAGACCATAGTCCATTCCGGCTATTTCAGATGTAGATGATTCAAAAGAGTCAAATCACAGGAAAAACAGCAAACAGCTTGTTTCCTCGCAGATGGAGCGAAGAAAGGAACAGGGACTCTCAGGTGACTCAGGGCTCTCAGGGTTCGTGCACCGTAGATCTCATGAACTCTCCTCTTGGGCGCAATGCTGTATCTGTGCAACACTCTGAATTTAACCTCTCTCAGCCAAAGTTAGATTTCTTTGTGGAATACACTGAATTTCACCATTTTCTTGCATCACCCAATAGGTGTGACCAGGACCTTCAGCAGAAACCACCCCTCGGACAGGTTTGGCCTCTCCTGAAGGAGAAAATACCCAAACAGTTTTGCCTAACAGATTCTTTTCTCTGATAACAGGAACTCTATCACCTTCTTCCTTTCGCAAGAAATCTGATTGGGCAGGTCCAGCTCGATTCACTGAACCTCTACTATTCACCAACCACGTTGCTTGTGCTAAATGTTTCTCCCAGTTTTTCAAAGATCCACCCCCCATGGCTTTGAGAGTGGTTTTCAGCAAACCGTTGTAGCGTTCGATCTTCCCTGCAGCTGGTGCATAGTAGGGAATGTGGAATATCCACTCGATGCCGTGCTCTTTGGCCCAGTTTTTTACAAGATTGTTCTTGAAATGAGTTCCGTTGTCTGACTCAATCCTCTCTGGAGTTCCATGTCTCCACAGGATTTGTCTTTCCAGGCCAAGAATGGTGTTACGTGCAGTTGCATGAGGAACTGGATAAGTTTCCAGCCATCCAGTGCTTGCCTCTACCATAGTCAGCACATACTGCTTACCAGATGGAGAACGAGGTAGAGTGATGTAGTCAATCTGCCAGGCTTCACCATACTTGTACTTGGACCATCGGTCACCGTACCACAAGGGCTTGATCCGCTTTGCCTGCTTAATAGCAGCACAAATGTCACAGTCATGGATGACTTGTGTGATAGCATCCATGGAAATGTCAATGGATCTGTCACGAGCCCATCGGTAGGTTGCATCTCTGCCTTGATGTCCTGACGAGTCATGGGCCCACCGAGCTAAGAACAGCTCACCTCGGTGTTTCCAGTCAAGATCAGGATCAGGATCAGAGTTTGTGTCCACCTGGGAAACTCTTGCAGCTAGATCTGCCTGATGGTTGTGTTGTTGTTCCTCTGCAGCTTTGCTCTTAGGAATGTGAGCATCGATGTGTCTCACTTTCACTGGGATTCTCTCAATGTGAGCAGCAATGTCTTGCCACAGATCTGCAGCCCAGATTGGCTTTCCTTTCCTCTGCCAGCCATTCTTCTTCCAGTCTTTCAGCCAACCCCACAAAGCATTGGCTACCATCCACGAGTCGGTGTAGAGATAAAGCTTTGGCCATCTCTCACGTTCAGCTATGTTAAGAGCTAGCTGGACAGCTTTTACCTCTGCAAATTGACTGGATTCTCCTTCTCCATCTCTCGCTTCTGCAACTCTGCGCATTGGACTCCACACTGCAGATTTCCATCTCCGCTTGTTCCCAACAAGACGACAGGAACCGTCTGTGAACAAAGCATATCTCTTTTCATCATCAGACAGATCACTGTAAGGAGGAGCTTCCTCAGCACGAGCTACTCTCTCCTCTGGAGGTTTAGCACAGCTTGTGCCTTCTGGCCAGTTTGTGATCACCTCCACCAAACCAGGCCTTTCGAGATTTCCCATTCGAGCTCGCTGTGTTATCAGAGCCATCCACTTAGACCAGGTAGCATCTGTTGCATGATGTGGTGAAGAACCTTTGCCTTTGAACATCCAATTCAGAACTGGCAATCTAGGAGCTAGAAGAAGTTGTGACTCAGTTCCGATCACTTCAGAAGCAGCTTTCACTCCTTCATAAGCAGCTAAAATCTCTTTTGTCTGTTGGAGTGTAGTTTGCCTCTGAGCCTCTGTAGCCACGACCCCAGAAACCAAGAGGACGTCCTCGTGTCTCCCCTGGAGCTCTTTGCCATAAGCACCAGGTTGGACCATTGTCACTCGCGGCCGTGTACAGAATGTTCTTAATGTCTGGACCAGTTCGGACAGGTCCCAGACCCATCGCTTGGACTACCTCTCGCTTGATCTGGTCAAAGGCTGCTTGTTGCTCAGGACCCCATTGGAAACTGTTTCTCTTTCGAGTCACATCATAGAGAGGTTTCACAATCTGACTGTATCCAGGAATGTGCAGTCTCCAAAATCCCACTATGCCTAAGAAACGCAGAGTTTCTTTCTTGTTGATGGGATTTGCCATGGTGGAGACTCTGTTTATCACATCCATTGGGATGTGACGGCGACCGTCTTGCCACCGCACTCCCAGAAACTGGATTTCCCTGGCAGGTCCTTTCACCTTGTCTCGCTTGATAGCCAAACCAGCTTGCAAGAGAATGTCAATGATTTTGTTACCTTTCTGGAAGACTTCTTCAGCAGTCTCACCCCAGACGATGATGTCATCGATGAACTGAATGTGTTCTGGAGCTCCACCTTTCTCCAAAGCATCATGGATCACTGCATGGCAGATGGTTGAACTGTGAATCCACCCCTGGGGCAAACGATTGAATGTGTACTGAATGCCTCTCCAGGTGAAAGCAAACTGAGGCCTGCATTCCTCTGCTATGGGAATAGAGAAGAAAGCATTAGCAATGTCTGTGGTAGCATACCATTTGGCCTGCTTGGATTCCAGCTCATATTGGAGTTCCATCATGTCTGGCACAGCTGCACTCATGGGTGGAGTTACTTCATTCAAGGCACGGAAATCAACTGTCAGACGCCACTCTCCATTCTGCTTTCTCACAGGCCAGATTGGACTGTTGAAAGGTGAATGAGTTTTGCTGATGACCTTCTGACTCTCCAACTGACGAATCAAGTTTTGAATGGGCACCAAAGAGTCACGGTTGGTTCTGTATTGTCTGTGATGCACAGTTTGAGAAGTAACCGGCAGCTTTACATCCTCTATCTCATGTTGTCCCACAACTGCAGATTCATCTGAAAGCTCAGGTCTAATGGACAACTTCAATTTTCCTCCATCTATTTCTACAGTTGCTATTCCAAAAGCCCATTTGTAACCCTTAGGGTCTTTAAAACGCCCTTCTCTCAGAAAATCAATTCCCAAAATACAAGGTGCATTAGGTCCTGTTACAATAGTATGTTTCTTCCACTGCTTCCCAGTTAAACTTATATCAACCTCTATCTTAAACAACTCTTGAGATCCACCAGTGACTCCCTGAATAGTTATAGATTCTCCCCCTTGATAATTTGATGGTATTATGGTGCACTGAGCTCCTGTGTCAACCAAGGCCCTGTACTTCTGAAATTTTGAAGTGCCAGGCCACTGGATGTACACATCCCAATAGATTCTGTTATCTCCATTATCCCTTACCTCCCCCTGGCGGAAGGCAGGGCACCCCTAATGGTGGGGATTACATCCACATGTACAGCTGGCACAACATCCAGCATCAGAATTAGGATCACTGTTGGAGCTATCAGAGTTGTTCTGGGAAACTGAGGAAGCGACAGCTAGCCTCCTGGTATTGCTACCTCGGGATCTGCCCCTCTGCAGCTCCCGTAACCTCTTGAAAAGATCAGAAGTTGGTTGACCATCCCATCTGTTCATGTTCTCACCAAACTGATCACGCAGAGTTATCCAGATACTGCCACGTGATTGCCTCTGCTGTCTGTTTTGGTTTGACCTATTCTGGAATGGCCTTCTTGGAGCACGTCTGTTTCTGACAGCTGAAACTTGTATCCATCTGGAGGAAGAGTAATTAGAATCATCCCCCTTCATCAAGTTGGATATGGAGGTTTTAAGTTCCTCCTTCAGCTCTTTCATGCAATTCTCCATCTTTCCAGACAGAGCCTCAATGGCTGAAACCAAAGAAGTACATGCAAGACTATCCTCCAACTGCCTCATTTGGTCAGTGAAATGGCCAACAGTAGGAGGTGCTCCACCATAATTTCTTGCCACAATCCTGCTTGCCAAAATAGTAGCATAATTAGGAGGAGCAAGCTTAATGAGCTTTTTGGCAAGGCCTGTTCCAACAGGAATTTCATCAGGATTCAGAGTCTTATGATCTCCATACATTACTTCTCTCAAAGCAAACTCTCTCAGACGCTTGATTCCCTCAGCTATTGTGGTCCAAGGCTTAGGGTTCCATGGTAAATCATCTCTGCTGGGGTACCTCAGCGAGACTGCCAGTAGGAGGCGTGCCCACAGAGAAACTTTACCAATGCACTTGCCTAGGTGCCTGTCTATGCCTGTATCCTTTGAGAGCATCCCCAACTGAGAGGCCGACTTGTCACCTACCACCAATGCTGGGGCTCCCATATCAAAACACCTGGCTAGCCAAGACAGGACTGGCTCATTATCTCCTCTGATGTAATCCTTCCTCACATGTCTAATTTCCTGTCTGGGTGCATTAGTATGTCATCCTCATCATCATCATCATCATCATCATCCTGAGGTCGCTGTCCCCATAATCCTATTTTAATCTTCCGTTGAATTTCTTTGAGTTCAGAGGCACTACCAGCAGTTGCTAATCTACTAGGGTCTACATCCTGACCTACATCTCCATCATCCATGTGGGGTCTCAAGAGGTCTACCAGAGTTTTAAGGCTAACCCTCTCTTCCTCATCAGAAGGATCTTTCTTAACAGAGGGACCCTGAGTAGAAGGACCCTCATCTCCATCTGCACCATCTCCTGCAGTATCTGCATCTCCTTTACGCTTTCTGGTTACAGTGGCCGCCAAATTTACTGGCTTGGTTTTCACATTCACAGCAGAGTTGGAAGAGCAAGTAGCCTTATGTCTTTCTTGACACAGTGCTATCAGTAGCCATATGATTATTCCAAGAAGCAACAAAATTAAGATTAAGGCTAGTACAAGATATCTAGGGTACCACTGGTTCCAAAGACCCTCTGTAGTTGTAAGAGGAGTAACAAACTCATATGTGTCTGCTAGCAGATCCATAGTTGAGTTACCATAGCTTCTTAGCCCAATAAGACCACAACAGAATTCACCAACATTCAGTAACTTGTTCTTAACCCAAAGAAACGACTTATATGCCACATATCTCACAATCTTGTCTATCATGCAAGAAATGGCCCATCTGTAGACAATTGCACCAATAATAGATGAAATAGAATGACTCAGAATCCAAAACAGCTTCATTTTGCTTCCTAATCTGAGCAGAAATAAATCAAACAAGCAATCGAGCCCCACGTTGGGCGCCAAAAATAAAAAGTGTGTCGTTGTAAGCTGAAATTCCCCCCCCACCAACAATAACCAGGCTAGCTCAGTCTGGAAGCAAATGAAAAGCTGTATTTACAAGCAGAGTCTAAATTCTACAATGAAATGCAATGAATATGTACAAATATACAAAATTCACAACATTCACAAATATATACAATCAACAGAAAAAGCACAATCGATCTCCCTTTGCTTCCCCCCAAGGGGATCCTCCCAAAGGGGCCTCCCTCTCCCAGGAGCTTCCCCCCCAGACCCCCCTGGACAGAGAAGCACAGTTAGTTAAGCAGAAAGTTGTTAACTTAGCTGCCAAGGTCAGTGTGTTATCTTCAGCCAGAAGAGAAGAAACAGCAGCCAGACAGCCCAGCAACTGCCCCCACCGCCGAACGCAGAATGTGCAGAGTGCCTACTTTGTTTTGGGTAATAGTTCTTAAACATTTCTATCTATCCAATGGAAGTGTTTAGAACAATCGTTATTTTGCTTTCTTACACCCAATAGTGACCTATTTACACTCCTTCACCCTCTCTGTTCTGAACTTCGCAAGGAAAAATTAAAAAGACAGTTTCAAACCATCACAAGCAGGTTGCTCAAAGGCCCATCCAGCCCTGCCTTGAGCGATGCCAGAATCCATTTCAGTGACCCTTTGGCTGGGTGTATCGCATCAAAGGAGGAATGTGACCAGATCTGTGTCACAGGAGCAGGGATTCTAGGAAGCACTGAATTTATAGGAGCACCTGGAGATACAGATGGGGATGGGCTTTGAAAGCCAGGAACTGGGAATTGTGACACCTTGCAACAATGATCTGCTCAGACTGAGCACTCTGCTGTGCTCGCAGAATATGTTCCAGAAACATACTTGGATCCCCTGGGATCATTCCTGAGTGCAGGCAGCCAGGCTCTGCAGCTGCAGAATTCACCATATCTATCTGTCTCTATCAGAGGAAGATGTCCCCCATGATGAAGTTCTCCTTCACTGATTTACTGCCTGTCCTGTTCAGAGGGTTGGGGGTTTTAATGAGAATGGTATCATGGTTCTGTTTGCCCTGCTCCCTGCAAGCTTGCTGAGCCTGTTAGCCCTGGACACTGAGTTTACAGAGGACTGGGGCAGCTCTGCTTCTTTCCTCAATGCAGCCAGAGAGAAGTGACGAGCTCCACGTGGTGTTTTCCAACAGGACCTGAAGCCTACACTTTCTGGGTTAAGGTTGGTGGAGGTTTTCCAAATCAAATCTCAGAGGTTAGAAAGACATAGCAGGGGCAGGGGGGGGAAGGCATTCTCAACTAATGTGCTGAAGAAACTGTTCAGGAACAGTTAATCCCCCCAGAAGATATTTCTTGAGCAACTCTGTCAAGATTAGGCAGAAAAGACTATCCCTGATGTGCCTTGCTGTCATGTGCAGCACAGGGAGGAGGTGTCAAGGCAGAAAGCTACTGAGGTTTCAGTATTTTAGGTGGTTCTTTCTTCTGCAATCTCCATTACTTCTCAGTCATGTCACTTTCACCCTCTTGTCTTTATTCACTGTAGAATTCCATCCTTATGGCTGCAGAGTTAAGGTCTGATCCTAGATGTGCTGAAGTTATTAGAATGACTTATGGAAAAACTAGAGAAAAGACTCTGAGGGCCTTCATTTAACCCTTGTGAAGGTTCTCAACTAAAAGGGAGAAAGGTCCTCAACTAGGCAAAAATGACAGGGCTTAGTTGCTTTCCTCTGTTACTTGGGAAAGGAGGCTTGGGAGTGCTTCCCAAACTGGCAAACCACACAGCAGGTCATGAAATGATAAGCTTGGCCATTTGGTAGATTTATATCAAATGAAGTGGAAAAGTAAACCCAGCAGTTAGTTAGTTTGCAACCAGCCAATCACTCATGAAAAAAAACCCCAACATAAATAAATCAGGCTGAAAAGCTGTGCTGGAAGCTACCCACACCAGAGATGTCTGCAGTTCAGGTTTCTGCCCTGGTGTGGTGCTGTCTTTTCTGTGCTGACAGCACACAATGTATCACCTCTTTGATCACCACCAGCGCTGCCAGTTAAGCTTCCTGCTAAAGACAAAGTAGAGCAGGTCTGGATAGAGGGGACAGTCCAACAGAGTAGCAAGCACAGAATCACAGAAACATTCAGGTTGGAAAAGACCCTCAGGATCATCAAGTCCAACCCAGAACCCTATTCTACAAGGGTCACCCCTAAACCACATCCTCAAGCACCACATCCAAACCACCTTTCAACACATCCAGGCTTGGGGACTCCACCACCTCCCTGGGCAGCACATTCCAATCCCTGACCACTCTTGCCTTGAAAAAAATGTTTCCTAATGTCCAGACTAAACCTACCCAGTGGCAGCTTGAGGCCATTCCCTCTTGTTCTGTCACTAATTACCTGTGAGAAGAGACCAGCACCAGCCTCTCCAGAACCTCCTTTCAGGTAGCTGTAGAGAGCCAGGAGGTCTCCCCTCAGCCTCCTATTTTCCAAACTAACCATCCCCAGCTCCCTCTGTTGCTCTTCATGAGATTTATTCTCCAAAATGTTCTCAGTGTTCTCAAGGATGAGTGTCCCATGACCTCTACTGCTATGAGGCATCACAGGGCACCCAGGTACGTGCCCACAGCCATCCTGAGGCAGATAAACCAGCACATGGGGTAACTGGGACTGCATAGAGCTGCAAAGGGGGTTGGTTACTGAGTAGTCTGTGGTGTGATTGACCAGGAACTAGCTAGCTATAGCAGACCAAGCTACTGTGCTTCAAAAGGAAGTGAGGTAGAAGCCATACCAAAGATCTGCTCATGCCTGTAGAGGTGGTTCTACCCTGAGTTGTAAAAGCCCAGAGCAGGAACAGGTGGTCACACTTTCCAGAGCCAGGAAGGCATTTCTCTGCACTGAACTCCTGCACCACTGCTGTCTCTTGATGGGACTGAAAGCAGGGTGACAACCAATCCCTGTCAGTGTGTGTCGGTGTGAGCTGAAATTCCCCCCCCACCAACAATAACCAGGCTAGCCCAGTCTGGAAGCAAATGGAAAGCTGTATTTACAAGCAGAGTCTAAAATCTACAATGAAATGCAATGAATATGTACAAATATACAAAATTCACAACATTCACAAATATATACAATCAACAGAAAAAGCACAATCGATCTCCCTTTGCTTCCCCCCAAGGGGACCCTCCCAAAGGGGCCTCCCTCTCCCAGGAGCTTCCCCCCCAGACCCCCCTGGACAGAGAAGCAGAGTTAGTTAAGCAGAAAGTTGTTAACTTAGCTGCCAAGGTCAGTGTGTTATCTTCAGCCAGAAGAGAAGAAGAAACAGCAGCCAGACAGCCCAGCAACTGCCCCCACTGCCGAACGCAGAATGTGCAGAGTGCCTACTTTGTTTTGGGTAACAGTTCTTAAACATTTCTATCTATCCAATGGAAGTGTTTAGAACAATCGTTATTTTGCTTTCTTACACCCAATAGTGACTTATTTACATTCTTTCACTTTCTCTGTTTTGAACTTTGCAAGGAAAAATTAAAAAGACAGTTTCAAACCATCACAGTCCACCCCTTCTAAACAATTCCATTGGCTACTACTATCATTTATCTAATCTAAAATAATATCTACAACAATAGGTGAATAAAGATCATAGTCCATTCCGGCTATCTCAGATGTAGATGATTCAAAAGAGTCAAATCACAGGAAAAACAGCAAACAGTTTGTTTCCTCTCAGATGGAGCGAAGGAAGGAACAGGGACTCTCAGGTGACTCAGGGCTCTCAGGGTTCGTGCACCGTAGATCTCATGAACTCTCCTCTTGGGCGCGATGCTGTGTCTGCGCAACACTATGAATTTAACCTCTCTCAGCCAAAGTTAGATTTCTTTGTGGAATACACTGAATTTCACCATTTTCTTGCATCACCCAATAGGTGTGACCAGGACCTTCAGCAGAAACCACCCCTCGGACAGGTTTGGCCTCTCCTGAAGGAGAAAATACCCAAACAGTTTTGCCTAACAGATTCTTTTCTCTGATAACAGGAACTCTATCACCTTCTTCCTTTCGCAACAAATCTGATTGAGCAGGTCCAGCTCGATTCACTGAACCTCTACTATTCACCAACCACGTTGCTTGTGCTAAATGTTTCTCCCAGTTTTTCAAAGATCCACCCCCATGGCTTTGAGAGTGGTTTTCAGCAAACCATTGTAGCGTTCGATCTTCCCTGCAGCTGGTGCATAGTAGGGAATGTGGAATATCCACTCGATGCCGTGCTCTTTGGCCCAGTTTTTTACAAGATTGTTCTTGAAATGAGTTCCGTTGTCTGACTCAATCCTCTCTGGAGTTCCGTGTCTCCACAGGATTTGTCTCTCCAGGCCAAGAATGGTGTTACGTGCAGTTGCATGAGGAACTGGATAAGTTTCCAGCCATCCAGTGCTTGCCTCTACCATAGTCAGCACATACTGCTTACCAGATGGAGAACGAGGTAGAGTGATGTAGTCAATCTGCCAGGCTTCACCATACTTGTACTTGGACCATCGGTCACCGTACCACAAGGGCTTGATCCGCTTTGCCTGCTTAATAGCAGCACAAATGTCACAGTCATGGATGACTTGTGTGATAGCATCCATGGAAATGTCAATGGATCTGTCACGAGCCCATCGGTAGGTTGCATCTCTGCCTTGATGTCCTGACGAGTCATGGGCCCACCGAGCTAAGAACAGCTCACCTCGGTGTTTCCAGTCAAGATCAGGATCAGGATCAGAGTTTGTGTCCACCTGGGAAACTCTTGCAGCTAGATCTGCCTGATGGTTGTGTTGTTGTTCCTCAGTAGCTTTGCTCTTAGGAATGTGAGCATCGATGTGTCTCACTTTCACTGGGATTCTCTCAATGCGAGCAGCAATGTCTTGCCACAGATCTGCAGCCCAGATTGGCTTTCCTTTCCTCTGCCAGCCATTCTTCTTCCAGTCTTTCAGCCAACCCCACAAGGCATTGGCTACCATCCATGAGTCGGTGTAGAGATAAAGCTTTGGCCATCTCTCACGTTCAGCTATGTTAAGAGCTAGCTGGACAGCTTTTACCTCTGCGAATTGACTGGATTCTCCTTCTCCATCTCTCGCTTCTGCAACTCTGCGCGTTGGACTCCACACTGCAGATTTCCATCTCCTCTTGTTCCCAACCAGACGACAGGAACCGTCTGTGAACAAAGCATATCTCTTTTCATCGTCAGACAGATCACTGTAAGGAGGAGCTTCCTCAGCACGAGCTACTCTCTCCTCTGGAGGTTTAGCACAGCTTGTGCCTTCTGGCCAGTTTGTGATCACCTCCACCAAACCAGGCCTTTCGAGATTTCCCATTCGAGCTCTCTGTGTTATTAGAGCCATCCACTTAGACCAGGTAGCATCTGTTGCATGGTGTGGTGAAGAACCTTTGCCTTTGAACATCCAATTCAGAACTGGCAATCTAGGAGCTAGAAGAAGTTGTGACTCAGTTCCAATCACTTCAGAAGCAGCTTTCACTCCTTCATAAGCAGCTAAAATCTCTTTCTCTGTTGGAGTGTAGTTTGCCTCTGAGCCTCTGTAGCCACGACCCCAGAAACCAAGAGGACGTCCTCGTGTCTCCCCTGGAGCTCTTTGCCATAAGCACCAGGTTGGACCATTGTCACTCGCGGCCGTGTACAGAATGTTCTTAATGTCTGGACCAGTTCGGACAGGTCCCAGACCCATCGCTTGGACTACCTCTCGCTTGATTTGGTCAAAGGCTGCTTGTTGCTCAGGACCCCATTGGAAACTGTTTCTCTTTCGAGTCACATCATAGAGAGGTTTCACAATCTGACTGTATCCAGGAATGTGCAGTCTCCAAAATCCCACTATGCCTAAGAAACGCAGAGTTTCTTTCTTGTTGATGGGATTTGCCATGGTGGAGACTCTGTTTATCACATCCATTGGGATGTGACGGCGACCGTCTTGCCACCGCACTCCCAGAAACTGGATTTCTCTGGCAGGTCCTTTCACCTTGTCTCGCTTGATAGCGAAACCAGCTTGCAAGAGAATGTCAATAATTTTGTTACCTTTCTCGAAGACTTCTTCAGCAGTCTCACCCCAGACGATGATGTCATCGATGAACTGAATGTGTTCTGGAGCTCCACCTTTCTCCAAAGCATCATGGATCACTGCATGGCAGATGGTTGAACTGTGAATCCACCCCTGGGGCAAACGATTGAATGTGTACTGAATGCCTCTCCAGGTGAAAGCAAACTGAGGCCTGCATTCCTCTGCTATGGGAATAGAGAAGAAAGCATTAGCAATGTCTATGGTAGCATACCATTTGGCCTGCTTGGATTCCAGCTCATATTGGAGTTCCATCATGTCTGGTACTGCTGCACTCATGGGTGGAGTTACTTCATTCAAGGCACGGAAATCAACTGTCAGACGCCACTCTCCATTCTGCTTTCGCACAGGCCAGATTGGACTGTTGAAAGGTGAATGAGTTTTGCTGATGACCTTCTGACTCTCCAACTGACAAATCAAGTTTTGAATGGGCACCAAAGAGTCACGGTTGGTTCTGTATTGTCTGTGATGCACAGTTTGAGAAGCAACCGGCAGCTTTACATCCTCTATCTCATGTTGTCCAACAACTGCAGATTCATCTGAAAGCTCAGGTCTAATGGACAACTTCAATTCCCCTCCATCAATTTCTACAGTTGCTATTCCAAAAGCCCATTTGTAACCCTTAGGGTCTTTAAAACGCCCTTCTCTCAGAAAATCAATTCCCAAAATACAAGGTGCATTAGGACCTGTTACAATAGTATGTTTCTTCCACTGCTTCCCAGTTAAACTTATGTCAACCTCTATCTTAAACAACTCTTGAGATCCACCAGTGACTCCCTGAATAGTTATAGATTCTCCCCCTTGATAATTTGATGGTATGATGGTGCACTGAGCTCCTGTGTCAACCAAGGCCCTGTACTTCTGAAATTTTGAAGTGCCAGGCCACTGGATGTACACATCCCAATAGATTCTGTTATCTCCATTATCCCTTACCTCCCCCTGGCGGAAGGCAGGGCAACCCTAATGGTGGGGATTACCTCCACATGTACAGCTGGCACAACGTCCAGCACCAGAATTAGGATCACTGTTGGAGCTATCAGAGTTGTTCTGGGAAACTGAGGAAGCGACAGCTACCCTCCTGGTATTGCTACCTCGGGATCTGCCCCTCTGCAGCTCCCGTAACCTCTTGAAAAGATCAGAAGTTGGTTGACCATCCCATCTGTTCATGTTCTCACCAAACTGATCACGCAGAGTTATCCAGATACTGCCACGTGATTGCCTCTGCTGTCTGTTTTGGTTTGACCTATTCTGGAATGGCCTCCTTGGAGCACGTCTGTTTCTGACAGCTGAAACTTGTATCCATCTGGAGGAAGAGGAATCAGAATCATCCCCCTTCATCAAGTTGGATATGGAGGTTTTAAGTTCCTCCTTCAGCTCTTTCATGCAATTCTTCATTTCTCCAGACAAAGTTTCAATGGCTGAAACCAAAGAAGTACGTGCGAGACTATCCTCCAACTGCCTCATTTGGTCAGTGAAATGGCCAACAGTAGGAGGTGCTCCACCATAATTTCTTGCCACAATCCTGCTTGCCAAAATAGTAGCATAATTAGGAGGAGCAAGCTTAATGAGCTTTTTGGCAAGGCCTGTTCCAACAGGAATTTCATCAGGATTCAGAGTCTTATGATCTCCATACATTACTTCTCTCACAGCAAACTCTCTCAGACGCTTGATTCCCTCAGCTATTGTGGTCCAAGGCTTAGGGTTCCATGGTAAATCATCTCTGCTGGGGTACCGCAGCGAGACTGCCAGTAGGAGGCGTGCCCACAGAGAAACTTTACCAATGCACTTGCCTAGATGCCTGTCTATGCCTGTATCCTTTGAGAGCATCCCCAACTGAGAGGCCGACTTGTCACCTACCACCAATGCTGGGGCTCCCATATCAAAACACCTGGCTAGCCAAGACAGGACTGGCTCATTATCTCCTCTGATGTAATCCTTCCTCACATGTCTAATTTCCTGTCTGGGTGCATTAGCTGACTGTATGTCATCCTCATCATCATCATCATCATCATCCTGAGGTCGCTGTCCCCATAATCCTATTTTAATCCTCCGTTGAATTTCTTTGAGTTCAGAGGCACTACCAGCAGTTGCTAATCTACCAGGGTCTACATCCTGACCTACATCTCCATCATCCATGTGGGGTCTCAAGAGGTCTACCAGAGTTTTAAGGCTAACCCTCTCTTCCTCATCAGAAGGATCTTTCTTAACAGAGGGACCCTGAGTAGAAGGACCCTCATCTCCATCTGCACCATCTCCTGCAGCATCTGCATCTCCTCCTGCAGCTCCTTTACGCTTTCTGGTTACAGTGGCCACCAAATTTACTGGCTTGGTTTTCACATTCACAGCAGAGTTGGAAGAGCAAGTAGCCTTATGTCTTTCTTGACACAGTGCTATCAGTAGCCATATGATTATTCCAAGAAGCAACAAATTTAAGATTAAGGCTAGTACAAGATATCTAAGGTACCACTGGTTCCAAGGACCCTCTGTAGTTGTAAGAGGAGTAACAAACTCATATGTGTCTGCTAGCAGATCCATAGTTGAGTTACCATAGCTTCTTAGCCCAATAAGACCATAACAGAATTCACCAACATTCAGTAACTTGTTCTTAACCCAAAGAAACGACTTATATGCCACATATCTCACAATCTTGTCTATCATGCAGGAAACGGCCCATCTGTAAAC
The DNA here is from genome assembly GCF_027791375.1 of Indicator indicator. Classification (NCBI taxonomy): domain Eukaryota; kingdom Metazoa; phylum Chordata; class Aves; order Piciformes; family Indicatoridae; genus Indicator; species Indicator indicator. The sequence goes on from NC_072016.1 coordinate 515,308, forward strand.
AATCACACTGATAATAGATGAAATAGAATAACTCAGAATCCAAAACAGCTTCATTTTGCTTCCTAATCTGAGCAGAAATAAATCACAAGCAATCGAGCCCCGAGTTGGAGCGCCAAAAATAAAAAGTGTGTCGGTGTGAGCTGAAATTCCCCCGCCACCAACAATAACCAGGCTAGCCCAGTCTGGAAGCAAATGGAAAGCTGTATTTACAAGCAGAGTCTAAAATCTACAATGAAATGCAATGAATATGTACAAATATACAAAATTCACAACATTCACAAATATATACAATCAACAGAAAAAGCACAATCGATCTCCCTTTGCTTCCCCCCAAGGGGACCCTCCCAAAGGGGCCTCCCTCTCCCAGGAGCTTCCCCCCCCCGACCCCCCTGGACAGAGAAGCAGAGTTAGTTAAGCAGAAAGTTGTTAACTTAGCTGCCAAGGTCAGTGTGTTATCTTCAGCCAGAAGAGAAGAAGAAACAGCAGCCAGACAGCCCAGCAACTGCCCCCACTGCCGAACGCAGAATGTGCAGAGTGCCTACTTTGTTTTGGGTAACAGTTCTTAAACATTTCTATCTATCCAATGGAAGTGTTTAGAACAATCGTTATTTTGCTTTCTTACACCCAATAGTGACTTATTTACATTCTTTCACTTTCTCTGTTTTGAACTTTGCAAGGAAAAATTAAAAAGACAGTTTCAAACCATCACACAGTGCTTGATTGAAAGCCTTCATCCACTTCCAACACATCTTTCTCAGCAAAGTGTCTGCCAGCCTGAAGTTTTCTCCCATCAGTTTCTGCTTTCTGTGTCTCTGAAGATATCTCCATCTTTTCATTTTCCAGGGGAAAACTGTGAGCACTCCTCTCAGCTCATGTCTTGAATCCTTGCAGTACTCGGTGTATGTTGTACCTGCTCAAACTGAACTGTATCCCATTATTATGCTCTGCCCCGTATAAAGTGTAATTAAAGCACTCTGACCATTGGTTTGCCACAACCCTCTGAGATTAATCTTAATCTCTCCTTCCAATTTTAAGACACATTAAACCACAATAAGCTGAGGTTAGCCTGACTGTCCAAGTCCCAGTGAGCTCACATAGTAGGACATGATGGTTTCTTTATGATATGACTTTGCTACCCACATAAGGAACCATCAGTGTCTGGTCATTTAGCTGGAGGTGGTCTTTGTTTTGAGTCTGGAGAAGGAAGCAAATTCAGGCCTCTGGAGATGGGTCAAACTCAGACCCATGGCCCTCAAAAAGAGAGCAAATATGGAAGTCAGTAAGATGCTGTAGATCTCAGCTAAGTACATTCAGGGATGTGAAAGTAAAGGCCAATCTGAATTGGAAGGCTGAGACCTCTGTTAAGGGTTTGAGCTGCTGTTTCTCTGCAATGGCCAAATGCATGCAGTTCCTGGCTCCTGAGAAGTACAACTGGCCACAGTTCACAAAGAAAGCAGCTTTGGTCTCATGCTCCTACTTTATTCATTGCCTCACCAGCCTGACTGACACAGTCCTGGATTTCTGTAGTTCTCTAATTAGAAAAACTGTTTCTGTTCATAAGCATGAACAAGCTTCCTAAACAGCAGTTCTACATCTACCAGCAAAAGGCTCATACTTTTGTGGCCTTGTTGCTCTGGCTGCGAAGTCAAGTCCAGAGGGAGATTGTGTTAAAGCTGTATGTCACGAGCTTTAGACTTAGTTACTTAAACTAGAAACATGCCTTGTGCTCAGCTTCTCATCTGAACCTTTGCAGCCTCCAGATACTCTGTAGCCAAGGTATTCATTCAATATTTAATCAACTGTGTAGGCATAGGCTGCCTTTAGGCTTCAGTAAGAGTGGATTTCAAAGAGCATTTTGGATAAGGGCCAGCACACACCCAAGTGGTTTGTGCAATACAGACAGCAGGGAAAGGTTTGCAGTCCTGTAGACTAAACCAGGCTTAGGAAGGCATGGCAAATGGTTCAAAAGGGGGGTGAAGTCCTCAATATCCTCTCCAATGTAATACAGGCTTAGCAAGCAGACTGGTTCAAAGCCACCCCTTCTTCTCTTACCAGCAGCACAAAGCCCTCTCCATGCAGCTGCCATAAAACTTGCTTGTGAGAGCAACGCTGCAAAGCTGAAATTTGATGTGATTTATCTCCTGGACCTGAAGAGAAGCAACCACAGTGACCTCAGCTTGGTGTCTATCATAGACATCATCATGAGACTGGGGAAACCACACTGAATTGATGTGAGCATCTTGTGTGAAACCAGGCTGCAGGGCAGAGTCTTGGTTTGGTGTAAGGAATCCAAGTTAAACACCTTGGCTTGGACACGTCCAAAGCTTTTGCCTCCACTGAAAAAGTTAAACCCCAATGCTTTGCCACAGAGTGCAAAAAGAACTGGGGGAGCTGGGGGGAGTGGGGTGAATGTTTATGCTAAACCAAGCTGGCAGTAGGGAATAATGTCAGATTTCTGGTAAAATGCTTGTGTATGGCTCCCCTTGCTGCTTAATGCAGGCAGGCTCAGAAATGCAGCTGCATTAACTGTGGCCCAGAGTCCTGCATGTCCTGAAGACATGGATGGCAAATCAGCAACAGGGAGGTGGCTGCAGAGCCTCAGGAAGGAGCAGGGGACCCAGCTCATTCCCACTTCTGCAATGTTTCTGCTGAGTAACCAGAGCAAGAAGCTGGAGTCCTCCCAGCTGCAGCATGGCCCTGGCAGCTGAAGAGCATAAATGTCTCCTGTGGAAATAATTCTGCTCTTTGCAGAGTGCCCAAGTGCACAGATACAAATTCGTCTGGTGAGCAGCAGCACATCGCTGCACCTCCCCACATCTTCAGGTCATGAGAGGATTGCTAACAGAAGCATCTCTGTGAGCTGTTAAACCTCACTGTGGCCCTATTCCATATGGAAAAAGCAGCCCAATATACTGAATCCAATTAAGTTCACATTTAAAAATAGTAGGAGACATGATTGACTGCAAAATTCTGGGCAATTTTTCACACAGGAAAGAAGTGGTGAGACTTGCCTGCCCGTAAACTCGCTGAGAGCTTAACCATCACTGTGCTCCAGGAGAGTCTGGGTGAAATGTTATGCTTGATTCTCAAAAATCAACATGAAAACGGTGTTTGGAATGGAAATGGTTTTGTTTGCACAACAGAACCCTCCTCAAACCTTGTATTTCTCCTCCTCAGATTCATGTGCCATGTGCCACTGCCTCACATCAAATGGAGTTATTTCCACAGAACCCTTTCACAGAATGATTTTGGGATGAGCTGACTTTGGTTGTTACCCCACACTTTGCCACGTTTTATTAACTTGCCTCTTAACAGCTGGCATTTAATGAATAATTACACAGCAATCAAACCCATATTTTGCATGTAAGAAAGGTTTGTGCAGATTCACTAATCAATCCAGACACTGAATCTCATCTGTTTATAGAGCAGCTCCCAACTGGCATGTAATTATCTGACTTTGTACCTATGTTTAACTGTCTAAATGGAAGGAAATAAAACAGAGTAGAAGTAACTGATTGCCAGCATTACCCACCAGTTTGTACTGAAGGATTAACTAGCACAGAAGAGTATGTGAGCTCCAGGCTTTGATAGATAGCTGAAGAACAGTATCTGTGAGTGCTTCCCTCTTCTGTGGCTACTCCATTACCCAGGACTGTAATTTACACCACACACTAAACAGCTGTGGAACCATAGAATTGTTTTGGTTGCAAAAGAGCTTTAAGGTCATAGAGTTCAACTACTAACAGCACCATGGCCACTAAACCCTGTCCCCAGGTGCCATGGCCACACATTTCTCAAACACCTCCAGGGATGGGGACTCCACCACCTCCCTGGGCAGCCTGTTCCAACACCTGACCACTCTTGCAGCAAAGAAATATTTTTCCCAATATCCAACCTCATCCTCCCCTGGCACAATGTAAAGTATCACAGACATTTTTCACTGCAACAAAATACTGGATGGAAAAAAAAAAAAAAAAAAAAAGATCCTTCCAGGGTACTCTCAGGGTACTGTGAGCCCTGATGCAAGCCTGGTCTAGATGCCTCTTAAGATTTAAACCTGGTGCTCAGTATTGAGATGTTTCCAGGTTTGGGCATCATGGACTAATGTCTTCCAGCCCCTGGTGGGTGTCTGTGCTCACACAAGCACCGACCCCCTAGTTGCCACATCCCTCAAGAGCCTCTCAGTCCTTTCATAGCTCTTCCTTCCTCTCCCTCGGTTGGGTCTCACACTTTCCTCTTTCCTATACACATTTTCATTCGTGCTTGAGCTTTACCTTTGTGAAGCAGGAATGGCAAATCCTGGGAATATTGTGTTTGCCACAGAGCTCAGCACTAAGAGTGACAAATTAGATGCATTTGCTCTGCCACTCGGTGCTGCCCAAGCCCCAGCAGGAACCAGCAGCAGGCTGAGTAGCTGCAAGCAGAGCTGAATTCACAGGGCTGGGAGGCACGACTGGATTGCAGAGTCCTTCCCGGGTTTGATGTCTCCCGGCTTCTGTTACTGAAGATTTTCCATTTTCCTCAGCCTCTTCCCTTTGCTTGAAATAAAGAATGCTGTCCTGTTTGGATTTAGGGGAAAAATAAAATAGCCTTTTACTTAAAAAGGAAGAAAATTCAGCAGGAATGCAACCCCACTCAGGCAGCACCCTGGGGCACTGCCTGGCTCCATTTATTTTTCCTGTTACTTTGCATACTTACCTCCTCTCTGCTGTGTCTGTCTTGGCTTCCACATTCTGAAAAGTTACTATATTTAAAGCCTTTACCTCCAGTGTCACTCATCTTAAACACCTGCAAGTTCTGGTGTTCTGTGGATACTCTCCAGGTACATTTCAGCTCTAGAAGCAAATTGTAGAAGAATTTGGGAGTAATATCTAGGCCACCTCAGCTAAGGGCATGAACTAAAGAAGTGAATTTACTGTTCGGTTCTCAGCTCAACCCTTATTTCTTCTAACCTTTGAGGTGGGTTAGAAAGACTGCAGTTTGTTAACTCTTCTGTTTTTCCAAACAGCTCTTATAGCCGATCCGAAGGAGGGATGGAATAAATCTCTCAAGAACGTGTGTGGCTTTGATTTACAGCAAAAAGAAAAAAGAAAAGCCTTTGCATTCTTACTGTTCTAAAATGGGTTGCTACACAACATCAAAGAGCACTTTTTAAAGGTCCTTTAGCACATTAAATAAACGAATTCTTTACCAAGATATTTGGACAGCCCCAACCACATGTTCTAAAGAGAATCATAGAAACATGGGATGCTTTGGGTTGGAAGGGACTTTTAAAGGTCAGCTGGTACAACCCCCCTGCAGTCAGCAGGGATATCCCCAACTAGAGCAGGTTGCTCAGAGCCCCAGACAACCTGACCTGGGACATCTACCACATCTCTAGGCAACCTCTCTAGGCAGTGTCTCACCCCCCTCAGTGTAAAACATTTATTTCCTATATTCAGTCTAAATCTCCCCTCTTTTAGCTTAAAACTATCAGCCCTGGTCCTGTTACAGTACCTGCTCTGCTTATAAAAGGAACATAAATGAAAATCAGTGAAAGACTGAATTCACCTCCTGTGGTTTGCTATGCTTGAAAACTGCCTGATCTTCCACATTTCATTTTATTTTTTTGCCATGCCCAAAAATACTAAAATTGAATAAAGAGAAAGCTTAAAAGTGAGGCAGGTAAAGATTGTGGTGTAAGAGAAGCTGGGCTGTGGCAGCTGGAAACAAAGAAAACCACAGTGTGTATCTGGGGTGCCCACAGCAGCCACCCTGATATGCTGTGCCTGGAGGCACACAAGTGCAGCCTGACTGAGCCACGCACACCAAGCTTCTGAAGGGCTCCCTGGAGAGCCCAAGGGATGTGCCTAACCAGGGCACAGCCCCTGGCCATGGAGCTCACCAGTTAATCACAGAGTGGGGAAGGTGCTGCTGCAGCAAGCAAAGGGAAGCTGAAGCTCCCCAGGCAGGTAGGTGCCAGACTGCGGAGCTGCAGATGCTGTCAGGCCTGTCAGCCTCCCGGGGGCACGGGGGGGTTCAGGTGGCAACACCTGGTGCAGCTAGCACTGTAAAGACATCAGCTTGCTAAGACTGCTGCTCCTCACAGGCCATGGGGTTGCAGGGCATTGAAGAGGAGAGCTGGTGTCAGCTCCTCATGCGCTGCCTTCCCAAAAGTCCTTTCTATTTTTGACCTCTGTTACTGCAGTGTAAAACATGAAAAACTCTGATTAAATCACTTCAAAGTATGTGTGTGAAAGGGTCTTGAGGTCAGCATCGCTGTGACTGCCTCCAGGCTGTGTCCAATAAATGGGAAAGTGTTAGAAAAACACAGAACTGCACTCAGCACTTTACACTCTCCTGTAGTGCAGTCCAGGAGGGCTGCAGGTTCAGCACAGCAAAGGGCAGGGGTTATGTGACACCAAATCACATCAGAGAATCACAGAACCACAGAATCACAGAACCACAGAACCACAGAACCACAAAACCACAGAATCACAGAGCCACAGAATCAGAGTCAACAGAATCACAGTGTCACAGAACCACAGAATCACAGAATCACAGTCACACAGTCACACAATCACAGAATTACAGAGTCACAGAGTCACAGAGTCACAGCATTCTTTTGGTTGGAAAAGACCTTTAAGATCATCAGATCCAACCATTCTCTAAGTCTGCCAGGGCTGGTGCTAAACCATGTCCCTCAGCACCACATCTATGTCTCTTTTACCAGGGATGGAGATTCAATCACCTCCCTGGGCAGCCTGGGCCAGTGTTCAGTCCCTAGCTGATGAGGAGCTCAGGGGCAAAGACCCAACACTTGTAGAAGTAGAAAGCAGAGCATGAGCTGGTGGCCTTCCATTGCTGACCCATCTGAGCAAACCACGACATTCCCTACATCATATGTGATGCAAAGACCTGCAGGAAGTACTCAAGCAATACTCCTCTGGGGGAAGACCACCCCTGTGCACAGATGCTGACACAGCAGGGAAGGGACCTGCTTTGCAAACCCAAACCCAGTGATGCCTGATTAGTAGCTCACATCAAGAGCAGCAGTAAATGTGCACAGAGTCAAAGGAAGGCTAAAATGAGGCATGAGAGAGGATGGCTTTGCTCTTCCCTGCCTGACTTCCCTTTCTGTGGGAGCACTCTGTGGAAACACTCAGGGCTGCCCAGCAGAAAGTAGGGCTGTGGGTAGGAGAGGGTGGCCACACGTCTCACTGGGATCAGTTCATTAACAGAAGGTTTCAGCACTGATGCTTCTCCCTGGATTTTCAGCTCTGCCTCCCACAGCCCCCAGCCAAGCAACCCAAACCTGGCCATCCTCTGTGCCTTGGCAAAACCACCCTGCAGCCACCCAGCTGAGCTGGTATGGGAGAGATTCTGGAGAGGGACGTTTGGGGGTTGGTGTAAATGACCTTGAAAGGTCCTTCCCAAGCCAAAACATTCTATGATTCCAAGACTCTGTGTCAATAAGCTCGAAGGGATGTTGCTTTAGTTCTGCACAAGGCTTATTTTGCTCACAAATTCTTCTTATTTTAACAGACCTGTGCCTATTTTAATGACTTCCATGATAACTTTATTATGTGTGCTACAGAAGGGTGCTGTGAATCATTTTGTCTTGGCAGTGAGGTTTATAAAGCAGAGGCAAAGTTATGAAGCATTGTAAGGCTGATTTTGCCAAAGCCTGGTGCAGGATGAGCCCTTGTGGGAACTGGTGCTAATAGTGAGGTAATCACTGAGGTAGATGAAAGGCTTACAGCTGCTGAGAGCTGGCTGCAGCAGGGAGGGAGGAGAGGACTGTCAAAGGAGCTGAAGGGAATCAGACACACAAATGCCACTGAAATGGAGCAGATCTGGGGCTTCTGAAGCTCAAGTTAAATCCCAGCCTAAGCAAAGATGGATTGCTTTGCACTTGAGAACTGATTGTGAATTGAGGCTGGGCCCGCTGCAGGTGAGCTATGCAGGTGCTGCTCCTGGCAGAGATGCAGGCATTGCCACTGTGAAAATGCTGAAGGCAACCAACAGCATCACTTTGTGTGGAGAGACCACTTTGGGACAGGAAGGACTGATGTCACCTGAGCACAGGTAAAGGCAGGCAGCCTCTGAGGGTAGCAGCAAATGCTACAGTAGAGAGAAAGCAAAGAGCTCTAGTGCTGAAGACAGCATCTTCTTGCCTTGGCCATCCTGGCCCCTTACCTCTCTTCAAGCTGGGGAAATTCATATCAGTAAGGCTATGAAGCAAAAGTACTCAAAGGGATGAGCTGTTACCCAAAGCGAGTGCAGGAAAAAGCCAGGAGCATCAGGAGCTCACCCAGACCAGAGGAACTCTCATTTCAGCTGCCTGCCACAGCTTTGGGGCAAGAAGAAAAGGATGCTGATTGCAGGGCACACGTCAGGGGGTTGGCCCTTACTCCAGACAGGTGAAAGCTCTTGACTCCCATGCCTGTCCTCAGAAGGCTCACTGATGCTTAACTTATTCCTCTCTCATATTTGTAGGTCAGGGCAATCCTGTGCACAAATACAGGCTGGGCAATGAGTGGGCTGAGAGCATCCCTGTGGAGAAGGACTTGGATCTGGTGTTGGATGAAAGTACAGACACAGACTGGCAATGTGCACTTGCAGCCCAGAAGGCAAATTGTGTCCTGCTGCATTGAAGAGTGCTGTAGAGGGGAGAGGATTCTGCCCTTCTGCTCTGCTCTGGTGAGACCTCACCTGCAGTGCTGGAGCCAGCCCTGGAGTCCTCAGCACAAGACAGATATGTACCTGTTGGAGTGGGGCCAGACGAGGCCACAAAAACAATGAGGACTGGAACCCCTCTGCTGTGAGGACAGGCTGAGAGAGTTGGGGTTGTTCAGCCTGGAGAAGGCTCTGGGGAGACCTTCTGGTGGCCTTCCAGTACTTAAAGAGGGCTACAGGAAAGATGAGGAGGGACTCATTATCAGGGAGTGTAGTGATAGAAAGAGGAGTACTGTTTTTAAGCTGACAGAGGGGACATTCAGACTAGATAGAAGGAAGAAATGTTTTACAATAAGGGTTGTAAAACACTGGCCCAGGGTCCCCAGAGAGGTGGGAGATGCCCCATCCCTGGAAGCATTCCAGGTCAAGTTGTCTGGGGCTCTGAGCAACCTGATCTGCCTGAAGATGTCCCTGATGACTGCAGGGGGGCTGGACTGGATGACCTTTGAAGGTCCCTTCCAACCCAACCCACTCTGTTTCTATGATAAGATCATAAGCAAAATTATGAAGAAGAAACTGAAAGTCACCAAAGTGGGAGCACAACCCATGCAAAAGCCCACAGGGTTCTTGAATCCAGTACAAGTTGAGCTGAATCCACAGGAGTCTGGCAATGATGTCAGGTTTTGACAAACACTCTGTGCCAGCTGCTTCAGGACTGTATCCCAACATCAGTGTTTAGGAAGCTCCTTCAGCCAGAGTGTTGACAAATACATGAACCAGTAGGCTAAGTGCAACAGACCAGTTCCACTAAGAAGATGTGCTCCATTTGCTCTGCTCAGGTATTGCTAATAACAGAGGCATTGCAAAGTGACTCAGACTGTCACAGAAAGGTCGAATGCTGGAGTGCACCCTGCAGGGGAACACCCAGCCATGGACGCACTGGGATCATGTCCTTTCCAAGTAATGTGGGGAAGCAAACCAGCGCCACAGAACCCTGCTGCACCCTGTCCGAGCAGCAGGGCTTCAGCAGCACTTCAGTTCCTGTTTGCTGGGCTGTGTTTGGGCAAGAGAGCATTCCTGTGGGAAAATTACCTCTCCAAATGACAAGCACAATATTTATTCATCAACAAACCTGCATCTGAGAAGCTGAGCTGGCTGCCCTCTGCTCAGGCAGCTTCAGGGAAGCCTTCCTTGCATTGCAGGCTGCTTTCCCAGCAGGCTGGGGGTGCCAGCAGCTCTTTTGCCTCTCCTGGCTGCTTTCCACTCATTTGCTTACTTGTTTCCATCCCAGTTAGCTCTGTATAGCCTCGAGGCAGTGAACTAGATTCTCTTTCTGGGGCATCCTCAGAAGAAATGTTTATGGGATGGCAGACAATCACCTCAGTGTAAATCTGGTGGCAGCACATGTGCAGCTGCGGTGGGCTGCAGAGAGCAGCTTTACTCTGGCAGCGTGGGGGGCGAAAGCACCCAGTGCCCCCCACCCCAAGCCCAGGGCCAGCACACAAGGGTGGCCATTCATTCTCATCTTCTTCTGCTTGGAAACAAAAACATTTGAACTGAGACAGTTTGGGGATTATGAATCCCAGGGTACTATTTGCATCACAATTTGAAACAGCCTTCTTCAGTCTTTCTCCATCAGCTGCGAATTACTAGCAGCCAGGTTATCAGCTGCAACATCAAAGAGAAGCTTGGAGTCCTTTGGATAAGGCATGGCAGCCAGAATATTAAACTATTCCACATAAATTGCTGTTATCATGCATATCTCTTGAGGCAGAAATCATTTTTTCCTGTTACATAAGGCACCAAATTCACTCTCAGCAACCAACCTGCACCAACAGAAAAGGAGCTTGGGTTTGCCTCCAACCCCTTGATTTCCAAATGCAGTTATCCAGACAAACTCCTTTTGAACAGATCTCATGCCTGACAACACTTCAGTCAAATGCCCTGCTGGGTAGTGCCCAGCTGTGCCAGTGCTGCAGCATCTGCCTGGAATCACCTCCTCTGTTCTGAAATTCCCACCTGAACTGGCCAAAGGAACAGGCATTTGCAAGAGGAGAAACACTCATTCACACCATAGGTTTGAAGCACAGCAAAGCCATTTTCCTGCATGTGTACCCACTGGGTTTCAGCACAGAATCACTCAATCATAGAGTGCTCTGGGCTGGAAGAGACTTCCAAGGATCACCCAGTCCAATCCCTCCACAGTCAGCAAGGACATTGTGTCGGTGTGAGCTGAAATTCCCCCCCCACCAACAATAACCAGGCTAGCTCAGTCTGGAAGCAAATGAAAAGCTGTATTTACAAGCAGAGTCTAAAATCTACAATGAAATGCAATGAATATGTACAAATATACAAAATTCACGACATTCACATATATATACAATCAACAGAAAAAGCACAACCGATCTCCCTTTGCTTCCCCCCAAGGGGACCCTCCCAAAGGGGCCTCTCTCTCCCAGGAGCTTCCCCCCCAGACCCCCCTGGACAGAGAAGCAGAGTTAGTTAAGCAGAAAATTGTTAACTTAGCTGCCAAGGTCAGTGTGTTATCTTCAGCCAGAAGAGAAGAAGAAACAGCAGCCAGACAGCCCAGCAACTGCCCCCACTGCCGAACGCAGAATGTGCCGAATGCCTACTTTGTTTTGGGTAATAGTTCTTAAATATTTCTATCTATCCAATGGAAGTGTTTAGAACAATCGTTATTTTGCTTTCTTACACCCAATAGTGACTTATTTACATTCTTTCACTTTCTCTGTTTTGAACTTTGCAAGGAAAAATTAAAAAGACAGTTTCAAACCACCACAGACATCCTCGACTACATCAGGCTGCCCAGAGCCCTGTTCAGCCTCACCTGGAATATCTCCAGGGATGGGGCTCCAACCACCTCCCTGGGCAACCTGTTCCAGTGTTCCACCACCCTCATGGTAAAGAACTTGTTCCTACCATCCAAGAATTTGTTCCTAAAATGCAACACCAGAATTGCAATGAATTTGCCTTGCAAGATACCTGCCTTGTCTTCAAGAAGGAGGCAGTGCCTATTTTCCAACCATATTCCTGCTTCAAGCCCTGTTCCTAGATCAGTCCTTGCATTCTGCACCTACAAATGAAATCTCACAGTCTAAAATATCCTCACACAGATATTCACCAAACACAAAGTTCTAGCTCTAGAAGGGGTTTCCAGGGACTGCACAGTTTCTCTCCCTGCCCTGCAGCCCCATAGCTCAAAAGGGCCCTGGCTAGGGACATGCCACACTTCGATAACCAGCTTGCCCTGGTGCCTCAGCAGTCCTGTTCAGCATTACAGGCTCCAGGAGGGAAACCCTCAAGACTGCTGACTGGAAAAGGTGTTGTTTATACAAACTCCCTCTAACTTATTTTTCTAATTAACTGGCATCTTGTTTTTTTCTGTGGTTACAGGAATTCCTACTGCTGGCTGCTTGATTAGAGGTGGCCTGCTTTATAAGGATTAAGGCAAAAAGGCATGAAATACTCTTTGCATAGCATATTTTTTGATTGCAGCAAAGACTCTGGCTGGGGCCGGGGGACATGCTCAGCTTCCAGATGGTGCCAGAAAACTGCTTTCTTCAGGGGGCTAAATACCATATTCACACACACACATCCCAAGGAGGTTAGACACAGCTATGCATTGAGATACCACATTCAGAAAGCTAACCACTAATTAAAATCAAAGGCAGTAAGTTTATGACCTCAGTTTATGACCTCAGCAGAGATGTCCTTCAAAGGCTGATGACGCAGACACGTGCAAAGGGGAAGGGCACATTACAGGGCACAGCACCAACTCTTCCATGTGGGGCATGTGAGACACCTGAGAACTGAGCAGCCAAATCATCTCAAGAGGGAACAGACAGGAAGAAGGAACAGAGTGAATCTGGCAGACAGAGAGTCAAGTAAACATGTCCTCTATGCCAGCAAATGAAGTTATTAGATGGGGAAAAATAACTTCAGCAGACAAGCTTCAGACTTTGCTAGGATTTATGGTTCCATGGCAGCTTTCCCCTTTCCACTAGAAAAACTCAACCAGTTGTCTTTCTTCACAAGAAATCCATCAGCCTTTGAGTACCCATGAAGCTTTCTTTTGCTGAAAGCTGAGGAGTAAGCATGTGAGAAGTGCTCTTTTCGTGCGCTCAGTTCAGAGCAGAGCTCCTCTTAGCACTGTTCTCACAACGATGTTTTCTCTCTGCTTCATTTATTGCAGTTCTTTAGCTTTTCTTTTACATCTGTGTTGCTGGGAGAGCAGCACTGCTAACTGCAAGGCCCTTTGCACTGTTACTGGAAAGGCTTTTCTGAATATTAGCTTTGGATTGGCAAATTTTCAGTAATTTGTACTTTCATTGGTATGAAAATTGGATTTGGGCAATGGGCACTCCCTGAGCTACTTGACTTTCAGTGTAATGACTTTAGCTAGAAGTTGAGCATACATCAGGCTTCCATCCACTGCTTTCCTGCTCAGGATCAGCTGCAGATGTGGGATCTCACTCACTCTGACAAAGGGAAAATCCCATCACTTTGACTGGCTTGTGGAGGTGAACAGTTTAAGCCTCTGTTAAGAGAGTCCTGTGAAAATTAGGTCATAGTTTACTTACGCTTACACCCCAATGTCTTTGTAAAGACTTCACTGACATGCTTTCTTGATTTCTAGACTGGTATTTTAATCATCCTAACATTTAAGTAGCTCCACTTAAGATGTGAAGAAGCACTTATCAAGGAAGAGATGGAGAGGAGGAAGGGTTGCAGTCCATGCATCAGCTCTCATGGCTGGTGCTGTGGATGGTAGACACCAGGGTCAAAAGCTGCTCCTCAGATGCTCTTCTGCTGGGAAAGCTGCTCTCTTCCTAAGAAGAAGTACTAAAGTTTGATGTTAAATCCCAAAATCTTAGAGTCCCTGTCTTTGAGAAATAAACAAACTTCTAATAAAATGCCATTAAAATTTTAGTGCTGCTCCCCCAAAAGGGAAAAACAGGGGGGTGGGGGAAGGTGGGAGGGGGTGGGAAGTGATATTGCTTTTTCATCAAGCCTGTGAAATCTGTTTTTATTGCCAATTCAGAAGATAGACTGGGGCCAGTCTCTCTGATCTAGATACCAGACAAACTGAGATAGAAGCTGCAGCTCCTGAGGTCTCTCTTTCCCCTGTTTCCTCTTCTTTAGGTCTGGTCAGTCACTGGCATTCACTCCCTTGCTGCCTGCTTTTGTGGTTGCACAGGGAACCCACATAATCCAGGCAGCCAGAGATCTAACCAGATGCCAACAGAGCTACATAACAGCAGTGATGATGCACTCATCAACTCCTCTAATTTGCCTAACAATGCTGACCAGCAACTTCTTCCTCCCTTAACAACTTGCAGCCAGGATGTGATGCCTGAGCAGACTGAATGACCTTGTGAAGAGTGAGAGGACATCAGCTGTGCTCTATAAAACCATGCAGAGGGTTTTGGGTTTTCTTTCTCTCCTTGAACCCTAGATTTGCATCTCTTAAAAGTATCAAGATACATGTGCAGGATGGCTTTGGATTAAAACCAAAAGAAGTAGGGAAGTAATGGTGGAGGCTGATTTCAGAGGTGCAGTTATAAACTGGTTTCTACACTTCCATTGCACCACAGACCTAGAAATAAATCTCATCATGGATCCCAGGCCACAACTAATGTAAAGATGAGGGTGGTGAGACACTGGCCCAGGCTGCCCAGAGAGGTGGGAGATGCCCCATCCCAGGAAACATTCGGGCCAGGTTGGACTGGGCTCTCTGCAACCCAATGTAGTTAAAGCTGTCCCTGCTCACTGCAGGGGGGCTGGACTAAATCGTCCTGAAAGGTCCCTTCCAACCCAAACTGTTCCGTGATTCCATAATTCTATGATCCTATGAGCAGAGAGGTTAGTGCCTGTCCTACCTGCAGTCATTTAAAAGTGGAATGTGCCTCCCCAGGCAACTCAAGGAAGAAGATTATTGTAGAAGCCATCTTTCCCAATGTGCTGACAGCCCCCCCAAAGCTGCTTGTCTCACTGCTCTGTGGCCTGAAAACCCAAGGCAGCTAGTTCAGATTTACAGTAGTGAGAGGGCTTCTTCCTTAGGGTGGATTAGAGCATCCTGCTCATCTTCCTTCAGGAAATATTTGTAAGACAAACAAAGGCAGGCAACTATTAGCACTCCCACAGATAAATTCTTCCAGCGCCTGAATGCACTTGGCAAGTAACAGAACTTAATTACTTCTCCCAAATCCTCTGAAATCCCTGCTTTATCCTGCCACAGAAAAATTTGCTACATGCAACATTTTGCTCCAAAGATGCAATTTTGCATAGTCCAGTTAATAGTATCCTAGAGAGACAGAAGATGTAAGCAGTCTTTCCAAGTTAATGGCTGTGGTTCTGTGCAAGCTTTTAATCAAAGAAGACAGCACAGCACCTCCAGAGGCTTGTGTGCCATTGTGGTGCCAATAACATTATATTGTTCTACTCAAAATACATTTTATTCCCCTGCTTTCATGATGTTTTCAGTTCCTTATGAATCCCTTCCAGTTATTAGTTTTGTCTTCAGTTTGGGAGGATGATTTGGGTTTGGAATGGATTTTTCTCATATGTATTTTTTTCATTGCTGCTGTGATTTTTTTTCTTTTTTTATCAAGTATCTTTATTTCAGGTGTACTTCTGGGATAAAATTCCTTCCTTATTTATATCTCTGTGATGTGCTTAATATCCACTGAGGTCCTGGGAAGCTGGAAGTCCTGCAGGCTACCACACATGGCTTCTGCCCTGTGTGTGTGAGCCCAGGAGACAGCCACTGCCAGTGGAGCTGGCAGAGTACTTGAAAGAGGGCTCTGGAGGGCTCACCTCGGAAGGTGTCACTAATACTTTCTCAGAAGGCTTCCCCAGATTTTCTCCACATGCCTGTGACAAGTCATACATCCCTGGGGTGTGTGTGCTGGTGGACATGGCAGCTGCAGTCAAGTCCTCTTGTTCCTCAGTAGAACACTCAACACATCCATGAAAACAGAAGCAATACTGCTGGGTGTGCTGTTCCTTACAGCCTCAGTCCAACAGCCTGCCAAAGGAAGAAACATCTACCCAGAAATCTGAGGGGTATAGGACAGTGCCTCGGGAGAGGGGACAAGAAGTGAGAACTGGAAGCCAGCTTCACCTAAACATGAGGATGGGTGAGGAAGCACTGGAACAGGCTGTCCAGAGAAGTTGTGGGATCTCTTTCTCTGGAGAGATTCAAAACCCTCCTGGACATGTTGCTGTGCAACCTGATCTAGGTAGCCCTGGGTTAGCAGGAGGCTTGCATTAGATAATCTCCAGTGGTCCTGTCCATCCCCCAGCATGCTAGGATCCTGTGCTCTAGGCTGTTCATTTGTGCAGTGTGTTTCCCTGCAGCTCTCTCTTGGCTGGAGACACCCATTTTTTGTCTCCCTGGAGCTCCTCCAGACGGCACACATGTCTGGGAAGCAAATGGAATTCACACTGATTCCTTGGTTCCAGCCTGCAGGAGCAGCAGGCTGTGAGCTGCACAACCCATTGCAGCTCTGGTCCTTCTCACTTGTCTCCAGAGCAGTTGAGGTGCATGGAGACCCCAGATTTAGCTAGGATTTAGCATAGTGATCAGTCTGGTCCTGCACAGATACAGCACAAACTGACTCTTCTGGGCTCCCCTTCCCTGGAACCACCACAGTCTTACTCCAAGAAGCAAGGGACTCTCCAAGGATGGTGCAGTCTGTAGAAAGCTTTCTTTCCAGTGGAGACTCACAGGCAGATCCAGCCTACAAATGATCCAGTGCTCAGTGCTGGGCTTTATTTGTATAACACCATCTGATTTCAGTGGATAGGTAGTCAAGCAAAAGGTGCCCCCACCCCACAACAAGAAAAGATTCAGTGCCTTTCTTCTTGCTTACCCCACTGAGCTCTGCTATGCAAGGAGAAGGATTTCTCATCTCTCTTGAACTGTCAGTGCAAAGCAGCAAAAATCTCTTGCCAGTACATGCTGGGGAAATTTTTAGACTTGAAAGCAGACAAACCATTGCTCTTGAAAAAAATTACCAAGATAAAAGATGGGCCAAAAAGACTGTCCTGGTTCTTCTGCTTCAGCTCACAGACTGAAATGCACAACGAGCCCAGCGCAGAAACATGGAGATCCTGTAGCCTTGATATTTGTGCTGTGAGGCTTAAATATCTTCCTTTCTCAACCAAGAAACATGTCAAAGGCACATAGAAAGCAAATCCTTTCGTCATGTTTTAAGCAGCTACATCTGCAGCTATGGATCCCTCTCCTTGAAGTTTTCCTTATACAAAGTTATAAAAAGGCTTAGGAGGGGTGGGGGGGAAACAACTTTGTCAGGTGGTGATTTGTATTTTTCTGAGGTAGAATAATGAATTCCGTTCACCAGAGCCAAAATTAGCTCTGAGTCGTTTGTAAGTGCTTGGTTCTTCCCCTCCCCTAAGTACATAACACACACTTCATTCTGACAGGTGCTAGTGGGCGACTCACTGGGGATTGGTCCTGCTTGGGGCAGAGGCGGGGGGCAGAGGAGGTGCTGCTTGTTTCCCCCTAAGCAGACTAATATTTGGCTCAAGAGGCTGGAAAGCTTCACCCAGCCCCACCTCTTCTTTTCCTTCTGAATGAATGGGTTGGTTTCCAAGCCCGTTTATATAGCAACCATTACTTACATGTTGGAAATATTACAGTTTGTCATTGACAAAACAGCGACGTAAATGGCTAAGCCCTTAATGTAAATTACAGAAGGTATCAGCACTGTCGTTAGCCAAGGGCTCTGTATTTTTCAGTAGGCCTGCAGCATTGTTCCAAAAAAAAAAAAAAAAAAAAAAAAAAAGCCAGAGAGAACGAAACTGAATAAATGTGCGTGAACCTCATTACCATAAAGAAAAGGGAGCGATTCCCAAGGAGGGTGTGGTGGCTGTAAGAACGTGCTCTGCCTTAGTGCTGGGCTTAAGCAGACAAATGCTAAGCAAGATTAATTCAGGTTAGGAAAGCAGATGGCTGCTGTTTCGGGAAAGGTAACTGGAAATAGACACTTTCAAGTGGTTAATGAGGTGTCAAAATGGGTAATAATATTTTATTCCAAAGTGCTACTTGTTGAGTGATACTCCTTGTACTCTGGCCCAGCTTGTTCTGCACTCTGCATTGCTGCCCGGATTTTGAACACTAACATCCCTGTGTATCTGCAAGGCTTGCAAGACCCATGCAGGCTGAAATGCTTTGCTTCTAGAAGGTGAAACTACTCCTAGGATTCTCCGATTCCATGATTTTAGGGAGGAAATAAAATGTTACTGCATAATGTTAGTCACATATTTTCATGAACTCCACTAAGGCTTCTTTGCAGCTTGAATACAAAGTTGCATCCAGAATGTGGAAGTCATTGCAGTTATTTGTAGATACTACAAGAACTGTTTAATGTTGACTTGTTTCTTGAGGAAATTGTCTTCTCAGAGATACCTGCAGAGAAAAGGGCAATGGAAAGGTAGCCTAGAGCACTGCTAAGAGTATCTCATTCTTGCACAGCTGGGAAATCAGGGAATCGTAGAACCATCTTCTTGGAAAACACCTTAAGATCAACGAGTCCAACCAAACCATCATCAGGAATATCAGAGGGCTGGAGCACCTCTCCTATGGAGACAGACTGAGAGAGTTGGGGTTGTTCAGTGTGGAGAAGAGAAGGCTCCAAGGAGACCTTCTTGTGGCCTTCCAGAATCTGAAGGGGGCTACAGGAAAGCTGGGGAAGGACTGGGGGGGGTGGAGCAAAACTAGAAATGGGGAGAGTCAGATTGGATGTTAGGAAGAAGTTCTTCCCTGTGAGAGTGGTGAGACACTGGCACAGGTTGCCCAGGGAGGTGGTGGAAGCCTCATCCCTGGAGGATTTTAAGGCCAGGCTGGATGTGGCTGTGAGCAACCTGATGTGGTGTGAGGTGTCCCTGGCCATGGCAGGGGGTTGGAACTGGATGATCCTTGAGGTCCTTCCAACCCTGACAATTCAATGATTCTATGATTATTGAACACAGCAAGAAGAATCATCTGAAAGGATCAATATCTTTAAGGGTGTTTGCCTTTTCCCTTCCCAGCTGGTCCTATCAGCTCCAGATTTCATCCCATGGGCAGAGTTGCCTGAGTCCTGATTATGGCTATTGCTCTATCTTCAAAGAGAACACAGTTGGCACATAGTTATCATTTTCATCTTAATTTGTATTTCTTAAAAGTTTTAGTGTTTCTGAAAGCAAGTCATGTTTGGGAGGTGTTCTAGAAGGTAGCTGCCACTAGCAGTGCTTAAATCTTCTGCTCATTGTTTGGGGGAGCTGGGAGAATGGTTTGGTTGGTGTGGGATTTTTTTTGGGGGGGTTGTTATCTATTTTTAAATATATTTTTTTAAATGACATAAAAAATCAGCTTCCTTCATAAACTGATTTTTGTCCACACAGAAATAAATACATGTGTGTGTGTATATATATATATATATATGTATGTGTGTGTATATATATATATATATGTATAAGAAAGATATTAGCTTAAGATGAGCCTTCCAAAACAAAAGGAAGATGGCAACTTTCCACTGCCACAATGCAGGAGGAGGGTATTGATGCTGTTGGGGCCCCCATGGGACATGGAGATCTCCCACAATAGGCAACTCTCCTCCAGGGATGGCAGAAGCTGCCAAGAAACCAATCTGGAGACTGTCACAGCCTCTCTGGGGCTTCAGCCAAAGGGCAGATCATGGCACAGCACAGCAATAATCCCAGCACAGCAGAGAGCAAACTGAAATACCTGAGAAGTCCTCAGCTGGGGCTTATTCTTTCATTTCATTTTCACAACACAGCGTTCTCTCTGCCCGACAGCAACACGTCTGATAAATCAGAGGATGCCTCTGCTGAGCTTCACTGATTCATTCTGGGATGGCATCAGCTGCTCAGTGTAACTGACCTACCAGGACCAATCTAATTATTTTGCCTGTAACTGGCTGAATGACAGAGTTCAGAGGGCTGTGACCAGCAGCACAGGGTGTAGTTGTAGTCCTGAGGCTAGTGGTGTTCCCCAGGGTCAGCACTGTGTCCAGTCTTGTTCAAAACCTTCACTGATGGCTGGGCTGCAATGATGGAGTGTCCCCTCAGCACGTGTGCTGATACCAAACAGGGAGCAGCAGCTGACACCCCCTCAGGCTGGGCTGCCATTCAGAGACACGTGGACAAGATGCAGAGTTGGGCAGAAGAGAACCTCTTGAAGTTCAGCAGGAGCAAGTGCAGAGCCCTGCAGCTGGGGAGGACAAACCACCTGCACCAGTACAGGTAAGGGATTGGCCTGCTGGAAAGCAGCTCTCTGGGTGCTGGTGGAACAAGTTCCCCATGAGCCAGCAAGGTGCCCTCATGATCAAGCAGGCCAATGGTGTCCTGGGGTGCATTAAGGAGAGTGTGGCCAGCAGGTTGAGAGAGGCTCTTCTCCCCCTGTACTCTGCCCTGCTGAGGGCCACACCTGAAATATTGTGTTCAGTTCTGGGCTCCCAAGGTCAAGAGAGACAGAGAAGGACTGAAGAGAGTCCAACAAAGGTTCACAAAGATGCTGAGGGGGCTGCAGCACCTCTCTTACAAGGAGAGGCTGAGGCCTGGGGCTGTTCATCCTGGAGAAGAGCAGACCAATGCTCACCAACAGCCAGAGGAGTGGGGGAAGGGGGGTGTGAAAGAAGATGGGGCCAATCTCTTTTTAGTGGTGGCCATGGTGGTCAGTAAATGGGCAATGGGTACAAACTAGAACACAGGAGGTTTTACTCAAACTCAGGAGGTTCCATCAGGAGCAATTGGTTGGCTGTGAGGGTGCTGGAAGCCTGGAGCAGACAACCCAGAGTTGTGGAGTCTCCTTCTCTGGAGAGCTTCCAAACCCACCTAGCCTCTGCAATCCTGCCTGCAGAAGTTTGCAATTAAGCAGCTCTTGTTTTCTATTGCTTGATAGTTGCCAAATGTACCTCAATGTTTCCTTTTTGCACTGTTGTAAAGCTGTGTTGGACTTTTCCACATGGATCAAAGTCCCCTGTGATTACCTCACTTCTCTCTGCAGCTCCTGTGTGAGATACTCCAAGTGCCTGAGGGATTTGGATATCTCCAGTTAGGCTTCATTTTGTTTAATTTCATATTTAAAGCTTCTGTGACCTTTTTCAACATTCAGATGATAAAAATACTTTCACACATGGATATATCAAATGAGATGTCCACCTAGACTTGCTAATAAAGCTGCACTGCTCTGTTCCTGCTGGCCTCTGGCTACATTAGCTGTCTGCTTGCCTTATTTGTGGGTTATAAATAGCCAGAGACTGCATACTCACTGTCTGGTTACCTTGGACAAACTGGGAGGTTAACTCTCTCAAACAAGCCTGGCTCCTGATGCAGGTCTGTCCTGAATGCTCACTCTCACCTGGTTTCCTTTTCAGTTTCTTACCTTGTTGGGAGGTTGTTAACCAAAATTGCGTGACTGTAAGAGATTCTAGCAATCAGCAGAGACACTGAAGGGCATTTTCTCTCTGTCAGCAAAGTAATCTTCCAAACCATTTGTTGCATTCTGATTCGATATTGTTTTATCCTCACATGCCACAAAAAAAAAGCATCACTGATTTTGGCCCAACCTCTATAGCTTTGCTCATACCAGGAAGTCATGAAATCATCTCAAAGCCCTGCTGGACTACTGTCCCTGCCAACCAAAGGCATCAGCATTCTTTTGCAAAGGGCTTCCAGCCTCAGGACAAAAATCCTTCACAGGTGAACTAAGGCAGAGAGAGATGAAGACTGGATTCAGTACAGGATTAAAGTACTTAAAGAAGGGCTTAGGTAGAATGTGGCACCTAAATCTAAGACTGCAAGCTGAAAACTCTGCTCCCAGAGCTCAAACCATAGCTGGGTGTCTCATTGTGGGAAACACTGTGGGCAAGCATGGGAAAGTGGTGGAGTCATCAGCCCTGGAGGTGTTCAAACCAGCCTGTATGCATGGCACCTTGGCACCTGCTTTAGTGGCCATGGTGCTGCTGGGTTGACACTTGGACTGGATAGCCCTGGAGATCTTTTCCCACATTAATGATTCAGTGACTCCAAGGTTTCTCAGCTGTTACTAGAATGCAGAGAGCTGTGTCTTCCCCTAGCTTCTCAGTGTCTCTTTTCCCCTCAGTCTCTGTAGGCGCTCAAGCTGTAAGGCATGCCCAGAGCACAGGCACCCTCCTGTGCCATGGGACACACCATGTTGGGAGTCTGAGGAAAAGCTCACTCCAGTATTTCAAACGCAGCAAAGTCCAGGGAGCTAAGTGGACAGCAGTAATTGCAGCATGCAGGAGAGCACAGAAAGCTGCCTCTCCTGTACCCTCATCTCAGGAAATTACCTTGTAATGGCTCGGTGCTGGCCTCTTCTCAGAAAAGAGGATGGGTTCTCAGAATCTCTGTTCTGCTGCACCAGTTCTCTGGTCAGTCCTCTGGTCTCCACTGGCTTCCTGAAAAGTATGTAAGAGGTACTTGAGTATTCACCTGGGAAAGACTTGCTTGGAATCCTTTTGTGCTAAATCCAAACTCCAGACTATGCCATCCATCAGGGGATTGCCCTCTTAGAAACAGAGAAGTTGATCTCCCCAAAGAGAGTCCTACAAAGCACTGAGATGCTCTTGTTCAGCAGGACCTGTGCAGGCTCAGGAGTCTCCAATGGGACCCTCAGTGAGATGTGGCACCCCAGAGGACCATTAGTCAGGACAGAAAGCAAAGCATAGAAGTGCACATATCTGCAGAATAAATTATGGGCATGATCAGTGTGTGAAATGATTTAGAACCAGCAAGATCCTCAAAGAAATTGCAGCCTCTGGGGAAATCATTTGCAATGGCCATGATGAGTAATATCTCACTCCATGACGCCTCTGACTCCCATCTTCCCCTACAGTTACACTGAGCGTGAGGAAGATAGCTCAGAATTGTCCTTTCTTTGTACTGGCAGGAACCAGTGCTGGTTTCATCACTTTTGCTAAGACTCATGTGGCATTTATCTTCTGTCCAGCCAGTCTGCCAGCAAGATCAGATCAAAGGACCTTCTCATCTCCATGAAAGCTCTTCCACCTATTTGTGTGCTTGGCTGGAATTGTCACTCCTGCTCATGCTGATCTCCAAGAGAGGACATAGTGCTGAGCACAAGAGAGGTCTGTTGAACTCCACAGTTGCTTCACCCCTGGGCATCAATAAAAACTGTGAATGTTTGAGATTTGGGGGTGTGTAAAGACTCTAAGTGCTGATCCTTTGCTCTGCAGATCGATAGGAGTGGTGCCATCTGCAGAGCTCCTCTCACATCCTCCTGTTCTGCAGCACACAGCCCGTGCAATGACACGGCAAATCACACTGCCTACAAGGGGGATTTTGCTTGTTTCCAGCACGCTGCCATCGTGTAACCTGTTCAAGTGGACACAGAGCTGGCTTGCTCTCAGCAGCATTACTGGAAAAGGGGAGTTCACTGCTTCTGCCCTTTTCTTCTTATCTAGTACTTGCTATTTTCTTATCTGCAGTTGCCAGCCTGTTACCTGATGCATTTCTCACAAATTGGTGTCAGATGCCACTTTGTGTGGCCACTTCCTGTGGCTTTCCCTGATGCAGATTGGTTTATACAGAGCAGCTGGATGCAGTCATTTCCATTTTCTTACCCTCAGTTACTTGTTTCTTTTTTTCCTACTTGTTGTCATCTCTAACATGAACTTAACATTAAGTTTGGGGCTTATATGGATGGCCTCCAATCTCTAAATCATCCTTTCTGCACTATAATCCAGCTCCTTTCCTGTTGATAATCACCTGTCTATACAAGCTTTTGCTGTTTGTGCTGAAATCCTTCCCAAAAATGTGACTTTGATGCTTCTTATTTAATGCCATTGAGCACACAGAACTTTCTCTTAGTACAGTTTTGGGTTTCCATTCCTTACAAACCATTTGAGCTTTTCCTCAAAACCCCTTGCTAACAAAATTACTTTTCTGCCTCATTCAGCTCATTCTGAGAGAGTATTCGTTCAGCTGCAGGTAGCTCCTGCACCTTTGATTTCAAGACCCATTAAAGCCACCAGGTTACTGTGTTCCATTTCATCAGCCCTCAAAGAATGAACATGGTCAGAGTATCAGCTAAACCTGACATTTGCTCAGGGGTGGTTTGCACCAAAAGAAATTCTGTTTCACATACCTATCTGCTTTTCTGTGGGGTTTGTTTGTTTGCTTTTTTCACTGTCTATCCCAGGTTTATGCAAGGACTGTATAGCCTTGCATGTCTCAACACTGGTGAACAAGACACTTAGAGCACAAGAATTGCACCTCACCACTGTCTTGACGTGTGGGCTGGGATTTCCTCAGGCTTGGAGTCACATCCAGAGAAGCATCCTTGCCTTTAATCTCCTAAATGGTAGTATTAAAAAAAATTTTTTTTTTCATTTCATTTCTGTTTGTTGTTTAATGCCTGTTGCTGCTCCTGGAAATTCAGTTTGTCACCTCTGCCAGCACTCAGCTCCATGTGTCACCACTTCCTAAGTGACACACCAGGATGCTAGGCAGTATCCGTGAGCCAGGCTGCCCTGGACTTCACGGAGCTTACATTTCAGCTTTAGAATCCAAAGTGTGATTTCTCACCCATGTTTCACAGGCTGCGTAATCCCCATGTGTGCTGGTTTGAGGCCAGCCAGAACATCTCTTGCCCCGAAAGGGACAAACGAATGACACACGCAAACGGATTGGAGAGTGATGGAAAAGTTTAAATGGAAAAGCAAATTGGTGAAGCTACAGAAAACTACAAACTACAAAGCACAGTGGAAATGAACATCCTAAAGCATACAGAACCCCCTCACAGAATTCCCAAAAGCTTCCCAATCCTCCCTTCCTCCCACCTGAGGGTCTACCCAAACCCCCAGGGCTCTTCCTTCCCCCCCCCTCCCACTGCTAGGCAAGTCTCAGGCTGGCCAGGTCTGAGACTGCCCCCCTCCTCCATTCTCCTCCTGGCATTAGGCCTAGTCAGGCCTAAGAGGCCTGAGATACACCCCCCCCCCCCCCCCCCCCCCCAGCATTACCCGATAAGAGAGGACATCTCCCATGGGAGCGGAGAGGGAAGAAAGAGGATGAGGATGACTCTGCCGATGGCTTTATAGGGCGCAGGATTTATGGGTAGAAATATGTCATTTCCTGTGTCCACCCCTGTGGGTGGGTATCTGGGACACCAGAGGTGTATCTCATGCAGCAGTGGCAGGGGGCACCCAGCCTAAACTGCCACACCATGTAATTCCTGCCCTGCAGGATTTAGAGTGCACTCTAAGTAACTTCAAGGGAAGCACAACCTAAGTGGTCAGACCAGGCTGGGCGGTGATGTATACCTTACAACAGCTTGCATCTGCAGGATACCATTTGTCACTGGTCTCATCAAGGAGAGCTTGGCCAGCAGGCTGAGAGATTCTCCTGCTCTACTCTAGCCTGATGAGGACCACACCTGAAATGTTGTGTTCAGTTCTGGGCTCCCCAGTTCAAGAGAGACAGTGAACGACTGGAGAGAGTCCATCAAAGTTCCACAAAGGTGCTGAGGGGACTGCAGCATCTGGCTTACAAGGAGAGGCTGAGGCCTGAGGCTGTTTAGCCTGGAGATAGGAGGACTGAGGGCCCTACTCTAAAGTGTAGAGGCCATGAGGATAGGGCCAATCTCTTCTCAGTAGTGGCGAGTGATAGGACAAGGAGCAGTGGGCACAAACTAGAACACAGGAGGTGTTACTTAAACATAAGGAAAAACCTCTTTGGTGCAAAGATGCTGGAGCCCTGGAGCAGGCTGCCCAAGGAGGCTGTGGGTGTCCTTCTCTGGAGAGCTTCCAAACCCACCTGGCCACTGTGTTCCTGGGCAAGCTGCTTTAGAGCTGGGGTTGGTCCCAGTGCTGCTTTGCAACACCCCCGATGCTGGATGCTGTGTGATTCTGTGGGTACCAATCTATGGTCTCAGCCCCTGCGCTTCAAAAGCTGCAGATTCCCTGCGGCTCGTTTCTGCCGCAAGCTCCCGGAGATCTGCTAGTGCTGCACAGGCTCCGTCCCCGTCCCGCTGCCGACACACGATGGCTCCTTACCACGAAGGCTTCCCGGTGACGACGCGGCGGCGAGCGGCGAGCGAGGGCGAGGAGCGTCCCGGGGCGGGAGCGGCGTCCGTCCGCGGCTCGACTGCGCCTCCGCGTGGCAGCTACGGGGAGTGCGCGGAGACGGCGCTGCGCAGCGACCCTGTCGGCGACACGGGCAAGGGAACCGGGACTCTCGGCCAGGCTGCCGGTGACACCGAGCCGTGTGGGGGAAAGGGATGCCGTGCAGAGGGGCCTGCCCCGTTCCAGCCTCTCGACGTTCAACAAGGCAAGGTGCAAGGTCCTGCAGCTGCGTCAGGCAACCCCGAGAACAAGCAGAGGCTGCGTGAGGAGGGGGTTGGGAGCAGCCCTGCAGAGGAGGGCTTGGGGATGCCGGTGGATGAGGTGCTTGACACGAGACAGCAATGGTCTCTGGCAGCCCTAAAAGCCAACCATGCCCTGGGCTGCACCAAAAGCAGCGTGGCCAGCAGGGTAAGGTAGGTGATTCTGCCCCTCTGCTTTGCTCTTGAGAGACCCCACCCAGAGTACTGCACCCAGCTCTGGAGCCCCCAGCACAAGAAGGATGTGGATCTGCTGGAAAGGGTCCAAAGGAGGCTACAAAGATGGTCAGAGAGCTGGAGCACCTCTCCTATGAGGACAGGCTGAGGGAGTTTGGGCTGTTCAGCCTGGAGGACAGAAGCCTTCATGATCTTAAAGGTCTTTCCAACCAAAACCATTCTATGATTCTGTGCTCAGCATGGCAGCACAGGAGCTTCAAAGTCTGACTTCCAGATTAACAAATATAGCAAATTAAACATAACCAATCCTTAGGTAAATATTACCAGTGACTAAGTAAACATTCTTGACATATTTCACAAAATTGAAGCTCTCAAACACGTTTTTCTTTTTGCAGATGTCAGTGGGGTCTCCACACACTCTCTGTGAAGTCTGGTGAAAGCCATCTGATGAAATGGATCATCAGCTCCCTGTAGGCCTAGCAGCTCCCAGCACAGCAGAAAACATGCTCTGATTAGTATTAGGTCTGTGGGAAATTCATCTTCAGGTCTTCCAAAGCAGTGAATCAACCTAGGGCTATACAAGGCATCATTAGTAGTTCAGAAAGGAACTTCCCCACATTCTGTTTAAATCACTGGGAAAATATTTATTGATTCATTGAACCCTGAGACTTCTAAGATGTATTAGGTCTGCATTTTCTCAGTTCAGTTCTGTTTTGGGGCCCTCACCACAAGAAACATATTGTGGTGCTGGAGCAGGGTTCAGAGAAGGGCAAGGAAGCTGGTGAAGGGCTGTAGAACAGGACTGGGGAGGAGGAGCTGAGGGACCTGGGGCTGTTTAGTCAGGAGAAAAGGAGACTGAGGGCAGATCTCACTCTCTACAACTACCTGAAAGGAGGTTGGAGCAAGGTGGGAATTGGTCTCCTCTCCTTAGTAACAACTGATAGGATGAGAGGAAACGGCCTCAAGGTGTACCAAGGGAGGTTTGGTTTGAACAAAAGGGTTCACTGGCACAGGCTACCCAGGCAGGTTGAATCCCCATCCCTGAAGATGTTTAAAATAGGCAGAGATGTGGTGCTGAGGAACATGGCTTGTCACTAGCCTTGGTAGATTAGAGAGTGTTGGACTCACACAGGATCACAGAATGGTAGGGGTTGGAAGGAATCTTTGAAGATCATCAAGTCCAACCCCTCCTGCTGGAGCAGGATCCCCTAAAGCAGCTCAATGACTTTAAAGGTCTTTCCCAGCCAGACTGAGGCTATGACTCTGTGACCTCTCTCGGCTGTTTTGGAGCCTGCATCACCTTCCCCTGCAGATGCATTGTCACAGGAGGTGGTACCTAGTCCCACTCTGAGGTTTGTCGAGGTGGCAACAGCCCACACAATAATTGTCTTTAGCCTGCAGAACAGGTTTGCCCTTTTGGAATCATGTGATGTGCTAAGTGCAGGTGAAGCCCTGGCCTCACTGAAGTCAGCATGACTTTTGCTAATGAATTGAAGCAAACTGAGATTTCAGTCTGTGTCTTTTAAGGCAGATCAAAGATGCCTTTTAGTAACTATGCTGTCATTAAGTCTCATTACTCCTATACAGACAAGGTTAGTCTCATCTGCTGTAATACATGCCAGGGATTCATATTACTGCCCTTCAACCCAGCCAGTTCTATCTTTGCTTTCACAGGCAGCAGTATTGGCACCTTCTAAGACAAAAACAGTCAGGACATAATCCTAGCTCCCCAAGGGATGGGCTCTGCTCATCTTTCCAGCAGGCTGTTATCACCCCAGCATCCTTACTGCATGAAGAGCTGCATTTAAGCAAAAGCTGCATTTTTTCAACAGTTACTTAGCAATGATGCAGGAAACCCACCAGGAAGCAGGGAGATGAACTCGAGTCCCTCAAGTCCCAGTTATTATGGTCAGCAGATTGGGGGAAGTGGTTCTTCTGTTCTGAGACCTCTACCTGCAGTGCTGGGTCCAGCTCTGGAGTCCTCAGCACAGAGCAGACATGGACCTGTTGGAGCAGGACCAGAGGAAGCCACAAAAATTATCTGAGGGCTGGAACCCTTCTTCAGTGAGGCCAGGCTGAGAGAGCTGGGGTTGTTCTATGATTCTGTGATTAACTGTGAGCTTGGATGAATCTTGGAAAGGGTGTTTGAGCTGAAGAGAGCATCCCTGTTTCCTGCAAACAGGAAGGAATATGATGCTGCGGAAGGTTCTGCAGTGGGGTTTCAGAAGAAGCTGAGAGATTCACACTGTGCTGTGAAGTCCTTTTTGAGCTGTCTCTGTTACTGCCCATGTTGCCTCATTACTTCCAGCCTCCTGTTCAAACCTGCCAGGCAAACACTTTGAAAACTTTAGGAAAACTAGTATGGATAAATAAAATCCAGCCTAGCAGGGAGCTGCTGCCTCATGCTTTGACTAGAAGGGTAGGAGCTACTCCTAAAGCAGCAGCAGTGAAGGCAGCAAGACTACATGCAGCATGAGGAAGGATTGCAGCACCCACCGAAGGCTCTTCCACCACAGACACCCTCCCAAATTTTGCCTCAGCCAGAGCATCCTCTCTCAGCAGAGACAGGACTCTATTCCCCTGTACACTTTACATTGCATTTCTTTTTGCTATGGCAGTCCTTTCGAAATTGTAGCATTTGGTTTTCAGAATGCTTCATATCTGGAGTGAAAAAAATAAATACATTTTTAAAAAGGAGTAATAATCTGAACCCAACTAAAAATGGCCTGCACTTTTCCTTTCCAGATGCATCTGTCTGTGGCAAGTTTAGTGTTGCTGATCTGGTAGTTATTTTAAGTGCTGCTTGGCTTCAGCCCTGTTGATATATTGGTTATTTTTATATCTGGTGGGCCATTTGTGTGACTGATTTTGCAATTCATGCTGCCTGCTGAAGGACATCCCTTGAAACAGACCTCACAGCTATATTCTCAAGATGAAAGCAATTGGGCAGAAGTACCTTTCTGAAAAGAGGGACCTCTATTACATTTATTATTTTTTTTCCTCTGAATTGCTTGCTCAAGCCAATTGGTTGGGTTATTGGAAGAAATGAAACAGGGAAAAATTGATAGGATTCAGGTGCCGGCATGCGGCATTAAAGCCGTTCCTTATCCTTAGCAAATGGTGGCTGTTGGATCAAATTCCAGCATATGGCCCAACTATAGTGCAAGGTTGGAAATGATTATGCTTATCATGCTAGCATGGGGTTAGGGGAGGTGAAAACAAGTGCATCAGAAAAAGCACAACCAGATTACACAGGGCTGTTATTTCAGGCCTCCAGTTGCTCGGTCTCCCTGCCCAAGAAGAAGGATGCTGCAATAACTGTAATTTCATAGATAAGTTGTATTTTAGGGGCATTTTAGGTGTCAATATCCAGGAAAGGCAGGAAAATATCAAAGGCTAGCAACAGAAATAGACTTTACATGGGCAAGGAGGTTTGTTTAGCTTTCTGTTGATACTCTTACAAGGTATGAAGACATGGCCAAAAGGCATCCCAGCTTCAGTGAAACCATTGATTTAAATGCATGCAACCAGTGTGCTAAGGATTCCTCAAGCTGTATGAGCATATGTGCAAGCACTTGCCAAAA
The DNA here is from genome assembly GCF_027791375.1 of Indicator indicator. Classification (NCBI taxonomy): domain Eukaryota; kingdom Metazoa; phylum Chordata; class Aves; order Piciformes; family Indicatoridae; genus Indicator; species Indicator indicator. Next base: position 545,137 of record NC_072016.1, read on the forward strand.
AAAATATGCCATGACCATCAGCAGGACTTTGTACAAATTGCTGAACTTGGTCTGAATGCAGTTTTAGGGATGACAGAACCTGATTCTATGTGATTTTGTGATTTCTGGCATTCCTAATTAAATGGGAACAAAAGAACAGCTGTACTTCATCAGGGCACACTTTATTGATATTATTATTCCTTCTCTAGTAAAGATTCACAGCAGAAGCTTAGGGAAGAGCAGGATAACTTACAGTGAAACGTCTTGGAGTAATTGCTGATGTGGTGCTCAGTGCTTTAGAGACCTCCTGAGCCAGACACAGGGATTATATATTTTAAAAGCCAAATAGGATTTTATTCCATGAATACAGAACCTGGTTGTACTGTGAGCATCCAGACAATGGCAAGGATCCTTGCACGATTAACCAGTCATGCACTGGCCCTTTTGCTTCATTTAAACCTTCTCCTTGGTCTCACTTGGTGCTCCTTAGCTTTTGCACTCCCCATCATCACATGCCAGCACATCTTCTACATCTCTGGAGCTGATTCTGATTCTTACATAGCTGGTTGAGGTGTATCTGGTCTGAGTAAACCCCAGCTGGCTGAGACAGAGCTTAGTGAAGACTGAGATGCCGCTGCGTGCTGCTGGGGAAGAAGGCAGCAGTGTGTCTGTGCTGATGGTGGATGGAGCATTGCTACCCTCCCTACATCGAGTTCAGAACAGAGAGGTTAGCAGTCACAGTCTGCTCTGTTAGCCCAGGTGACCTAGGAATGAATCTTTTAGTTTCTGCCCACTGACTGCCACTGTTTGTGTCAGATGTGGACCCAAGTAAATAAGGCCATAACAAAGAAATGCACAACGTTTGGAAATTACAGCCGGATTCCAAACTGATTATAAAACCTCCCTTTGAAACAGTCACCCATCTGGCTGCACACAGTGCAACATCTGTGTGCTGCAAGGGAAGGGCATTGATTCCAAGAGGCAGACACCAAACCACAACCCCAGCAGGCTTCTTGTTTTGTTTTCCTAATTTTCAAAGAGAGCTGAGTGCAAAAACCAAGAGTGGTTATGGGGCTCTTCAGACTGAGGGCTTCGCAAGGGACCTGTATCCTGGCTCCAGCATGTTTAGAGATCAAATGTGAGAGTCTGCCAGAATCAGCTTCCCACCACGAGCACAGACGGGACACCCAAGCAGTGTCTCAGACTTTCTTTTAGGAATTTAATATTTTTGTGATCGCTTGCCACAATCAAAATCAGATGAAGAAACTACACAAACTCTATCATCAATTACAGAATCAGTTTTCCCCAGCCCAAGAAAAAATGTCACTGTGGAACAGTTGAACTTGATGATCTTAAAAGTCTTTTTCAACCTAAGCAGTTCTATGATGCTGTGAATGCTCAGCATCAGCTCTCACTGAAGTGAAGACTGGTGTGATACTCCCAGCAGCTGCCCAGTTTATCCCATACCTAGTCCAAGCAAGAGGTCTCTAGGTATTTTTTGATACTGCCATTTTTTCCTCACTAATGTGCTCTTGTCCTTTTAGAAGAGGGCATTTACCTTCAAAACCACCCTTGGCAGGAACTTATACAAGATTAAGTGACTTTGCACTCTGTTGTGAAAATCAAACTGATAGACAGGTTCTTCTGTTTGGGGCTAGAGAAGGCAAGAAACAGGGATGGACCTGTTCTTGCAGCTGGACCTGTTCTTACACTGCATATGTAAACTTTTGCTTGAAAATGTCTGATAATAAACCCCCAGGCCTAAGTTCCAAGGATGTCATTTGCATGTTCTGTCTACCCTGGCTTTCTCAGAGTCACTCCTCACTAGCCCATAGGGCTGAAGCAGGCTGAACCAGATGGGGAAAACTCAGATACCAAGTGCAGCAGATGGAAGCTCAGGAGAGAGAGCTCTCAGAGACTCCAGAACTCAAGCTTCCCTTCCTTGCCAAAAGCTCTGATTTTCTGAGGCCAGGCCAGGTGATTTGTAAAGCTCTCACATACAGCAGCTATGAGGGTTTGAGAAAAGATGGGCAAGTGGAATCTGGAAAGATGTGAACCTGTTGGAGTGAGTCCAAAGGAGGCCACAAAAGGGATCAGAAGGCTGAAACACTTCTCCTCTCCTATGAAGAAAGTATGAGACAGTTTGGGTTGTTCAGCCTGGAGAAGAGAAGGCTCCAGGAAAACCTCAGTGCAGCCTTTCAGTACTTAAAAGGAGGCTATCAAAGAGGCTATTGGGGACAATGTCTAGGGCAGGGCCTGTTGAATAGGACAAGGGTGTGATGGTTTTAAATTAAAAGAGAGATAGAAGGAAGAAATGTTTCAAAATGAGGGTGGTGAAACGCTGGGTGTGTCGGTGTGAGCTGAAATTCCCCCCCCCACCAACAATAACCAGGCTAGCTCAGTCTGGAAGCAAATGAAAAGCTGTATTTACAAGCAGAGTCTAAAATCTACAATGAAATGCAATGAATATGTACAAATATACAAAATTCACAACATTCACAAATATATACAATCAACAGAAAAAGCACAACCGATCTCCCTTTGCTTCCCCCCAAGGGGACCCTCCCAAAGGGGCCTCTCTCTCTCCCAGGAGCTTCCCCCCCAGACCCCCCTGGACAGAGAAGCAGAGTTTAGTTAGAGCAGAAAGTTGTTAACTTAGCTGCCAAGGTCAGTCGTGTTATCTTCAGCCAGAAGAGAAGAAGAAACAGCAGCCAGACAGCCCAGCAACTGCCCCCACTGCCGAACGCAGAATGTGCAGAGTGCCTACTTTGTTTTGGGTAATAGTTCTTAAACATTTCTATCTATCCAATGGAAGTGTTTAGAACAATCGTTATTTTGCTTTCTTACACCCAATGTGACTTATTTACATTCTTTCACTTTCTCTGTTCTGAACTTTGCAAGGAAAAATTAAAAAGACAGTTTCAAACCATCACAGTCCACCCCTTCTAAACAATTCCATTGGCTGCTACTATCATTATCTAATCTAAAATAATATCTACAACAATAGGTGAATAAAGACCATAGTCCATTCCGGCTATCTCAGATGTAGATGATTCAAAAGAGTCAAATCACAGGAAAAACAGCAAACAGCTTGTTTCCTCGCAGATGGAGCGAAGAAAGGAACAGGGACTCTCAGGTGACTCAGGGCTCTCAGGGTTCGTGCACCGTAGATCTCATGAACTCTCCTCTTGGGCGCGATGCTGTATCTGCGCAACACTCTGAATTTAACCTCTCTCAGCCAAAGTTAGATTTCTTTGTGGAATACACTGAATTTCACCATTTTCTTGCATCACCCAATAGGTGTGACCAGGACCTTCAGCAGAAACCACCCCTCGGACAGGTTTGGCCTCTCCTGAAGGAGAAAATACCCAAACAGTTTTGCCTAACAGATTCTTTTCTCTGATAACAGGAACTCTATCACCTTCCTCCTTTCGCAACAAATCTGATTGGGCAGGTCCAGCTCGATTCACTGAACCTCTACTATTCACCAACCAGGTTGCTTGTGCTAAATGTTTCTCCCAGTTTTTCAAAGATCCACCCCCCATGGCTTTGAGAGTGGTTTTCAGCAAACCGTTGTAGCGTTCGATCTTCCCTGCAGCTGGTGCATAGTAGGGAATGTGGAATATCCACTCGATGCCGTGCTCTTTGGCCCAGTTTTTTACAAGATTGTTCTTGAAATGAGTTCCATTGTCTGACTCAATCCTCTCTGGAGTTCCGTGTCTCCACAGGATTTGTCTCTCCAGGCCAAGAATGGTGTTACGTGCAGTTGCATGAGGAACTGGATAAGTTTCCAGCCATCCAGTGCTTGCCTCTACCATAGTCAGCACATACTGCTTACCAGATCGAGAACGAGGTAGAGTGATGTAGTCAATCTGCCAGGCTTCACCATACTTGTACTTGGACCATCGGTCACCATACCACAAGGGCTTGATCCGCTTTGCCTGCTTAATAGCAGCACAAATGTCACAGTCATGGATGACTTGTGTGATAGCATCCATGGAAATGTCAATGGATCTGTCACGAGCCCATCGGTAGGTTGCATCTCTGCCTTGATGTCCTGACGAGTCATGGGCCCACCGAGCTAAGAACAGCTCACCTCGGTGTTTCCAGTCAAGATCAGGATCAGGATCAGAGTTTGTGTCCACCTGGGAAACTCTTGCAGCTAGATCTGCCTGATGGTTGTGTTGTTGTTCCTCTGTAGCTTTGCTCTTAGGAATGTGAGCATCGATGTGTCTCACTTTCACTGGGATTCTCTCAATGCGAGCAGCAATGTCTCGCCACAGATCTGCAGCCCAGATTGGCTTTCCTTTCCTCTGCCAGCCATTCTTCTTCCAGTCTTTCAGCCAACCCCACAAGGCATTGGCTACCATCCATGAGTCGGTGTAGAGATAAAGCTTTGGCCATCTCTCACGTTCAGCTATGTTAAGAGCTAGCTGGACAGCTTTTACCTCTGCAAATTGACTGGATTCTCCTTCTCCATCTCTCGCTTCTGCAACTCTGCGCGTTGGACTCCACACTGCAGATTTCCATCTCCGCTTGTTCCCAACAAGACGACAGGAACCGTCTGTGAACAAAGCATATCTCTTTTCATCATCAGACAGATCACTGTAAGGAGGAGCTTCCTCAGCGCGAGTTACTCTCTCCTCTGGAGGTTTTGCACAGCTTGTGCCTTCTGGCCAGTTTGTGATCACCTCCACCAAACCAGGCCTTTCGAGATTTCCCATTCGAGCTCGCTGTGTTATCAGAGCCATCCACTTAGACCAGGTAGCATCTGTTGCATGATGTGGTGAAGAACCTTTGCCTTTGAACATCCAATTCAGAACTGGCAATCTAGGAGCTAGAAGAAGTTGTGACTCAGTTCCGATCACTTCAGAAGCAGCTTTCACTCCTTCATAAGCAGCTAAAATCTCTTTCTCTGTTGGAGTGTAGTTTGCCTCTGAGCCTCTGTAGCCACGACCCCAGAAACCAAGAGGACGTCCTCGTGTCTCCCCTGGAGCTCTTTGCCATAAGCACCAGGTTGGACCATTGTCACTCGCAGCCGTGTACAGAATGTTCTTAATGTCTGGACCAGTTCGGACAGGTCCCAGACCCATCGCTTGGACTACCTCTCGCTTGATCTGGTCAAAGGCTGCTTGTTGCTCAGGACCCCATTGGAAACTGTTTCTCTTTCGAGTCACATCATACAGAGGTTTCACAATCTGACTGTATCCAGGAATGTGCAGTCTCCAAAATCCCACTATGCCTAAGAAACGCAGAGTTTCTTTCTTGTTGATGGGATTTGCCATGGTGGAGACTCTGTTTATCACATCCATTGGGATGTGACGGCGACCATCTTGCCACCGCACTCCCAGAAACTGGATTTCTCTGGCAGGTCCTTTCACCTTGTCTCGCTTGATAGCGAAACCAGCTTGCAAGAGAATGTCAATGATTTTGTTACCTTTCTCGAAGACTTCTTCAGCAGTCTCACCCCAGACGATGATGTCATCGATGAACTGAATGTGTTCTGGAGCTCCACCTTTCTCCAAAGCATCATGGATCACTGCATGGCAGATGGTTGAACTGTGAATCCACCCCTGGGGCAAACGATTGAATGTGTACTGAATGCCTCTCCAGGTGAAAGCAAACTGAGGCCTGCATTCCTCTGCTATGGGAATAGAGAAGAAAGCATTAGCAATGTCTATGGTAGCATACCATTTGGCCTGCTTGGATTCCAGCTCATATTGGAGTTCCATCATGTCTGGCACAGCTGCACTCATGGGTGGAGTTACTTCATTCAAGGCACGGAAATCAACTGTCAGACGCCACTCTCCATTCTGCTTTCTCACAGGCCAGATTGGACTGTTGAAAGGTGAATGAGTTTTGCTGATGACCTTCTGACTCTCCAACTGACGAATCAAGTTTTGAATGGGCACCAAAGAGTCACGGTTGGTTCTGTATTGTCTGTGATGCACAGTTTGAGAAGCAACCGGCAGCTTTACATCCTCTATCTCATGTTGTCCCACAACTGCAGATTCATCTGAAAGCTCAGGTCTAATGGACAACTTCAATTTTCCTCCATCAATTTCTACAGTTGCTATTCCAAAAGCCCATTTGTAACCCTTAGGGTCTTTAAAACGCCCTTCTCTCAGAAAGTCAATTCCCAAAATACAAGGTGCATTAGGTCCTGTTACAATAGTATGTTTCTTCCACTGCTTCCCAGTTAAGCTTATATCAACCTCTATCTTAAACAACTCTTGAGATCCACCAGTGACTCCCTGAATAGTTATAGATTCTCCCCCTTGATAATTTGATGGTATTATGGTGCACTGAGCTCCTGTGTCAACCAAGGCCCTGTACTTCTGAAATTTTGAAGTGCCAGGCCACTGGATGTACACATCCCAATAGATTCTGTTATCTCCATTATCCCTTACCTCCCCCTGGCGGAAGGCAGGGCACCCCTAATGGTGGGGATTACCTCCACATGTACAGCTGGCACAACGTCCAGCATCAGAATTAGGATCACTGTTGGAGCTATCAGAGTTGTTCTGGGAAACTGAGGAAGCGACAGCTACCCTCCTGGTATTGCTACCTCGGGATCTGCCCCTCTGCAGCTCCCGTAACCTCTTGAAAAGATCAGAAGTTGGTTGACCATCCCATCTGTTCATGTTCTCACCAAACTGATCACGCAGAGTTATCCAGATACTGCCACGTGATTGCCTCTGCTGTCTGTTTTGGTTTGACCTATTCTGGAATGGCCTTCTTGGAGCACGTCTGTTCCTAACAGCTGAAACTTGTATCCATCTGGAGGAAGAGGAATCAGAATCATCCCCCTTCATCAAGTTGGATATGGAGGTTTTAAGTTCCTCCTTCAGCTCTTTCATGCAATTCTTCATTTCTCCAGACAAAGTTTCAATGGCTGAAACCAAAGAAGTACGTGCAAGACTATCCTCCAATTGCCTCATTTGGTCAGTGAAATGGCCAACAGTAGGAGGCACTCCACCATAATTTCTTGCCACAATCCTGCTTGCCAGAATAGTAGCATAATTAGGAGGAGCAAGCTTAATGAGCTTTTTGGCAAGGCCTGTTCCAACAGGAATTGCATCAGGATTCAGGGTCTTATGATCTCCATACATTACTTCTCTCACAGCAAATTCTCTCAGACGCTTGATTCCCTCAGCTATTGTGGTCCAAGGCTTAGGGTTCCATGGTAAATCATCTCTGCTGGGGTACCTCAGCGAGACTGCCAGTAGGAGGCGTGCCCACAGAGAAACTTTACCAATGCACTTGCCTAGGTGCCTGTCTATGCCTGTATCCTTTGAGAGCATCCCCAACTGAGAGGCCGACTTGTCGCCTACCACCAATGCTGGGGCTCCCATATCAAAACACCTGGCTAGCCAAGACAGGACTGGCTCATTATCTCCTCTGATGTAATCCTTCCTCACATGTCTAATTTCCTGTCTGGGTGCATTAGCTGACTGTATGTCATCCTCATCATCATCATCCTGAGGTTGCTGTCCCCATATTCCTGTTGTAATCCTCTGTTGAATTTCCTTGAGTTCAGAGGCTCTGCCAGCAGTTGCTAATCTACCAGGGTCTACATCCTGACCTACATCTCCATCATCCATGTGGGGTCTCAAGAGGTCTACCAGAGTTTTAAGGCTAACCCTCTCTTCCTCATCAGAAGGATCTTTCTTAACAGAGGGACCCTGAGTAGAAGGACCCTCATCTCCATCTGCACCATCTCCTGCAGCATCTGCATCTCCTCCTGCAGCTCCTTTGCGCTTTCTGGTGATAGTGGCAACCAAATTTACTGGCTTGGTTTTCACATTCACAGCAGAGTTGGAAGAGCAAGTAGCCTTATGTCTTTCTTGACACAGTGCTATCAGTAGCCATATGATTATTCCAAGAAGCAACAAAATTAAGATTAAGGTTAGCACAAGATATCTAGGGTACCACTGGTTCCAAAGACCCTCTGTAGTTGTAAGAGGAGTAACAAACTCAAATGTGTCTGCTAGCACATCCATAGTTGAGTTACCATAGCTTCTTAGCCCAATAAGACCACAACAGAATTCACCAACATTCAGTAACTTGTTCTTAACCCAAAGAAATGACTTATATGCCACATATCTCACAATCTTGTCTATCATGCAAGAAATGGCCCATCTGTAAACAATCACACTGATAATAGATGAAATAGAATGACTCAGAATCCAAAACAGCTTCATTTTGCTTCCTAATCTGAGCAGAAATAAATCAAACAAACAATCGAGCCCCACGTTGGGCGCCAAAAATAAAAAGTGTGTCGGTGTGAGCTGAAATTCCCCCCCCACCAACAATAACCAGGCTAGCTCAGTCTGGAAGCAAATGAAAAGCTGTATTTACAAGCAGAGTCTAAAATCTACAATGAAATGCAATGAATATGTACAAATATACAAAATTCACAACATTCACAAATATATACAATCAACAGAAAAGCACAACCGATCTCCCTTTGCTTCCCCCCAAGGGGACCCTCCCAAAGGGGCCTCTCTCTCTCCCAGGAGCTTCCCCCCAGACCCCCCTGGACAGAGAAGCAGCGTTTAGTTAGAGCAGAAAGTTGTTAACTTAGCTGCCAAGATCAGTACGTGTTATCTTCAGCCAGAAGAGAAGAAGAAACAGCAGCCAGACAGCCCAGCAACTGCCCCCACTGCCGAACGCAGAATGTGCAGAGTGCCTACTTTGTTTTGGGTAATAGTTCTTAAACATTTCTATCTATCCAATGGAAGTGTTTAGAACAATCGTTATTTTGCTTTCTTACACCCAATGATGACTTATTTACATTCTTTCACTTTCTCTGTTCTGAACTTTGCAAGGAAAAATTAAAAAGACAGTTTCAAACCATCACACTGGGACAGATTTCCCATCCCTGGAAACATTCCAGGTCAGATTGTACAGGGCTCTGAGGAACCTGATCCAGTTCCATATGTCCATGCTTACTGCAGGGAGGTTGATCTGGATGCCCTTTAGAGGTCTGTTCCAACCCAAACAATTCTGTGAGTCCGTAAGATGAAGGTGAGCTACTTGGTGTGATGAAGGCATGTCCCTTGCTCCAATACATTCCATCCCTAAGGATGTGATAGACCAACTTGGATACAGGCTAGACAATGACAGAATCACAGCTTCCCAGCATGGTAGGGCTTAGAAGGGACCTCCAAGGTCATCTAGTCTGACCCTCCTGCTCAAGCAGGTCATCCACAGCAGCTTGCCCAGGATCACAATAGCCAGGGGGTTGGAATCTCTCCAGAGAAGGAGACTCCACAATCTCTCTGGGCAGCCTGCTCCAGGCCTCCAGCACCCTCACAGGAAAGGAGTTTTTCCTCGTGTTTCACCTGTGTTCCACTCTGTGCCTGTTGCCCTTTGTCCTGTTGTTTAGTACCACCGAGAAGAGTTTGGTCCCCTCCTCCTGATCCCCACCCTTTAGATACTGATAAGCACTGCTAAGGTAATCAGAACATTGGATGTCCTGTAAAAGGAAATAATTATGAACGGAAGATTTGCTGAAATTCATTCCTCGCTTAAGTAAGTGGAGAAGCTTCTCAAACAAATAAATAACTAAATATCAGCTATGAAATAAAATAAAAAACGAATAAAGGGGGAAAAGACAACCCCCCACCAAAACACCCCAAACCTCTTTGTTCTTTAAAGCCAAGCACCTGTAGGTGGGCACCCCGAGCACTGCTCCCTCCTGTCTCTAGAGGGCTGCCTTAAACCACTGAAAACCTGTCAGAGCTGCCGGCGCTCAGCGCTGCACTTTCACCTCCGCAACCCCTCTCTGCCTCTCGCCCGCAGTTCCAGCGCTGTGTGCGTTAGCCGCTGGCCTGAGCCGGGGCCAGACGTCCTTTGGCAGGAGACAGTTGTGTGCTGCTCTGATCTTTGGTCTGTGTGATGCTCCAGGCGACAGCCGACAGCCGACACTGCTCTGCCGAGGGTTGCCTCACAGAATCACAGAATCAGGGAATCATTGTGGTTGGAGGAGACCTTTAAGGTCACCCAGTCCAACCGTTAACCCAAAGCTACCGTGTACTAAACCGTGTCCCTCAGCACCACATCTGCACAGCGATTAAACCCCTCCAGGGCTGGGGACTCCCCCACTGCCCTGGCCAGCCTGTTCCAGGCTTTGTCAGCCTTTAAATCTTTCTGACATCGTGCACTGAGGCTCAGGTTAGCACTGACAGGCAGGATTGTTGTCTGGCTGCTTTTCATTCCACGGCTGCCTAATTGAGAAGGGTTAAATCAGGAACTCAGAGTGGCTTTAACAAGAGAAATGCAGCTCAGAAACCGGTACTTCTGTGTGCTTGTAGTACTCAGGAATCAAGAAAGGACACTCCGAGTGAGGCAAAACGAAGAACTCTAGCATGAGAGTGTCCTTGTCCAAAGTGATGCAATATTGTCCTGCACTGTCACTGCATAACAAAACGCAAAGTGATGGGGTTGCAGGGTAGCTTATCTTCAGTTTTCACATCTTACACTGACACCTTGGGGATTTGGTGGCTCCATTTCTCCAAGGATTGGTCGAGGAATAGGAGAGTCAGGAGTTCAGTTTTTGTAAAGAATGAAGCATACACAAAGAAGAAAGCATGACACAAAGTCATCCAGTCAGGATCTTTCCTCCTGCTGTTGTTTCTGTTGAACACAACCTTGCTTTGTAAATCTGATGGCCAAAGCAAATCACCTCTCTTTGAAAGTGAACCAAATGCAGTACTTTGTCAGTTATGGGAAATGCTCACAAGGATCATGCCAACTTTTTATCAACTTGCAGCAAACTCCACTCTATAGCCCTGGGAGCTCACTCCCAGGAAAGCAACATGAACTGTTGTGCTTGTGTGAAGGACAAATCCTTAGTCTAAACTTCTAGGATACTTGGAAGGTCCTTTTGAAATCTGACACAGAAACCTTGCTTGAGCAAAATACCTTCAGAGTTGTTTGGCTACTCTTGAAAATCAGATTTTATGTCCTTACCATTTCTCAGTAATGCTGTATAATAGATGTGGTGAAGAAGGAGGGGTCAGGAGCCATTGGCGTCCTCAGCTTTGGTTTGTATCCACCCAGGCCAGGCCATGCACTGTGAACGCCCTGCAGCATCCAGCGCCGTCCCCATTTAAAGCAGGCCCCTCTGTGATTCAGGAGAGCAGACTAGAGGAATACACCTGCATTTCCAGGAGGAAAGGCTTCCCCTGCTGCAGCCCCTGCCAAGTCATCCCAAGGGAATACCATACACAGACACCTGTGCCACTGCCCCCTCCTGCAGCTGAGCCCACCAGCTTAGCTACCAGGATCCCTGCAGAACCAAGGTGGGAGACCATGGGTTGAGCCATAGCACAAAACCAACCTAAAAGCTTGCAATAAGAAAAACACCCTTGGAAGTCTGGAGCTCATGGCTGCAGTCAGACTGCCTAGGAATAAACCCCTTGTGCCTCTTCTTTTGACCAGAGAGCAGTTTTATTTCTCTTGCTTCAGGCGACATCTATTGGAGCACACCGAGTTAAAGGCATTTTCTTCCCAGAAGTGCTCCATCAGCCTGCTGTGATTCCCCAGCCCCATGGGAGCCAAGCCCCTGAGAGGGGATTACCCTCAGTGCCTGAATATCCTCATGTCCCTGGGGGCCACACTCCAAGGCTGGGGCTGGATCTCACCTGCGCTCCTTCCCTGGGGGCTGAGCTAATCTCAGAGTTGTGACATGAACAGTGGTGTGGAGAACTTTAAGGGCCCTAACTCCTTTATTAATAACTCAGTGCCTGCATCAAAAGTTCACATATGCAAGGTGAATGTAGATAGAGACACAGACACATGAAATTAATTTACAGCTAATTAATTTATAACACAGCAGTTAGCCAAGTACTGTCAGTGGGGTGATTTGCAAGGGGTAAAGAGGTTGCACTTACTGAGCTGCTGTGAGAATTATAGGAGAAGGTTCAAATGTGTCTCCTGCTCTAACCAATCACAGGATATCATTTCTCTAAGTACTGTCACCAGTGTTAAAAATATGGGATGGGCTCTATCAGTAAGAAGCATCTTCAAAGAGGATTAAAGGTTCAGGTTTTTAGCTTTTTTCCCCTCTTGTTGGAGGCAATAATATATTGAATTCTTCTGCAGTAATTAAACTTGAAACTGATCCAGTTGGGTTTTTTTTCCCCTTTTTTATTTTCTTTTTGGATACAAGGCTTCTTACAGTTTACAGCTAGTTGGCAGGTGAGCAAGATAAGTAACACTGAACACCACTTGATGCTGTTACTGCCTCAGGGAGAGTCAGGCAGCCTGTTGTACAGGAAGAGGCTGCTCAAACACACATAGAAGATGAGCATAATGAATTTCACCTTGAGGAGATAATGCAATGACTTAACCCCCCACAAGAAATAAGACCTTGGTGTTCCAGGAAATTTCTTACTTATGAGAAAGTGTTTCAGAGATGACAGCAAAGCTTCTTTGTGGCAACCTAAACACTAAAAAGCTTGTAGGTTGCTTTGCTGCTTGGTTGAAATTACAGAATCAGACCACTTGACTTGCATTCAGGCTTTGGTAATCCCCCTGGAGCTTTATCCCCTCTTTGTCATTAGCTGACTGCATTGACATCCTCCCCTGCTTGCCCTCCCTACCAAAACAGCAACAAAAAAAACTCCTTTGCATCAAAGAGAATTTTCTTTTGACTTTGATCACATTTCTTGTGGTGCTCAAGCCTGTTGCTAAGAGAAAATATGGTGGGGAGGAACGGGCACATCATTATTATAATCACTCTTGTTACACCCCACAGAGAACAAGAATCTCCCAGCACTCAGCTGAGTTCTACAGCTTTCACTGATAGAGTTGGTGGCAATCCTGCTGGGTCTGGAGGCATGAGAAAGTGCAGCCACCGCAGCAGCACATGCTGCAGGAGCTTGTGCCACCCTGGCTGCTGCTGCTGCTGAGGGTAGTAAACTTGTGGCTTAACAAAAGAGAGAGTTAATTATTTATACTGTGCATGGGGTTCACTAAATGAGAGCTCTGACTGGCAAGATGAGATGGAGTCATAAGTTAATGCTTTGTAAAAATTGTTCTTTCCTCAAAGCCAGAATGGATTTGTGTGCTGGAGCAGTGAGAGGTATCATTGAAACCCAGCCAGTCAGTGCTACTTACACAAAGGGTCTACACTTTATTGTGGACATCTTCGTGCCCTGTCCCACCCTAAGCAGAACAGTAATTGTAGGGTTTGACTCATTTCCCACATTTTGTCAGAGCTTTAGTTTCCCTACTGAAAGACCACTGCATGTGTAGAGTCACCAGGCTGTCACGTCCCAACCTGACACCAAACCCTTTTGTTGGCTCTTCTCTTTAAAGTCACCTTTTCCAATTAGATAATTTTGATTAATTGCTTCAGCTAGCAAGGGTCTTCAGAGCTCTCAAGTCAAGACAAGGGTGGAAGAGATAACATGATTGCTTCCAAACAGCTCTCCATTGAGTTTAAATTATCTTGTCATATTTCACTGAATTTAGTAGTAAAAGGCCCCTTTAGGAGAGGATGAAATTTCTGCTTCTACAGCAGTGGGCCTTTGCTCACTGAGCCCTGGGAAACACCTGCAAACTCCTTTCCTGCAGCCACTTTGCCTTCCAATTATTCCTCAGGTACTTCTCAAATTTATTTCATTGTCTTCCCTATTTAAACCCTGAAACTCTGTCCCATCTTCTGTAACTGCAGCCACCACATCTCCTCCACAGCTCTTGGGTTTCCTATTGCTTCTGTTGCTCAGATCTTCAACCACTTCACACTTTTGTTGCAGCACTTGACTGTAAGTGTCAGCTGATGAGTACAGCTGATGTGAGCCTTGGGCCTCATGGCTCCTGACAGCAAGAGTTTTGCTATCATGCCAGACAAAAGCATGGAGGTGGCTGCTGGCTCCTATCACTTTACATGCAAATAGTGCCTGAGCTCTGGGAGACTGGGGGTGAATTATTAATGGGGAGGGGGCCTGCTAGGACACCTGCTTGGCCTGAATGGGGAGAATCATAGAATCATTAAGGTTGGAAAAGACCTTTAAGGTCACCAAGCCCAAACATCAACCCTGCATCATGTCACTGGCACAGGTTGCTCAGGGAGGTGCTGGAAGCCTCATCCCTGGAGGTTTTTAAGGCCAGGCTGGAAGTGGCTGTGAGTAACCTAATCTGGTGTGAGGTGTTCCTGCCCATGGCAGGGGGTTGGAACTGGATGATCCTTGAGGTCCCTTCCAACCTGACAATGCTATTATTCTATGCCCACTAAACCATGGCCCTAAATGCCATGTCTGCAGGTTTTAATGAACACCTCCAGGGATGGTGACTCCACCACTTCCTGGGCAACCTATTCCAGGGCTTGACCTCTCTTTCAGTAAAGAAATTTTTCCTAATATCTAATCTAACCTGGCCCAACCTGAGGCCATTTCATCTTATTCTATTGCCAGTTACTTGGAAGGAGACGGATCCCGACCTCACCATCACCTCCTTTCAGGGAGCTGTAGAGAGCAATGAAGTCTCCCCTCAGCCTCCTCTTCTTCAGACTAAACAACCCCAGTTCCCTCAGTCACAATTCATAAGACTTGCTGTCTAGACCTTTCTCTAGGGTCTTGGTCTTCTCTTGCTCTTGGTATCTGAGCTCAGACAGCAGACACTTTAATTTAATAAATTGCAGGAGAAAAGCTCTTTGGCCAACAAAAGGTTAAATAACTGGGACAAGTGAGTCACTCCAGCTCCCTTCCTTCCCCCCTCCCCACACTGCAAGTTTAATAAGCCCAAACCAAAACCATCTAGGGCTGGAGCTGTCTAAGATGCAAGCGCTTCAGCTGTGCAGCCCTGCTCGTGCCTGCCCCTCTCGGGTGGACGGGATGATAACCGGTGTCACGCCTGCAGCTTATCAGGGAGCCTCCTTTGACTTCTGCTTCAAAAGTGCTCTGCTGGCTTGTTCTGGTGCTGGAATCAAGCACTTCTGAACAGGACAGGATAAGAAGATGTATCAGTTTTCACCTAAGAACCTGAGAAAGGAGGCCAGCCTGTCTCCCTCTGTAGAAAGAAAGGACTATTGTACAGTACAGCACACAAGGCTTGCAACACGGCCAATTGATTTCCTTCCTATTAGTCAGCTACTTTGTTTACCTTCTCACACAAACCATTTCAGAACCATTAAAACTAAGAGGATTAGCATCAAGTTTCTGGCAAAATGCACCTTAATTTCAGCAAATGCTACTTTCACTCTCTGAGGAGATTTAAAAACCCTCGAAAGAAATGGATTCTTTATTGTGGCAAACCCAGTGAAACAGGTATGAATTATATCTCCCCTGATAAAAAAGATTTAAAAAAACAAAAACCAACCAAAAACTAAAGTGAAGGGGATTGAAGAGAGAAAGAGGAGTGAAAGAATACAATTCTCTCAATCCAGTCAGAAAAGCCTGCAAAGGAATTAAATTACCAAGAGGGAAAAATTTTCAAAGCAGTCTTGAAACGTGAGTTCAGTCCTGACAATGTGAAATAATTGTTCTGTCCTGGCACGGTACAAAAAGTTCCTACTTCTCTAACCTTGTTTTCAGAAGTCATTGGGGATGATTCACTCAGTCTGCAAATAATACTGCAAGCCAAAAGTTCAAGGTCCAAAGCTTCCCCTTGCCATGCACCCTGGGAATTTGCCTTGCACAGACAAGCAGCGATTTATTCTAACTAAATTTTATTTAGCTTCCACTGTTGTCCATAAAAGTTTTGCACAGAATTAAAGTGGGGGTGTGTGGGGTTGTGATTACTCTTCCAAATCAATTTGTGTCTGCTCTAAGCATAAACACCACGGAGCCTCAGTTTCAGAGTCTGCCTCGCACCACTGCATCATGGTTTGTCAAATGGGAGGTTTAAGAGATATAACAATTAATCACATGGCTAAGAAACAAAAGGTGTCCTCCAGACACAATAAGTGGGTCTAAGGGAGACCTGACACCTAAAGGACACGTCCTGCAACATGAAGGCACAAGAGGATGATATACAAGAGAGTATTGGTGTTTGGAGATATTCCAAACCCACCTGGATGCATTCCTGTGTGATCTGCTCTAGGCGACCCTGATCTGGCAGGGTGGTTGGACTGGATGATCCTTCGAGGTCCCACCCAACCCCTGACATTCTGTGATAACAAAAAGAATTGCCTCTGAGTGGTGTTAAGAGAAATTCTCTTAAAAGAAAGAATTCAGACGTTTCCAGGAACTTGTCATAGAGCATCCCAGGGAACAAGAACACCTGGTGAAGTCTGAGTCCAGCCCCCCAGTGAGTCATATTACACACCAATGATTCCAAACACAAGACAGGATGCTGCTAAGGATGCTGCAGAGTCCTCCATGCAGGGCTGCAGATAGGGTGCAGGGAAAGTAGGAACCCCACCTGCTGCAGAAACGTCATCAAGAGGCAATTTGGGGTGTCCCAGAACAGCAAAAATTGCATACAAGGGTGGGTTTGGGGATCCAAATGGTGTGCAATGGTACCAGAGATTAGGCCAACCAAAATATTTTTCTGTTCCTTCCCCAATAATTTCTAGCAACAAATTTGCCATTTGATCACTGAATAGGTATATCCAGAGGAGCACCTAAGATCCCTTTCAATCAGCACATGTCACAGTTTTCTTGGTGCTGTGACTGGACTCCATCTACAGTTTTATCATTTACTCATAATAATGATAAATATCTTCTCCCACCCCCCCTCCATTTTCATCACACAGTTTGAACCTACAGAGTGTGTTGTAGAGTAAGATGTCCTATTCCACCCCTGAAAGATAGGCAGTGGGGAGGTGAAGGGAAGAATTCACAGCAAACAATGTTTTTATTAATGAAAACCATTAAAAGTAATTGTAAAAGGGACATGCTTTCAGGAGAGGAAATGTCTTGAACACAACATTCCCAAACAAATGCTTTCATTTTAGTCTTTTTTTTTTTCCAACCACCTCTGCTTCAGGCATGGTCAGAAATGAGTCAGCAGAGGCTCCAAAGGAAAGCTGCAGCTTGGTGATAGAGCACAGCAGCTGAAATACCACTGAAGTTCAAAGCCCACCCTAAGTGAAGCCCAGAGAGCTGATATATGGCAGCTTCTCTCTGATTGCTTTTTGCGGATCAGGCTGGTTAAGGTGAATAATTTTTCAGACAGCCCTTGAAGATCAGTCTCTGGGGGCTGCTGCTGATGGCCCCTTCTGTCTGACAAGATAAATGATCCTTTATAACTTGTCATATCTGAGCTGGCATCAGGAAATTAAGGGAAAACTTTTTTTTGCTGACATTGCATTGTTATAGGTCTGCATGACTAAGGCCCTTGTTGCTGGAAAGAGATGAGCTATGGCAGGGCTCTTTAGCTGAACAAAGAACACAGCCTCACCACATGAGAGCTTGGGGAAGCTCCTGTTGCTTCTATAGCTGGGGCAGCAGGCATTTAAAATGAACTTCTTATCTCTTACAGCTGAAAAATCCAATCTCCCAGACTTGTTGATCAAAAAGAAAAAAAACATATTCAAACATAGAGCCTTAGTTCTGGTTTAGTCTGAAGAGTCTGATCACAATGAAGAATACCTGTGATGGAACTTCTCCAGAAAAAAAAAAAAAAAAGCCTTAAAAAATAAACATGTCTACCCTGATAGAAAAAAAGCTTCTAATGACAAATAGCTTTGTTCATAGAATTGTAGAATGGTTGGAGTTAGAAGGGACCTTTAAAGGTCATCTAGACCAACCCTTATTGTTATCAGAAAGCTTCCTGCTCAGTGGTGCATGAAGCACAGGGTGTGGAGAGAACTCAGAGGGGTTAGAGGTCTGCCCATCATGGGGCTGTGACAAACAGCTCTGCAATGTTGGGTTTCCATTGCAGTGATGGTTACAGAAATTCTGGAAACACAACTGAGGAAAGTACTTGTAGGCTCAGGAGGCCAAAGCTCTGCAAGGGTCTAAGCAGTGGCCCATGGCTGCCTACTCTGCTGCATCCCATGCTGTGTGTCTCCTCTGCTGTAAGACACAGAGCATTTCACAAGCACTGCCTTCTCAGAGCATCTGCTCTTCCACATCAATGTCTTGCTGCGAAGAAAGACTAGCTCCAATAGCCCAGCACTGGGCTGCACATGATGACCATCACTCAGGCAGTGCTGCCACACCTGGAGGCTGAGCCTTGGTAAGGTGGGCCTGGCTTAGAGAGGCTGCTGTGAGCAAGTCTTTGCCAGCAGAGTCTGAGCCCTGGCAACACAGAGCTGCCTTCGGAGTCCACTTCACGTTTTGCATTGCAAAGTGTTTACTGTGCAGCTGCAAGTGAACATGAAGAAGGGATAAAGAAGGCCAAGGTAAACCCTTGTTTTTGTCAGAGGAGTTAAAGGCCATTAAGCTCAGGCTTTGAAGACGGCTGAGAGAAAGCCACCAGAGATCCAGCCAGATATACTGTATATTAAGAGGTTCCTGATTTTTTCCAAATGATAACCTGCTGAAGGAAATTATGTCCTCTGCCACAGTACCTGCTTGTCTAATTGCAAACCATGCAACCTTATCCCCCCTGAGATTCACAGATAAAAAAACCCTTTGTCATCACCTCCACCCTCCCTGGCTCCACTCTCTCTGCACAGCAGGTAAGACAAGAAAGAGGGCCTGGAAAATTTAAATGGATGGAGCACATCTGAGAAACCAGGCAATTGCCAACAGCAGCACGGACACACGTGCAGCAGGAATGGAACAAGTTACTGACAGGAGGCTTTTCAACTCAATACCAGCAAAATAACTAACAAATGTGCCTGAGGAGGCAGCCCTGAGCAGTGAGGCAGCCAGGGGAAGTCCCCACCTGGAGAATGTTGTTTGTTAACAAAGAACAGGAACAACGCTGTGTAAAATCCACCCTTCCCTGGCAGTCTGGGTGACAACGCTCAGCAGGGCAAGCAGGACCAGGACAGCCAGCAGGGAGGGCTTCTCTCTTTATACCTTTTCCTGATATTGCATGAGGTCATTTTGATGCCTAAAAAGGCTGAGTCAAAGCCTACCCTGGTGTGATGGTTTTAAGACTGTCTTTTTAATTTTTCTTCACAAGGGTGGAGCAGAGAAAGTGAAAGAATGTAAATAAATCACTATTGGATGTAAGAAAGTAGAATAATGATTATTCTAAACACTTCCATTGGAGAGAGAGAAATATTTAAGAATCTCTACTCAAAACAAAGCTGGGGAGTTGGGCAGTCTCAGCTTGCTCAGCTTCTGTCTGCTTCTTCTTTTCTGGCTGAAGATAACACACTGACCTTGACAAGCTAAGTCTAACAGCCTCTCTGCTTCTTGGCTCTCTGCCTTCTGCCAGAGGGGCCTGGGGGGAGTCCTTCTGGCTGGCGGGAGGCCCCTTGGTGGGGGAAGCAAAGGGGGCTTGGTTGTGCTTTTCTGTAGATTGTATCATTGCATTTCATCATAGATTGTAGTTTTGCTTGTCGATACAGCTTGCATTTGCTTCCAGACTGAACTAGCCTGGTTATTGTTGGTGTGGGACAGGGATTTCAGCTCTCACACTGCTGCAATTCAATACCTGGTGCTACTGCTCCTCTGCACACAACAGCTGTAGGGAGTTTAACGAACGGAACCTTCAGAAATGGGGTTAGGGTGAGCAAGGCTACATTTCAGGGTGGTTTCTCCATGAGAGCAGAATTACAGACTAGAATCGTAGCATAGTTTGGACTGGGAGCATCTTTTGAAGGTCACATAGTCCAACCCCTGTTGGATTTAGAGCTGTATCTTCATTCTAAACCCACATCTACTGATGTTACCCTTGCTCATAACAACCACTGCAGCAATAGGATGCAATGGAACGGCCTCAAGTTGCTCAGAGGAGGTTTGGGTTGGACATTAGAGCAAAATTCCTTCACAGAAAGGGCTGTAAAGCATTAGAACAGGCTGCCCAGGGAACACGTAGAGTCACCATCCCTGGAGGATCTAAAAGCTGTGTAGATGTGGTGCTGAGAGACATGGCATAGTGGTGCCCCAGCAGTGCTGTTTGAGGTAGCCTATCTCATGTGGTTTCTTGGGTTTTTCCCCCACATGTGCCTGATGAGCATTAGCTGGGGTGGTGCAATCTCAAAAGGATGTGATGCTGCTCCCTCTCTCTCTTTCCTGGACTGCACCTCGGTCCTCACTGGAGCCAATCCTGATGTGTCCATTCAAAGCCAGTCACTGCTGACATCTCATTCCATGGGATCCAGGCCACCAGGCAGCAGTCTGTGAAGATGTACAACTCACATCCTCAGAGAACTTCTTGCCTGTCCATGTTATAAATGTGACTATATCCATACAACTTGTTCCTCTTCCTGGCACTGTTATTGAAGGCATCATTTTGGTTTGTTACTGCTTTGCAGAGCTGGATGCCTTTGTATAAATATTTTCCCTGAAGTTTTCCAATCTGGAAAGCAGAGGTGAAAAGTAGAGATGAACTGAAAAGGCTCAGAGGCAGCAGTCTGAAGGTATCTGCTGAAAGCACCCTCACAGTAAAACTGGACCCTCTGTGGGGTTATGTTAATTGCTGTGATGAGTTTCAGTCCAAGATTTTCTTTCACTCCATCAGTCTGGAGGTCAGGGACTGTTCCCTGCATCTCCATCACTCCTTTTGGGTAGGAAAGTTCCTCTCCACTATCTCTTTGAAGAGATCCACAACTGCTTGGGTACTTTTGGTGTCTGCATCTGCTACACCTCATTTCTTTATGTGGGAAGGGAGTGAATTTACTCTGGAGCTCGCCTTTGCTGCAGTGAATGGCTGATGGCCCTTGGCTGCCCCAAAGATCAGCTCCTAGTTACACTCAGGTCCAACAGCCTTAGAGGGGTCAGCTGGGATGGCTGAGCTGTACTGGGTTTGCTTGGTAAGGTTTTGGTAGTGGAGAGCTACAGGGGTGGCTCCTGTGAGAAGCAGTTAAAAGCATCATGTCTGATGGAGCAAATGCCAACAACTCCAAGTCAGACCCAATGTGGGCCAAGGCCAAGTCCATCAACATGGTGGTATTTAAGATGGGGAAAAAGAAACTGCACAAGGGCAGCCAGAGAGAATGAGAATATGTGAGAGAAACCACTCTGCACACACACAGCTCCTGAAGGACTGCATCGTATGGGAGGGACCCACACTGGAGCAGTTCCTGAGGAACTGTAGCCCATGGGAAGGATTCAAATATGAGAAGCTCACAGAGAATTCTCTCTGGAGGAACCAGACATGGGAGCAGGGGAGGACTGTGAGGAGTCCTCACCCTGAGGAGGAAGGAGCAGCATGGTTCAAGGTGTGATGAACTGACTACCAACCCCCATTCCTCACTTCTCTTCCTCTGATTTGATTAATAATAAACTCAAACCTTTTTTCCCCGAGCTGAGTCTGCTTTGCCAGTGCCAGTTCTTGGTGAGTTATCTCCCTGGCCTTATGTCAACCCACAAGGCTTTCCTTATATTTTGTCTCCCCTGTCCAGCTGAGGAGCAGCTGTGGTGGGCACCTGGTGTCCCACCAAGGTCAATCAGGAGGCCACAGCTCCCTCTCATCCCTGGCTGTGTTCCCTTGGCTGCAAGAGCAGGGCAGTTTTACTTTCATTCCCTGCCACTGGAGGAAGGATGAAAGAGGCGTAACAGGGGTGAAGCTGTGACTGTGTCTTGCAGGAGTGCATTAATTGAAGAAATTTTTATGGCTGTGGGAATCTAAATGACTTCTCTGCCTCTAGGCTGCCTGGGCAGGATTGTAGGTTCAGGTGAAGGAAATATAGGAGTCAGGCTGGCTGAACATTTAGCAAAACTAAAATCTTTAGCTAAATTTGCCGCCCCTGACCTCTGCACACATTTATTTGGTCTCATTTTAGAAAATCATCCTTTTGCTGGGCCTAGCCTCAGGTTAGGATGAAAGAGGGCAGAGAAAACTGAGCGAGGGAAAAATGCCAAATTTCCTTTCTGCTGCCTCTTCCTCTCCTCCCCCCATCCTGGAAAACACTTTTCCTGGCTTGATGAGTTGACCAGGGACATGGCAGGGGTGGGTAAAGGCACATTCCCAAGCATCAGCTCTGCAGACATGAACAGCTAAACTCTTCACAGAGTCACAGAATCGTTCAGATTGGGAGAGACCTTTAAGATCATCCAGTCCAACCCTTAACCCAGCACTGCCAGGGCACCACTAAGCCATGGCCCTCAGCACCACAGCTAGAGGACTTCTGACTCCCTCCAGTCATGGCAACACCACCACTTCCCTGGACAGGCTCTTTCAGGGCCTGACAACTCTTCTGGGAAAGGAATTTTTCCTAATGTCCAACCTAAACCTGCCCTGACATAACTTGGGGTCATTTTCTCTTTTCCTATCAAACACAGAACATGAGGAAGCTATTTGCAGATGCAGGCAGTGGGGAGGTGGCTAAGAGAGTCATATGTGACCTCATGTGACTCCCTCCATTCCTGTTTTCCTGTCTCTTCTCAGCTGTTTTAAATTAAAAACAGTTTGAGACAGGGGTTCCCTGTAGTCCTATGGCTGTAAAAGACATGGGACTGACCCCCTGAGGCCAGACATGCAATCTCGGACTATTTCATCTTTAAATCTGCAGAGGGAAAGACCCAGTTAATTCCTAAAGCTTTAGCAGCTCATTTCAGCTTTCTCCATATCTCAGAGAAATCAGAGTCTCAGCAAGCCATAGGCCGTATCCTGCCAGGAAAAAAAGAGTGAGAGCAATCTGATCTGCCTTTTCTGCTGGCCAAAGAAGCCAGGCTAAATGCAGATCATTCCTCTGTGTGTTTCCCAGGAAAGCTGCAGACCCTGACATTCCGAGGCAAAAGGTTAGCAGGGTGAGCTATTAACATTTGCAAATGTCCACCTCCCTCCTTTGCTCCCAGCCAACCTCTCCCAGTCTATTTAGGATCATTCCAGAGTTCACTGGGATGAAAATAATGACAAAAAATACTGTGACAAGATAAAGTACAGTGCTATAAAAATTCTCTACAGTGCTATAAAAATTAGATTCTTAGCAGAAAAGAGAATGAAGAGGTAATTTAGTAAAAGTGATGGATGGACCTCTGAAGCTTCAGGACTTTAGTTCAGTGCAGCTGCTTGCTCAAACCTGGGGATTTCAGGGGAAGGGTCACCCACCATCAGAGCTGGTACCCTCTGCTTCTCACCCACCTGAGAACTAGGAATTGGAAGAACACAAGAAATAAAAGGTAGCTTGAGTCTTTCATCTAGCTAGATTCCTGGTGGTGGTTAAATCAAGTCTTATTTGACCTAAGGTGGTTCTCCCATTTCCTGGAGGCAAAGTGCCTGATGTTTCCTGGTGTTTCAGAAAAAAAATGCAGACACTTGCTGCAGTGTGGGGCAGGGCTTGGATGGTGTCTGAGGTTGCCAGAGGATCTCCTTTTGCACTCACTGTGCAAGTAGCTTGTATTAAAACCCCCTTTAGACTGGGCAGCCGGTTAGTAGGAACGAAAGGGAATGCTTTGGTAGAAGTGTGATTGCCTGCCACTGGCAAATAGCAGTAAGGGCTTCCATTAAGAGGAGTGTGACTAGTAGGTTGAGGGAGGTTCTCTTCCTCTACTCTGTGCTGGTGAGGCCTCACCTGGAGTATTGTGTTCAGTTCTAGACACCCCAGCTCAAGAGAGAACTGCTGGAGAGCACAGGGCCACTGAAGGCTGAGGGCACTGGAACAGGTCTCATGGGAGGACAGGCTGAGGGAGCTGGGGCTGGTTAGCCTGGGGAAGAGGAGGCTGAGAGGGGATCTCATTCATGCTTACAAATATCTAAGGGGTGGGTGTGAGGAAGATGGGGCCAGGCTCTGCTCAGTGACCCCCAGTGACAGGACAAGAGGTGATGGGCACAAACTTGACCATAGGCAGTTCCATCTGAATGTGAGCAGGAACTTCTTGTCTTTGCAGATTGCAGAGCACCGGAGCAGATGGTGGAGTCCCCATCTCTGGAGACTTTCAAGGCCCACCTGGATGTGTTCCTGTGTGATCTGCTTTAGGTGATCCTGCTCTGGCAGAGGACTGGGCTTGATGACCTTCAGAGATCCCTTCCAACCACTACCATTCTATGGTTCTATTAATCCAGCAAGCTGCCCTTCTCCAAAGGACAGACATGATGCTTATGGCCTCCCCACCTTCTTGCTGCTCCCTCAGGAGAATGTTTTTTTCCTTTTGCCATTTTCCCCTCACACTTTTCTGATTGGACCCATTATTTATGGACTGTGATACACTGTATTTCTGAATTGATTTTGTGTTCTGCTATTGTAAAGCATTTCTCTGGACCAGTACCTCAGGGTGATATATTTTGTTTCATAGAATCATAGAATCATGAAGGCTGGAAGAGACCTCAAAGATCATCGAGTCCAACCTGTCACCCTAAACCTCATGACTATCTAAACCATGGCACCAAGTGCCACGTCCAATCCCCTCTTGAACACCTCCAGGGATGGTGACTCCACCACCTCCCTGGGCAGCACATTCCAATGGCCAACCACTCTCTCTGTGAAGAACTTTCTCCTCACTTCCAGCCTAAACCTCCCCTGGCGCAGCTTGAGACTGTGTCCTCTTGTTCTGGTGCTGGTTGCCTGGGAGAAGAGACCAAACCCCTCCTGGCTACAACCTCCCTTCAGGTAGTTGTAGACAGCAATGAGGTCACCCCTGAGCCTCCTCTTCTCCAGGCTAAACAGTCCCAGCTCCCTCAGCCTCTCCTCATAGGGCTTGTGCTCAAGGCCTCTCCCCAGCCTCGTTGCCCTTCTCTGGACATGCTCCAGCAATTCAACACCTTTCCTAAACTGAGGGGCCCAGAACTGGACACAGTACTCAAGGTGTGGCCTAACCAGTGCTGTGTACAGGGGTACAATGACCTCCCTGCTCCTGCTGGCCACACTATTCCTGATGCAGGCCAGGATGCCACTGGCTCTCTTGGCCATCTGGGCACACTGCTGGCTCATGTTCAGGCAGCTGTCAACCAGTACCCCCAGGTCCCTTTCTGCCTGGCTGCTCTCCAGCCACTCTGACCCCAGCCTGTAGCTCTGCATGGGGTTGTTGTGGCCAAAGTGCAGCACCCGGCACTTGGATTTGTTGAATGCCATCCTGTTGGACTCTGCCCATCTGTCCAGCCTGTCAAGGTCCCTCTGCAGAGCCCTTCTACCTTCTAACAGATCAACACCTGCTCCCAGCTTGGTGTCATCTGCAAACTTACTGATGATGGACTCAATCCCCTCATCCAGATCATCAGTAAAGATACTGAACAGGATGGGGCCCAGCACTGATCCCTGGGGGACACCACTAGTGACAGGCTGCCAGCTGGATGTGGCACCATTCACCACCACTCTCTGGGCTCAGCCCTCCAGCCAGTTCCTAACCCAGTGCAGAGTGCTGCTGTCCAAGCCACAGGCTGCCAGCTTGGCCAGGAGTTTGCTGTGGGGGACAGTGTCAGAGGCCTTGCTGAAGTCCAGGTAGACTACATCTACAGTCTTTCCTACGTCCACCAGGCTGGTCACCTGATCATAGAAGGAGATCAGGTTGGTGAGGCAGGACCTGCCCTTCCTAAATCCATGTTGGCTGGGCCTTATTTCTCTGGTGCTGCTCTGACTTACCTTTTTTTCTCTGAGTTTTCTACCCTTTGCCTCTTGTTTTGCTTTTTCTGCCATAGCTCATGGAAGAGTGCACTAGAACATGCAGCTAACCTCCTCTGGAAATAAAACCTCATTAGAAGATGGTAAGAACTCAGGTGCATTCATTTTAATGAGACAATTAATTTGCTTATGGCCAGTAATAGAGAATGAGGAAACCTTTTCATTTTATATTTCTTCTCTCTTTTTTTCATTCCCTTTGTTCCCACTGCCATGTGGTTTCATCACAAAGCTCCCTGTGAAGAGCTCACAGCATACCTGTGGGCACGCTGGTGGCACCCAGCAGCAGCCCAAGCTGATGGAAACTGCTGACTCTCCATCTGCACGTCCACTCATCTCAGCAGGAAAAGCCTCTCATGACAAAGAGGTGTGGGTGAGCAGGCTGGTGGTAAAAAGACTGCAAAAGTTGTTTAGAAACTGAATCCTAGAGAAGGGGAGGGGATGAAAGTGGCTTTGGGACAGAAGGACAGACCTGTGAGAAGGAGTGAAGAGAGCAATGGAAACCCACCCACCGTTGGAACCAAAGCAAACTGTAAGGTGGTTGCAGTGGCAGTGCTGCCCCAGTACAAGGACAAGGCTCTGCAGGTTGTGTGGTATTGCTGACAACTTCAATGGACAGAATGTGGGAGAGCTGGACTTGGACGATGTGTTCCCATCCTGTCAGCAATTAAACTAGAAAAGGTGTCAAGGGATGACCTTCAGCTGATAATGATCTTGATGGGCTTCCAAAGCAAGACCCAGATACTGACTCTCCTAGCAGAATAATTTTGCCCTTCCACAGTTAAGGCAGGTGATGGTGATTTAAGGACCGACCTATAAGGTAAAAACCAGATGGCATAACACGTTAGAGATTGTCTAGATCTATTCCTTGTGATTTGAACTGAGGCTGTCACTGAGATGTTACTCAAAGTTGGAAAGCATTTGCTAAAAATGCTGTTGTTTATAGGCAACCAGAAAGGGATGTCAGCTGTTGGTGGAGTCAGAGATCAAGGCGGTGTTTCAAGAAATTGACAATCTGCTTTAAGAATCACCAACACAGAAGCAGCAGCAGAGACTGCTTCTATAGTACTGTTCCAGCACCAGCGTTGGCTCCTCCTCACACCTCGAATGTCTCATTCAAAGCAACATTAAAGACATCCAAACTGTATCCTCTGCTGTACCTGAGAGGTAACATTTCAGAGATTTGCTGTTAATACCTTTAATGAATGCCAAGTGGCAATGGTGCATGGCTCCCTCAACTGCCAGGGTGAAGATGGGTGAAGAACTCTGCCCTCCCTGCCTCATCATGAGGACTCCTGGGAGCTGCCAGCTGCTTCACAACTTAGCAGCAAGCACAGATGAAAATGTGGAAGGTGGTAAACATACAGAGAGACTTGTAGATGGATCAAATATTTGAGCAGCATCATATGTCTGTCTACTGATGCTCTTCAGGACATGCATACTAGCATGGTGATGTTTCTCTGCTGTTTGCTCTGCCTGACTCAGAGCTGGTTGAATGACTCTTCCCAGCCCTTATGATTCTGCTCTAGCAGGGGTTTGAACTCGATGACCTTCAGAGATCACTTTCAACCCTCTGTGATTCTGCGACCTGTGCAAACAAGTATATAAACATCCAATTTCAAGCTCACTTGCCCTTTGGGTGCCTTGAGTCCCTTTTGGGTCCTAAATTGCTACCACAAATAGACCTGATTGGTTAGTGTCGCATCTAGGAGCTGAGCTCTGGGGCTGGGGTGACTGGTGTAATCCTTCTCCACAGAAAAGTAGTCCCATACCTTCATCCATGCTGAAGATGGAGCTGGTGTTGAAAAGTCTCTCTGTTCTCAGCCATTTTCAATGAAGATTAGTAGCCAATCTGGACAGATAATATGTATTTTATTACTCCTGTGGCTGCACGTTGCTGCTACTGAATGGGCAGCCCTGTACAGTGCTTGGGGTCGTACATCAGCTGCAGCAGCAGCTCAGGTTGGGACGAGGCACACAGCAAGCACCCAGAGCAGAGGCCTTGCTTTTCATCCCAGCATTTTTATCATTTTACCAGCTCCTATTTATTTTCAAGCATCTGTTCAACCTTTCATGCAAGATGAAAACAATAGCTTCAGCTGCTTTCTACCTGAGCACTGGAGGAGTTCAAGCTGATACTCACATCAAAGCCCTCAACATATTTATCATTCCTGGTTCTGTAATGAGCAGCGGTGTCTGACAGATGCACAAAAGCACCACAGTTTCCACTTGGACCCTACAATGGCAGCAATGACTTCAAACTAGGATTAAAGGCTCACTCAGGAAACACTGAGCATTTTCCTTACTGAGTAATTGCCATCTCCTCCCAGCTGGCATTGCTGGCAAAGCCACGCTCCATCCAGCACCTTGGGGGTAAGGAAGATGCGCTGGGAGCTGCTCCTGCTCTTGCAGAGTTCCTTGCTGGTTTTAGTGGGAACAGTACTACAACAATAATTCTTCTCCAGCACTTTATCGAGTGACACCTAATCAGTTTGAATTAGAATTTTGCAGACATGATAAAGATGTATTTCCTTGCAGGCAACCCTAGTCTTAGTCTAAGGAATAAGTCACTTTTTCATTTACCAGAAAGCAAATCTTGCTCTGCAGTTAAAGCTTATGTTTAAGGGGGGTGGGGGGTGGGGGGGAAACATACCATAAATAAAGCCCAAAAAAAGCTGAATTCAGCTATCAGGGTGCAATTCCTCAGCAGCTTGTCTCAGGAATAACTTGTACCAGTGACAGCCCCAAAAGCAAGGAGGTAAAAATATGTAACAACTTGCCATTATTTAATACATAGAAAAAGCTGTTAAAAGAACATTATCTAGCCAGCAGAGGCAGGCACCTAATCACCCTTACAAGTGTGTCAGGTGCCATTATTTTCTTTATTACAATTCTTGAGCCATCACATACATTTTTTATTGACTGCACTGCTTTATGCCATGTGAGAGAAACCAAGAGCATTGGCCACAAGCTCCAAACACATTCAGTAATAGGAACATTCAAAGCTCACTGGGAAATTTCAATACCATTATGGAAGATCTGCATAGAGACAGAGACAATGCTGTGCTCAACAGGATATAGGCACATAATGATTTTAAAAGACAATTAAATCCACTTCAATTAACATTCACTATGATTTTGGGTGATTTTAGTGAGCAATAACCTCATTCAAGGTTATCAGATTTAGGACAGATGATGTAGAAAGAAACCAGTTTGCCTAAAGTATGTTTTTCTTGTGATCAGTGCGTTTGGCTGAAAATAAATACTGTGTAAAATGTAAAGCCTCTTTAAAAGTGACTAGTAGCCTCTCCACTGGCATGCAGGAGTTGCTTGCTTTGGAGTTTGGTGTGAGTGCATCTGCAAGTCAGTAAAATGATACCACAGAGTCTGGGAATTGATCTTTGGAAGACATGATTTGCATGATGTGCTCACACCTGGTGGGGTTCCTCTCAAACAATGGCCTCTCAGCATCAGCCATTCTCACTTACAGATCTCCCTAGGAGCTGGTAGGCGGCCTGAGTCCCCAAAGGCTACAGTGGTTCTTTCCCAGGAAGCCATATACTTTTATGTTTAAATGATCCATAAAGACTGTCCCTGCTGAGAAGTTCAGAAAGGCTGCTCCGAGTGCCTCCATGCAGGGCTGCAGGCTGGCTGACACCCTGCAAACCCTGGCAGCCATGCAGGAGTTCCTTGCCTTGGCTCTGGATGGCCTTTTCCGGTGTCACGTTGGCTGCCAGGGTGGGATTCTAATTCACCTTTCATTTTATAATACAGCCTGGAGTCCCTTAGCCTAACATTAGCAAACTGCTTACACTTATTCAAGGACCAGTGCTCAGGAAGACCTTGAAAAGGCTCTCACTACCAGAAGGACATTGAGCTGCTGGAGCAGGTCCAAAGAAGGGCAGCAAAGCTGGTGAACATCTGGAGAACAGGGCTGGAGAGGAGCAACTGAGGGACCTGGGGGTGTTCAGCTTGGAAAAGAGGAGGCTGGGGGGCTCTCTACAACATCCTGAGATGTCCCAGGTAACAAGTGATGGGATGAGAGGAAACAGCCTTCAGTTGCACCAGGGGAGGTTTACTTTGGACATTAGGAAAAACTTCTTCCCTGAAAGGGTTGTCAAACCCTGAGCAGGCTGCCCAGGGCAGTGCTGGGGTCCTTTAGCTGTAGTGTATGGGTGGTGCCTTTGGCAGCACTGGGGCAATGGTTGGACTTGTTCAAAATGTGCCCGTGTCCAGGTGCTCAAAATGAAGCACACAGTGAAGTTTTTCCTGGCTTGGGTCATCCTGACTTGCCCAAGTTCAAAGAATAATTTGACACCAGACTCAATAGAACTCAAAACTTGGGGACCAGCTGCCACCCCTGATCCCCCAGACCCTTTTGTCCCTTCATCATGAGGCAACTGGAAGCCCACAGTCATCTGCTGCACTCTTTAATGTCCTCCCCAGGTCTGGATTTTTTTTTTTTCTGATAGGCTTAAAGAGGAACAGAACTCAGAACATCTTGATAGCAGTTGTTGATTTTCTTTTGCAGGACTTCTTCCTACCTTGCTTAAATTTGCAATTCTAAACAGTTCTCTATCATGCTTCCAAATTCCAGCCCAATATTACATTATTAAGGAGGTGGGTTTGAAATATCTTATCTTGACATATACCTCCAGAGCCAAATGACCTCAGGCACTCTTCCTAATTAATTTCATAAAGGAAAAAAATAGCTGGCAAGAGGTACAGGCAGTGACCCTTCCCAAAGTCCTCCAGACTGTGCTGGGCTGCTCCCTGCTTGGAAATGGATGAGAGGGAGGCCAGATCCAGCACTGCCCTGTGGCTTCATCTCCTTTGGCCTCTGCTCCTCATGAAGAGGGTAAAGCATGGATGGTTCACTCCATGTGATGCCAGAGGCAGCACAACCATTCCTAGACATGAAGTGAGGCAACAACCAAACACAAAATAAAAAGCTCCTTTTTTGAACATTAAAAGCAGCTGAAACAAAGGGACCTTTTTTATTTTCTTTCTTTCTCTTTCTCTTTCTTTTTTCTTTCTTTCTTTTTCTTTCTTTCTTTCTTTCTTTCTTTCTTTCTTTCTTTCTTTCTTTCTTTCTTTCTTTCTTTCTTTCTTTCTTCCTTCCTTCCTTCCTTTTTCTTTCTCTCTCTTTCTTTCTTTCTTCCTTCCTTCCTTTTTCTTTCTTTCTTTCTTTCTTTCTTTCTTTCTTTCTTTCTTTCTTTCTTTCTTTCTTTCTTTCTTTCTTTCTTTCTTTCTTTCTTTCTTTCTTTCTTTCTTTCTTTCTTTCTTACTTTCTTTCTTTCTTTCTTTCTTTTTCTTTCTTTCTTTCTTTCTTTCTTTCTTTCTTTCTTTCTTTCTTTTTCTTTCTTCCTTCCTTCCTTTTTCTTTCTCTCTCTCTTTCTTTCTTTCTTCCTTCCTTCCTTTGTCTTTCTCTTTCTTTCTTTCTTTCTTTCTTTCTTTCTTTCTTTCTTTCTTTCTTTCTTTCTTTCTTTCTTTCTTTCTTTCTTTCTTTCTTTCTTTCTTTCTTTCTTTCTTCCTTCCTTCCTTCCTTCCTTCCTTCCTTTTTCTTTCTCTCTCTCTTTCTTTCTTTCTTCCTTCCTTCCTTTGTCTTTCTTTTTCTTTCTTTCTTTCTTTCTTTCTTTCTTTCTTTCTTTCTTTCTTTCTTTCTTTCTTTCTTTCTTTCTTTCTCTTTCTTTCTTTCTTTCTCTTTCTTTTTCTTTCTTTTTTAAACAATATATTCTGAAAGAATGAGAGATTAAGTTTGAGGAGTCACTTCCAATCCAAAAGCCACCATTTAATTACAACACACAGGAAATTACAGAGTGAATGGCCAGGACAGTGATAAGAGACTGACACCAGAGGATGACAGCTCCTGAAATCCGACCACTTCATCACAAAGCTACTTATCACAAGAGCCTGTCTGGAAGGCTGACAATCTGATTGTACTGTCAACTCAATTCATAATTAATATATTTATCAAATTAATTACTGAAAAAATCTCACTGGTGCTCACCATAAGACAGTGGCTAAATTCATTGCCTGTTGGCTTCGTTTACTGCTAATAACAGTGCTGTCAGTTTAATGAGGGCAGTGAGTGGGTTCTGTTTTAGCTGCATGACAGACAAATTGCCCTCTTATAGAGAATGATACAGAGAATTTAAGAGAAGAAAAGAAATATGTCATTGTTTGGTGACAGCCACAATCGGAGCCTTGTCTCGGAAACTTAGCATCGACTCTAACGTACATGAAAGGGAGGTTGGGAATTCCTTTGTCAGCTAAATAAATACTTTATGGAATCCTGACTGATCCCTTCGTCTGCAATGACCTCGTGGCACCGCATGGAGCTCTCAATAATTCCTTGTTTCTTCCACAGACCTGACAGGAGTTTGTTGTTCGACAGGAGGTAGGGCTCTGGGTGTGTGCCTGTGCTGGGGAGAGCACAGCTCCCAGCCCAACTGCCCCAGGGAGCAGGAGACCCAAGCAATGTCAGGGATGGGGCTGCAGATCGCATGAAGACCAAGTGATGCATGAAAGGGGCAGGAGCCAGCACCCATCTGGCATGTGTGGACACCATGCTGCTGTAGCTTGGACAGAGGACCTGTCTGTCATGCTTAATTAACTGCACAGAAGCTAACTGCTGGGTCTGAGTGTGTCGTGTGGGGTGGTACAACCCAGTTCCAGTCAGCCACTCAAAGGTGCTCCATCCCTTTGCCAGGCAGAGCTTTGATACCGAGACTGGTCCATGCCTGCAAGAAGACGTTGCTTTCTCAGACAAGCAGCAGTGGGGCCAAAGCAAATGACTTGCAAAAAATCCAGTTGTTGGATCAGCCCCTAGCCACTGGCTGTGACAGGAGTTCACAGTTCACATTTCAATGTGTTCAGCTCAGCCTGTGGAAGCTGAGCTGCAATGGAACAGGGCAAATCCACCAAGAAATGAATATTTGGTCACAGAAGTCAGAGGAACGTTGTGGGGTTTTTCTTAATGACTATTAAATCGAGTTGTCAGTTCTGCAAGGTCAGGAAACTCAGCTTAATTTGGGCTGATCCTCACTATCTGGTGAAGACAAGAACCACCACAGTGTGTACACCTACCCCTTATGTCACAATTCTGTGCCTGAAAAGCAGTTTTGTTGACATAGCAGCCTGATAAAACTTTTTTTATTATTATTACATTATTAATCATTACTAAACTAAAGCTCAGATAATTTAGGCAGTGTTTAACTAGGGTTTAAAAAAACCTCATGTTTCTTGTTTAATGAAGGAGCTTGAATAAAATGTGGACAAGTGGTAACAAGATGTGATTCTACTTCACAAAGGTTAAGTGATAAAATTAATGCTGTGAGAAATTTCTGCAGCAAGCATTCACATTAAAATCTAATAAGTGTTATAAAGAGCATAAACACCAATGGTCACTGGGGAAAAACAGCTGAGGGAGGAGAAAAACCTTTGGAGGTTACTAATCCTACCAGGTAGAGTCAAATCTTTATCACTTCCTCCTGCCAAAAGTATTAAAATTCCTAAATGTAAAGAACAGGAGCCTGAGATGACTGAAGGGTTATTTCAGAGTGGAAGGATTGCAGACTCCTTCCTGCCAATACCCTAAGCCTGTGTGATTGTTTCACTCAAACAGCAAATAAAACAATGAAAAGAGCTGACAGCTGTGGCAAGGAGAGTTAAACATATAACTGTTCAGCATTAAAAGCAGGCTGCCTTCCTGCATGTGTGCATAGATGTGTGGATGGATGTGTGGATGTGCATGTATGGGTGTGGATGTGCTTCTGTGTGTACACAGATATTTTGCCTTCATGTTCTTTCTGTGAATCTTCTTCTCATTCTGCATCCTCCTCCTCTCTGTTGTCCCCAGCAGCTTATATTTTGCAGCTCGTTCCTGCCTGCCGTTGAATGCAGATGCTCAGTGAGGAGGACGCTGCTGTAAGCACACAGTCAGAGACAGCCCTGGGCTGGAGCAGCCCCTGCAGGAAGCAGTTTGTGACAAATATTACAACACAAAATTCAGACCTGTTTTCTTCTGCTTTTTTTTTTCCCCTTTCATCTAGGTCATACCTAGATCACAGACTGAGATTACAACTGCTGGCTGCTGCCCTGTCTGCCTCTCTCCGCATCACTCTGGCTTTTTACTCAGCTCAGAGCTCTCCAAACCCAGTCTCTGACCCCTCCACCCCCTCGCAAAGACATCCCCTTGCCCAGGTGCTTCAGTGCTTTCCCTTGTCCCCCGGTGGTGGTCGCAGCAGGATGGCAAACACAGCCAAGTAATTACACAGCCATTCTCTGCTCTGCTTGACAGCAAGAAGATTGCGCAGCCCAGCTTCAGGGAGCTGCTGGCATTTACTGCTGAGAGTGTGGGCAGCTCTGGTTCACTGGGAGATACAATCCAGCAGCCACCTCACGGGCACCTCTGTCAACCCCCAGTACAAGTCTCACCTTGCTTTACCTGCTTGTAAACTGAAATGCTCCCATTTTCCCAGTCTCAGGGATGATGTCATGGGTCTTGCTTGGATTAATGCTTGCAAAGGGTGAGGAAGTGCTGCCTGGTGTGCAGAAATATCTGCTTTCATTTCATTGCAGCTCCTGGTCTCTCGAAGCAGCTAGCCACCCTCTGAATTAATAAAGATAAAAGTGCAATTGTGTGGCTATCAGGCAGCGCTTGAAAAAGAAAAGGGAAGGCTCAGTTTGCACCATCCATCCCTCTACCCATCCCTAAGGGATAAGAGCATGTCTGCAGGGAACGAGCTGGGCTGAAAGGGCTGTCCACAAATAATAAAAATTATCAACTCGTTAGAGTTATCTTATCCAGTCATCTGATATGAAGCATCTGGATCAGATATCCCTTACCTGAGTTATTTTATTTGGCACATAGCACTTTAGGCAAGATTTTCAGGAGGCAAATAGGAAATGAGGGTTGGAAAACATTAATTAAATGTGAATACAACAGCTTAATGGGTTTTATCTTCAGATGAACTGGAGATGACTCTTTGCCATTCACTTCTCAAAACTGCAAGCAGAGATAAAGGAAATGCAGCAAGAAAAGGCAACCAGAGGAAAGATGAAAGATTTGGTAGACTGACAAGGCCAAAGTAATTTGATTTGTATTGAGGATGGACACGAGTTTTACATATTGCTGCCATATAGCTGCATGTCAGACGAGTAAAACAATACTTGGTTCTTCACAAGCCATTTTTAAAGCTGAAACTCTCCTGTCTGAATGCCCTTTTACAAATAGCTTTTCACTGCTGGTTTGGTGGAGTTCTCTCTCCACATGCAAAGGATTTTTTCATGTCCCATTGAAGATGATCAGCTTTGGTTATGCTAAAGGTAGTTTGGAATAGTTTGTCCTGGATTTGCCAGGTGTGTCCAGAAGACAAAGAGAGTTTTGCTGACATGTTCTAAGAGGGCAGAAGTAAATTTTTTTTTTTTTTTTTTTTTTAGTATCAGGACATTCAAAGCATATTGCAGCTGAAATGTACTTTTGTTTAATTAGGTTGTTTTTATAATTCAAGCTGTAGTTGCTGCTCCCAGCCAGCTTGCCATAGCTCAGCATCCTTGGGAAAATCTTGGACGTTTCAATAGGTGCAGAAAAATTTTCTGCTCTGTTCAAGTAAATGGCCAAACTGACGAGAAATCACATTTTTTGTAGTCATAGTGTGCTTTTTTAATGCTTTTTTGCTGGGTGTATCTGTCTGTGCCTGCGCTCACACACTTGTCATGTGTGTGCCTGGATTTACCTGGGTTGCTTTCCTTTATTTATCTTCTATAAATGAGGCAACCTATATTTTTGGGCTATTATTTTTGTGTCAAGATTCCACCTGCATATCCTCTAAGGCCCAATGACACTAGTATTTGGGTTTGGGGTTTTTTTGCTCTCTAAACTGGACAGGGATGAGAAGTACCACGTGTTTGGGGTTTTTTTTTTGGTTGGTTTGGTTTTTATTTTTCATATTGTCTGCACAAGAAGACACAGAGGTCACTCAAAATGTTCCCATGTTGGCAACAATTATTTTCAGTAGTTTTGCATAACAAACACAACAGGAAAAAAAAAAAAGGCCACTTTTAAACTGCCCCTTTTGTGTGGTCTGTGTTTTGAATTAGGATTATTGGTACACTATATGTGTACATTATATGTGAACCTAGTCTCTTATCCCACTCCAGGCAAGCACATCACCATCTCCCCACTGACTGCTGCTGCAGGCCATGCAGCTGGAGATGGCTATCTGTAGGTGGCAACCTCCTGCTTAGCACAGAGCTGAGGGGGAGCGGACAGCGGCTCCTCCAGCAGCGGCTCCTCCAGCAGCAAGCTGAAGCACATCTCCGTACCTGCATTGCCCAGCGCTGGACAGCAGGCTCACCCTGGGATTGCACGGGAGGCCTTGCAGCAGGAGCCAGGGGATGGGTTTCAAATAAAGAAGGCAGATTTAGGCTAGCTCTAAGGAAAACGCTTTGTACAGTGAGAGTGGTGAAACACTGGCATAGGTTGCCTACAGAGGTGGTAGATGTCCTGTCCCTGGAAACATTCCTGCTCAGGTTGTCTGAGGCTGGGAGCAACCTGCTCTAGTTGGGGATGTCCCTGCTGACTGCAGGGGATGGGACTGGGTGGCCTTTGAAGGACCCTTCCAACCCAGCACATTCTGTGAGCCTGTGGTTCAGACTTGATTTGCATCCAGAGGGGCTGCTTTATGCCTACATAGTCTTGTTTAACTATGGAAATGGGTTCGCGTCTCTTACACTGCTAAATTACTGTGTTCTGTGGGAAGCTGTGCTGAGCTCTGACCTAAACTGAGTGGGCAGACCCCCATCTTTTCCATGGGGTGTGGTCATGTGCACTGGAGCAGAGCGTGGTGCCTCACACAACAGTGCTCTTAAAACTTGCACCAGCCAGAGTCTTTCTTTCACATTTTTGCTAGAGAAAAGCAAGTGGCACCATTTCTCTGGGAGGTGCAGTGAAGAATGAAATGAGGCTGCCCTCAGGTTAAACATGGTCAAGAGAAGACAGAGGGGAAGGATACAGAAATCTCCTCATCCCCTTCAAAGAGGAGATGTTTTGTGCTTCTCCGTTTAGCATGAGGGAGAGGACACCATAGTGAGTGTGGTGAGCATCTCATTCCTTCCCCAGAGACTCAAGAGTGCCTGAGGATAGGAACCTGCCTCTATTCAGAGAAGTGGTTGTAAGTAATGACAGCATGTTTCACTGTGAAACTGGTGACCAAATGTGGTTGCCTCTATATCCAAGACATCTGTCCACAGAAGGTTCTCCAAAGGCTGTGTGCTGAGAAGATGTGGAGCCAAACACAGCAGGTATCACAGAGGCTATGTTTTCCTACTGAAATTAATTTTGTATCAAAGAGGAGGGTATGGTACTAATATGCTTAATAGACATGTCACATGCACCTCAGAGAGATTTTGAGGTGTATTTGAGATTGTTGTGGCCTTCATTTAGCTCTGGGCCTGGGTTAGTCCTGATAGATATCAAATAGCCAGCACTGACAATAGTCTGATGTTATTGCTGGAAGTGCTGTTAAACAAAGCCCCCTTCAGCTGGGAGGCTGGGGGTACACAATCCTGACACAGTTACCCAAAAGCTGGGTGATTAAGTGCACAAAATTCCTCAGCAGAGATGAAGTCCTCGCACAGCTGAAAGATGTTAAAGCTGGTGGTGGCAACATTCTCAAAGCGCAGGGATAAAATCCACCTTGAGTACAACTCTGCAAGGTGTTTGAGGCTCATTTAAGGCACACGGAGGAGCTGCTGTGGTGTCTGTTTTGCAGTAAGTCCCAGAGCAGTCCATTTATTTGGAATTCACAAGCTAACACTTCCAGGGCCCACTTCTGAGAACTCGCAAAATCTAAAGCTCCTCATTAAATGCCAGATAAATTGACTGGCCTGAGGGCAGGATGGGTGAATGGGATACGTGAGCATGAGGCCAGTGTCCTGTAATTAATGGGATCTGAATAAGCAGAACCAATCCAGCCTGAGCGCCAAGAAAATGACTGCACCTAGCAAAGTTCAGAGAAGAAATATGTGAGCTTTAAAGCAGCTGAACACAAATCAAGCTGTTGAGTTTTTGTAGAAACCTTCATCAGCTCCAAATCCACAGCTCAATATGCCTTTTTTTTCTTCTTAAGATTTAGAGAATGCTGTATTCCAGGGGTCCCAATTCAGAAAGGCTTTTGAAATGCATCATTTTAGGCATATAAATAGTTCCACCTCTGTTCAGCAGACATTTGAACACAAACTCTTTCCCCACTCTATTCAGCAGTAAGAATGCATTTTAGTTTAACTCTAAAGTAAAATGCTTGGTTTGATCCAGATTTGCCCTGCTTCAGAAATCACGACTTTGATAATTTGGGAATCTTAATCAAACCCTTGGGAGGTTTTTTGGTGATTTTTGGAGATTTTCTGTGAAAATGTAATTTAATAAATCTTCCAAAGGTCACTCTGATATTGCCTTGTCCAAAATGCCAGAGAAACATCCCTGTGCTGAGGTAACCTCTTCAGGAATCAACAAGAAAAGTCTCAATTCTGTGGGGGAAAGACAAGTGAGATGCAAGGATGCAGTTCAACAGCAATAGTCATTTTAGCCCAGCTAGGTCAGCACGAAAAGTGAAATTCACGGCCAGTCCCCACATATCTAGGACAAAATTTGCTGCCCTTTCCACTCCTTTGTGGCATCAGCCTTGAGTCTGGTGGCACTTACCCCAAGTAGGAGGACCTGAGCAAGGGCTAAAGCACAGTGGGAGTGGACTCAAGCCATGGTTTACGCATGAGTTTATTATCCCCTGGCCACGGCTCTCCAGGTCCAGGCAATGGAGTACAATTGCTCTGAAATCAGAAATTGAGGTTACTCATCCTTAAGCTTTCTGATTGCTTTTCTGCTGCATTTCCCAGAATTACACATAATCTCTCTCTCCTTAATCAAATTCATTACAGTTTGCATTTGCTAAAAAGGACAGATCAGGTACCCAGCTCCTTGAGAAGGAAGAAGAGTGCACTTGTGTTATAAAATATTAAAAATCAGGATCTGAGTGATTTTTTGCAACTTTTAGTTAAAACACTTAAGTTTTGCCACTGCCTCAAAGAACAGCAAACAGCTGACACTCAGACAGGAACTGTTACAGCAGCTTGCCTCAGTTTCTCCAGCTCTAAAGTAATGATTGCAGCAAAAATCTGCTGGGAACATGGGCTTTCTAAAGTTCAAGCCCCCTCCCAGGAAAGCTATTCAAAATGTTGTATCTCTGCCCTTCAAGAGGCATCTGGACAAAATGCAACCATTCCAGGTGAAAACTCTTGGTGTTTGTGGGTGTTATATATCGGTCAAGTTAATTTTCCCTTCTTGCAGCTCTAACTTTCTCTTCTTGTTACTTAAGCACTGCCAGAAAGCATAATAGCAGCTCAGAGAAAATTAGGGACTGGGATAGAAGATTTGAAAGAGTTTTTCTTTTGAAGTAGCAGTGAAACTCCTGTGTTGGCAGGGAGCAGAAACACTGTTGGAGACTGCTGAGGGGAAAATCCCCAAGTAACATAAATACAACTTTAAAGAGATGGCATTTTCCCTGAGAAGCACTTTCTCAAGAGACTATGGTCAACTTCAAGGGTGCCTTTATCAGACATTCCAGTGGGAAAAAACAGGAAGAAGAGCTGAAGGCCAAAGGTAACACAATAGGGGCCTGCAGCAGTCACAGGAGTATCGGTTACGATAAAGCAAGCTGTGCAGCAAGGAGATTAAGACGTGGATTACTGACCACTTACCATGTGTCAGAGAGAAAAGAATAGTTTCAGATGCCAGTTTGACTTAATCTGGTACCAGCCCTCTTCTCTTGAAAGGATTAATGGGCACTTTTCTTCTGCCTAAGCATTTTTAAAGGGTTTGTCATAATAAAGATTGAGAGGAGCAACAAGCAATGACAGAAGCTTCAGCATGAACTATTAAAGGATTTGATAACAAATTCTCCATTTCTGACTCAAACCAGATCACCATTAGCTGGATGCCTTGCTTAATTAGGGGAACCTTGTTCTCACTACAAGGAGCTGTGGTGCTGATAGGGAGCCTTCCATCACCATCTGTGGACAGGAAATCAGCTCCAAATGGCCATTGATTGGGGGTGTGGCTCTAGGAGAGCATTTTTGTACTTTGTCAGGGATTTGTGATGCCATCACCTTGGTTTCTTTAGCCATTCCTCTGTGGTCTTCCAAACTTCCCTTGTGACACAAGATTGTGACACAATCTTGTTGCAGACGCAAGAAGGAACCAAACACCCACAATTATCTCCTTCTCTGCCTGCTGTGTGTGTTGAAGGTTTTCATTTGTGAAATAATTTGGCAGAAGACCTTTGCTATCCCAAAATCTCAGTGCTAAAAGGGATGTTTAGGAAAAGGAAGGAAATGCTCCTGAAAAATACAAACATTGCCCAAAAGCAAATGCTGCAGATGACATTTCCCAGCAGAGACCAAAGAGCACAAAGGCTCAGCAGGTGGGCAAAGGCACAGGCTCAAGGGCAAGAGTCTTAAGCAAATACATTCAAAATGTGAGATGCCACTCAGAGCAGCTGATGCCAAGGGAGACACCTCCAGACACAAATCAGTACCCCAGCTGCAGTAGGAATGCCTGTCCCTTTGAAAGGGTTGTCCCATTCCCATGTTTTCCTTCCTCTGTGGTGCCATCTCCTCTCACTGAGTGAAAGATGGCACCTTTCTAGAAAAGGAACTCCCTGCTCAGCTCAACACTTCACTGTACTTCTGTGTATGTTACCATCCTCACTGAATACCCAACTCTGGAAGAGCTTTTGGTCTTCTGGTTGGATGTGAAGCTCCACCACAACAGAGAGGTCACTTTCACCCGCTCCTGTAGCCATGCCTTTCCTGCTTAGACTACAAGCTGTAACACTCCTAGCACTGCTGGCCTCTGCAGATCAGAAGTTTCCTGTTCTGAAATGCTTGTGTCTGTCTTACAGAGCACCAGGCTCCTCTGCTTAGTATGATCCTGGGCCTTTCTAGCTCATATTCCTAGAAACACCAGGCCTTTGGAATGCTGCCTGAGCCTTTTGCATGTGTACTATGCCAGACTCTGGTGGTGGTGATTTCTAATAGAGGCTATCCCAGCAAGCCAGGAATTCAGGAACTGTCCAGACTATGATGATACCTAGATTCTGCTTTTTGTGACCTTACAGTTCATGGAAACACAGACATGGGAAAATTTAGTACTTTTTCCAGATGTTATTGACAGCTTCCACTGGCTTTTGATTAGTCACAAGACAATGTGAATAGTGCTGGGCTTGCCTGGTGCAACCCAGGCTGAACAACTCCAGCTTCCAGTTTGTCCTCATAGCAAAGGTGTTCCAGCCTTTTGATTATTTCTGTGACCCAGTCCCACAGGTCCATGTCCTTCCTGTGCTGGAGTGTGTCCCAAGGAGAAGCAGAGAAATGCTGCTGTGCAAGTATGTACAGCACTTAGATACTCACTAGAGCAGCAGCTCAACAGAACAGGTGGACTTCTCCTGTGCTGAGAGCTGTGCATGGCAG
Source organism: Indicator indicator (assembly GCF_027791375.1). NCBI lineage: Eukaryota > Metazoa > Chordata > Aves > Piciformes > Indicatoridae > Indicator > Indicator indicator. The sequence continues at coordinate 586,217 of NC_072016.1, forward strand.
CAGGTGATGGGGTTGGAGGTAGCTGGAGAAGCTACTGATGAGCCCAGTAGTCTGGCACTGATAGGGGTGGAATCAAGACCATCCTGTGAGAGATCTGCCACACACAGCCATGTCTCTATAAGACTGGAAAATCATACAAATAAATGATGGATTTGTTTTGGTTTATCAGCTAAGCAGTTGGTTGGAATTTCTTCATTCCATTTGTGACCAAAATTAAACCCTTCTCTTTGGCCAGTTCCTAACCATGCTCTGGCACCCCCCACCCTGACCGTTAGAAACAGCAGTGCTGAACTGGAGCACTCAGGGACACCTGAAGGATGACTGCTTTCCTGAGCTGCCTTGCAAAGGAGCTCACCTGCAGTTTTCACTGCCGATGTCCACATGCAAACCAGCCCCAACCTTCTCACATGTAATTTCTAATGCACAGTTTTGTCCTTCCCTATTAAAGTGCAGAAGCCGATGTCCACATGCAAACCAGCCCCAACCTTCTCACATGTAATTTCTAATGCACAGTTTTGTCCTTCCCTATTAAAGTGCAGAAGCCAAACAACAAACTGCTGTTCAGCGCTGCCTCGGGAGCCAGCCCGGCCGTGTCTCGCCGGCTGCTCTCTAACAAGCCCTCCATTCATTGGGGCTCCGTGCAGCTGAGCTGTTTCTACCTGAGCCAGCGTTACAGACCTTTAATCAAACAAATGTACAAGGAAGCTCAACTACTAAACTGCTGTGCTTGTTCTGTGGCCCCAGATAGCCAAATGCAACACAGAGAATTTTACCCCGCTCATTTCCTTGCTGTTGTTCCCAACAAAGGGCAGCAGGCACAAATGGCCGCACTATCTGTGTCACTGAGAAGTGGAGAGCAATTTGTTTCTATTAAACAGGATGCTTCTATTTTTTATTTTGTTGGCTTAGCCTCTCCTCAGCCTGTGCCAATCACGGTCTTTAATCTGAACTGCCCTTGACCGTTTCTGCTATGCCACAGAAGAATTTTTTCTGGGTTGTTCTTTTTTTTCCCTTTCCCCCCCCCTTCTTCTTGCACAGGTAATTGTGAGAAAGAAGCAAAAGCCCTGGGGTATTGGATTCAAAACACAATCCTGCCTTTCTCAGAACTACACAAAGAATAAACTTGAATGAGACATTGAGTCCTCCCAGACTGCACCTGCTGGAGATCTCCCATCCCCTCCAGTTCATGGTGGGGTCACTGCAGGCTCCACTTTACTCTGGTGGCAGGAGAGCTACTGTGTTTTCAGTTCACAGTGAGATTAGATCTACAATGTTTGACCTGTCTAATTTATTTTTTGTGTGACGAAGCAGGAAGAGCCAGGCACATGGTTAAATGCCTACCGACCTGGTCCCCTGGAAAATGCTGCTGGTGTCTTTCAAGGACCATTGACGTGGTGGCATTCTGCAAGTCTGTAGACTGGGTCTGGGATAATTTAACGAGAGCTCAGCGTCCACGACAAAACTTTCCTATGTCTCTGTGTACTGGCCTGGATCCTCTCTTCTCAGGGCTCTGAGAAGAAAACTCAGAGCAACCTCTGCCATGTGCAAGTTCTGAATTTCAGGGTGTTTTGCTTTGTTTTAATGATGGAGGCTCCTTTGGGCTTGAAACCTGTCCTGGACACACCACCAGGAGTCATTTTGCTCACTTAATTTTTTTGTCTCCTTCCCTTGCCATGGCATGGGGAGTCAAGGCTGCCTGGTGCAAAGAAGTCAGAAGACCAGAAGCTCAAAGTAGCTCTGACAGAGAATATCGCTGAGCAGGGAGCCTGCTGTGCTGCCAAGACTCATCTTGGACAGTCAGGGCAGAATCCCAAAGGTTTTGTATTTCTCTAAATTTCCAACTTACCAACAGGTACCTCAGTTTTCCAATATCTGCCTACATCTGGACAGAATCTCTGTTCCTTCCCCCAGGACTTACCTTCAGTGTTTTCTCCCTTATTCTACAGCAGACAGAAATGTTGGTTTGGTTCGATAGAGTACAAAACCCAGCTCCCCTTGTCTCCATCAGAGATATTTCTTCTGCTCTTTTTGTTAAGGCCAAGAATTAAGTGAATTGATGTCCTTCTGTAATTGACAAAAATGACCACTCCAATTTTATGTGGTTAAATTTAAAGTTTTATTTGGTAAGTGAGCAAAAACAGCGCTGGGCAGCCGGGGGAATCTCCTGTTCCTCCACGGCTCACATCTGACAGTATCGTATAGACTCCTTTTATAGGGTAGGAGTTCAACATCATCTCAGTCTCTTTGCATTGTTTCAGTTCCTTATCTCTTGTTCTGCATACTCGGAGCCAGTTTATCATTCTGCATATGTGTAGATATCCAGCAAGGAGTCGTGGATCCGACTTAGGAATGTTAGAACACAGGACTTTGACAGATACACAAAGCTGCCTATGATACACAAGGTTGTCTGTTGTAGTTTAGTTACAAGGTCTTGGCAAATAAGCAAAGCAACCTACATTCCACTATTAAGCTATTATAAAAGATAATTATTAATCTAACATTATTTAAACTTAACGTCATATGATTAACAGATAATTCCATTTCTATTTATTACAAAGAGTTCGGATTAGATACGTATTTTATGGGTAAGAAATATGTAGAAAACAATTATTGTTGTGGTAGAGTAGGAGGTTCATTACATTTTAAAGTCAAGGAATTTGAAACTCTCCACTAGCTACGGCACAGCAGATTTGTCCAGGCCAGTGAAACTCTTCTCCTTGCCATGAGGAGGGAAGCAATGTATATGACAGACATTATGTAACAGCTACATATTTAGTATCCACTCCTTAAATCTTGTTTTTCATATTTCAGTGGCTTTTTAGACATCCCAGCTCAGCTGCTTTCATTATTGCTGTGATTTGAATTTGAGCTTTTCGTCTGTCTGATACAGGAGCTAGTTGAAGTGCCGAACAACCCAAATTCAGAGACCTGATGTCTGAACCCCACAGTTAAACACTCATTGCCCCAGATTTCCTGCTCCTTTAACACTGGCTGCACGATTTAGCAGATAGGATGAGGAACTCTTTGTCAGAGCACTAACAGAATCTACAAATCCAATCTGCCCAATCTGGAGGCTCCCTAGCTGTATTCACAGCCCATATCAATCTCCCAGGACCTTCAGAGTCAGGTCTACAGCTCCCCCACAACCCTGCCCTGGCCTGGGCATTGTCTCATCAGCAGAGGTCTGAAGAGAGGAGACAAGGTGTGAAACGTTCTTCCCCTGCCCTGATGACAGCAATAGTCACCTATTGTCTCTGGCCCCACAGGTATTTACCGGTGTGGGGAGAAGCCCTCAGGTAGTTGGAAAGGTGATAAGGGGGCTAATTTCGCATTTTGGCTCGAAAGAGTAAGCAGAGAACAGTCAGGGTCCTCACATATGATTAACAAATAATTTCATTTTTATTTATTACACTTCTGCTGCCTTTTCTTGCTTCCTTTTCTGCATAGGAATCTGGAAAATCCATAGGACACACCAGTTTGGGGGAGAGGGGTAAATTGCAGCTTCCCCTCTTCTTCATTGTTTGTTTCCTTTTACTCTCATCAAATCAATCTCCTGAAGTATTGCACAGATTTGTACAGTGATGGAAACACATTCCAAAGCCCAGGACTTAGAGGGCTAGGCACAGATCCCTTTGGAGAGGCAACATGGGCCAGAAGAAAATCAGAATTCCGAGGGGAACAAAAAAATCCCTAATTTTTTGTTTTATTCTGGAGATCTTGCAGTAAACCAGGATCTTCTGGTATGTACTGCTGAAAGCTCAGGGGACCTGGGATTAGATCTACTCTTTCTTCACCATATTATCTCTGAGATAAAGAATCAAAGGCCTCTGACACAACCCCAGGTTTTTCTGGAGGGTGACTAAAGGCTGCAGTTGAACAAGCTTCTTACCCTTAAAAATACTGCAGAAGGAGATGTTCCAGTTTAAATTTTTTAGGGGGGAAAGAAAATTCAGGTTAGTTATAATTTTTTCTGAGTATTTTTATCTACCCCTAAGGCAAGAGATAAATGAAGTGTGATAGTACTTTGGAGAGCTTAGGAACTATTTGTAGTGAATAATTTATTCGACAAATTTTGCCCTTATTTCAGTTCATGAATTATCTGTGCACTGCCTTGGTACTTTCACCAATTTATTCATAACTCAGAATTATTCCAGAAATGTTTCTGCCCAAACACATCTTGCTGTACAGTTTGCCTAGGAACAGATTATTGATTTAGCTATTTATTATCTGCAGTGCATTCCTTGGGGGGTGGGGGGTGAGGGGAAATCACTCCTCTTCAAACCCATCCTTAAAATGCCTTTCTATTTGCAGCCTTCATGGGGTCTGAATTGACTTCTGGTAATTTTTATCATCTTTAACCATTCAGGCTGCTCTTTAATTGGGTGTTTGGTTTAAATAAACTACTTCTACTACCTAATTAGTGACTCTAATCAAAGGAACTATCACATTTAGACAAACAAAGCAGCTATTTTGTTGCTATGAAGACAACCAACAGAAGAGGTCTTGTCCTGTGTCTGGCTATGATTTCTATATTATTTGCATGATTTACATACCTGGGCACAGGACAGTTAAAATCTCTTATTAACCTAGAGCAGTGGTGAGGCATTTAAGCTTGTTATGAGAAGAAAAAATGTATTAAAAAGGAAAATAGAAAGAAATTTTGTGCAGCTACCTCCCTATAAATTCAGCTTAGTTTTCTGTATTTCTAATGCCCTGATTTAATTTGACACAATTACAATAAAAGCTGCAATCGAAGGTGAGTAAATGAATTTTGTGTCAAGAGTGAAATACAATCTGTTAAAATTGGTTTGAAAATACAATTTTAGGTCTAGTACAGCAAGTCCTGACATTTCAGATTAATCTGTCCTATAACAAAATTAATGACACTCAAAGTTGTTTAAGAATGGCTGTTAACTATACTTAGCCTATTCATCACCGGCTCTATCAGTCTGATCCGAGGAGTCACCAGGCTGTTAAGTGCAGTAAGTACATCAGTTCACTTTAAGGACATTCAGATGGCGATTGTTTCAGGGACCAAAGAGAATAGGAGGTATCCTGGTAAATAACCAGGGAAATAGTCCTGCAACTTTGTAGATGTGAGGCTTGTGCCTCTATGTCACTGCAGCAGACCTCCCTGCTAAGAAGAAACTAAGAAGTGAAAACAGAGGTCATTAAAACAGAGGTCATTTCTGATAGGCACATCTGGATGAACTCATCTGGATGACCTAACCTTTTAGGACTTCACATGAGCAGCATATCTCATGAGAGTGGCTTCTGCTGCATCACAGCTTGAAGTTCCTGCCTCTGGCCATGTCAAAGGGAGGTTCCTCCTGCTCCTGTCCCACTTCTGTCCCAGCTGGAGCCTGGAAGAAGACAAGCTGCACATCAGATCATCCTGTACATCAGATGAGAGAGCCAAAGGGCTGTCCATTACTCTTTGCTTTGTTCCTCTTGTTAGCCTCAAGCATGCAGCAGTAATTGCAATCTGGGGTCCATTTGGAGGCTACACTGGCCATAAAATGCTTTGTGAGCAATTAAGGCCCTGCAGACAGCAGTGTGTGTAGGGGCTGACTGGCAGAGCTGGAACTGAGCAGAGCTAGAGCAAGCACTACTCTCTCCATTCTGCTCTTGTTATTTTCTTTTTTCTTCTCTTTTTTTTTTTTTTTAATCTTTTCTAACTAAAAATAAGAATAAAACAATAAATACTTCGTTTTCATGTAAACTGAAACAGTTTACTTGAGCCCCAACATCATTGGTATCCCTCTGTTATCAGCTGCTGCTTTTGTTTGTCTCTTTTAAAGAAGTAAAACTAGACATTTTCACTGAAGATGCAGGGCAAGGTGATTGCCTTTGGATAAGTGTTTAAGATCTAGGGGACTAAGATTAAGTTTCTCCCTCTATTGGAATCTGAACCCCAGAACTCAGTTTTGTTGGAGACTGTTCTTACCAACAGAGGAGTGAGCACCTCACTGGCTGTGCCAAACAAAGCCATGCAGAAAGCAGCAGCTCCAGGGTTATGGGCAGTGAAGACATTGTCCCCAGTGCAGGGTCACTAGAACATGCCTATGAAAGGTGGGAGATGTGGTTTCAAAGACCAGAATTAAAATTTTCTATGTATAGGGGAGACTAGAGGCAGCTCATTTGCCGTTTTCCAGGACTTGCCTTGGGATGAAATATCATATTCCTACTTCAAATATTATCTATCTATCTATCTATCCATCCATCCATCTATCTAATCTATCTATGTATCTATCTATCCATCTATCTAATCTCTCTAATCTCTCTCTCTCTCTCTCTCATGACTCTGTCTCTGCCATCCCATTTGACAAAAGTTACCTGGATCTCCTAATCATCACAGATTAGCTCAAACTGTCTCCTTCAGATAGCTGAGCATTCACTTTACCCAGATACAACCAGTGCTATGAATATTCAGATTCCTGTTACTGATCTAACTGGCTTGTGGTGGAACAGGACTTTCATCTGGTGATCATGGAATCATAGAATGTTTGGGTTGGAAGGGAGCTTAAAGCTCATCCAGATCCAACTCCCTGCCATGGGACACCTCCCACCAGCCCAGGTTGCTCAAGGCTTCATCCAGCCTGGCCTTGAACACCTCCAGGGAGGAGGCATCCACAGTCTCCCTGGGCAACCTTGTTCCAGTGTCTCCCCACCCTCACTGCAAAGAATTCCTTTCTAATCTCCAGTCTAAATCTCTCTTGTCCTGTCCCATTTTCATGATGAAAGGGCATTCATAGTTTGTTTGACTTCCTGTCTCTTTTGGTCTGCATTACTTGGGTTTACATAAATTATAGATTCCCTTTTCCTGCTGTTGTGAATCTGGAATTCACCAAGATAACTGGAATCAACAAATGCAAGTGTCTCTGAGTGTATATTCTGTGCCTACAGAGGCCAGGCTTGGACACCATCTTCTGGTTGACAGCCGCCTGAACATGAGCTAGCAGTGTGCCCAGGTGGCCAAGAGAGCCAATGGCATCCTGGCCTGCATCAGGAATAGTGTGGCCAGCAGGAGCAGGGAGGTCATTGTACCCCTGTACACAGCACTGGTTAGGCCACACCTTGAGTACTGTGTCCAGTTCTGGGCCCCTCAGTTTAGGAAAGATGTTGAATTGCTGGAGCATGTCCAGAGAAGGGCAACGAGGCTGGGGAGAGGCCTTGAGCACAAGCCCTATGAGGAGAGGCTGAGGGAGCTGGGACTGTTTAGCCTGGAGAAGAGAAGGCTCAGGGGTGACCTCATTGCTGTCTACAACTACCTGAAGGGAGGTTGTAGCCAGGAGGGGTTTGGTCTCTTCTCCCAGGCAACCAGCACCAGAACAAGAGGACACAGTCTCAAGCTGCGCCAGGGGAGGTTTAGGCTGGAAGTGAGGAGAAAGTTCTTCACAGAGAGAGTGGTTGGCCATTGGAATGTGCTGCCCAGGGAGGTGGTGGAGTCACCATCCCTGGAGGTGTTCAAGAGGGGATTGGACGTGGCACTTGGTGCCATGGTTTAGATAGTCATGAGGTTTAGGGTGACAGGTTGGACTCGATGATCTTTGAGGTCTCTTCCAGCCTTCTTGATTCTATGATTCTATGATTCTCTTCCCTGCACAGTGAGACCGTTCTGGGATTTCCCATGGAAAAGTATCACAGCTCACAGAGCTGAATTGATTCTTCTTTACTTTTGACACTGGAGGTGATATCTGTTCCTCCAGGATGAAGTGCTACATTTGCTGACATAATAGCCACCCTTTTTGCCCAAATGCTACCATTAAAAACTCAGGGATGGCCATTAGGCTCTCCCAGGAGAAAGGCAGAAGAAAATTCAGGAGTAAACCTAAGCTGTAATTACCTAACTGAATGTTCATCCACTCACACATTTTTCATCCACTTTGAAGTTGCATTCCCCTATACATTTCCTGTATTCTAATGCCTCTCCTGCAGCTTTCAGCTCCAATCAGCAGAGTAATCAGTGTTCTTCCTTACAGGCTAGGCAAGACTAAATGCAGAGCTAACATCCCAGGCTGAAGTGATATGAATCACATCACCACAAAAAGCCTGACATTTCAGCTTACCACATAGGCATGTGGAAAGCAAAAATTGCTTTTGATTCCTCTCTCTCTGCTGTTTTTTTTTTTTTTTTTAAGGGTTAAAAAAATATAAAGAAGAAATTAGGGTATGACCATTACACAGAGATTGTCTTTTAAAATCTAGAGGGCTGTGGGGAGTGAAGAAATGCCAGAACAGAGCCTGCCTGGGCATTACACACAGAAGCAAATGCAAGCTTTCAAAGAGCAAGTGTGAGTTTTGATGTTACAGAAAAACGAATAGGAATGACAGCATCTCTTTTCTGAGTGTAATTGCCCTTGAAGAACCATTGCCCAGGCAATCCAGAGCACATGGCCATCAGGCTAGAGGGGGGTGTGGTCTGTTTTAAGAAGAAGCACAGAAGCTAAATATGCATCTGTTCTTCAGGTATAAGAGGAAGCAAGCTCAAATCCATGTTGTACTAAGCCAGGAGGTAAGAAAGGAGCAGTAAAGGCCAAACACTGGTGTGCACCACCAATGTGCTTGCTGGTATGCAAAGGGTTAACTGATAGGAATTTGTCTTTGCAAGGGATAGTCACCATAGCTGCCTCTACTGTACTGATGAGTCCCATCCTACTGTATTGGTTTTGGACCCTAAAAATGAGCAGGGGCTAGGAACACTGCTACAAAGACAGGGTGAGGGAGCTGGGGATGTTCAGCCTGCAGAAGAGAAGGCTCTGGGGAGACATTAGAGCAGTCTTCCAATACCTGAAGGTGGCTACAAGAAGACTGCAGAGAGACTGTTTCCGAAACTCAGCTGTGACAGGACAAGGGGCAATGGCTTCAAACTAGAGCAGAGCAGACTTAGATTGGATGTGAGGAAAAAGTTCTGCACTATGAGGGTGGTGGAACACTGGAACAGGTTGCCCAGGGTGGTGGTTGGGGCCTCATCCCTGGAGATATTCCAGGTGAGGCTGGAGAGGGCTCTGGGCAGCCTGATCTAGTGGAGGTTGTCCCTGCTGACTGCAGAGGGGGGTTGGACTGGATGACCTTCGGAGGTTGCTTCCAACCCAGACCATTCTATGATTCTATGACTGATGCCTCCATGATGTCCCTGCTACAGTATAAGCTGGGAGCTCACCTCTGAAGCTAAACAGCTTAGATAAACACAAACCAGCCCATAACAAATGAATATTTGCTTCCACCTAAGACAGTCTATCCATCAACAGTTTTAGGATGACAGGAGGGGCAATTTAAATGGTAGAAAATAAATAAATCCCATTTATTAGCATCTGAATTTTTCATGACTATATTGGTATTAAATATTAACTCTATAGAATGTTTCTGTATCAGCTTCTAAAAGAACATGGAAATTGGTTTGCAAGAAAATTGTTCCTAGTTCCACATACTCCTAAGTCACAGAGATTTCTTCTGCTACTATTCCAAAGAACAAAGATGTCTGGAGATAAATTTACCTTGAAGGCAAGCATGCATCAAAGGAAAAGGGAAACAATAATATTTATTAACGTTAAAAGAAAAAACAACTATTTTCTGTCAGGTCTCTCATCCTAAATAGGTATTTACAAATTTTTTTATGTTTTGCTTTATTGTTTAAAAATATGCAAACATGATTCATAGGCAGGTTGTGGAGGATGGGGTTCATTCAATTACCTGGGACTGTGGCTACAGATACAGCAGTACCTGTCTGCCAGAGAACTTGGCAAACATGTGAGACATTGGAGTTCGGGGGGGGGAGTATTGTGTTTTGAAAGTTGTGAAAGTTTGAGAGTGAAGTTGTTCTTCTTCCTATGGAAACTTGTGACTATGTATTGCAAGCAACTGTTGGTGTGGTCAAGGAAAGCTTAGCCTAAAGGGCTGGTGCTGTGCAAAGCTCTCCTGCCTCTTCAATGGGGGTGAGACAGCTCATGGAGAGAAAGCAGCGGGAACTGACAGCACTGAAGCAAACAGATCAGTTTGGGCACATCAGTCAGAGAGAGAGAAAGGATCTCAGGAAAGGAGGGAATAACACCGGACAGGATGAGGAGCCCAGCCAGGGAGAAAAGGGTTAACGGCTGCCTCCGAGTGCTTGAAGACAGACAAGAACAAAAGCTGCATTGCACCATAAATGATCGTTTCAACTACCGAAGCCCCCAGTTATGGGACATAACAGTTTTCTGAGTACAGATAGAAGCAATCCTGAGGCAACTCCTCCTGCTCTTCCCACCCTTCAGATGCCAGCAAAGTGACTGCACACAGCCAGCAGTGCTCAGCGTCAGGACTGGGCTGCTTGCTTCCACAGCAGCTCCTCAGACCACTGCAGCTGCTGCTGTCCTGCCAAGGTGACACTCATCTGTGCACAAGGTGAAGGTTGGTGCCACATCAAGCACCAAGTTACAATGCAAAAGAAGCAAGGATTGTGAAAACCCTGATGGCAACCCTTGGTGTTGGTCACCGTTATGTCAATTATTTGAGCCACAGTAGCTCTCCCTTCCTCCGTAAAAATGTGGGCAATCTGTTCTACCTTCTCCTGCAGCTTCCCATTGAGATTCATCATTCAACCAGACATCAGCCTTACAAGCTGCAAACTAAGCATGAGAGCAGCCTGGCTGGCAGTGGGTGGTGATCTAGGCACAGCCACGGCCAGATGAAATTTCTCTGCTTCAGTGCAGGCAAGGCTGTGCTGGGCAGGGGGTCTGTAGCCAAAAGAGACATTGAAAAGCTCTTTTTAGGGCTTTTTGAAGCCCGGAAAAGCAGCTTTACTGTGCTGCGGGCTGGCAGCTTGCAGGCAGGCTGCTGAGCTAGAGCGGGCAGAACCAGCACCTCCCGGTACACCTAACCGAGACATTAACACAGCATTAACACAGCAACGGGGCACCTGCTGCAGAGAGCAGCATCACCCAGTCGCTTGGGCGGAAACAGCAGCTCCCGGTACACCTAACCGAGGCATTAACCCGGCATTAACACAGTATTAACACAGGAACGGGGCACCGGCTGCAGAGAGCAGCACTGCCCACTGCTCACCTGGATGGACGGAGCCGGCACCACCCATCCTTGACGAGATGATAAGAGGTCTCTGGGAGGGCAGTGAGGGGTCGCTGCCCACACAGCACAGGGTGATCCAGCAGTGATTGCGAGGTGCCCCGGGGGGTGCTGCAGCTGTTCGCAGCTCGTTGGGGTCTGTGACCCCTGCACGTTGAGCAAGGTCGTTCACCAAGCAACGTAAGTCCTCTGGGTGTGTCCCAGCAGCCTGTGCAGTCAGTGATAGAGGTCCAGCCACGGTTACGAGTGGGCTGGGGGCTGCTGTGGGTACCCAGATAGAGGTTCCGAGCACACATGTAGATGTCCAGCCCTTGGTTGTGGTGAGTGCCGGAGCCTGGCACTTGCAATGGAGGGTTGCAGAGCCCACACATGGATTAGATGTGAGCAGGTCAGCTGTGGGGATTGTTCCAGTGGCTGATTGTCCTTGTGAAAAAACATCTTCTTGTGTCTGACTGGAATCTCCCCAGGAGTACCTTGTACCCACCATCCCTCATCTTTCCCATGTGACTCCTTTTCTGAAAGGAGTCTCCATCTTCTTTGTAGCCACCCTTTAAACACTGGAACACGGTGACAAGGTCTCCCCTAAGCCTTCTTTTCTCATGGTTAAACAAGCTCAGTTCTCTCAGCCTTTCCTCATGTGGCAGCTTCCCAGTCCTTGGATACTCTCTGTGCCCCTTCTCTGGATCCTCTCCAGAGATGCTCCATTAGAGCAACTGGCTGCATCCTGCAAGTGTCCAGCACAAAGGCAACCAGGCAGCCTGCAAGGAGAGCAGCTCAGGCCTTCTGCAGGAGGTGTGCTTTTGCTGCTGGGTTTTGTCACACAAAATGCAATTCAGTCTGGCCATATCCTTAATGTAGAATTTATCCTCTTAGCTGTTTGTGTTAAGTTTTGAAAATGGAGGCTCTCTCTAGGCAGGGCCCTGGCTGAGCTCTTTAAGAGGAAACCATGCTAAACTGGTTTTCTTCAAAGTGGTCAAGCATAAAGTATTCTGTCCAGCTGCAATTTGGACACAGCTGCTGTGCTGGATTGCCTGCTGTATCTCATGTTATGAGATAATGGAAAGAAAGCTTAAATCTGTTTCACTAAAATCTTAACCTGCTTTGATGAAGCCTTTAAAAACACCCTGTGCTAATTCCAACAGCTAGGAGGATGGCCCAAAAAGCTGACCCCAGTGCCAGAAGAAATAGGAGTTCCATGGAAATTCATTCTCATTAAAGCTGATAGAAAGGTAGTGAGTATTGAAAGCCTTGGAAACCTAGCTGCATGAGCATCTTGGTGACAGGGCTTCTCCTGCAATAACTCAAACCAGATCTCAATTTGCAAGCACAGAATCACACAGAAACACAGCAGAAAATCTCACATTTAGTTCAAGGAATCACAGCTGCAAAGTCCCAACCTAGGTTTTGAGATGCAGGTGTCGATGCAAGCACTGAGCTGTTGCTAACCTATACAAACAATACATTTTAAGGCAGGCTTAAAATAGTTTCCTTTTAACAGCATTCCTGTTCTACTGCCAGGATTCCCAATGAGCTACTTTGATGTGTCATTTTTCTTACTCCACACAAGTGATCTGCTGCTTGAAGAGGAAACAAAAGCCCTTGCTTCCCCGGGTTGTACCTGTTCAAAACATTAGAACTTCACAGAACATCTCCTTCTCTCTGGTTTGCAGCATCCTGATTTGGTCCCTGACTGCACTCTTATGGTCCAATTAATTAAATTAATGGCTACCTCATAAATTTAAAATATATATATCCCACATCCTTAAACCTCTGAATCCCAGCTGGGAAGCTGAAAGGCGTGAAATACACAGTAATCATCTCACATCAACAGAAACTGATCTCAGGGCTGTAATTACATGATAAATGTCTTTATGGCACATGCCCACTATTTGGTCATGCCCTAGAGACAAATGCTAAGAGCTGGGAGGAGATGGGGGGAGGAAAGGTAGCTGGTAGCCAATCCCTTCATTGTGTTTGCAATTTCATTGGCTTGCTTTCAGTGACCTGAGACTTCCAGGAGCATGATAGATATTTCCTAAATATTTTACATTCAGGTAATTACAGTAGTATATGGATTTGCTAGGCATCTTAGAAGAGCCCAATTAATTGCTGCAAATGGTGGTATAAGGGATGAGCTTGCAGAGGGAAAAGGGTCACATCTTAATACAAAAGGCAGAGCTGGAGCCAGATGACTGAACTCAGTCTCATGCAAGTTGACTACAGATGGGTAGCCTCTACACTCTTTGCTTAAATAAAACCTTCCTGTGTTCCAAGATTTGCCTGAGTTTTACCATACATAGGCCTTAAATTTCTGCAGTCTGCTGCTAGCAGAGCACCAGAGCAGAGCACTTGTGCAGAGCACTTGTACAGCAGCTTTTATTTCAGCATAACACCCTTGATTTCAGTATTTTTTTTACAGAGGATTTCAGTTGCATACAACTCCACTTTCATTTGTATTTTGGGGTTTGGGGGAGTTTTTTACTGATCTGCTGTGGGCTTTCTCTCTCCCAACACATGAAGCTGAAACACGCCTTTACAAACCCCAAGACAGGTTTGGGGCCATATTCTCAATATCTCCCTAGTCCCTTAATGCATATAGTATGTGAAAAGAGCACCAGCAAATCCTCTGTGGGTACCTGAAATGCACTCAGTTTACAAAGAGAATTGCAGATCTCTCATATCAGAGTCTACTGAAACTCATGAGGACAGACCACGTCCTGCAA